>NW_028128477.1:680383-1360767 GCF_965231255.1 Vanellus vanellus | reverse complement strand
CCTACTCAGCCCTGTCCTCTTTTCCTGAGCCAGGAGGGGAGATGGAACGGGGCTCAGCAGCAGTCATCCCTTTCTGGCTGGGTCTGCTGCCCACCCTGACCAGCATGGCCAGTGCAGGCTCACCTCATGGCCCCAGGGCACCACAGCCCCCTCCCTCTGCACAGCAGCACCACCAGCTCAGGGCCATGCAGGGAGCACAGGGTGGGAACCAGGAATGTCCACCTGGGGAAAGGCTCTCTGGGGAGAAGGGGTGTCCAGGGGGAAGAGCAAGGGAGCACTTCTGTGCCTGCAGGGAGGAACCCATGAGAAGGAGAAAGCTCTTTCTGCAGCACCCACTCGGGGCAGGCTGCTCCGTCTCTGGAGCAGGACTCTTGTGCCGGCCTGGGGAGAGGGGCTGGCACTGAGGGGGCAGAGGCAGCCTGTTGTGGGCACCTCCTTGGCCCGAGATCAGGGCTCCTGCAGGTTCACGGACCTCCATGTCCTCCTGCCACATGCAGCCTCCAGCCCCGGGGCTGATGGGGAGGCTGAGAGCCCTGCTGTGCCCTTCAGAGGGGCTGTGGCTTGTGGGGGAGCAGAGGGGCTCTCAGCCTCCCCATCAGCCCCCTGGAGGCTGCATGTGGAGGACCATGGGGCCAGCCCAGAGGGGGCTGCTTTGCGGGGCTGGGCTGGGGAGAGGGCAGGGGAGTTGGGGAGAGCCTGGGAGGGGCTGGGCTGGCCTTGGACGTGCCCGGGAGAGGACACACACCCACTGGAGTGTGTGGTGCAGAGCCCGGTCTCGTGGCAGGGAGCTGAGACATGCGGGTGCAGGAGAGAGGAGGCCGGTCTGTGCCCTCGGTGCCATGGGCAGACTGGGAAGGTGCCCAGGGCATTCGTCACCCCCAGCCTCTCCCCTCGGCTCCTTCCAGCACTGGCCACTCGTCCCTGTTCATGGGGGAGGTTTGCTCTGTGGCCATCTCCTGCCTGAGTGCTTGATAGGCCAGCAGAAAGCACGTGGCCTGAATGCCAGTTGTGAGGGTGTGTTGTGGTTTGGGCCGCACTGGGTACTGAAAGGAAAGAGAGACGCTCTCCACCACCTCGGTCTCCAAGGAGAGGAGGGAGACAGAGAAAGAGACACTTCGGTTTAAAAAACAAACTAAACTACTTTAGTGAAAATATTAAGAATATAATAATAATTAAAAAGGAAATACTGTTATAGATACACTGTATGTAAAGTGTATTGAGCTTTCTGGATGATGATGACACCACCGTCAGGCACTGGGAAAGGCTCAGAATGGACTCAGTGCTGGACGGGAACTGGATTCCGGATCTGGATTCAGGAACACATGGATCGGGGTCAAAGGCAGATGGACAGAGTCCTCCTCAGACGTCGGCCATTGCAGAAAGAGGGCTGACCCTCTGACCACTCAGCTTTTACACTGAGCATGGGGCAGATGGGGTGGAAGATCCTGTTGGTCACTTTGGGGTCACCTGTCCTGTCCGCTTCTCCCCGCATGTGGGACCCCTCTACGCTCTTCTGCTTTTGACCCTCCAACGTGGCACATAACCAAGTGAGCTGCCCTTGGCTGTTATAGCAATGAGCGTAAGCGAGAGCCTCTCTGCACACCATTGCGGTATTGTGACTCTGGAAACAGACACAGTCTGAAGAAGGAGCTGCTAATTTCAGAGAGTGCAGCTAGTTAGAAGAGACTTCACTGGGAAGTATAATTACTGAACGGAAAAATGGTTCTGTTTTACCTCAAACTAGGACAGACAGGGATCTTCAGAGCCTGGGTGGGTGCAGCTACACAAACACAGATGTCTTCAGTCACAGGGACACAGACGCCTGGTGCCCGTGCAGGTGCCCTGACACCCTCTATCAGCAGCTCCCAAGGGGCTCTGGTCTCCTGCAGGTCGCGTGTGACATTGGCCTGTCCCAGACCAACACCTCAGCTACACCAGGACCTCTACATGTGGCCCTGGATGTCTGCGGTCAGAGAGCTGAACTCTGCCAGGAACAGCTTGCAACTTCTCAAAACACATGAGCACCTTTTCACCAGCTGAGATGATGGTATCTTTTTTGTAAAATGGCAATTCTTTCCCACTGTGCCAGAATGGGAATTTCCAGGAAGTGTTTTAATCGCAGGAGAAGAAATCTTGGCCTTCCCATGGACTTGCCTTGCAGGACTTTGCCCATGCTCCTGTGTATTTAATCTCCTGACGCTTTCCACCTGTCCTGACAAAATGACCAGGTCTAAAGGCACCTTCTCAGCAGACCATCCGGACCGATGTCCTTCCCATTGCTCTCCAGTTTCCCCTTCCCCTTACTGCTCGCTCAGTCTGATCCTTCTCAACTACCCAGGTGCTGCTTGAGAGTTAGAAGCCCGCCCTTGTCTTTCAGCAGTCTAATGGGCTCTTCAGCCAAATCCTTCCGTGTGTTTATACCTATCATTTCCCATCAGTCTCTCTCCAATACTTCTAGTGATGATGATGACCCCCTAAATTAGGATGATTCAAAATGCAAGGGGAGGAGAGGGTGGGGAGGAGATGGTGGGTTTGAAGCAGGGATGCAAAGCTTCTCCACAGCCTGTGTTGTCCCCGCAGGCTCTGTCCAGGGCAGAATGGGTAGCACTTACCCAAGGAGTAAAATGGGAAGTTCAGTATAGGGCGGTGCCCCACGCTTGCATGGACATTTGAGCTTAGGGCTCAGGCTTGTCTTAGAACCCAATCGCCCGGCTTGTTCTTTGCCTCTAGTCTGGCACAGGGGAATTTCTGCACTGGCTGTGCCTGCAAAACTTTCTGAGGTTAAACCACTGGCTGGATGCGGCTCAGGCTCAGTCACCTACAGCAGGATGAGCATAGTGAGTCAGTGCAACAGAGGTCACAGTCCCAGTTTCCATTTTCTGGGTCAGTTCAACACCCAAAGGGTTGTGTGTTCTTAATCTGTTGGGTGACACCTAAATTATCTGAAAATAAGAGGAGAGAGCAATGCTCATGTTTCATAGTAGCTGGTGCCCATGCGGGCTGCTCCCGGCAAAGGGACAATGCCGCAGAAGAAGCAGTCTCTACACTGGGCACAGAGGGTCCGATGGCATACAAGTTGGTGGGCTGAGCATGGACAGAGATGTCATTGCCCAGCAGCTAAAGATGAGCATGGAGCACAACCAGGAGTTCGTAAGGACAGAGTAGTATGAGGGGTTGCAAATGGCACTGCAGCAAAGGAAACACATCCCAGCACATAGGTTAAACTCAGCTGGGCCCAGGAAGACAGAGGAGAAGGTCTGTGACTTGTAAGCAGCCACAGAGACTGCCAAACATGTTAGGGGAATGACCAAAGTGAACCAAATGGCCAAGAAGGACAAGGTGCTGAGGAAGGGATCCATGGGGGTGTGGTATAGCGGCAGAGTCAAATGACGGCAATGGTGACTGCATTCCCCGTGACAGTGAGCAGATAAAACACCAGCAGCGGTGTGAAAAGGAGGACTTTCCACTCTGGAATGACTGGAAAGGTCTTCAGGAAAGATGTGGTATGGTTGTGAGGATCCATTTTGAGTACCCAGTCAGTTGAATGCATGACAAGGGTAACTAATACCATGTTGTGGTTTTGACCCTTCCTTCCCTTTTCTTGGGCTTCCTCTTCCTTCTTGAAATGGGACACCAGAACTGCCCTCTGTAAGGATTCTGCTTTTCTCTGTGTTTTTACCCAGTGGCATGAAACAAATATTGATCCAGCCCACTTGTCTTCAGACTCAGGAAATGCCTCTCCAGCCTTGCTGGCTTGCATGGGTATTCTGGACTGCCAGCTAGGAACTGATATTTCTGGCAAAAGCTGTATGAATTCTGTTACATTTCTCATGGTGGTGTAGCTGGGCATCAAGCCTGTGCAAGTGTGCAGCCAGAGCACTTCAGTCATTAATCCCCTGGGTGGTCCAGGGACCCTCCCAACTCATCATCTACATCGACAAGAGGAGACACTGGTCTGAGAGAGGGGATTGACATGGAACCAAAGGATTGAGTTGAGTCACCCCCATCAAAATTAACCAGCTCCAAAATGAGCCAAAATGAGTCACCTTCAAAATTAACTGCTGGACTTGGCAGTGTTAGGTTAACAGTTGGACTCGATGATCTTAAAGGCTTTTTCCAACCTCAATCACTCCATGATTCTATGATCATTTCAGAAGCATCTCTTCTACAGACCCACGCAGCCATTGCAAAAGTCTCCTTGCAATTTCCCTTTAAGCCTTCCCTTGACTAGGATGCCTACAGCACCATAATCCGTGTGTTGCTATATATATACTGAAATCGGCACTCTCGGATAAGTCCCTGTTGTGTGTAGCCCTGGAAAACTCCTTTTGAGTGTAAAGGAAAACAGAACCAGCAGGAAAGTGGTTTGGCAACAAAATAGGAAAACAGAGCAAAGGGGGAAAAAGGGACCGTGTGAGTGGAAACAGGTTTCTAGTCAGCAGGCTTCTCTGATGGAGCCCTGCAGTAGCCTGTGTCCCGTGTTCTCATTGGAGCCGATTTCCAACTACCTTCTGTGCGGGCGCATCCTCTGTTCTTAGTGGGCATGTGTGAATGGCAGTGAACTTCAAGCTGGAATCACCGGTGAGGAGGATACGAGGTCTGTCTTCCAGCAACTGGAGCAGGGCCTGCAGGACTCCAATGCCTGGGTGCAGGCAATGAGGAGACCATGAAGACCAGGGTCCAGCAGCTGGATAGAACCAGTGCCTAAGGCAGACCTGGGTCTTCTCCTAGAGAGACTCATGGGCTGGAGAAGGCTGACTGGCTCTCTCCTGCCCTCTGCGCATGGCTCACAGGGCCCTGCTGACCATAGACCTCAATGTTGTAAGAGCTGAGGAACTCCTGGCGGAACAGCATGGTACACCTTGGCAAAATGGGCTCTGACTCCTTGCCGGGCCTGACTCTCCAGACTGTACCTGCACAGGTTGATCAGGACACACTTCTTCAGCTGCCACCAGCCTCAGGTAGGCACCAGTGAGGACCCTCAGCTCCCTTCAGTCAGGGGAGCAGTGTCTGTAAGCAAGCTTTCTTGTAGAGGAAAAAGGTGGCCAAGGTGTCTGGGAGTCACTATCAGAACCCAAGTGGGAAAGGAAAAAATGCTCTTGTTTTTGACAGAAAAGCTCATCTGGAGTCAAAGCGTAGGTCAGACCTTAACTAGAGCCAAGAGTGAGCGTAAATTTCATCCAGGAAAAAATTCCTCCAGGTGCACTGGCTCAAACCAGATCACTCACAGAATCCCAGGATCACACCGGTAGGGTTTTGGAGGGGGTCTCTGGAGATTGTGTTGTCCCACCAACCTGCTAAACCCCCCTTCAGCTAGTGTGCCTGAAGGGTGGTGGGATCTGCCGAGGGAGGGCTGCTCATGGGCCCCTCGTCCCCCCGCTCTGGCCTCACACACATCGAAAGCCACCAACAGCTGGGGCACATCTGGAGCAAGGCTTCATGTGTGATCAGAGATGGATCTGCAGAGACCCCCACCAGGAACGGCTGCAACCTTACAGTTACAAAAGGACTCTGCTTGTGAAGAAACCATTAGCCTTGGTAACTACATGGTTTCATTCTTATGATGCAAGTGGATGGAGACCTCTCTCATGAAGAGAGGCTGAGAGAGTTGGGGTTCTTCAGTCTGCAGAAGAGAAGGCTCCAGGGAGACCTTACAGTGGCTTTCCAGTACTTAAAGGGGGCCTACAAGAAAGCTGGAGAGGGACTTTTTACAAGGGCATGTAGTGATAGGACGAGGGGGAATGGCTTCAAACTGGAAAAGGGGAGATTTAGATTGGATATGGGAAAAGAAATTCTTCACTCTGAGGGTGGTGAGACACTGGCACAGGTTGCCCAGAGAAGCTGTGGCTGTTCCATCCCTTGAAGTGTTCAAGGCCAGGCTGGATGGGGCTTTGAGCAACCTGGACTGGTGGAAGGTGCCCATGACAGGGGGTTGGAACAAGATGATTTTTAAGGTCCCTTCCAACTCTAACCATCCTAGGAGTCTATGATTCTATAACCTGAAACGGGAGATTCTGACCTGGAACAGGAAGAACATCAGACAGACAGACACTGGAACAAGTTGTCCAGGCAGGCTATGGAATGTCTACTCTTTGAAGTTTTCAAGACCCTACTGGGCCACAGCCCTGACCACCAAGTCTGACTCCACTGGAGACAATGCTCTGTGCAGTTGCTACCCTAAATGATGTCTCAGGGTCTTTCTCTCCCTTTGCACTCAGAGGAGAGACCTGAGGGGTCCACCTGTCATGAGGAGCAAGTCAGCAGAGCTTAACCTAAGTCAGCTCCCTTAACCTAAAGCTGGAGCCAAGGAGAACCCTGTGCACCATTCCTCTAGGAGGGTGGAGTCCTAACTGTCACTCTAGATCAGCAGCTGAGCTCACTTTAGCCCCCAGCAAGTGAAGCACCTTGGCCTCTGGGGAAGGTTTGGGTTTCCTCTCTCCTTAAAGGGCAGAGCCTGGCACCCCTGTGAGGGACTTATCCTGTCCCACATTTCCAGTCTCCTTAGCTTGGAGGAAATCACTCCTTCCTCCCCAACAACCATTCGTGGAGTCTAGAAGGAGAAGCTGTGAGGAGCATCTCATTATAGTTCTGCTCTGTGAGCTGGAAGAGATCACGGCTCATTCCCCGGCTTGTTTCCCCGCCTCCGAAGAGCACAGAGGTCCAAGGGAGGGCAGCTCAGTGCTTTTATCCCCCCGGGGCTTCACTTGCACAGGGCTCACTTGCTGTGACACAGAGAGTTGAGCTGCAGCAGGAACCTTCAGGAGCCTCTTCTATAAACCCGGGAGGCACTGCAGAGAAGGGGATATTCAGGTGCTGCTGAAGACTCTCAGAAGGAGATGGTGACAGGTGAGTGCAAGGACAGAGCAGCGACTAAGCCATGGGTCAGGGTCTGCAGGCAGAATTGGAAAGGGGAGGGTGGAATGCGGAAGAGGCAGGAGATAGCCCCCCAGACCTTGCCTTTCATGCTCCATTCCCCTCAGAGGAAGAGCTGTGACATCCTGCTGGGGACTACAGGTAGGTGCTGGGTTTGCTGAGGTGGGTGTCATTAATGTGCCAATGGCTCTTTGCACAGCGGCCACTAGGAAGTGGGACCATGTGTCTTGGTACAGCCCTGTCCTGCACGTCTTCTTATTCCAGCTCACTCTTTCCTCTGGATACCCTCCCTGAGTCCTTGACACCACTGAACAGATAAAGGCAGCGTGGTTGTCAGTGCAGAGACAGAGCTGCGGGGCATCAGCTGATGGGCACTCGGACACCTCCGTGGACATGAAGAGGTTGGAGAGGAGGGTATGGGGCCAGCGTGCCAACACACGTCCTTTAATGTCTCAACTCTTATTCTCTCTCTGTCTCTTTCTCCATCTTGCTTGTGTCTTAGGGCTTCACCTCAATGCCTCAGCTCTCTCACAGCTGTCTCTCAGCCATCCGCATGGGGTGTGATTTACTGAGAGCACTGACTCTGGGGCACCCTCCCCATGGAAGCACCTTCTGGAACAATGCATCCCAGTGTAGGTGCACTGAATCACTGAG
This sequence comes from Vanellus vanellus, assembly GCF_965231255.1. Classification (NCBI taxonomy): domain Eukaryota; kingdom Metazoa; phylum Chordata; class Aves; order Charadriiformes; family Charadriidae; genus Vanellus; species Vanellus vanellus. The sequence goes on along the minus strand of NW_028128477.1, from coordinate 1,353,240 downwards.
TCAAAGGGCTCCTCCATCCCAGGAACTCTCTGGACTCTCCAGGTGCCTGCCTTGGCCATCTCCAACTCTGTAAAATGTGTGAAGTTTGAGGCAGAGCATCATCAGGGGCAGTGTTTTGTCTGACCCGAGTATTATGGAAGCCCAGAGAGGTGGTGTGGGCTTTCTCTTTCAGCCACAGGCGTTCCCTGGGCAGGCAACCAGGTGCGTATCAGGCATTTACTGGAAACCTGTGCTTCATGAGGATCCTGCACCGCCTCAGCCCCCACTCACCCCCAGGACACTCTTGTGTCTTCATTGCAGTGCTGAACAGGGAGCCCTGAGCACTCAGGTGGCAATGCTGAGGTCCAGGTGCTGCGCTGCTGCAGGGAGGCAGCCCAAATGCACCCAGAAATGTAAGGTGAGGAGGAAGAGATGTCCAGCAAATGATCGTCACCCCTGTTCTTTTTGCCTCCTCCTTGTGCAACATCGCTTTTCCTCATTTGGCTTAGAACCTCAGGTACCTTTTCTCTGGAATCCCATTTTCCCCACCCTTCTCTCCCAAGTTCATATCTGCTTGTAAGTCTCCTGTCTAACAGACCCTTGGCAGTGCCTTCAGCTACCAAGCTAGTAAGTCCTGGCCACTCTTGGTCAGTGGAAAGAGATGGACTGTCCAGGGACAGAATTGCGTCATCAGAAAGCAAATGTTTCAGGGAGTTGAGACCTCTAGCCCTCTTCGGTGTCCATTCTTCCTCAGTGGAAAGAAGCTGTCTATGGCACGATGCGTTCCCCTAAAGGCTTTTTTGCATGATGGAGTTTTCCTCTCTGGCCCATCTTTCTGTTGCTTGAAATTTGGCTAAAACCTATGCTGGGTACTCCTGGCAATAACTTCACGCATCACAATCTAATATGATCAAATGAACATTCTCTTTCATTCCACAGAAATAGGCACCTCGATGCGGCAACTCACCTCTCTAATCAAAGGAGATTCTTCAAAGAAGAGCAGTTTGGCCCTCTCAAAGAACCTTTTCTTGCCCTTTCGCCAGGAATAGTGCCCCTAAACCAAGTCGGAATTCAGTCAAATGGCGGAAAACCTCCATGTTGTCTCTGGCAGTGACTTCTTCCCAGTTCATTTTCACAAAAAACACAGAAACGCATGCCCTTCCCCAGGTTCCCTTCCTGCCTCATGGGGAAAAGAAAGTCCTACAGCACCTCATGGAGAAAGAGGAATGGGACAACCAGACCTCACCAGTGGTGTTCCTCCTGCTGGGATTGAGTAACGTCCCCAAGCTTCAGGTGCCTCTCTTCATCCTCTCTCTCATGATCTACATGGTGACCATGTTTGGCAACATCCTCGTTGTTGTGCTGGTGGTGGCACATCGGCATCTTCACACTCCCATGTACTTCTTCCTGGGGAATTTATCCAGTGTAGAAATCTGCTATACCTCCACTATCCTGCCCAGGCTGCTGGCCAGCTTCCTAACCAGGGACAGAACCATTTCTGCTCAAGGCTGCATGACGCAGTTCTTTTTCTTTGGCTGTTTTGCAGGTGCTGAGTGCTATCTGCTGGCCACCATGTCCTATGATCGGTACTTGGCCGTATGTCAACCCCTGCTCTATGCAAGCCTCATGAACTGGAAGCTCTGTCTCCAGCTGGGGGCTGGGTCCTGGCTAGCGGGATTACTGATGTCTACCATAGTCACTGGACAATTTTCCAAGTTACACTTCTGTGGTCCCAATGCAATTGATCACTTCTTCTGTGATTTTGCCCCGTTGCTAGAGCTCGCCTGCAGTGACACCACCGTGCTTAGACTGGTGACTTTCATAATCTGTTTTCTGGATGTAGTCGTGCCGTTTGTAGTCACTTTGGTATCCTACATCTGCATCATAGCTGCAATCCTGAGGATCCCGACCACCATGGGGAGGCAGAAGGCCTTCTCCACCTGCTCCTCTCACCTCATGGTGGTCACTGTTTTCTATGGCACCCTCGTCGTTGTCTATATGATACCCAGGACAGCCTCACTGAGGCAGCTCAATCAAGTGCTCTCCTTTTTCTACACCATCCTCACGCCCATGGTCAATCCTCTCCTCTACAGCCTGCGGAACAGGGAGGTCAAGGGGGCTCTAGGAAATGCACTCAGAAAAACTGTGGCCTGCGTCGAGAGCTCATACTAGTTGAGATCCACCAGGAAGACACAGGTTGTGGGTCTCCTTTGACCAAGCATGGACAATTCGTAAGTGCATATTTTGTGTCCCAGGTCCATCTTTAGAAGTGCAGAATCTGTGGACTGGTTGTGGAATGAGAAGTGGGAGAGGGGAATTTGCGTCTTAAAGAAATACAGGTCTGGTGTTGAAGAGTGTCAAATCTTCCCTGGCTTGCTTCCTTCTTTAAAGTAAACACGATTGTGATCCTGCAGGTGGGAGCTGTGAAATGCCACACCTGCCCAGGAGTGGGAGAAAACTTACGCTAAACATGCTGTTTCCTCTTCCGTTACCCAGCCAAGCTGAGGGCTGCCATTCTTGCATGCCTGGGACTCCTCAGGGCACCTCCCTATTGGCAGTGAGAAGTGGGCAGCTGAATCAAGCCCCGCTAGTGGACACGTCTAAATTCCAGTAGATGCATGCCAGCCCTCGTGTTCTCTGGGCTTCCTAGCAGAGGACAACTGTGAAAGCTAGTCTGACAGGGTCACACACCTCCCCCCCCCCCCCCCCTTCCCCGAAAAGAAAAACCAAGATCCATCTTCAGAAGAAAGGCAAACAAGCTGGGTCTTGGCTTCCCAATGTTTGAACACAGCAATCATCACTTTCCCCCTTCTTTCCTCCTCCTAATCTGCCTCCCCCTCTCCGACCCTCCTCTCCCAATGTCTTTACTTTTTTGTTTCCCACTGGCTGACTGAGGTATGGCAAACTCAGTCCTCCTGTTTTCTTCTTTCTTGCACAAGAGAGCAAGGTCAGCTCATGAGGCATGACTGAGTACACACACCCCCAGCAGCGGGCATGCCCCATTTCCTGCCCTGAGGCATGCACACAAGATGGAAATGTCTCCATCATCCCTGATTTGCGCAAGGGCCTTCGGCCCTGACATACTGCCACAACACGCTTATTCCTCCTCCAAGCACAGACGAAAATTCCTTCTCACTTCCAGGCTCAAATCACAGTTGCAAGAATTTTCTGCCCTTCAGAAGAGGCCTTGAGCTTCTTGGATCTTCTTGGTGCTCATGGCAATGTTCTTGGCTGCCTCCAGGGTTGATGGGCTTCTTGTCTATAGCAAGGACATTATGACAAACTTTTAGGAAATGTTTGCTTTTCTGTCATTCCGACATGTAGAAAGAGTAGACATAGAAAAGAGTGAAATACACAGAAATGGATGCTGAGCTAAGGGACAGTAAGAACCAGGTGAGACACCCCCATAGCTGTGGCTTCCTGGCAAGAAGTCCATCCTGCAAAGGGGCTCCAGCCTCTGCCGCTCTGGAGTGGGGAATCAGCAGTGTCCATGCCACCTGGGGACACAAACAGTGACTTTTGAAAGACCACCCTTCCTCTGAACTGCTTTGGATTTGTTCTTGAGGATGGGGTATCACGGCTCACGCTGCAAATACTGATTTCACTGGCACTGCCCAGAGCGGCTGTCCAAGATGCAACTGCTGCATTTAGATTTAGGCAGATTAATGTTTGTTGGTGGCTTTGGATTGTTTTTTTGTGATTGGTGGGGCTTTTGCTTGTTTAGTTTTGGGGGAGGGTGTTACTTTTTTTAGATACTGATAGGGAACTCACACAACCGCCTGAAGGATTGTTGGAGGATTACTGACAGAAGGCCCCGCATTTCTTGCATCTCAAGGCATGAGATGCCAGAGGCCAAGGGAAAGATGGTTTGGGCACTACCTTGGGCTTTGGGGAACAGATACTCGCTCCCCTCTCGCAACACCCTGCTCTCCTCAGTGAGGGCTGTGAGAAACTCTGCCAACCAGGTCTGAACTCACATTTGTCTCAGGTAACTTATGTCTAACTGCAGCCAATGTGGTCCAGCCAGCTCAGGATTTGAGTTTCCATTGGAGGACAAATCATTTCAATTCACACTTCTTTTCCATCTTCACTCTGACACTGAATGTTTTGTGACACAACTGTCCTGGCTCTCCGGGCAGGATGGGCAAAAGTTTGATACCTGAACGGGAACTTTTGCCCTTGCTGGAAATAGGAATGCAGCAGGCTCGAGCCAAGAGACCCAAGAAACAAAACTTCCCATAGGGCCAACTAATGAAAACGTGCCACAGGCTGTGGGACCTTCTCTTTACTGACAGAGAATTAGTGAGTCTGGAAAATACAGCTTCACCTATTTTTGCCTTTCTTTGTAACTTGGCTCTCAGAATTTATGTAGAATAGAATCATGGAATCATAGAATCATAGAATCATAAAATCATGGAATCATAGAATCATAAAATCGTGGAATCGTTTAGGTTGGAAGGGACCTTTAGGATCATTAACCAGGTCCACCACTAAACCATGTCCCTCAGCACCACCCCAACATGTCTTTTCTATACCTCCAGGGATGGTGTCTCAACCCCTTCCCGGGTAGCCTGGTCTAATGCTTGATAATCCCCTCAATCAAGACGTTTTTCCTAATGTCTAATGTAAACCTCCCCCAGTGCAACTCGAGCCCAATTCCTCTTGTCCTATCGCTTGTTACTTGGTAGAAGAGACCAAGCCCCACTTGGCTACAACCGCCTTTCAGGTAGTTGTAGAGAGCAATAAGGTCTCCCCTCAGCCTGCTTTTCTCCAGGTTAAAAACCCCCAGTTCCTTCAGACACTTTGAATCTGCTTTGCCACTTTGAAACTGTCTCTGAAAAACTAGCTCAGGATACATTTTTTATATTTGATTGAGCCCCAATTAATGTGCTGCATTTAAGTGAGTTTCCATATCTGGAGCAGCTTTGCACAATGTCTGCTCAAAGAGGAGAAATAGCTCAGCCTGCAGTTGGAAATGGGTGAAGCTGGGGGCAATAAATGTGTTGCTTCAGATAATATTTGGTACGCATAAAATACAAAAAGGTTGTGAAGGTGAATGGGCAGGAAAGAAACGGAAAACTGGTCACCCAGTGGAGCTCTGCAAGAGGAGGAGCTGTACATAACATGAGGCCATATAAGTGGGATCAGCATGAAGAGAAGACAACTTTTGTAGGGAAGATGTTGCAAGGGAGTACCTTGACTTCACCCAACTGCAAAACTGAGTTTGGGCATAGGGCAGAAGTGACGGACAGAGTTGTCCTGGGTTAAAAGACCTTCTCTGAGAGAAGGCTTGTGGGATTTTAGTTGGAGAGATTTGAGGCAGTCCTTTCAAGATCTAAGGTGGCTGAGCTTTGGAAAGAAGGAAGAATCAGGATGCATCTCAAGGATAGTTTGGAATTAGTTGTACTATCTTTTCTCTCTCTTATAATGTAAAGATTACAATAGTGTCCTTAAGTCATCCATGCTCCATATCTTTGTTCCCTCCTTTTATGAAGAGAGGGAGGTGGAATAGGGGAGTAGTTTCTCAGGCCGACGGAAAGATCCCAGGTTAGTGAAAAGGCACAAAGGCAGGCAAATCGGTGATCACACCAGAAGATTACCTGCGTTTCCATTCTCGGAAGTCCGAGCTGTGCAGCAGAGAGCTCAGAGCTGCCTTCATCTGCCCCGCATTCCAACATGGAAAATGAAACTAATCTAGTCCAAAGGTTGGGTTTGATTCTCTTCACATCCTAAAGCACCACATGGGGCCGGAGACAGGCAGGACACTGAAAGAGGAATCACACTTCCCTGGACAAAATCTTAGGTGCTTGTGGGAATCTCAGGAGGCATGGCATACCGATTTCTGGGTTCAACGAGCTGGTCAAATGCCTTGTCCCCGTGTCTGTAATGGTGGCTTCGATGTTGGGCTCTCGTGTGCAGAGTCTGCACAGGGACGCTGCTGTGTCTTGAGCAACCTGCTCGACCTCAGAGCTAGCCCTGCTTGGAACTAAAGGTCGATGTAGAGACCCACTGATCACAGGACAGTTCCACCCTGAATTGTCCCATGAGCATCTGCTGTAGCCACCCTCACATCCAGGCTCAGGGAAGGGCTGTAGGGAAAGGGTTTGCTGGTGTCTGTGGTCCAGCCTCCCACCAAAGGGTGGGAAATCGCCAACCTCAGACTCTGGTCGGTTGTGACTGTGGAGCTGAAACCTGAAAACCTCCAAACATGGAGATCAAAGATCCTCTGGGAGGGTCCCACTGCAGTGCAACACCACCCTCCTACTCAGTTCTCACTCTTATGTCCTCCAGGTCATTATAAACATTTCAAACAGGGCAGGCTACGATATCGACCCCTGCAGGACCCTACTGGCGAGATACCTCCAGGCACAGTACCACACAGGAACCACGAGCCTCCAAGCCCAGCAGTTCAGATCGTATTTTACCCACCTGCTTATCTACCCATGCAGATTCTACTGTCCTCAGTTAGAAACAAGCTGGGGGTGATGCTGAATGCCCTTCTGACTTCCCAGTAAAAGTTACCGCTCTCTCTGCCCAGCAATCCTGTCCTTTCAGCACAGAAAGCAAAGAGGATGGCCAGGTGCGATCTGCTCTGGGTAAATCCCGTCACCTTCTGTTTCAAACACACAGAAGAAGTCCCTGAGTGGACATGCTCTGGGGCACAGCCTTCAGCTCCCCTGCTAATTCTTTGGGGCATGCACGTTTTGGGCGCTGCCAGTGAGCAGACAATTCCACCAGTCTCCGTGATCTTCCAAAGACAAAGCAGAGTGACCACTGTGACACTGGCTGCCCCCTCAGCTCCCTCAGCTTCCGCCCCTCCTGTCCATAGACTGGTAAGGATTGTGTTTGCTCGAGGACTTGACCCCAGCCATTGCTGGTGGTTCTCCTGCAGGTTCCATCCTTGAGCCCGAGGCCTGGGAGACCTTGCTGGGGCAGACTGAGGCAAAGAGGACATGGAGTATTTCAGATCTATCAGCACCAGTTCTTACGAAACTCAGCAGTGGCCACACAGTGGCTTTGTTTCTCCTCAAACTGTTCCTGAAGGAGTAAACACTCGTTCTGGTGCCCTTCAATTGCCTTTCAGGGTTAGATTGAATTGCGATCTGGACTATAGCAGAGCTTGGAGGAGGCTGTCCTTGAAGACCAGCTGGACTGAGCTCTGCCACTGTGTCACAGCTCTGTCTGCCACGGGAATGGCTCCAGCTCGTCCTGTCTGTGCCCCTGGCTGAGATCATTGCTGCACGTTTGGGCTGAAGCCCCCCAGCTGTGGCACCAGGCAAGCGGTGACTTGCCATAAGGAATCCTGGTAATAACAGACCAACACCCTGTGTGTGCTACTGATGGGACAAGAAGAGGGGTTACTCATGGCCAGCTCTTCTTCTGCTGGGAGAAATAACACAGCTGGAAGTAAGTGTCTTTGCGCAGCTGAGGGAGGGAACATGAGAGATTGCATCAGTTTTTTTCACAGGCGGTTCCCCTGGAGCCCCAGGGACACCTCCAAGGAGCCCAGAGGGGACAGAGAGAGTGCCACCATGGGCTGGTCCTCTGCTGCTGAGCTGGGCCGGGCTGCTGGGCCGGAGGGAGCTCCTGGCAAGCGGGCAGCGCTGAAGAGAGACAGCTCTGCCCAGGAGCAGGGCTGGGGGCACTGCCTGCAGGGAGAGAGGGGAGACCTGTGAGGCAGAGAGAGCCTAAAGGCAGTTGGGAGTGGGGGGTGCTGAGAGCTCAATGGGGCAGAAATCTTCACCGCCCTCTGCATGGTAAGTCTCGGGGTGCCGGGCAATGCAGCTCCAGTTCCTGGAGGGATCTCCTCAAGCTGGTCCATCTGAGAGCTGCTGGGCTCTGTCAGGAGGACTCTCTCAGTTTCTGTGCTGTAGAGGAGGAGGATGTGCTCCAGAGCAGGGCTTCCCTGCTGCCCGGTGAGAGGGACTGGGCCCGAGGGCTGCCTTCTGCCAGGGATGGTGGTGGAGGTGTGCGTAGGGATGTGCAGGCAGGGGTGGGCAGGGCTGTCCTTGCCAGCAGGGTCCCTGCACCCTGGGGGCTGTGTGCCGGGGCAGGGACTCTGCCAGGGTCAGCTCTGCGCCTGCCCGGGGAGCTCCCACGGAGCTTCTGTGGGGAGAAGGTGTGGGTGGAAGGAGTGACTGCCAGCAAGGCAGATGCCTTCTGTTGCTAAGATTGACCTGTGTGGGTCAGGGCTGCTCCAGATCCACATCACCCCAAAGAAAATTGCAGAGGGCCCTTTTGAAGAAGGACATTGAGGCACCTTTCCCCTGAAAGAGAACAAGTCTGTGCTGTGGGATTTCTCCTCTCGGGTGCTGGGTGGGCAGTGGGAGGTGGGAATGGATTTCTCCTTTGTGGAGAAGGCACAGAGACCCCCGTTCTCGTTAGCACTTCCCTGAAGCCCTCCTGAGCCCCCGCACACCCAGAGATGCCCCCGGGCAGCGCTGTGCTGCCAGGAGGGGTCTGCAGGGCAGAGCTGAACACACAGCGGGTGGGATGGGCTCTGGGGCACTGGCAGGGAGGAGACCCGGGGGCAGAGAAGCAGCTCCAGGCAGGGGCAGCTCCTGGCAGCCCAGACACAGGCAGGGACAGAGAGGGAGCTGCTGCCAGAAGTGCCCAGGCAGGGGGGATCCTGGCACCTCCGGCCACCCCCTGACCTTCAGACAACTTCTCGGCAGCAAGCCTCTGCTCTCCTATCCCTCCTGCCCCACAGCCACAGGGTCCAGAGCCCGAGATGCCTTCTCGGCAGCTGCACCTCCAGTCCAGGAGAAGTGTTTGTGTCCTACAAGTGATGCACAACATAAAAACAAGTGCCCTGCAGTGTCTCTGTCTGGAGACACTGTCACTGAGGAGAAGGCTTCACTGCACGCCTGTCTGACTCCCTCTCCTCGCTTCATTTTTTCAGAGCACAGACGCTTTTCTCCTTGTTTCCCCACCCCTCTGTTGAACTCTGCATCTCAGGAGTTGGGGAGGAGGTGTGGGTCAGCTTCTCTTCTGCCTCTGACTCTGCCTCTGACTCGTGCCCCAGAGGTGCCCTCATGGAAAGTACGTATCGAAGCAGTATTTTACCCGATAACGGAGAGTGTCACTGAGTTTGCGGGGTTGGGAATGAGCTGGGTCATTCCTCATTCAGCTGTGGGAGGGGGATTTCTGTGAGGAATGGCATTGGGATTTCCTCAGAGAAGTCTCTCCCAGTTTGTCACTGCCTTTTCCTCCTTGGACAGGTCCCCCTGCCCAGAGGCAGCAAATGTCCAACAGCAGCTCCATCACCCACTTCCTCCTCCTGGCATTCGCAGACACACGGGAGCTGCAGCTCTTGACCTTCTGGCTCTTCCTGGGCATCTACCTGGCTGCCCTCCTGGGAAACGGCCTCATCATCACTGCCATCGCCTGCGACCACCGCCTCCACACCCCCATGTACTTCTTCCTCCTCAACCTTTCCCTCATAGATCTGAGCTCCATCTCTACCACTCTACCCAAAGCCATGGCCAATTCCCTCTGGAACACCAGGGCCATCTCCTATGCAGGATGTGCTGTCCAGCTCTTTTTCTTTCTCATTTTTATTTCAGCTGAGTATTTTCTCCTCACCATCATGGCCTATGACCGCTACGTTGCCATCTGCCATCCCCTGCACTACGGGACCCTCCTGGGCAGCAGAGCTTGTGTCCGCATGGCAGCAGCTGCCTGGGGCAGTGGGTTTCTCAATTCTCTCCTGCACACGGCCAATACATTTTCACTCCCCCTCTGCCAGGGCAATGCCATGGACCAGTTTTTCTGTGAAATCCCCCACATCCTCAAGCTCTCCTGCTCACACTCCTACCTCAGGGAAGTTGGGGTTCTTGTGGTTGGTGTCTGTTTAGCATTTGTGTGTTTTGTTTTCATTCTGCTGTCCTATGTACAGATCCTGAGGGTGGTGCTGAGGATCCCCTCACAGCAGGGACGGCACAAATCCTTTTCCACGTGTGTCCCTCACCTGGCCGTGGTCTCCCTCTTTATCAGCACTGGAGTGTTTGCACATCTGAAGCCCCCCTCCATCTCCTCCCCATCTCTGGACCTCGTGGTAGCAGTGTTGTACTCGGTGGTGCCTCCAGCAGTGAACCCCCTCATCTACAGCATGAGGAACCAGGAGCTCAAGGATGCCCTGCGGAAACAGGCCCAATGGACGCTGTTTCACCGACAATAACCTACCGCCTCTTCTCCGCACATTGCCCAGAGTTTATCTTAGACCACGAGCCTGAATTTTTCTCTTGTGATAATCCTGCTTATTGATATTTTTCTGGGTTTATAGTACTTTTTTTGAGGCTTGATCCTACTGGGTCTGACCCTTGCACAACACTCAGTCAGATGTAGCTGGTCAGATAACAGCTCTAAATGAAATGGGATGTCCCAGGTAGAATAGGGAGAAAAGGGAGAAACAGAAAAAAAAAGACATGGGCTTAGATAAATATTGTTTAAAAGAACAGTAACAGAAAAGATATTATTACTACTATTACTACTACTAATAATAATAATAAACAAAATAAAGTGATGCATCACAAATTGCTGTCACTTCCCAATGATTAACTCCCCAACCTGTCCGGAGACGTGATCACCAATCCCTGCCCCCCTGCTAACTCCCATTTATATACTGAGCATGATATCTATGGGATGGAACATTCCTTTGGCCAGCTTGTCTTGTCTGTGGCCCCCCACCTTCTACGGGACGTTGAAAAAGTCCGTGACAATATAAGCATCACTCAGCAACAACTAAACCAATATGTGTTAGCAATGTTATTCTCATAGTCAATCCAAAACACAGCAGCTACCAGGAAGGATATTAACTCTATCCCAGGCAAAACCAGGACAGCGTCCGCCCCTTATTCTATACCATCTACCTCATGCCCAGGTCTTACACTTTTCCATAAATCACCACCATTTTCCTGTCTTTCATATATGTATATATGCACACAGATATCATTCCCTTAGTCCATGGCCCATCCCACTGAAATGTCCCTTGAGTTCATTTAGTCCATGACTTTGGGCTCCGTCTGTTGTAACTGTCTTTCCTGGCAGGAGACGTGGTGTGTGATGTTGAATTGTTGCGTGCTGCATCTGGAGCTCACAGCTGGTGTAGCCGGCAGGGCCCATGCCCATCATCTGTGGGTTGAAGATGTCGATCTCAAGACAATTCCCGAGTGCCAGTTGCTGCAGCCACTTCTGGTTCCATCACTTCTGCACTTTGCTCAGTTTCATCAAAGTTCATTCTTCATTAATTTAGGTCACTTTCACTGCAATGCCATAGATAGAGCATATAGCCACTGTAGTAGTGATGACATAGAGTGGTAATTTAGCAATAAATATATAGTTTGATTCATCGGCTGTTCTCACCAAAATCAGATCCCCTTGAGGAACACATTGGTCATCCCCATCTTCCCGCATCACCCACCAAGTGCAACAAGGGCCCTAAACAAAAGAAAACCCACGGATAGGATTGCCTTTGCCTGTGTCAGGAATAACCCAGACTTTCTTCCCGAACATATTCTTCATGTGCCCTATGGGGACTTTATCTCCTTTCACAGTATGGAAAAGTTCTCACTGGGCAGGGACAGCTCCATAGCAGATCCTCAAATGTTACCTAACCAGGTGGCCTTTGCTAAATGGGCATCCCAGCGTTTGAAGGTCCCACCCCCATGGCTCTCAGTGTAGTTTATAGCAGTCCGTTGGATCGTTTGATCTTCCCAGAGGCTCGTGCATGGTAGTGGATGTGATACACCCACCCAATTCCATGCTCTTTGGCCCGCTGCATGCTCTGCTCGTGGGATGAGGGTGTGCAGGCCCCGTGGCAGGCAACAGCGCCTGGCTCCGAGCACTGCCTGCTGACAGCTCGCAGGAACAAACCAAGCGTGGCATCATTGCCCTTTGGGCAGTGCCTGCTGCGACAGGGCAATGGGTAATAGTTCTAAGGTAGAAGAGGGTCGATTTAGACTACATAGAAGTCTTTTCCTCTGTTTTACCAGGTAGAGAAGGGAGCAGCCAGAAACGGACTCATAATGCATGTCAACTCCTGGCTACGTGGCTGGTGCTATCATGAGGGTTTTTGCTTTTATGACAATAAAATATGAACATGGCCTTTTAGAGAGGGATGGGATCCACCTGTCTAGAAGAGGCAAGGGAGTCTTTGGCAGCAGGCTGGCCAGCTTGGTGAGGCGGGCTTGAAACTGTCACATCCAGCTGGGCAATAACCACAGCCAACCAGAGCAGTGACAAATATTCCTTAGCGGACTCCCAAGGTGATATCCAGAAAGCCAACCACCTCCAGGGCGTGTACGACTGTGATGGATCCTCTCGCTCTCCTCCAGGGAACCTGCATGCTTGATGACCTCTCTGAAACGGCTGTACACACGCAGTGTGGTTAATGGACAGGAAGAAGTACAGATCTGTGTGCAGTCACAGGGCCATGGTTTCATTGCAATTACAGAGACATGGTGGGATAGCTCGCAGGACTGGAATGCTGTCACAGATGGCTATGTACTTTTTTGGAAAGACAGGCCAGCAGGGTGAGGTGGTGGAGTTGCTCTCTATGGGACAGAGCAACTGGAACTCATTGAGCTCTGCCTGCAGCTGGATGAAGAATGTGTTGAGAGCTTATCGTTAAGAATTAAGGGACAGGCTAATGTGGGAGTCACTGTTGTGGGTGTTTACTACAGACCACCAGATAAGGAAGAGGAAGTTGATGAGGCCTTCTACAGACAGCTGGAAATAGCCTCATGGTCACAGGCCCTGGTTCTCTCGGGGGACCTCAGCCACCCTGGTATTTGCAGGAGAAACAACACAGCCAGGCACACAGAGTCCCAGAGGTTTCTGCAGAGCATTGATGAGAACTTTCTGACACAGTTGGTGGGGAAACCAACGAGGAGAGGTGCACTGCTGGGCATTTTACTGACAAATAAAGAAGGACTAGTTGGGGATGTGAAGGCTGGGGGTAGCCTTGGCTGCAGTGACCATGAGATGGTAAAGTTCCGGATCCTGCGTGGAAGCAGGGCAAAATGTAGGACTGGAGCACCTCTTTTATGAGAAACAGCTGAGAGAGCTGCGTCTGTTGAGCCTGGAGAAGAGAAGGCTGAGAGGGGATCTCCTCAATGCTTATCAATATCTAAAGGGAGGGTGTCAAGAGGATGGGGGCAGACTCTTTTCTTTGCTGCCCAGCGAAAGGACAAGGGGAAATGGGCACAATCTGGAACACAGGAAATTCCATCTTAACACAAGGAAAAATGTCTTTACTTTGAGGGCACCAAAGCACTGGAAGAGGCTGTCCAGAGAGGCTGTGGAGTGTCCTTCTGTGGAGATATTCAAAAGCCGCCCAGCTGCATTCCTGTCCAACCTGCTGTAGGTGACCCTACTTTGGCAGGGGGGTTGCACTAGATGATCTCCAACGGTTCCTTCCAACCCCTACAATTGTGTGATTCTGTGATCCTGTGATTCTGTGATCTTCTATGTTTTCCGTTGGCCAAAGGGATTCCCCACCAGTGCCCACGGATGCTGCCCTGTCTCTCAAAATTGCTCCGTTAGAGCTTGCAGTTCCCTGCACGTGTCCTGAACCACCTCTGGCACCTCAAATGTCACCCGATGTTTGCATCGGAAAAGCTCCCTCCTGGCGTCTGTCTCCATTGCTCACAGGGCAGCTCAGAGAAGGAGCTCACTCTGATTTTGGGCAGCTGAACTGAGGCAAGAGGAATCCCCGCTCCGGTCTCCCCAGAGCCTTCTCTTCTCCAGGCTGAACAACCCCAACTCTCTCAGCCTTTCCTCACAGCAGAGGTGCTCCAGCCCTCGGAGCATCTTTGTGGCCTCCTCTGGACCCACTCAAACGGGTCCATGTCTGTCCTGTGCTGAGGGCTCCAGAACTGGAGCAGCACTGCAGGTGGGGTCTCACCAAAGCAGAGCAGAGGGGCAGAATGCCCTCCCTCGACCTGCTGGTAATGCTTCTTTTGATGCAGCCCAGGATACCGTTGGCTTTGTGATCTGCGAGCGCACATTGCCAGCTCATGTCCAGCTTTTCACCCCCCAGTATACCCAAGTCCTTCTCGGCAGGGCTGCTCTCCATCCTTTCATCCCCCAGGTTGTACTGATATCAGGGATTGCCCCAACCCACGTGCAGGACCCTTCACTTGGCCCTGTTGAACCTCATGCTGTTCATACGGGCCCACTTCTTGAGCCTGTCCCGGTCCCTCTGGATGACATCCTGTCCGCTGGGAGTTTCAATCGCACCATTCAGCGTGGTGTCATCAGCATACTTGCTGAGGGTGCACTCGATCCCACTGCCTATGTCACTGATGAAGATATTGAACAGTACTGGTCCCAGTATGGACCCCTGAGGTTCACCCCTTGTCACCAGTCTCCATCTGGATGTGAGGCCGTTGACCACTACTGGATGGGACTATCCAACCAGTTCCTCATCCACCGAACAGTCCACCCTTCATATCCATGTCTCTCCAGTTTCACAGAATCACAGAGTGGTCAGGGTTGGAAGGGACTTCTGGAGATCATCTAGTCCAAGCCCCCTCCCAGAGCAGGGTCACCTACAGCAGGTTGCACAGGATAGCATCCAGGCGAGTTTGGAATGTCTCCAGAGTGGGAGATTCCCCCTCCTCTCTGGGCAGCCTGTGACAGTGCTCTGCCACCCTCAAAGGAAAGAAGTTCCTCCTCATGTTAAGATGGAACTTCCTACATTCAAGTTTGTGCCTGTTCCCTATAGTCCTATCACTGGGCACCACTGACAAAAGACTGTTCCCATCCCCCTGGCACCCTCCCTTTAAGTATATATAAGCATAGATAGGGTCCCCCCTCAGTCTCCTTTTCTCCAGACTAAAAAGTCCCAAGTCCCTCAGCCTTTCCTCATAAGACAGATGTTCCAATCCCCTCATCATCTTCGTAGCCCTTTGCTAGACCCTCTCCAGCAGTTCCCTGTCCTTCTTGAACTGGGGAGCCCAGATCTGGACACAGTACTCCAGATAAGGCCTCACCAGGGCAGAGTAGAGGGGGAGGATGGCCTCCCTCGACCTGCTGGCCACACTCTGCTTGGTGCACCCCAGGATGCCATTGACCTTCTCGGCCACCAAGACACATTGCTGGCTCATGGGCATCCTGTTGTCCACTGGGACATGCTGCTGCATGTTCCCCCAAGATCTTCCTTTCTTCCAGCTGGACAAGCCCAGCTTTTTCAGCTTCTTCTCACAGCACAAGTGCTCCAACCATGACCACCTTGGTGGCCCTCCACTAAATGAGCTCCAGTTTACCAGTGTCTCTCAGGCATTGCAGCGGGTCAGAACCTAGATGAATATTCTGGATCTGTTCTCAAATGTTCTGAGCCCAGGGCGGTAATCACTCCCACTGGCTGTGCTCCTGTTCCTACCACCCAGGATGCTTTTGGCCTTTGCCGATGGCTTCATGTTTTCCCTAATGAAACCGAAGGATAACCGGAGCCTTTCCTGCAGTGCTGATACCAACCTAGGCAGTCCCTGCCCTCTGTCACTTCAGGCCCTTAGTCAACCTCAGCAAAAGAACTTTAGATCTGTCTTTTTTGGATAACATGATGTTACTGTTGGCCTGTCCTTCAAGCCTGTCTATGTCCCTTGGGATGGCAACCCTGCCCTCTAATATAGTGTCTGCTCTCCTCAATGAGCTGTCATCTACAAATGGTATAAAAAAAGCATTTTCTCATCTCCTTTGGGTAATTAAAAGCCCTTGAAACATGGTGGAATCCGACTAGATACATCCCTCTGGGCAGAACACTATGCATTCACCAAGTTCCTTCAAGCCCGACTACTCATCTCAGTTATTACCCATCTACTTATCCACCCAATCAGACCATAATGTCCTAACTGGACACAAGAATACTGTGGGGAATGAGGCTGATAGCATAGTGTTCGGCGCAGAGTCTAGTTGGAGGCCTGTAAGTAGCAGTGCTCCCCAGGGGTCAGTACTGGCCAGTCTTGTTCAACATGTTAATCAACGTCCTGCGTGAGGGGACAGAGTGTACCCTCAGCAAGTTTGCTGACATCTGTTGGAAGGGTAACACAGCAGGGCATAGGCAGTCCAGGAGGTTCTTGGATTGTATTGACGACGTCTTTCTCCCAGTGGTAGAGGAGCAAACGAGGAGAGGAGCTCTGCTGGACCTTGTCCTTACCAACAAGGAGGGGCTGGTAGGCAGTGTTAAGCTCAAGGGCAGCCTGGGCTGCCATGACCATGAAATGGTCGAGTTTGAGATCCTCAAGGCAGCGAGGAAGGTGCGCAGCAAGCTGACCACCCTAAGCTTTAGCAGAGCTGACTGTGGCTTCTTGAAGAATCTGCTTGGTATAGTGCCATGGGATGAAGCGCTGGAGGGAAGAAGGGCCCAAGTAAGCCAGTTAATATTCAAGGCTCACCTCCTCCAAGCTCAGGAGTCATGCATCCCTACAAAGAAGAAGGCAGGCAGAAAAGCCAGGAGGCCTGCATGGATGAACAAGGAGCTCCTGGACATGCTCACAAGTGAAAAGGAGGTCTATAGGGGGTGGAAACAGGGGCGGGAAGCCTGGGAGGAATACAGAGAAATTGTTCAAGCAGCCCCGGATCAGGTTAGGCAAGCTAAAGCCCAGATAGAACTAAATCTGGCCAGGGGCATCAAGACAAACAAAAATACTTCTTTAAGTATGTCAGCGAGAAAAGAAAGACTAGGGAAGATGTGGGCCCTCTCCGGAAGGAAATGCAAGAACTGGTCACCCGGGACAGAGACAAAGCTGAGGTCCTCAATGACTATTTTGCCTCAGTCTTCACTGGCAAAGACTGCAGCCACACTACCCATGATGCAGAGGGCAAAGGCAAGGAGCTGGAAAGTGAAGAACTGCCCACTGTAGGTGAAGATCATGTATAAACCACCAGATAAAGAACTGGCTGGACGGACGCACTCAAAGTGTTGTGGTCAATTGCTCCATGTCCAAGTGGAGAGCAGTGATGAGTGGCGTTCCTCAGGTGCTGTACAACATCTTTGTCAGCGACATGGAGAGGGGGATCGAGTGCACCCTCAGCAAGTTTGCTGATGAAACCAAGCTGTTTGGCGAGGTTGACACGCTGGAGGGGAGGGCTGCCATCCAGAGGGACCTGGACAGGCTGGAGAGGTGGGCCCAAGCCAACCTCATGCAGTTCAACAAGGCCAAGTGCAAGGTCCTACATCTGGGTCAGGGCAATCCCAAGCACAAATACAGGCTCGGCGGGGAATGGCCGAAGAGCAGCCCTGAGGAGAAGGACCTGGGTGTGCTGATTGACGAGAAGCTCAACATGAGCCAGCAATGTGAAACTGCAGCCCAGAAGGCCAACCAGATCCTGGTGTCCATAAAAAGCAGCATGGCCAGCAGGTCAAGGGAGGTGATTCTGTCCCTCTACTCTGCTTTGGTGAGACCACGCCTGGAATATTGCATCCAGCTCTGATACCCTCAACATAAGAAGAACATGGATGTGTTAGAGCAGGTTCAGAGGAGGCCCTGAAGATGATCAACGGTCTGGAGCAGCTCTCCTATGAGGACAGGCTAAGAGAGTTGGGGTTGTTCAGCCTGGAGAAGAGAAGGCTCCGGGGAGACCTTATAGCCCCTTCCAGTACCTAAAGGGTGCCTACAGGGGAGCTGAGGAAGGACTTTATACTAGGGCATGTAGTGATAGGATGAGGGGGAATGGCTTTTAACTGGAAGTGGGTGGATTTAGATTAAATATTAGGAAGAAATTTTTGACTTTAAGGGTGGTAAGGCACTGGCGGAGGTTGCCCAGAGAAGTTGTTGAGGTCCCATCCCTGGAGGTGTTTAAGGCCAGGCTGGATGGGGCTTTGAGCAAATTGGTCTAGTGGGAGGTGTCCCTGCCTATGGCAGGGGGGTTGAAAGTTGATGATCTTCAAGGCCCCTTCCAACCTAAAGCATTCTATAAAACAAGAAGTGCTTTTTTAAGTACATTAATAGCAAGAGGAGGTCTAAAGAAAACGTTGGACCGATAGTTGTTGAAGGTGGTCATCTGACTGATAGGGATGAAGAAAAAGCAGCAGTGTGCAATGCTTTTTTTTGCCTCACTCGTTAATCATGCATCTAGAGCTTGGGCTGCCCGGTCCCCTGAATCGGAGGACCACGAGTGTGGAAACAAAAACTTTCCATTTGTGGGACAGAAATTGTCAGAGAACAGCTGTATCAGCTGAATGTTCACAAGTCCATGGGGCCTGATGGGATTCATCCCAGGGTATTGAAGGAGCTGCTGGATGTGCTGGCAAGACCTCCCACAACTTCTCTGGGCAACCCGTTCCAGTGCCTTACCACTCTCAAAGTGAAAAATTTCTCCCTAAAAACTAATCTAAATCTACCTTCTTCCAGTGTGAAGCCATTCCCCCTCATCCTATCATGTCCTGCCTAATTAATAAATCAGAGCAGATACACTGGACCTCAGCTAAGCACCAGAACCACGCTCAGATGTGTAAAAAAGAAAGGCAGTACCAAGTGCCCAAGGTCCCATGCAAGGAAAAAGTTTTGTTCAGAGCATGCAGGAGTGGATGGCAGATGGCAATGGAAAGATGAAATGAGGTGACCCGAAGGAGAGCAAACCCTCAGGACCAGAGAGAAGCAGGGCTGTGCTGTGCAGCCCTGGTAGGAGAGGGCTTTGCTCTCTGGGACGTCTCTGAAGCCCTGCAGAGCCTGTGGTGCAAGGGGAAGCTGATCTCCAGGAAGGACACGGTGCTTTGGAAAATGTCCTTGGCGATGGGCATCCCGTGATCCAAGAACACTGGGAAAATCATTGCTCTATTCCTTGATTGCATCAAAAAAGGGTGACTAAAGGCTGTGGGAGGAGCAGTGCTGACATCTACTGGATGGAGATGGGACAGGACTTGCCTCACTGCAGCTGCCTCAAAAAAAGCACTGAATGTCCCAGAGGTTCTCTTGGGGTGTGTTACACGGCTGCTCTGAATGGCGATCGTGTTCCTGCAGGTCTTGTGCTGTCCCTGCTGGCTGCATGCGGTTGTGCAGGAGAGCCCTGGCACCTCCCGTGGCACCACAGGGTGTAGGTCACCTTCCAATGGAGCAGCTGCCCTGAATGAGGTTGGGCACTGTAGGGGTGTCTGTGAGAAACGGGCCATGGGTGCCAAAGGAGATGGGGTAAAGACAGCTGGTGGAGGAGAGAGAGTGTCACCACCATGCCCCACCAGCCTCAAAATGATGGCTCCAGACACTGCCCTGTCCCTCTTAATATTTCTATAAGTTACGAGCACATGTCTTAGACCACCTCTGGCACCTCATGTGTCACCTGTGCTTTGCATGGGTACAGGAGGTACAGGAGACTCCTGCCTTTCACTGCCTGGGTGTGCTGTCTCCCAGTGGGGCAAGAAGAGGGGATTCTTGGACATAACTCTGTCTCCGAAAGGGGAAATGGCACTGCAGGGAAGAAGTTTCTCTGCCCAGCAGAGGGAGAAAAGATCAGTGATGACTTCAGCTTGTTTCCCAGGTGGTTCCCCTGGGGCCCCAGGGACATCTCTGAGGGAGCCCAGAGGGGACAGAGAGAGTGCCACCGTGGGCTGGTCTTCTGCTGCCAAGCTGGGCCGGGCTGCTGGGCCGGAGGGAGCTCCTGGCAAGCGGGTAGCTGCTGGGAGACAGCTCTGCCCAGGAGCAGGGCTGGGGGCAGTGCCTGCAGGCAGCGAGGGAAGAGAAGAGAAGAGAAGAGAAGAGAAGAAGAGAAGAGAAGAGAAGAGAAGAGAAGAGAAGAGAAGAGAAGAGAAGAGAAGAGAAGAGAAGAGAAGAGAAGAGAAGAGAAGAGAAGAGAAGAGAAGAGAAGAGAAGAGAAGAGAAGAGAAGAGAAGAGAAGAGAAGAGAAGAGAGGGGTAAAGGCAGTCTGGGGTGGGAGGACAGGAGAGAGCTCACCGGGGGAGAAACCTTCGCAGCCTTTCACATGGTAAGTCTCTGGCTGTGGGGCAATGCAGATGAGTTCCTGGCAGTGTCTCCTAGAGCTGGCACATGCCATGGCTGATAGGAGCTGTCAGGATGGCTGTCCTGGCTTGTCTGGTGTGGAGCAGGAGGATGTACTTCAGAGCATGGATGTCCTGCTGCACCTTCAGAGGGACAATGACGGACAGCTGCCTTCTCCCAGGGATGGCTCCGGGGTTTGCAGATCGGTGTGCAGGCAGGGGTGGGCAGGGCTGTCCTTGCCAGCAGGGTCCCTGCACCCCGGGGGCTGTGTGCTGGGGCAGGGACTCTGCCAGGTTCAGCTCTGCGCCTGCCCAGGGAGCTCCCACGGTGCTGTAGGGAGAAGCTGTGGGTGGAAGGAGTGACACCAGCATGGTAGGGTAGGGATGATTAGGTCAGGGCATGGTGCTTCTGCTCTCAAGAGAGTGCAGCAGCACAGGTGAGCTCTACCTCATGATATTTTTCAGAGGACCTCTCGGGCAGCACACCAACTCAGCAGCATCTTCCCCTTTGCAGCCACATCAGGTTCGCTGTGAACTGGTCTTTAGCCCCCGCACACTCAGAGGTGCCCCTGGGCAGCGCCCCATCCCTGGAGGTGCTGGCAGGCAGAGGTGGGCGCACAGCAGTGCGATGGGGTTTGTGAGCACTGACGGGAGCTGAGCCGGGGACAGGGGGACGGCTGCTGGCAGCAGAGACATGGGCAGGGAGTGAGAGGGAGCTGCTGCCTGAAACACTGGCGAGGGGCATGTGGTCCCGTCCGTGCTGTCCCTGAAGCACAGACACCTTCCCCTGGGCAGCTCCTGCCTGGTCTCCGTTCCCAGCCGGGGTACATCTCTGCCCTCCAGCCCACGGGGTCTCGGGCACGCATTGACCCTGCAGCAGCCAGAGCCCAGCAAAGGACGAACCCCGGATTGCCGTCTGCCTAGCATGTCCCTCCTCCCTTGTCAGGAGAGTTGTGGCATTTCACTGCCGTCCCCTCCTGCCTGAGCTGCCCTTGTTCTCTCCGTTGGATAAACTGAGGATAAACTGAGTCAGTGCGGGGGGTGGGGGTTGCGGGTGGCAGATTCAGCTCCCGTTCAGATGCCGACCCTTTGGGTCCTGCTCTGCACTCGTGTCTGTGGGAGCAATGTGCCCAGGACTCCTCCAGGCAACTTCAGGGCATTAACTATTTCCCTGAGGAGTCCTGTGGGGCTGCAGGGTGCTCTCCAGAAGGGCACAGCTCTCCCATAGTATCTCTGTGCTCCCTCGGATCCACATGGAGAAGACATCTCGGTGCTCAGGCCATGGAAATGCTGCTGGGCAGATGTACGTGGGCAGCTGCAATGATCCCTCCTGGTCCCAGTCTGGGAGGGGAGAGATGAGAAAAGGCAATGAGCCTGTATATCTCCCCTTTGAACCTGCATTCCTCTCTTCTCCGCAGTGTCCTGCTTCTTTTGATGGCAACACCTCAGAGGGATCCTCCTCCAGCTGCAAGCTGCCAGCACAGGGCAGTGGTAAAGGGGACTGATGGGCAGAGCTGCTCTCCTCTCTCTGCACTAAGGGACTCTCCCTTTGCCTCTCAGGACCCACAAGACTTCACCTGGAGTGCATTAGAAATGTCAGGGATTTCAGCCATCCCAAACCGCTCCGAAATGCGGCAGGTACAACCAGAACAAAACAGAGAAAACAAAATCCCCTCTCCTCTGCTGTGCAGTTGGGCAAATTGCCGACAACAACACTGAAAAGCTCTTTGATATAACACAATT
Organism: Vanellus vanellus; assembly: GCF_965231255.1. Lineage (NCBI taxonomy): Eukaryota > Metazoa > Chordata > Aves > Charadriiformes > Charadriidae > Vanellus > Vanellus vanellus. The sequence goes on along the minus strand of NW_028128477.1, from coordinate 1,331,582 downwards.
ACATTTAATTGGAGACAGCCCTGCTGTCCTAGTTCCCTCTTGCTGCAGAGCAAGGAGGACTCCTCAGGAGCCCATTGCCCTGCTCCCAGTGGCAGCCTCAGCCAGCAAAAGCCAGAGCTCAAGTGAGGGAGCTGCAGAGAGGTGCTCCTGAAAAGAGGGTCTGAATGTGGGGCTGCGAAGACATATGCCATCCATTTTGCTGAGAGAAGTGTGCTCTGACTCAGTACTGTCTTTTCCTCCTTAACAGATAGTCACAGTTAAGAATAAGAGATACCCAGAGGCAGGAAATGTCCAACAGCAGCTCCATCACCCAGTTCCTCCTCCTGGCATTCGCAGACACACGGGAGCTGCAGCTCTTGACCTTCGGGCTCTTCCTGGGCATCTACCTGGCTGCCCTCCTGGGAAACGGCCTCATCATCACCACCATCGCCTGCGACCACCACCTCCACATCCCCATGAACTTCTTCCTCATCAACCTCTCTGTTCTTGACCTGGGCTGCATCTCCACCACCGTCCCCAAAGCCATGGCCAATTCCCTCTGGGACAGCAGGACCATCTCCTACCAAGGGTGTGCTGCACAGGTCTTTTTCTTTTTCTTTTTCATATCAGCAGAGTTTTCTCTTCTCACCGTCATGGCCTATGACCGCTACATTGCCATCTGCCAACCCCTGCACTACGGGACCCTCCTGGGCAGCAGAGCTTGTGTCCACATGGCAGCAGCTGCCTGGGCCAGTGGGATTCTCAACGCTGTGCTGCACACGGCCAATACATTTTCACTGCCCCTCTGCCAGGGCAATGCCCTGCACCAGTTCTTCTGTGAAGTCCCCCAGATCCTCAGGCTCTCTTGCTCAGACTCCTATATCAGGGAAGCCGGGGTCCTTGTGGTCAGTGTCTGTCTGTTCTTTGAGTGTTTTGTTTTCATTGTGGTGTCCTATGTGCAGATCTTCAGAGCTGTGCTGCTAATCCCCTCGGAGCAGGGACGGCACAAAGCCTTTTCCACGTGCCTCCCTCACCTAATGGTTGTCTCCCTCGTTATCAGCACTGGCATGTTTGCCTACATGAAGCCCCCCTCCATCTCCTCACCATTCCTGGACGTGGTGGTGGCAGTGCTGTACTCGGTGGTGCCCCCAGCAGTGAACCCCCTCATCTACAGCATGAGGAACCAGGAGCTCAAAGAAGCATTGAAGAAAGGGATTCAATGGGTTCACCTTCAGCAGCAGTAAGCTGCCCATGTCTCCTCACAGGCTGTCCCTACTGTGCTGGATAATAGTGAGGCCTTCGGTAAATGTGTCATCACAGCATCAGAATTGCCTTCCTGAGGAGCATCTCTGTAATAACAGGGCAGCTCTCTCTGTTGCAGGAAAATTGACATAAACTAAGAAAACGTAATATAAATGTCATTGTAATTGAAGCAACCAAGGACACCTGCTGCTTTTCAAGTCCCCTGTACTGCCCCAACCCTATTTAATAATTTACCTAATATGAAAATAGAAAAAGAGTAACTAGACATGATTTATCTATGACTCAGTTAAGGAACTACCACCAGACAATGTAGCATTGTTGAGAAGCAGGGGATTCCTGTCAAGAGAGTGATGAACTGTAGGGCGGGTCAGCGAACCCAGAAAACCTCTTGGAACTGCCAAGATCAAAGAAGTGGTAAAAGGTAATTCTGCCAGGGGGAGATCGCGACCACTGACTCACTGACCACCTACCCAAATGATACCACCTATTCAAAAGAGAACAATGGAAGAAGAAGACAGAGTCTGTGCACTAATTTACATGGGAAGCAAAGAAATCTCAACCAATCCTTGAAGAGAATAACAATGAGTAACTGTGAATATATATATATATTGTTTGAATATGTAAACATCAATGCATAGAAGTGGAGTCTTTTGAAGCTAAGTTGTGCTCCCGTTTTGGGCTGAGCACCCCATTTCCGCGCATTAATGGAATAAACTTGGAAATACCTCTGCTCTGTGTGTTATTGGCTTGCACACCGTGTAACAAACTCAGATTTGGGATATCAGGAGGGTGTCATACTGCAGTGAAATAGATCTAGTTTTGTCTTTGAGGCAGCAGCAGAAGGAGGATGTGCAGTTCCGTGCAATGACATGGAGCTAAATAGAGGATTCAAATGAGTCTATGGGCTGAGACATCTTTGGCATCTGAGGAGCATTAGGAGGGCTTTGGAAGAAGCCGCACAGGTTATGGGGAACTCACAGCCATTAGGAAAACCTCAGAAAACGACAGCCTTGTGTTTGAAGAAATAGTGAAGACAGAGTCATCAGTAGAGCTTGGGACAGCATGGGGTCAGAGTGGGGTGGGGAAGCAGGGGTTGGCATCTGCATCTGTTCTGATGCTGGCATCATCTCCTCTGATCTTGGCATCTGCAGAGAAACAGCCACAGCCTGTGGGGCGTATGGCCCCTTTTTTGGGGCTGGGACTCCCCAACAGAACTGAAATCCTTGTCCTTTTGACTATGGCTGCGGTCTCTTCCACTGAGGCCCCTGAGAGCACTCCAGTTCCTTACATCAACGGGGCCTTGTTGCCTCCACCCCACCCTCCAGAGGGCCTGAGAGGTGTCCTACCACTGTCTTGCCCTTGGCATCACACACCCCTTCATCTCAGTGCTCCCAGGAAGAGCCCTGAGCTTCCTGTGTGGGAAAGGATCCCCATTCCCAGGGTGTGGGGGTCAGTGCTTGGACATCCCGCTTGATGAGACAGGTCAAGGGCTTTCACAACCACTTCCATGTTTGATTTTCAACCTGTAAGCAGTGCCTCTGACTTCCTGCTTCACCAGCCTCCAGGGACAGTCCCTTTTCTGGTCATTCCCTCCAAGGTCTTTTCAGGGGTGGCCCTCAGTGCAGCCCACTGACATGCTCAGAAACTTGAAGCTTTGTTGCTGCCTTTTACTTCTCAAGAGGCCAGTTCATTAACATGCAAAATGCCCTAACAAGCCAAGGCTCTGAGCATAATTTTCTTCACTTTACAATTCTTATTTGAGAGATTTCAGAAGTGAAATGATTTTAAAAATGAAAGAAAAGAAAAGAAAAAAGTTTCCTTTTTCTTCCACTTGTCTTTGTTTATCTGCTTACGCATTAAGTGATATCAGCAATTTCCAAATGATATTGAAACTGGACCTCTCCAAATGGAGGGTGAATGTGTAGGTATTGAGGTTTGGGCTGGACTGGCCACTCAGGCAGAACGGCAGATGCTCTCCCCTACCGAGGAGAGGCAGGAGAGAAAGGGACTTATGAGTTTAGAAGGACCTAAACTATGTTAATGAAATATTAATAATAAAATAAAAAGTCCATAATGAAATATATACAAAACCACATCAAGCTCCCAGGATGATGATCACGTCACTGGCTGGCGCTGGGGCAGTCCCAGACTGGACTCAGTGATGGATGGGAACTGGATTCCAGATAAGGATTCAGGATCGGGATCACAGGCAGACGAACAGACAGAGTACTCCTCAGACACCGGTCATTGAAGGAAGCGAGCTGACCCTTTGATCCCTCAGCTTTTATACTGAGCATGAGGCAGATGGGATGGAATACCCCGTTGGTCACCTGTCCTGTCCACTCCTCCCCGCAGGTGGGACCCCACTATGCTTTTCCACTTCCAACCGTCCAAGGGGGAAACCACAAAGTTGGTTGGCCGTGGGTGTTATAGCAATAAGTATAAGCAAGAGCCTCTCTGCACACCGTGCCTGGGCATCCGCTGTGACCATAGGTCTGATCACTCTGAGAGAGTGAACACTGTCTGCACAATATACTGTTAATTTCAGTAGTTAGAAGAGGCCCGGCTAAGAAGCGAAGTTACTGAACAAAATTGGTTCTGTTTTACCTCACACCAGGACAGGTGTGTATTGTTTCTCTCAAACGGGTTTATTAGGAAAGCGTTTTTCTTCAATTGCCAAAACGCTGGTCAGTACAGGTTGGGAGTCCACACTATTTACCAGCTGGGATATTTGGTTGAGCACTCTATGAAACGATTATCAGGTTATCAAGTTATCAGGTGCGTTTCTCACAGCTGAGACATCAGCCTGCAGAGAAACACTCCGCAGTTTCTGCAACGTCTCATCAAGTTCCCACCTAGCTTTTTCAGACGATTTTTCCATGGCTGAGGTGTTGACCTGCCGAGGGACATCATCTAACCAGTTGTCCAATACACTGCCACATGCTACCGCAGATTTATGGTTTTTCCTCAACTGAGACGCGGCCTGGTCACGTGACCTGTCCAATGCTGACACACTGTCCTGTGGGGCAGAAAAAGATTATGTGCATAATGCTGCATGTCAGTATCCACATGACCCACCGTCGGTGCCTCATCCTCTTTCCGGCAAAATAATACCAATCCATGAGCATGTGCCGCTGGTGCTCTCCGTACCCACATGCGCCAAGTGGGTCCGGTAATTTTGAGTGCATCTGGATCTAATGGTGTCTGCACGTTGTCCAAATCAGTAAAAATCATCTCCCGCACAGCTATTTCCCTCAGATTCTGAACATCTCTCTCAATAGTTGTCCACTTGGATGGGTGGTATGGGATAGTGTCCCTATAGGGATACTTGCTCCTCAAACTTTACAGGAGTCATCTCCAGAGGCTAAGGGATTGTGGTGGTCTTCCAAAAACCCTGTCAATACCCAATTCTCTAGTCAATGGGCCCAACCACTTGGCTTCTCTACCATCTAAGTCCAAACTATCGGCTCCAGTGTCCCAGCAATCGAGTAGCCAAGGAATCACTTGCTCGCCTTCCTGACGGCCATAATCCTTACGTATGTCCCGCAGCTCACTTAGGGATAATGATGGAGTGGTTTCCTCTGTTTCTTCATTGCGTGATGTCCCTGACTGCCCGTTGCTATCTGGTCCTATTGCACGTCTCGTCTTATGCACAGGGTTGACTGATACCGGCACTGACTGGGTCTGTAGTTCAGCTGCATCATCCATCACCAAGGTCGGAGTAGGTGTAATACTCGTTGCAGCTGCGGGTCCTGTCATGGTAGCCAGCGGGGACTGGAGAGGTGCAATGTCCGTCATGGGGGCTGGCGGGTGCTGTGCAGGAGAAATACCGTGCAGTGCCTGACATAGGAGCCGGCGGGATCTTAGCCAACGGAGTCTGGATCGGATGGATGCCTGCCATGGGGGCTGGCAGGGTCTGAGTGTCGCAGGGGACGGCAGGGTCTGTGTAGGCGCGATGTCTGTCACAGGGACAGGTGGGGGCTGTGCAGGTATGATGTCGGCTGTGGGGGCCGGGGGGTTGCCGCTGGACACTTCCCTATACAGCAGATATGCCAATGAAGAAGAAAGAGCCAGCAAAATTTAATTACCTAAGTACAGTAACCGAAATATTCCAAGGGTACTCCAGACTTTCAAAAACTGTTGCTATTGATGCCACCGGCACATACAGAAACTCAAGAGACATCCCCCCTCTTGCTAAATGGCCCATAATATAACCCAAGGTGTAATTATTCACAATGTCCATCAGAGGCCTCCCGCCGTCCCAAGGTGAGTCTGACTGTGGCAATTCGCAAGGTGCAATTACGTAAGGGACAGAAAATGGAAACATTAAAAAAGACCCGATAACATAGCAAAATACTGCCACCCAAAATAAAAAGGCAATGTTTTTAAGTCCCCATCTAGATATGATAAGCTGCCCTAAACCAGCAGAAAGGGGAAATGTGGAGAAATGCCAGGAGTGTTGCTGTGAGGAGGCAAGAGAGGGACAGAGGGTTGGGCTCTGCTGGGTGGAAGAGGAGACCAGGGCGTTCCTTCAGAGTGGGTGTCTGCACTGCAGGGGATGGCAGGGAGGGTGCCCAAGTCCCCTCTCCCAAGGTGTTTGTGGGAGCAGGTCCCTCCGACTCCCTGCCCACGTCTGGGCTGCCTGGAGCTGTCCCTGCCGGGAGCTGTTTCTCTGTCCCAACATCTTCTCCCTGCAAGTGCTCACTGACCCCATCCCTCCCGCTGTGTGCTCAGCTCTGCCCTGCAGATCCCTCCTGGCAGCAGGGCACTGCCCAGGGACATCTCTACGTGCCAAGGGGATAAGAAGAGGCTCAGACAAATGCTAACAAGAACTGGGGTCTCCGTACGTGCTCCAGAGTGTAGAAAAAAAATTTCCCATCTCCCACTGTCAGGGATGTCACAGTCAGGGGTGAGAAGGTAGAGTTGAGGCTCCTGAAAGAAGGGAACAAGGCCAAGATGGGGACTTCAGGAGAGCAATCTTTGGCCTTCTGAGGGACCTGATCAGAAGAATCCCATGGGATACGGCCCTGCGGAGAAGAGGGGAGCAGAGAGCTCTTTGCTAGTCAAGGATGGACTCTTGCAGCTCCAGAACAGTCCACCCCATCATATAGGAAGTCTGTCAAAGCTGGCAGGAGCCTGGCATGGGTGAGAAAGGAGGTCCTGACTAAAATGAAGCATGAAGGGGCAGCCCAGAGAAGTTGGACGCTGACTGGCTTCTGGCCTCAATGATTCTTTGACTCTGTGCTGGAGAGAGACATTTGCGTGAGTGTGTGCTTGTCTGTGCCTGGGGGGAGAAGGGGGACGAGGGGATCCCGGGGCCAGGTTCTGGATAGATGGAAGGTGTCAGACCAGCTCTCGGAAGGATCCGTTTTTGCTGTGTGTCTATATGGGTAGATATCTTACACTAACATAACACAGCACACAAAGAGCCCACCCTTGTTTCCCTCTCTCCACTGACTGTGGTTTTGATTGCCCTAGAAACCTCTTCATGCACCACGGGTCTTCCCGTGATGATAATGCTTTTGGGGGGCAGGGAGGCTGGGTGAGTAGAGGGATGAGGCTGGCTCTGACAGGGGCCATAAAGCAGCTGCCCGGAGGTGACAGCAAGGACATGACAAGGAAGAAACTTATCTCTATTGATGTCATTGTCTTTAGGAAGGCAAAGCTCCCCTTGAGCCAGTGGTTGCAAGGAAGGTCAAGAGCAGAAAGAAGGCTTAGGGGGACCTCCTTGCAGCCTGTCAGAACCTAGGAGGAGGTCATAAAAATACAGAGATTGGCTCTCCACCTCTGGTGCATATTAAGAGGATGAAAGACAAGTGTTGGGTGAAAGAGGGGATGTTCAACCTGGAGATAAGGAGAAGATTTTCTGCCAGTGTCAGGGCTCGCCCTGAGCCAGGTGGCCGTGAGCCCTGCCTGCCCTTCTGTCTGCCATGGTTGGTCAGGTTGCTGTAACAGAGGTGCCCCCAGGATCAGAACCCAGGTGGGCCTCTTCCACCTGCCTCACCCCCTCCCCTCCCCAAGGACGGAATTCCTCTTGGGTGGGGTCTCTGATGTGCTGGATGACCTCAGCATGCCTGCTGGCCAGCATGTCTCCTGAGGGCCAACCAGGCTGCTGCTGTGGAAGTGCCCTCAGAATCATCACCATGCCAGCCATCTCCCCCTGGCCTGCCACTCCCCTTTCCCTCTGCCCCTATCTTGGCTCTGCTGGGAAGAGCGGTTTTCTGATAAACCTCTTGTCCCCAAACTGCTGGGGCCAGCTGCGGGCCAGTCGTGCTCCTACAACAGTAGTGGCCCCACAATCAAGATCAGAACTTGTCTCACCTTTGCCTATCTCTCCCCATCCACTCCCTTGACGCCTCATCTCTGCTGGACCCCACCTTCAACATCCAAACCCTGTTACTGGCTTTTGCCTCTCCTCTGCCGCACGGGTTGCCAGAGACAGGGTGGCACATCTTACGTTTAGGCTTTGCAGTGCTCATGCATAGTTATTGTGATAAAGTGAGTGGTGAGATCAGACTCTATGGTGTGGAGCAGTTAAAAGAGCAGATTGACAGTGGTGGCCATCATGTTGGTTTTGCAAGGGGGGGCTTCTGTCTATATACTAAAAGGATCTCCTACTACCAAGATGTGTTTGGTGTTTCAAGCTGTCACTTACAGAGGTCCCACAAAATTGATCTGCAGTTGTGCCCGTGGGCTTCCAATATGTTGGTGCTGGAGTTGGGCTTTTGATCCAGGGTTGTCTGCATGGGTCATGGCACAAGAAAGGCAGTTCCTACACCAGAGATATACATCCTTCTTCAAGTTAGGCCCCCACTCGCTGCTCAGAGTCTTTGTCTGAGCTCACGCATGAACTTCGATAAACTCTCCTTGAATATTCTGAGGCAAAATCCAATGCTTATTGCCTTCTGCATCTACAGCATAAATATATATAAATATTGCTTTCCCTTACTATGCAGGCTGACCTGACGGGTCTTTTCACATTAATCCTTTTCATTGCCTTGGTTGGAAGCTGACATTTTCCCACCTTGGGTCTAGATTGGTTGTGACTTCTGTTCGTGATGATATGTTACTCTGCTGGAAGCTGAGCTGCTGTTCCAGCTTTCTGTAGCTCAGTTTCTAAAACCTTTAGTTCTGTTTCTAAATCTTGTGCTTGTCCAACTTCTAAGTCCAGATGTTTAATTTGTAACCAGGGTCTATGTCTGTTTACCCTGAGATCTTCCTATCAAACTTGGATTAAGATGATTGTCTTTATTTTGGGAAATTCCTCCTCCTTCAATTTACGGGTGTATTTTTTTCACATTCTTTACCTCGTCATCCATTTCTCTCAGGAGATCCTGTGAATCATACATGCCACACCACAGGGTTCCAATGGCACTGGCTTCCTTTTTCACTTTGCAATGACTAACGTAAACTTGACAGGTTGGAGAAGTTGGATCTGCTACTTAAAGACAGTGGGATCTCCTAGGGCATTTCCCTGGTTCAATCACCTGCTTATTGAGTTTGTAACATCCTTTTCCTCCTTAACGCATATTTTAGCTCAAGCTGCATGGTCTGTTTTATGCTGTGCACTTCCCATACAGCCTCTACACAGGCAAACACTAACAGGAATTTTGCTGCTCCAAGCGGCTCAGTAGAAAAGAGTTTTAAATGTGTTTTCCGTAAGCTCCAATTCCAGATTGACTTTCCTTCAGAGGTCCATTGGTTCTGAGCATCCAGAAAGCCACACCAAAGATGCATTGTGGGTCATTTCAGTCACCACTGTCACCCACAAACCTTCCACTTTGACTGCAGGGCTTGCCTCTCCGTTTACAGACCACGCAATGAAGTTGGGATGAGGCTGTTCGTTAGGAGAGCTTCCCAGACAAGATGCTGCTTGAGCCCAGCCTAGGGTGTGTCAGGGACAATTTCTCGAGACAGCAAACCAAATCTTAAATGAACATGAAGTTATTTGTGGCTGGAATTCTGTGTGCAGGAGCAAGGACTGCCTTCAGTCCAACAGTGCAGTTCCTTCACCCTTGTCGTGGTTTGGGCCGGCCTGGCCACTGCGACAAACGACAGATGCTCTCCCTCACCTCTCTTTCCAAGGAGAGGAGGGAGAGAGAGAAAGGACTTGTCAGTTTAGATAAGTTAGTCAGTTTTGGGTCACTTCTCATCTCCGCTCCTATCCAAAGGTGTGACCCCTCTACACTTTATGGCTTCCGACCCTCCAACGGGGCATATAACAAAGTGAGCTGCCCTTGGTTGTTATAGCAAAAAGTCTAAGCAAGAGCCTCTCTGCATACCATGCCTTGGCATAAATTATAGATAATCAGGTTTTGTCACTCTGAGAGCCAACAACTTACGGACAATATGCATTAAATTTCAGAGAGTTCAGTTAGTTCGAGGAGGCTTGGCTGCAAAGTCAAATTACTGAACAGAAAATGGGTTCAGTTTCGCCTGAAAGCAGCACAGGTGGGCTGTTCTTTTGGGAGGGTATTAGGAGAATAAAAGAGAAGCACTCGAGATTTCAGGGAATGGAACGAGAAGCAAAGGATGCTGTTGGCCTTCTTTGCCCCCGGCTCCTGTTTTGCCTAATGAAACTGAAGGACCAGCAGAGCCTTTCCCGCAAAGCTGCCACCCAGCCACACCGCCCCGGCCCTCTGTCATTGCATGGGGTTAGTGCACCTCAAGGGCAGGACTTCAGAGTTCTCTTTATCGGACATCATGATATTACTTTTGGCCCATCCCTCTGGCCTGTCTATGTCCTTTGGCATACCAGCCCTTCCCGCCAAAGTAGTGTCTGCAAATCCTATGAAAAAGAACACTTGCATCTTCTCCAGGTCCTTAAAAACATGATAAACAGGGCAGGTGGCAGGACAGACCCTTGCAGGAGCTTTCAAGCTAGATGCCTCAAGGAAGAGTACCACACATTGACCACAGACCTCTGAGCCCAAACAGCCGTCTGGTTAGTTACCCATCTCCTTATGCACCCATGCAAGCCATGACATCCTAATTCGGGCACAAGCATACTGTGGGGGAAGATGTTGAAAACTTTGCTGACTTCCAACTTAAAAGACCAGCACTGCTCTCCCTGCTCTGAGCAATCCTGTTCTTCCACCACAGGAAGCAGAGAACGGTGGGACAGAAGCTGTCCTAGGTAAATCCAGGGTTACAGACACCCACAAATGGGTTCTGAGCGGACACACTCTGGGGCACAGCCTTGACTTCCCCTGCTTATCCGTTGGCCAATTTTTAAAAGAGCATGCAATATTTGGATGCTGCCAGTCATCAGGGAGTTCCCTCCCTCAACCTCCATGGCCTTTCAATGATTACGGAGTGTCATTGGACATGCTGGGACATTGGCTTACCCTGTCATCTCCCTCAGCTGCCACCCCTCCTGTCCCATAGACTGGTAAGGATTGTCTTAGTTAAGGTGACTTGGGAACAATCCACTGCTGGTGGCGTTCCTCCAGATTCCTGCCCCGAGTCTCAGAGCTCTGGGAGACCTTGCTGGGGCAGACTGAGGCAAAGAGGATGTAGAGAATCTCCCATATAGCTCCACCCACTCTCTGAAACTCAGCAGTGGCCACACAGTGGCTTTGTTTCTCCTCAAACTGTTCCTGAAGGAGTAAACACTCATTCTGGTGCCCTTGAATTGCCTTTCGGGGTTAGATTGAATTGCGATTTGGACTATAGCAGAGCTTGGAGGAGGCTGTCCTTGAAGACCAGCTGGACTGAGCTCTGCCACCATGTCACAGCTCTGTCTGCCACAGGAACAGCTCCAGCTCGTCCTGTCTGTGCCCCTGTCTGAGATCATTACTGCTCATTTGGGCTGAAGCCCCCCAGCTGTGGCACCAGGCAAGCGGTGACTTGCCATAAGGATTCCTGGTACCAAGAGTCCAAGAACCCGTGTGTGCTACTGCTGGGACAAGAAGACGGGGTGCTCATGCCCAGCACTTCTTCTGCTGGGAGAAATAACACTGCTGAAAGTAAGTGTCTCTGCACAGCTGAGGGAGGGAACATGAGAGATTGCATCAGCCTTTTTCACAGGCGGATCCCCTGGAGCCCCAGGGACACCTCCAGGGAGCCCAGAGGGGACAGAGGCAGTGCCACCGTGGGCTGGTCCTCTGCTGCTGAGCTGGGCCGGGCTGCTGGGCCGGAGGGAGCTCCTGGCAAGCGGGCAGCGCTGCAGAGAGCCAGCTCTGCCCAGGAGCAGGGCTGGGGGCACTGCCTGCAGGCAGAGAGGGGAGACCTGCGAGGCAGGGAGAGCTTAAAGGCAGTCTGGAGTAGGGGGTGCTGAGAGCTCACTGGGGCAGAAATCTTCACCGCCCTCTGCGTGGTAAGTCTCAGGGTGCCGGGCAATGCAGCTCCAGTTCCTGGAGGGATCTCCTCAAGCTGGTCCATCTGAGAGCTGCTGGGCTCTGTCAGGAGGACTCTCTCAGTTTCTGTGCTGTAGAGGAGGAGGATGTGCTCCAGAGCAGGGCTTCCCTGCTGCCCGGTGAGAGGGACAGGGCCCGAGGGCTGCCTTCTGCTGGGGATGGTTGTGGAGGTGTGCGTAGGGGTGTGCAGGCAGGGGTGGGCAGGGCTGTCCTTGCCATCAGGGTCCCTGCACCCAAGGGCTGTGTGCCGGGGCAGGGACTCTGCCGCCTGCCAGGGTCAGCTCTGCGCCTGCCCGGGGAGCTCCCACGGATCTTCTGTGGGGAGAAGCAGTGGGTGGAAGGAGTGACTGCCAGCAAGGCAGATGCCTTCTGTTGCTGAGATGGACCTGTGTGGGTCAGGGCTGCTCCAGATCCACATCACCCCAGGACATTAGCAGAGGGCCCGTTTTGAAGAAGGACATCGAGGCACCTTTCCCCTGAAAGGGAACAAGTCTGTGCTGTGGGATTTCTCCTCTCAGCTGCTGGGTGGGCAGTGGGAGGTGGGAATGGATTTCTCCTTTGTGGAGAAGGCACAGAGACCTCCGTTCTCGATAGTACTTCCCTGAGCTGCTCCTGAGCCCCCGCACACCCAGAGATGCCCCCGGGCACCACTGTGCTGCCAGGAGGGGTCTGCAGGGCAGAGCTGTACACACAGCAGGTGGGATGGGCTCTGGGGCACTGGCAGGGAGGAGACCCGGGGGCAGAGAAGCAGCTCCAGGCAGGGGCAGCTCCTGGCAGCCCAGACATAGGCAGGGACAGAGAGGGAGCTCCTGCCAGAAGTGCCCAGGCAGGATGATCCTGGCACCTCCGGCCACCCCCTGAACTTCAGACAACTTCTCCGCAGGAAGCCTCTGCTCTCCTCTCCCGCCTGCCCCACAGCCAAAGGGTCCAGAGCCCAAGATGCCTTCTCAGCAGCTGCACCTCCAGTCAAGGAGATGTGTGATTGTCCTACAAGTGATGCACAACATAAAAGCAAGTGCCATGCAGTGTCTCTGTCTGGAGACACTGTCACTGAGGAGAAGGATTCACTGCACGCCTGCCTGACTCCCTCTCCTCGCTTCATTTTTTCAGAGCACAGACGTGTTTCTCCTCGTTTCCCCACCCCTCTGTTGAACTCTGCATCTCAGGAGTTGGGAGGGGGTGCGGGTCAGCTTCTCTTCTGCCTCTGACTCTGCCTCTGACTCCTGCCCCAGAGGTGCCCTCATGGAAAGTAGGTGTCGAAGCAGTATTTTACCTGATAAGAGAGAGTGTCACTGAGTTTGTGGGGTTGGGAATGAGCTGGGTCATTCCTCATTCAGCTGTGGGAGGGGGATTTCTGTGAGGAATGGCATTGGGATTTCCTCAGAGAAGTCTCTCCCAGTTTGTCACTGCCTTTTCCTCCTTGGACAGGTCCCCCTGCCCAGAGGCAGCAAATGTCCAACAGCAGCTCCATCACCCACTTCATCCTCCTGGCATTGGCAGACACACGGGAGCTGCAGCTCTTGACCTTCGGGCTCTTCCTGGGCATCTACCTGGCTGCCCTCCTGGGAAACGGCCTCATCATCACCGCCATCACCTGCGACCACCGCCTCCACACCCCCATGTACTTCTTCCTCCTCAACCTCTCTGTTCTTGACCTGGGCTCCATCTCCACCACGCTCCCCAAAGCCATGGTAAACTCCCTCTGGAACACCAGGGCCATCTCCTATGCAGGATGTGCTGTCCAGCTCTTTTTCTTTCTCATTTTTATTTCAGCTGAGTATTTTCTCCTCACCATCATGGCCTATGACTGCTACGTTGCCATCTGCCATCCCCTGCACTACGGGACCCTCCTGGGCAGCAGAGCTTGTGTCCGCATGGCAGCAGCTGCCTGGGGCAGTGGGTTTCTCAATTCTCTCCTGCACACGGCCAATACATTTTCACTCCCCCTCTGCCAGGGCAATGTCGTGGACCAGTTTTTCTGTGAAGTCCCGCACATCCTCAAGCTCTCCTGCTCACACTCCTACCTCAGGGAAGCTGGGCTTCTTGTGGTTGGTGTCTGTTTAGCATTGGCGTGTTTTGTTTTCATTGTGGTGTCCTATGTGCAGATCATGAGGGCTGTGCTGAGGATCCCCTCCGAGCAGGGACGGTACAAAGCCTTTTCCACGTGTGTCCCTCACCTGGCCGTGGTCTCCCTCTTTATCAGCACTGCAGTGTTTGCCCATCTGAAGCCCCCCTCCATCTCCTCCCCATCTCTCGACCTGGTGGTGGCAGTGTTGTACTCGGTGGTGCCTCCAGCAGTGTACCCCCTCATCTACAGCATAAGGAACCGGGAGCTCAAGGATGCCCTGCGGAAACAGGCCCAATGGACGCTGTTTCACCGACAATAACCTACCGCCTCTTCTCCGCACATTGCCCAGAGTTTATCTTAGACCACGATCCTGAATTTTTCTCTTGTGATAATCCTGCTTATTGATATTTTTATGGGTTTATACTACTTTTTTTGAGGCTTGATCCTACTGGGTCTGACCCTTGCACAACACTGAGTCAGATGTAGCTGGTCAGATAACAGCTCTTAAATGAAATGGGATGTCCCAGGTAGAATAGGGAGAAAAGGGAGAAAGAGAAAAAGAAGACATGGGCTGAGATAAATATTGTTTAAAAGAACAGTAACAGAAAAGATATTATTACTACTACTAATAATAATAATAATAAACAAAATAAAGTGATGCAACACAAATTGCTGACACTTCCCAATGATTAACTCCCCAGCCTGTCCGGAGATGTGATCACCGATCCCCGCCACCCTGCTAACTCCCATTTATATACTGAGCATGACAACTATGGGATGGAACATTCCTTTGGCCAGCTTGTCTTGTCTGTGGCCCCCCACCTTCCACAGGAAGTTGAAAAAGTCCGTGACAATATAAGCATCACTCAGCAACAACTAAAACAATATGTGTTAGCAATGTTATTCTCAAAGTCAATCCAAAACACAGCAGCTACCAGGAAGGATATTAACTCTATCCCAGGCAAAACCAGGACAGCGTCCGCCCCTTATTCTATACCATCTACCTCATGCCCAGGTCTTACACTTTCCATAAATCACCACCATTTTCCTGTCTTTCATATATGTATATATGCACACAGATATCATTCCCTTAGTCCATGGCCCATCCCACTGAAATGTCCCTTGAGTTCATTTAGTCCATGACTTTGGGCTCCATCTGTTGTAACTGTCTTTCTCGGCAGGAGACGTGGTGTGTGGTGTTGAATTGTTGCGTGCTGCATCTGGAGCTCGCAGCTGGTGCAGCCGGCATGGCCCATGCCCATCATCTGTGGGTTGAAGATGTCGATCTCAAGACAATTCCCGGGTGCCAGTTGCTGCAGCCACTTCTGGTTCCATCACTTCTGCACTTTGCTCAGTTTCATCAAAGTTCATTCTTCATTAATTTAGGTCACTTTCACTGCAATGCCAGAGATAGAGCATATAGCAACCGTATCAGTGATGACATATAGTGGTAATTTAGCAATAAATATCATATCATTTGATTCATCGGCTGTTCTCACCAAAATCAGATCCCCTTGAGGAACACATCGATCATCCCCATCCTCCCGCATCACCCACCAAGTGCACTCAGGGCCTTACAAAAAAGCTATCCCACAGATAGTTTTGCCTTTGCTTGTGTCAGGAATAACCCAGACTGTCTTCCCGAACATATTCAGATCCTCAAATGTTCCCTAACCAGGTGGCCTTTGCCAAATGTGTATCCCGACTTTTGAAGGTCCCACCACCCATGGCTCTCAGTGTAGTTTATAGCAGTCAGTTGTATTGTTTCATTTTCCCAGAGGCTCGTGCATGGTAGGGGATGTGATACACCCGCCCAATGCCATGCTCTTTGGCCCAGGTGTCTATGAGGCTGTTTGGAAATGAGTCCCACTGTCTGACTCAATTCTCTCTGGGGTGCCACGTCGCCATCAGACTTGCTTTTCAAGGCCCAGGATAGTTGTTCAGGGCGGTGGCATGGGGCAGAGGGTGTGTTTCCAGCCATCCGGTGTTTGCTTCCACCGTTCTGAGTACGTGGTGCTTGTCTTGGCTGGTTTGAGGGAGTGTCATAGAACCAATCTGCCAGGCCTCCCCGTATTGATATTTCAGCCAACGTCCTCCATATCAAAGAAGCTTTAACCGCTTGGCTTGCTTAAATGCAGCACACGTTTCACATTCGTGGTAACCTGTGCAATAGTGAACGTGGTCAAGTCCACCCCCTGGTCACGAGCCCATCTATATGTCGCATCTCTTCCTTGATGGCTTGAGGCGTCATAGGCCCACCACGCTATGAATAGTTCACCCTTATGTTGCCAGTCCATGTCCACCTGAGCCACTTCAATCTTAGCAGCCTGATCCACCTGCTTGTTGTTTTGATGTTCCTCAGTGGCCTGACCCTATGGGTACTTGGTCATCTACATTATGTACTTTCACAACCAGATTCTCTATCTGGGCAGCAATGTCTTGCCACAGTTCAGCAGCTCAGATGGGTCTACCTCTGCACTGCCAGTTGCTCTGCTCCCACTGCTGTAACCACCCCCACAGAGCATTTGCCACCACCCATGAATCAATATGGAGGTAAAGCACCAGCTGCACGGGGGCTCACAGCCGGTCCCGGGTCACCCCTGCGCCTGTGATTTCACTTTGGGGCACATTCCAGAGCCACCAGACAGGCAGGGGTTGGGAGACGGTGTTGGAAGGAGGGCACAGACAAAGTGCTGTAGCACCTCCAGGAGAAGCACCTTTCACTGCCACAGGCTGTGTCGTAGGCGATAGACACTCCCAGCGACACTCATCCTCACCCAGGGAGAGGAAGAGGAGTGCTGTGCTTTGCACCGCCTTCAGTGAGCTTTGCCTGGAGGAGAGACTCTGCGATGTGGTTCTCAGTGTGGGTGGCATTGAGTTCAGTGCTCACAAGAACATCCTCTGTAGCTGCAGTCAATACTTCAGGTCAGTGCTTGGAACAAGAGGGGATGGGGACACACAGCATTTCCCAGGCTGTGTCACGCTGCCTTAGTGTCTCTCCAGCGCTTCCCTCGGCACTGAACCTCTTTTCCAGCACTTCCCCATAGTCCTGGTGCCTCCCTGGACACTGGAATTCATCCCCAACCCAAGATCTCACAGCAGCGCTGGAAGCGGTGTCTGACGAACCCCCTGATGCGGTGCAGGGCTGGAGCGTGGCCAGCCGGGCTTGTCTGCCGTGGGGCGAGAGGTGTTCCTTCCCCACACAGCGCCATTCTCTGTTGGTCTTGTTGAAGCAAGGAGGGCACTGGCCCTGTGGCTCTCTGTGCACAGCCGGAGACGGTGACTCCTTGTTAAAACAACCGGCTCGTAACACATGAATTAATAAACCCCACGGCCTCCCAGCGTGGCTACTGCATGTGCCCAAATTGGTGTCCCGGGAAGGAGGCACAGGGCATAACAGGGTCCGGGTCTAACGCAGCAAAGCTGCTTTTTCCCCCAGCACTGCTTTGCTTTTTTCAGGACTTTGTTTTCCACCCGCTGGAGCAATGCCGGGAACGATGTCTATAAAATCCCCGGCACTTCACCTGAAATGATGCGGCTCATTATCGAGTACGCCTACACCGGCACAGTACCGGTCACGGCCGACAACATTGAACGTTTGCTGATAGCGGCCGACAAGTTCAACGTCATGGGCATCGTCAGACTGTGCTGCGAGTTCTTAAAGTCCCAGCTGTACTTGGAGAACTGCGTCGGCATCTGGAGATTCACCGAGTATTACTACTGCCTTTATTATTGACTTTATTATTGACCTGCGAGAAGACGCCCATGCTTTCATCCTCCATCACTTGGAGGGGGTGACCAGGGTGTTGAGAGAGTTTCTGGAGCTCTCCGTCAACAAGCTCCAGCGCGTCCTGCAGAAGGAGCAGCTCTGTAGTAAAGAAGAGGCCACGTTCAAGGCTGTTCTGCAATGGATGGCTCACAACCCGCAGAACAGGAGGCAGCAGGTTGCAGTCTTGCTGGGCAAGGAAGAGTGGAAGGGGGGACAGAGGGCATTTATTTAAAACAAAGAAAGTCTAGGTTATTCTTAGCTTAGAAAAAATAAACTCAGCATTTTCGACAGTAAGGACTTTGCTTGAAACTTTTGAAATCCTGCCTTCACAAGGGTATAAATTTGTACTTCATATTCACTGTACATACACACCACTCACCCAAATCCCATTGCTTGTTGGCACGTGCATGGTTTCCGAAGGCACACGCACTGACACTGACACTATGGAAATGATCAGGTATGTGTTGTCTATGAGTGCCCAGGCCACAGTTGTGTGAGGCATTGCACAAGCATCGGAAATCCTTGCCCAAAAGAGTTTGCAAACCACCCGTTCCTTTCGACTGGGCTCGAAAGGGGGACCATCTTGCATAGGGGAGGATGGCACATCGCTCTCATGTTCTTGAGGCAGTCCTATTCGAGTCATGGTTTCAGTCAGAGTCCTTCCTGAACGATCATTGCCTGGGAGGACAGCACCATAAAGGCAGTCAAGTGCCTTCTGGGCCACCCCTGGGGACAATTCTCGGCCTTCGAGGATAACATCATGAAAACTTTCCAACTGCCCATGCTGTCCCAGGAGAGAGACTGGAACACAAAGTATGGGATTACACGAGTGATTCTCTGTTCACGAGCACGAGTGGTCCCAGTCAAATTGGGACACCCCGAATGCAGTTTCACACATGGTTCTTATACCTTCAGAGCATTCAGGTACAACACAATTTGAGTGATCGCTACGTAACACGCACACACAGGCTGCTGTTTGGCAAAGCAACTCTCATGCTGTGGCATCATCATCCACCTGCTGCTCTCCTAATGGAGACGTCCCTGGAGTCGGTCTTGCTGCAGTTCCTTATCTCTGATGCCAGATCAGGGGAGGGTTTCACAGGGGTGTCAGAGGGGCTGGGAGGCTGGCGTCATCCGCGCAGTGCTGGAGTATCCTTTCTTCTTCAGGTTGGGGGCTGTCTTCTCCTCCCGACAATGAGCTGGGTCCTGTAGTCATGCTGACTGAACCATGGCTATGCTGTACGCAATAGAAACGCTGTATATCTTAAGAAAGTTCATACAGTTTCGTACTCTAAAGAGTAATTGTTACAATAGTTCGGGAATGAGATTTTCCTAACAGTCCCTCCTTTTCCTTTCACCGTCAGGGTCACACTATACTCTTCATTATTTAAGTCGTAAGTCAAGTTCATAAGGTAATACTACACTGTAAACACACCCATCTAATTAGAAAGCAAAACAAGAGAGTGAATACAACCACCCAAATCCTTTCAGTTCACAGTCCTGTTCCTAAGTCTGGGAGCCAAGAGGTTAGCCACCCAAAGAGATTTAGGGGAGATCCCTGCCCTATTTTGTGTAATATTTTTAAATGAGTCTTTCTCTTGTTTCTCTCAGTTTTGTTTTTCTGGTCTTGACTGACATAAAAACCCCAGCAGCTCTTATTCAAGAACGCACCTACTCTGTCCTGCACTTCGAAAAGGTGCTCTAGAGCTAAGCCATTCTATATTACCATTTTTAAGAATAATTTGATTTCTTCCTCTAAGGCTGTCATACTGCCTGCCCTCATTAATGGCTTTTTCTAATTCTCTTGGCACATTTGCAGTAGCCCTTTCTAGTTTTGCAGTCCCTCACTGTGGGATAAAATCTGATACGGACAGGTGGAACTCAGTGCCACATTATCAAAGGCATTTGTGAAAGGCAGGTCCTGCTTGACTAACCTGATCTCCTTCTACAATGTGGTCACGCGCTCAGTGGATGAGGGAAAAGCTGTGGATGTTGTCTATCTGGACTTTAGTAAAGCCTTTGACACTGTTTCCCACAGCATTCTCCTGGAGAAACTGGCTGCTCATGGCTCGGATGGGCACACACTTTTCTGGGTAAAAAACTGTCTGGAAGGCCGTGCCCAGAGAGTGGTGGTGAACGGAGTTAATTACAGTTGGTGGGCGGTCAGGAGTGGTGTCCCCCAGGGCTCAGTACTGGGGCCAGTCCTGTTTAACCTCTTTATCAATGACCGGGATGAGGGGATGGAGTGCACCCTCAGTCAGTTTTCGGATGACACCAAGCTGGGTGGGAGTGTTGATCTGCCTGAGGGTAAGGAGGCTCTGCAGAGGGATTCGGACAGACTGGACCCATGGGCCAAGGCAGACTGTAGGAGTTTCAATGAGGCCAAGTGCTGCGTCTCACACTTTGGCTACAACAACCCCCGCCAATGCTACAGGCTTGGGGAGGAGAGTCTGGAAAGCTGCTCAGCAGAGAAGCACCTCTGTTTTTGTTTGATAGCAGGTGAACATGAGCCAGCAGTGTGACCAGGTGGCCAAGAAGCCCACCGGCATCGTGGCCTGTATCAGGACTAGTGTAGCCAGTAGGACCAGGGAGGTGATTTTCCCCCTGTACTGGGCACTGGGGAGGCCGCATCTTGAGTACTGTGTTCACTTTCGGCCCCCTCACCACAAAAAGGACATTGAGGCACTGGAGCGTGTCCAGAGAAGGGCAACGAAATGGGTGAGCGGTCTGGAGCACGTCTTATGAGGAGCGGCTGGGGAAACTGGGGTTTTTTAGCCTGGAGAAAAGGAGGCAGAGGGGAGACCTTATCGCTCTCTAAACATATCTAAAAGGAGGTTGCAGAGAGGTGGGGGTCCACCTGTTCTGTCAGGTAACGGGTGTTAGAACAAGAGGAAATGGCTTCAAGTTGCGCCAAGGGAAGTTTCGACTGGATATTAAGAATAATTTCTTTACTGAAAGGGTCATCAGGCATTGGAATGCGTTACCCAGGGCAGTGGTGGAGTCCCCATCCCTGGAGGTGTTTAAGGGTCGTGTAGATATAGTGCTGAGGGATATGGTTTAGTGATGGGCTTGTCAGTGTTAGGTTAATGATTGGACTATGTGATCTTACAGGTCTTCTCCAATCTAGGAAATTCTGTGATACTGTGATTCTGTGATGATGGCCCTGGGACAACTTCCCCGGGGTGTCCAGTGAGCACAGGCACAGCCCAGACCGTGCTTGTGTGGTCTGTCATGTCTCTCGCAGGAGCCCGGCTGTGCCAGGACACTGCTGTGTGCCCCAACCCTGCACACTCCCCCACTTCAGCTCTTCCCTGAGGTTTTCCTCTCTGGGGCACTTGCCAGCCCCGCCAGCCCACACCCTCCCTGAATCTGGACACCTCCTGCTCTCTCCCAGCACAGACCAGCAGAGCAGCCCCATTGGGACTGGTCCACCCAGCCTTCATGCTGAGGAGATATCCACCCCAGGCAGCTTGCAGCCCCCCGTGCCAAATGTCCTTCCCAGGATGGCATGAGAGAATTGGCCCAGGGCACCCTCAGGAAGGTCCTTTGGCCCCAGGGACAGGGCAGCCTGCCCCAAGCTGCCCCACCGCAGCAAAGAGTTCCTCTTACCATGTCTGTCCTGCACACACGCGGTGCCCTGCTCTTCTCCCGCCATAGCCCATCTTCCCTCAGAGCCTTTTCCTGAGAGAGCTCATCCGTGCTGGCCTGGCCAGCCGTTCCTTCACCCCCTCCCCAGGCGTCCCACAGCCCCCGAGCTGGTGGTGCAGCTCTGCAGAGCCGGGGGCTGTGGTGCCCAGGGCCATGCTGGTCAGGCTGGGAGGCAGACCCAGCTCGGGTGGCTCCTGCCCCCTTCACCTCAGCACACAGACGTGGCCCCTGTAGCTCCAGAGAAGTTCTCGGAGAAAGGATCTCAGACAAACAAGTCAGTGCAGGGTCCTTCAGTTTTTCAAAAACAAAGAGAGAACAGATTCTTATTTACACAAAGTCTGTGGCTCCCACAACACAGATCCTGACATAGCAATAGGATAAAGGATGATTCTTCACTTTTATTGACAGCATTAACAAAACCCAGAAAAGCTAAAAAACAAACAAATGAAAGGAAAAAAGTACTAAAGATAGTCTGGGCCTGTAATGAGTACATCATGTGTGATATGTAGAAGATGGGCAGTTCATTGCTGCTTCTGACAAGATACCAGTCATCAGTTTCCACAGGGCATTCTTGAGTTCCTGGTTCCTCATGCTGTAGATGAGAGGGTTCACTGCTGGAGTCACCACTGAGTACAGAAATGACACCAACAGGTCCGGAGATGGGGAGGAAATGGAGGGGGGCTTCAGGTAGGCAAACATGGCAGTGCTGATAAACAGGGAGATCACAACCACGTGAGGGATGCCCGTGGAAAAGGCTTTGTGCCATCCCTGGTCCGAGGGCATCCTCAGCACAGCCCTCAAGATCTGCACATAGGAAAAGAGAATGAAAGCCAAAGCCCCGAATGCTAGTAAGACACTAAGCACCAGAAGCACAACTTCCCTGAGGTAGTCTGAATGTGAGCAGGAGAGCTTGAGGATGTGGGGGATTTCACAGAAGAACTGGTGCAGGGCATTGCCCTGGCAGAGGGGCAGTGAAAATGTATTGGCCGTGTGCAGCACAGCATAGGGAAAAACACTGCCCCAGACAGCTGCTGCCATGCGGACACAAGCTCTGCTGCCCAGGAGGGTCCCATAGTGCAGGGGATGGCAGATGGCAACGTAGCGGTCATAGGCCATGATGGTGAGAAGAGAAAACTCTGCTGAAATGAAAAAGACAAACAGCAAGGCCCGTGTAGCACGTCCTGCATAAGAGATGACACTGGTGTCCCAGAGGGAATTGCCCATGACTTTGGGGAGAGTGGTGGAGATGGAGCCCAGGTCAAGAACAGAGAGGCTGATGAGGAAAAAGTACATGGGGGTACCAAGAAGACCGAGTGGATAAGGTCCTCTATAGACAGATTGGAGTAGGCTCACATTCACAAGCCCTGGTCCTCAGAGGGAATTTCAACCACCCTGATAGCTGTTGGAAGGAAAGCAGAGCAGCGCATAGGCAACCCAGGAGGTTTCTGGAACACATTAACGATTACATCCTTCTCCAAGTGACAGCAGAGCCAATGAGGAGAGGTGCCATGCTGGACTTTCTCCTGACCAAGAAAGAGGGGCCCATGGGGAATGTCATGGTCCAGGGCAGCTTTGGCTGCAGTGACCTTGAGGTGGCAGAGTCTGGGATCTTTAAGGTGGCTAGGAGAGCGCACAGTAAGCTCGCTATCCTGGACTTCAGGAGATAGACATTGGCCTCTTCAGGGATCTGCTTGGTGAACTACATTGGAAGAAAGCCCTGGAAAGAAGAGGGGGCCATGAAAGTTGGCTAATATCCAAGGGCTACCTCTGCCAAGCTCAGGAGCAACACATCCCGGCAAAGAGGAAGTCAGGCAAAGACAGCAGGAGGCCTGCGTGGATGACCAAGGAGGTCCTGGTCAATCTCAAAAAGGAAAAGGAAGCCTACAGAGGGTGGAAGCAAGGACAGGTAGCCTGGGAGGAATTGTCCGAGCAGCGAGAGATCAGGTTAGGAAAGCTAAAGCCCAGGTAGAGGTGAATCTGGCCAGGCGCATGAGGGGCAACAAGAAAGCCTTCTATAGGTATGTGGGTGACAAAAGGAAGATTAGGGAACACGTGGGTCCACACGGGAAGGAACCGGGAGACCTGGTCTCTGGGGACATGGAGAAGGCTGAGATACTCAATGAATTCTTTGTCTCAGTCTTCCCTGGAAAGGGCTCTAACACTGCCGTTGTCCTCTCCCAGGCACTTCCCAGCACTCCCCAGCACTCCCCAGGGTGCTGCAGAGCTCTGGGCACTCACCGCACAGCCCCAGCTCCTCCCAAGGGTGCCCCTTGGAGGCAGACAAGGAGGTCAGCCTGCCCATCAGCCCCGGGGCTCGTGCTGGTACCGAGGAAACAAGGAAAGAGGCTGGTCACTCTCTGCCTCTCCGGAATTCATGTTGTGCGTGATCCCGAGCCCTGACTGAATTTTCCCCCTTCTCTCCCCAGGCAGCCCCACGCCCCAGGACAGCACAGCAGACCTGGCCCTGGGGTCCCCTCAGGCACCTCCTGTGTCTCCCCACTCTCCCCTCCCTGTGCCTGATGAGTCCCTGCTGACTCCCTCGGCACTGCAGCGTCCTTGTGCGTGGACACATTGATTCAGTGCTTTATATTGGTGGACTTCACCTTTGAGGGTGTTTCACCTCCGGAGTCTCCATCCGTTCCAGTCCAAGGGCAAGTGTTGAGTCCCTAATCCCGCCTCTCCTCCCCCCTAAAAGATTCATTTCTAGAATGTCCAGTATATGCCATCAGTCCTGTCATACATGAAGAACACTGAGGAGAGAATGGGAGCTCATGGACGGTCTCCCCTTCCATTGGGCACCAAGAAGAGCGCTTCTAAATCCAGAATATTTGGTGCAGTGGAACCCAATAATACCATCAGCTTAGCTCCAGAAACATTGAAAACGCAAGGAGAAGAGATTCATTAAAATATTGATTCCTTGAACATGTTCTTGGAAGGAACTTTGGAGGAACAGCCCATCCTTCAGGCACGGCACTTGGGAGGTGACCTTTTATTGAAGAGCTGTTATCTGTCAGGACACACCCGACACAGTGTCAGGTCAGACACAGCAAGGGTCAGACACAGTAGGATCAAGCCTCAAGACAAGCAGCATAAACTCAGAAAATTATTTATAAGCAGGATTATCACGAGAGAAAAAAGCAGACTCACAGCCTAAGATAAGCCTTGAGCAATGTGCATGGAAGGGGCGGCAGGTTATTGTCAGTGAAACAGTGTCCATTGGGCCTGTTTGCGTACGGCATCCTTGAGCTCCTGGTTCCTCATGCTGTAGATGAGGGGGTTCACTGCTGGAGGCACCACCGAGTACAACACTGCCACCACCAGGTCCATAGATAGGGAGGAGATGGAGAGGGGCTTCAGATGGGCAAACACTCCAGTGCTGAGGAAGAGGGAGACCACGGCCAGGTGAGGGAAGCATGTGGAAAAGGCTTTGTGCCGTCCCTGCTCCGAGGGGATCCTCAGCACCACCCTCAGGATCTGCACATAGGACACCACAATGAAAACAAAACATGCAAAGAAGAGACAGGCACTAACCACAATTTGCCCAACTTCCCTGAGGTAGGAGTGTGAGCAGGAGAGCTTGAGGATGTGGGGGATTTCACAGAAGAACTGGTCCATGGCATTGCCCTGGCAGAGGGGCAGTGAAAATGTATTGGCCGTGTGCAGGAGAGAATTGAGGAATCCACTGCCCCAGGCAGCTGCTGCCATGCGGACACAAGCTCTGCTGCCCAGGAGGGTCCCGTAGTGCAGGGGATGGCAGATGGTAATGTAGCAGTCATAGGCCATGACTGTGAGGAGAGAACACTCTGTTGACATAAAAAAGAGCATGAAAAAGAGCTGGACAGCACAGCCAAAGTAAGAGATATCCTGGGTGTTCCAGAGGGAATTGGCCATGGCTTTGGGGAGAGTGGTGGAGATGGAGCCCATGTCTATGAGGGAGAGGTTGAGGAGGAAGAAGTACATGGGGGTGTGGAGGCAGTGGTCGCAGGCGATGGCGGTGATGATGAGGCCGTTTCCCAGGAGGGCAGCCAGGTAGATGCCCAGGAAGAGCCCGAAGGTCAAGAGCTGCAGCTCCCGTGTGTCTGCGAATGCCAGGAGGAGGAACTGTGTGATGGAGCTGCTGTTGGACATTTGCTGCTTCTGGGCAGGGGGACGTGGTCGAGGTCTGTTACCAGAGATTTCCCTAAGGAAAATGAAAGCCATTTCCCATAGACTTTGCCCCTCCTGTAATACGCCCTTTTCCTTTTCCAGGAGACATTCCTCAGCTTCCTGACTCGAGGTCTGGTTTACTCTTGCTGATTGTGCTGTGAGGAGGGAAGAGTCCCTGGGAAGAGTGAGGACCGGGGTCCGTGCCGATGTTCTACCTGTTCTGATGGAACCACCTACAATGCAGAAGGGCTTGTCAGCATCTGCACATGCACTGCTAAGGAACCAGGATGGCAGAAGGCAGTTGGAGAGGTTTTGGGTATTTTACAGCTCCCCCACCTCCCCTGAGCATTGTTCTGGGATGTCAGAAACCCTCAGCATTTCTGCTGCCCTCCAGGGGAACAGAGTGAGTGCTGTGAGACATGAGGATTGCCTGGGGCAGAGAGCAGAGTCAGGGGAGATGGTTTGTCCCTCCATCTTGCACCGTCACGAGATGGAGGGGGATTCCCTCTTCTATTATGCAATCAGACAGTGCTGAGAGCAGAAGGATCCATCTCAGACTATGAAATGTCTCACCCTTTCTCAAGTCTCAGCAGCCCACCTCTAGCCAAGGACACCCACGGCTCATTTCACCCACCCAACAGCATTTCCTCAGTCACAGAGTCTCTGTGTTTCTCTGTGGGGCTTTCCGATAACACAAAGGTGCTATGGGACAGGTTGGCATCCTGGAGGGCAGCTCACAGCTTCCGGACACCCAAAGGACATACCCAGTTTTTGGCATCTCAGTGAGAGAAAATGGACTCCTTCCCCACCCCCACGGCCTGCATTGCCCACAGCCCCACAGGTCAGAGGAAAGCTGGGACACTGGTTCCCATGGACACACCGGCAGGAGTGGAAGAAGATCAGTGTGGGACTCTGCAGCTGAAATTCCCATCCCAGGGAGGCTGACAGCAATAAAAAGACAACTTTAAAGGAGACGTGGAGAAACCAGGAGAAATCCCATGAGGGTCTGGCTGGGAGAGTCACGGGGAGAGGCAGCCGGGCACTCAGGGCAGCATTACCCTCACCCTGCTGGGCACACCACCACCCAGACACTGATCATGCAGGGCAGGTGCCCTCAGCCCCACCGCTGGGCAGCAGCAATGGGGCACGTGGCAGGAGGGATGCCCTTCGCCTCTCCTGCTGCTCTGCTGGGCACAGAGCTGACTCCCACCCCAGAGCCCATGGCCGTGAGGGCTGAGGGCTGTGATGGGTGACTCAGGGAAAGCATCTGCACTGCAGGGCTGGCTGGAGGTGCCCCTATCTCCCCTGCAGCAGGGCTTCCAGGAGCAGTCTCCCTCCTTCCCTGCCCATCTCCACTGCCTGGAGCTCGCCCTGCCAGCAGCTCTTTCCCTGCCCCCACGTCTCTTCCTTGCCAGTGCTCACAGACCCCATGGCAGCCCCCGTGTGCCCAGCTCTGCCCTGCAGCCTCTGTGTGTGTGCAGGGGCTAAAGAGCAGGTGCCACAGACCCTGGTGAGACTGGAAAGGGGATGCTGGTGCTGCCTGTAGCCCCCAGAGCTGGAAACCAAAGACACAGACTCAGGAAAGCTCCTTATCTCTACAGGGTCCCTCCTTTGATCTTTCATTTGAAAGTCCTCTTGGACATGTGCCACTGCCCACCCAGCCAATGTAGAGAAGAAACAGCAAAAGAAATTTACCTTCATATTAAGGGAACTCCATCTTGAAAAGTCCCTCCAGGAATGACCAGAGGTCATCTGGAGGTGTAAAGAGCCCTGACCCACACAGCACCCTCTTCAAGGTGAAGGACATTGCCCAGCCAGGGGTCACTCCTTCCACCCACAGCTTCTCCCCACAGAAGCTACGTGGGACCTCTCTGGACAGGCGGAGAGCTGACCCTGGCAGGTGGCAGAGTCCCTGCCCGGCACACAGCCCCTGAGGTGCAGGGACCCTGCTGGCAAGGACAGCCCTGCCCACCCCTGCCTGCACACCCACCTTCACAGCCCTTTGGCCATTCCTGGGAGAAGGCAGCTGTCATGCCCTGTGCCTCTGATGGTGCAGCAGGGAAGCCCCAATCTAGAGAATGTCCTCTTCTTCCACAGCAGAGAAATTATGAGCGTCCTTCTGAAAGATCCCACGGGCTGTGGGAGGTGCCAGCTTTTGGAGATCTCTCCAGCTACTGCAGCTGCTCGGCTTTGGGAAGAGTTCTCCCCCCACTCGCCCTCAGCATCCTCCCTCTCCAGACTGCCTTCAACCTCTCTCTGCCTCCCTGCTCTGCCCTCGCTGCCTGCAGGCAGTGCCCTCAGCCCTGCTGCGCTGTGCAGAGGAGCTGCTCCTGGGCAGAGCTGTCTCTCTGCAGCGCTGCCCGCTTGCCAGGAGCTCCCTCCGTCCCAGCAGCCCGGCCCAGCTCAGCAGCAGAGGACCTGCTGTGGCTTTCTCTGCCTCCTCCCTTCACTGCCCCAATCCCTCGAGGTGTCCCTGCGCCTCCAGGGCTGACAGCTCCTCCAAGGCAGCGGGGTCTCTCCTGGGGAGCAGAGTTTGAAGCAGAATGAAGTTATCACCGACTGTCCTTCTCTGAACACTGGACGGACTGATCCCTGTGGTGGGAATTGCTCTGCCAGATTGTGCGGACCTACAGGAGGTTTCTGTGTTCCCCTCTGGAAACACCCATTCCTGCCCCATTGCCAGGCAGGACACAGAGGCAGTGACGGGCTGGGGATCATTCCCACCGGTGCAGGGCAGGGATTGAGCCAAGTCAATGAGGCATCTCAGCTCTCAGCAGTGTTCCTGAGGTTGGAGAGACATTCTGCTTCTCCAGTGCACCCCACAGACCCACCAGAGGGGGGATTCCTCTTGCCTCAGCTCAGCTGCCCTAAATCGGAGTGAGCTCCTTCTCTGAGCTGCCCTGTGAGTAACGGAGACAGAGGCCAGGAGGGAGCTTTTCCGATGCAAACATCAGGTGACATTTGAGGTGCCAGAGGTGGTTCAGGACATTTGCAGGGAACTGCAAGCTCTAATGGCGCAATTTTTAGAGACAGGGCAGCATCGGTGGGCACTGGTGGGGAATCCCTTTGGCCAACAGAAAACATAGAAGATCACAGAATCACAGGATCACAGAATGGTAGGTGTTGGAAGGGACCCTCGTAGATCGTCTAGTGCAACCCCACTGCCAAAGTAGCCTCACCTACAGCAGGTTGGACAGCAATGCAGCCGGGCGGCTTTTGAATATCTCCACAGAAGGACACTCCACAGCCTCTCTGGACAGCCTTTTCCAGTGCTTTGGTGCCTTCAAAGTAACGACATTTTTCCTTGTGTTCAGATGGAATTTCCTGTGTTCCAGTTTGTGCCCGTTTCCCCTTGTCCTGTTGCTGGGCAGCACAGAAAAGAGTCTGGCCCCATCCTCTTGACACCCGTCCTTTAGATACTAATAAGCATTGAGGAGATCCCCTCTCAGCCTTCTCTTCTCCAGGCTCAACAGACGCAGCTCTCTGAGCTGATTCTCATAAGAGAGGTGCTCCAGTCCCCTGAACATCTTTGTAGCCCTCTACTGGACTCTTTCCAGTGGTTCCCTGTGTTTCTTGAACTGGACACAGTACTCCAGATTCGGCCTCAGCAGGGCAGAGCAGAGGGGAAGGATGGCCTCCCTCCACCTGCTGCCCACGCTCTTTTGTAATGCACCCCAGGAGACCATAGGCCTTCTTGGCCA
Source organism: Vanellus vanellus (assembly GCF_965231255.1). Lineage (NCBI taxonomy): Eukaryota > Metazoa > Chordata > Aves > Charadriiformes > Charadriidae > Vanellus > Vanellus vanellus. The sequence goes on along the minus strand of NW_028128477.1, from coordinate 1,302,650 downwards.
CCAGGGCACATTGCTGGCTTATGGTCAACTTATTGTCCACCAGGACTCCCAGGTCCCTCTCAGCAAAGCTGCTTTGCAGCAAGTGAACCCCCAACCTTTACTGGTGCATGGGATTTTTCCTCCCAGGGTGCAGGACTCTACATTTGCCCTTGTTGAATTTCATTATGTTCCTCTCCACCCAGCTCTCCAGCCTTTCCAGGTCTCTATGACCGGCCTGCTGTTTCCTCGGTCCTCCTTCCTGCCCTTTTTGAAGACTGGCGTGACTTTGGCTTTCCTCCAGTCCTCAGGCACCTCTCCTGTCCCTCGTGACCATTCAAAGATGATGGAGAGCACCTTTGCAATAACATCTGCCAGGTCCCTCAACACCCCTGGGTTCATCCCATCAGGGCGCTGGGTGTCAAGTTTGCCTAAATGATCTCTAACCCGATCCTCCTCAACCAAGGGAAAGTCCTCCTTTTTCCAGATTCTTTCTCTTCGCTCCAGTCTCTGGGATTGCTGAGGGCCGGCCTTGGCAGTAAAGCCTGAAGCAAAGAAGGCATTCAGTAACTGCACCTTCTCTGCATCTTCCGTCACCAGGGCACCCACCTCATTCAGTAGCAGGCCCACATTTTCCCCGGTCTGCCTTTTACTACTGATGTACTTGGAGAAGCCCTTCTTATTGTCCTTGACATCCCTGGCCAGGTTTATTTCCACGTGGGCTTCAGCCTTCCTCGTTGCATCCCTACGTACTCTCGCAATGTTTATATACTCCTCCCAAGTCGCCACTCACTTTTTCAACATTCTGTAAACTTCCCTCTCGCACCTGAGTTTTTCCAGAAGGTCCTTGCTTGTCCATGCAGATTTCCTGCCTCCTCTGCCTGATTTATTACTCATAGGCATGCACTGATGTTGAGCTTGGAGGAAGTGGAGCTTTTCTATTAATCAGCTCTCCTGCACCCCCCTTCCTGCCAAAGCCTTTGCCCATGGGATTCCTCCAAGTATGTCTTTGAAGAGGCCAAAGTCAGCCCTCCTGAAGTCAGGGCTTGTAATTCTACTTTTTGCCCTGCTTCTTCCACACAGGATCCAGAACTCTACCATCTCATGGTCACTGCAGCCAAGGCTACCCCCAGCCTTCACATCCCCATCTAGTCCTCCTTTATTTGTCAGTAATACGTCCTGCAGCGCACCTCTCTTGTTGGTTTCCCCACCAACTGTGTCAGAAAGTTCTCATCAATGCTCTGCAGAAACCTCCGGGACTGTGTGTGCCTGGCTGTGTTGTTTCCAGCAAATATCGGGGTGGCTGAGGTCCCCCGTGAGAACCAGGGCCTGTGACCATGAGGCTATTTCCAGCTGTCTGTAGAAGGCCTCATCAACTTCCTCTTCCTGATCTGGTGGTCTGTAGTAAACACCCACAGCAGTGTCTCCCACATCGCCTGTCCCTTAATTCTTAACGATAAGCTCCCAACACGTTCTTCATCCAGCTGCAGGCAGAGCTCAAGACATTCCAGTTGCTCTGTCTTGTAGAAAGCAACTCCACCATCTCACCCTGCTGGCCTGTCTTTCCGAAACAGTACATAGCCGTCCGTGACAGCATTCCAGTCCTGCGAGCTATCCCACCATGTCTCTGTAATTGCAATGAGACCATGGCCCTGTGGCCATCATCCCCTCTGGAAGGGTTTTGTGGAAAGGAAGGCTGGGACACTGTGTCAGGGTTTTCACTGAAGGAAGTATTAACCCAGAAGCCTCATCATTTTACTGCTGTCCTTCAGTCCTTGTGCCCAATACATATCCTTCAGACACATGTCCTTCAACACATGTCCTCCCAGAAATGGAGGAAATTATGCCAAAGAAAAAAGAAGTCATTATCGGGGGATTTGTTGGGAAACAGCACAGGATGGGCTCAAAGATGTCTCCCTTAACTTGTCAATGTCTTCTCTTTCAGCAGTGCGCCATGCCCAGAGTAGCTGTTCAATAGCAGCTCCAATACCCAGTTCCTCCTTCTGGCATGTGCAGACACTCGGGAGCTGCAGCTCTTGACCTTCTGGCTCTTCCTGGGCATCTACCTGGCTGCCCTCCTGGGAGATGACCTCATCATCACCGCCATCACCTGCGACCACCGCCTCCACATCCCCATGTACTTCTTCCTCCTCAACCTCTCTGTTCTTGACCTGGGCTCCATCACCACTCTCCCCAAAGCCATGGCCAATTCTCTCTGGGACACAAGGGCCATCTCTTACTCAGGATGTGCTCTTCAGGTGTTTGGTTGTTTTTTTTTTTCTTTTTCTGTGTTGCAGCAGAGTTTTCTCTTCTCACTGTCATGGCTTACAAACACTACATTGACATCTGCCAACCCCTGCACTACGGGACCCTCCTGGGCAGCAGAGCTTGTGTCCGCATGGCAGCAGCTGTCTGGGGCAGTGTTTTACCCTATGCTGTGCTGCACATGGCCAATACATTCTCACTCCCCCTCTGCCAGGGCAATGCCCTGCACCAGTTCTTCTGTGAAATCCCCCACATCCTCAAGCTCCCGTGCTCAGACACCTACCGCAGAGAAGATGCAGTACTTGTGATTAGTATCGTTTTTGGATTTGGCGGTTTTGTTTTCATTGTGGTGTCCTATGTGCAGATCTTCAGGGCTGTGCTGAGGATCCCCTCGGAGCAGGGGCAGCACAAAGTCTTTCCCATGTTCCTCCCTCACCTCCTCATGGCCTCTGTTTGTCAGCACATCAGCGTTTACCCACCTGAAGCCCCTGTCTATCTCACCTCCCTATCCCTTGACCTGGTGGTGTCAGTGCTGTACTCGGCGGTGCCTCCAGCAGTGAACCCCTCATCTACAGCATGAGGAACCAGGAGCTCAAGGATGCTCTGAGAAAAATGATGGTTGGATGTTTTTCAGAAACAACAGAGTGCCTGTTTTCTTCTGCACAGCATTCAGAGTGTAACTCATTACAGGCCCAGAATGTCTTCTCAGGTTTTTGCTGTGTGTGTGTTTCTTTGTTTTTCTTGTTATAATGTTGTGCTCAGCAAAATTGTATTATTCTTCCCACTTCTAATTCATTGTGTACCTGTAGAATTTGACCCACAGACTGTGTAAATCAGGTGCAGTGCTCTCTGTGTATTCAAACAAAAGAAAGGACCCTGCAGTGACTTGTTTGTCTTAGATCCTTCCTCTGAGACCTCTGTAAAGACACAGGGCAGTGCCTGTGTGCAGAGGTGGAGGGGAACGAGTCCCAGCACAGCAGCACTGCCAGGGCGCACCAGCCTCGGTCTTGCCAGAGCTGCTCTCTTGCCACTTCCACACCCTCGTTTGGAGCCCTTGTGTAGGTGTAAGGCCTCAGGGGTCACAGTCCTGCTGTGTGGTAGTCCTGTGACTGCAGGCAGGGACAGGCCATGAGCACTTCTGTGACACAGCTGACCTCTATAACGGCATCTCCATCATGACAGGGGATGTCCTCAGCACAGTGCTTGAAGGCTTCGGTCTTCTTCCAAAGTTGCTCTCAAGAACATGCCCAAGGAATAGACTCTAAAGAGCCTTGTTGCTTTGTTTGTTCTCTGTGGGCTCAGTGCCATGAGATTGTGGTCCCAGGATGGCCTTCTAGGGACTTAGGGCTGGTTCAGGTGTTGCTTGTTGGTGGCCAGGGCCCATGCAGACAGTGAATGGTCTCCAACGAACCTGCCTGGGGCTCTGCAGCAGTTCATAGGGCTGATGGCAGAGCAGCGTTTTTCTGGAGGGACTTGGGAGCTGCCAGAAGAGCACAAGGGATCTGCAGGGACAGCGTGTGCCAGGGAGTCAGCAGTGAATGGTGCCGACTGAGCACGAGCCTGTCCATTGTGGTGTCACCCACAGACAACACACCAAATCTGTGTATGAGCCTGCAAATGAGAGCTCTGCAGCCGCGAGGGAGACAGCTGGCACAGGGAAAGGAGTCTGGCAAGTGATTCATTTTACCCTCAGTGAACTTTCACAGACTGGATCCAGCGCAGCACCCAAACACATCTCACAGCACTGGAGTAAGGCAGGGTACATCTGAGCACCTTCCATGGCCACATAAGAGCCTGTGTGGGAGGTGCTCAGTGGCAGTGACCACCATCAGCTGGGTCTGCCTCCCAGCCTGACCAGCACAGCCCAGCAAAATCACCCCATTGGTCCTGGGCACCACAGCTCACTTGCTCTGCAGAGCAGCATCACCAGCTCGGGGGCTGTGGGGACCATGGGGACAGGGCGCAGCAATGACTGGCTGAGCCAGCACAGGCGTGCTGACCTTGGGAAAGGCTCTGTGGGCAGGTGGGATGTCCTGGGAGAAGAGCAGGGAACGGTGTGTGTGCAGGGGAGACATGGAAAGAGAAACGCTTCGCTGTGCCAGCTTGGGCCAGGTTGCCCTGCGGCTGGGACAGCAGAAGCTGCCAGAGGAGCGCCGGGGCCAGGACTCTGTGCTTTCCTGGGGAGCGCTGCTGGTAACGGGGGCTGCACGCTTCCTGGGATGGGATCTCCAGGACATGACAGCAGAAGAGACACTGCTACTTACCTCCGTTTCCTCCTTGCTGAAGGGCCCAACCAGACCGGGCTGCTCTGCTTGGCTGAGGAGAAGGTAGAGGAGTGGGGATTTCTGGGAAGGGGCTGTGACGGCTGGGCTCAGAAACGCTGGGGAGGGAGAAACACCAATGTACAGCTAAAGTGTGTGAGCGTGCAGGGTAGGGGCACACAGCAGTGTCCTCACACAGCCCGGGCTCCTGGGAGGGACACACAGGAGCAGCATAGCAGGGTGATGTCTCTGCCTTTGTTCATGGGACACCCCAGGGAAGCTGCCCCGGGGCAATCGTCACAGGGCAGCCACTAACAAGCACCGTTTCCAGCACTGCCCTCTTGCCCAGCTCAGAGAGGTTCTTCTTCCCTCCACAGAGGGACATTGAAAGACGAGGTGTGAAGACCCTGTTTGCGTTGTACAGAGGAGACAGAAGTATACACATTGCGTGCGGGTGGTAAGATGAACCCAAGTGAGCACAAACGCCATCAGCTGTTCTTAGGGGTGCCATGAAGGACTGTGGGATAGACGGTGTCCTGAGGTCACTCCACCTGGAGAGTAAGGTCCTCTCGGAAACCCCCATAATGCAGCACTGGAATGATGAGTGAAGAGCAGGAGGACACACCACAGGGCTGAGGTGCCGGCCAGCTTCTGGCACTGGCAACAGGAGGCCAGGGAGACACTACGACTGCTGCAATGCTCTGCCTCTGCCTGTGGAAGGGAAGGACTCGTGTCTCCAAACACCCCTGTATGTATGAGGAGTGCATGAGGCCAAATGAGGTGGGGACACCTCACAGCCCTGACATTTGTGTCTGACTCCAGGAACAACCCCCACCATCCCAGTGAGGTTCATCTCACCTGCCTTGGACAGGCTCATTACCAATTCCCCTGCCTGCTATGTTATCCCTCCTTGGCTTTCTGGCCAAGAAAGGGGAGGGGGACAATCAAACCTCCTTGATGCAGTTTCCCCTCCTGCAAATGGGGAACATCACCAACACTTTGACAAATCTCTTCATCCTCTTTCATGACTTGCCCCGTATCTTCTTGCATTAAAAGGCTGCCAGGCTCTTCCTTGTTGTGCATGACGGGAGGAGGAAGGCCCATGGACGTCAGCTGAAAAACATGAAGAAAATCTTTCTCCCCATCAAGATAGTCAAGCACTGGAGGAGATCTCTCAGAGAGCTTATGTCATCTCTTATTTCATATTTCTTATTCCATATTTCATGGAATCATAGCATGGTTTAGGTTGGAGGGGAATTTAAAAACCATCTACTTCCAACCCTACTGCCATAGTCAGGGACACCTCCCACCACACCAGGTTGCTCAAAGCCCCATCCAGCCTGGCCTTGAACACCTCCAGGGACGGGGCATCCACCACTTCCCTGGGCAACATGTTCCAGTGTCTCACCACCCTTGGAGTAATGAATTTGTTCTTAATATCTAATCTCAATCTCCCCTCTTTCAGTTTAAAACCGTTACCCCTCATCCTATCGCTACACTCCCTGAAAACAGTGCCTCCCCAGCTCTCCTGTAGGCCCCCTTTAGGTAATGGAAGGGTCTATAACGTCTCCTTGAAGCCTTTTCTTATGCAGGCTGAACAACCCCAACTCTCTCAGCCTGTCTTCAGAGGAGAGGTGCTCCAGCCCTCTAATCATCTTTGTGACCCTCCTCTGGACTCACTCCAACAGGTCCATGTCCTTTTTCTGTTGGAGGCTCCAGAGCTGGATGCAGTACTCTAGGTGGAGTCTCACAAGAGCAGAGTAGAGGGGAAGAATCACCTCCCTCGACCTGCTGGCCATGCTGCTTTTAATGAAGCTCAGGATGTGCTTGGCTTTCTGGGATGCAGGCACACATTTCTGGCTCATGTTGAGCTTCTCATCCACCAACACCTCCAAGTCCTTCTCCTCAGGGCTTCTCTCTATCCATTCTGCACCCAGCCTGTATTTGTGCTTTGGTTGATTTCCTCTTGCAACTCTAAACTTCAAACATTTTTGGTGTTGTTATTGTCTTTGCTTGGATTTGTCTTGTTTTAATAAGTGATTTCTCAGCGATTTTGTGTGCTGCCTTTGTTTGCAAAGGCAAGTGATCATAAAATTGGGGTGGGATGCAGTGGCAGGGACACGGGAGCGAGGTGCCAGTGTAGGTGCCTGGGACCCTCTGCCCAGGCTCCAGCTGCAGCTTCCCAGGGGCTCTGGTCTCCAGCAGCTCCTCTGGGACAGCGACCAGGCCTAGGCAGGTGCTTCAGAGACACAGGGTCCTCTGGAGGTACCACTGGGTACTGATGGTCAGACAGCGGAGCGCTGCCTGGAAGCCTGAGACATTTTGACATGTGTATGAGCATGACCTCATCAGCTAAAACAAGAGAATACTTTTAATAAACATTTGGTGTTCTCCCATGAGATGTAGATGAGGAGTTTTCAGGATGCCCATTGACAGCAAGACGAGAGCTACTGACCTTTCCCTTTCTTTGCATTGTCAGGACTCTCTCTCTCAGCCTCTGAATTTAATCTCCCTCACCTTTCACGTATTTCCACCTACCCTAAAGGAAGTGACCATGTCTGAAGGCACCTTTCCAGCAGTGCACGTGCACAGAAGCACTTGTGATTGCTCTCTACATTTCCCTTCCCCTTCCTCTTTCATCATTAGGAACACCTCTCAACAATCCCACTGCTGCTTTGAGCTTCAGGCAGTTAAAATTTGTCTTTCAGTAGTCTGTTGAATTCTGGGTTTAGGACATCTCTTCATTTGTTCTTATTTCCGTAAGAACGGGTTCAACAAGGCTTTAGGTTCAACAAGGTTTCAGGTTCAATAAGACCAAGTGCCAGGTCCTGCCCTTGGGTCACGACAACCCCATGGACACTACAGGCTTGGGGCAGAGGGGCTGGAAAGATGCCCGGTTGAAAAGGACCTGGGGATGTTGGTGGACAGCCACCTGAATATGAGCTGGCAGTGTGCCCAGGTGGCCAAGAAGGCCAACAGCATCCTGGCCTGTATCAGGAATAGTGTGGCCAGCAGGACTAGGGAACTGGCCATACCCCTGTACTGGGCACTGGTGAGGCCCCACCTCGAGTACTGTGTTCAGGTTTGGGTCCCTCACTACAAGAAGGACATTGAGGTGTTGGAGCATGTCCAGAGAAAGGCAACGAAGCTGGTGAGGGGTCTGGAGGACAAATCTTATGAGGAGCGGCTGAGGGAACTGGGGTTGTTTAGCCTGGAGAAGAGGAGGCTGAGGGGAGACCTTATTGCTCTCTACAGTTCCCTGAAAGGAGCTTGTAGAGAGGTGGGGGCTGACCTCTTCTCCCTGGTGACAAGTGATAGGACAAGAGGAAATGGGTTCAAGTTATGCCAGGCAGGTTTAGATAGGCTGCCCAGGGAGGTGATGGATTTGCCATGCCTAGAGGTGTTTAAAAAAAGGGTAGATGTAGTACTTGGGGACATGGTTTAGAAGTGGTTCTGCCAGGGTAGGTTAATGGTTGGATTTCATGATCCTAAACGTGCCTTCCAACCTCAACAATTCTATGATTCTATGATTCTATTCTATGAAATCCATGCTGATGTTTCTTGGACATGTTCTTCTGTTATCGGCGCCCAGAAATGTCACCAAGGAGGGCTCTGACTGATGGCACAACACTCCTCACCAAAGTGAGCTTGTACAGCCAGTGGCTCCCTGGGTCGCACATTTGGACTCTTTCAAAGACAGGTGCTACACTTGCTTGTCCTCTCTCACCAGAGACCTCTGCAATCCCATGACCTTTCAAAAGGGATATTCCAAAGAAATATTGATCTTCCCCTGTAACCTCATTACCACTCTTCTCCCTGGTACACACTGTGTGTACTTTCTCTAATCTTTCAGATGCTTACCCTTCTCCTGGGACAATGCTCATTTCTAAAGTCATTTTTGCAGATGCAGACTCTCTGGGCAAAGGCCCTTTCCATTCTTCGCCAGTTTTCTCCTCCCCTTACTCTTTCTTCACTCAGATACCTCTCACCTGTGCTGCTGCTTTGACTTTCAAGGAGTTCAAAGCTTGCCTGTCTTTCAACAATCTAATTGTCTTCTCAGCCAACTCCTTAATTGTGTTTATATGTCTTGTCTATCTACCTTCCTAAACTCTTTCTCATAAGAACTCCCTTGTAGAAAGGCAGCCTCATTAGAGGTAGCTTGTCCTGAGCGTGTGATTGCGGACTGTGTGTTATTGTTTAGGAAATCTGATTATGCTTTACTTTTCTTTTCTTACAAACAGGAAAAGTTCTCCTGCGCCTGGGTGCAGCCAGGGCTCTGAGGAGCGCAGGTGGGAGATGGGGCAATGGAGCTGTGACATCCAGCTGCAGACTTCAGTGGAGAAGTCTGATGCAAGGACCAGTGGTGTCAGTCCCAGGTGGCCAATGTCAGAAATGGGGAGGGTGGGGAGGTGAGGAGCAAAGCTGTCCTACAGTGTCAGACCTCCAGGGACTGCTTCTCCTCCCTGTCCAGACCCCCTGAAGGGACACCCTGTATCCAGAACAATCAGAGAATTCTTCTATCCTAATCATAAGTGATAATTAGGAGTAATATAGTATATCCTTTAAAATGAAAAAGACATTTTTCTTAGGTGCACTTTGAAATCTCCTCCTTAACTACACTCTGAAACCTCTCTAATTGGCTGTACAAGTCTTGAAGATTTGAAGAAATTACAAGAACGATGAACACCTTGTTAGGGCTTTCTGTCTTTTAATGAGCCCCACGGTGTATTTGGTGCTGAGTCCATGAGCCTCAGGCACTGAGAGAAGATTGAACAAAGTGCTCCAGAAGTCCAAGTCAGAAGCAAAGTACCTTGAAGCCTTGATTGGCCCCACTGAGGGTCGTTACTGCCAAAGCCTCCCCAGGGACTCGTTAGAGGAGATAACTGGAGGCTGTGGCTGCAGGTAGGCAAAGGCACTGGGCAGGTGGCTGTAATGCTGAGGAACCCCTTGGCTTGGTTGATGCAGCAGAAAGGCCAAACCTTGACCCTCAGGCCCTGGGAAGGCAGGTCCTGCCCACTGGTGGCTCAGGGCTCTTCCTGGTGGCCGTGGGGTGTGAGGGTGAGCGAGGCTGAGTGTAGGAAAATTCTGTGACAACTCCTGCCCTCCCAAAAAGGGGCAAGGACAAAACAAAATCCAGAGTCCCAAAAGAATCACAGAATCATTGAGAATTGCAAAAGACCTTTAGGATCATAGAGTCCAACTGTAAACCTAACACTGCCGAGTCCACCACTAAACCATGTCCCTGTGTGCCACATCTGCACATCCATTAAATACCTCCAGGGATGGTGACTCAACCACTTCCCTGGGCCGCCTGTTCCAGTGCTCGAAAGCCCTTTAGCTGAAGAAATTTTTCCTAATACGCAATGTAAATCTCCCCTGGAGAAACTTGAGGCCATTTCCTCAAGTCCTCTCTCTCATTACTTGGGAGAAGAGACCAACCCCCACCTCGCTACAACGTCCTTTCAGGGAACTGTAGAGAGCGAGAAAGTCTCCCCTCAGCCTCCTCTTCTCCAGTCTGAACAACTCCAGTTCCCTCACAAGACTTGTCCTCCAGACCCCTCACCAGCTTCGTTGCCCTTCTGTGGACACGCTTCAAGACCTCAATGTATTCCTTGTAGTGAGGGGCCCAAAACTGAACACAGTACTCGAGGTGGGGCCTCACCAGTGCAGAGTACAGGGGGACGATCACTTTCCTAGTCCTGCTCACCACACTCTTACTGGTACAAGCCCGGATGCTGTGGGCCTTCATGGCCTCCTGGGCACACTGCCAGCTCATATTCAGCCACCAACACCCCCAGGTCCTTTTCTGCTGGGCATCTTTCCAGCCACTCTGCCCCAAGCATGTAGCGCTGCGTGAGGTTGTTGTGACCCAAGGGCAGGACCCGGCACTTGGCCTTGTTGAACCCCACACCATTTGCCTCGGCCCATGGATCCAGCTTGTCCAGATCCCTCTGCAGAGCCTTCCGACACTCAGGCAGATCAACACTCCCACCTTAATTGGTGTCATCTGCAAACTTACTGAGGGAGCACTCCACCCCCTTGTCTAGATCGTTGATAAAGATATTAAAGACAACTGGTCCCAGTACTGAGCCCCGGGGAACATCACTTGTGACCGGCCGCCAAATGCATTGGACTCCATTCAGCACCACTCTTTGGTCCCGGCCGTCCAGCCAGTGTTTTACCCAGCAGAGTGTACACCTGTCCAAGCCATGAGCAGCCAGTTTCTCCAGGAGAACGCTGTGGGAAAACGTGTCAAAGGCTTTAATGAAGCGCAGGTAAACAACATCCACAGCCTTTTCCTCATCCACTAAGCTGGTCACCTTGTCATAGGAGGTCAGGTTTCTGAGGCAGGACTTGCCTTTCATAAACTCATGCTGGCTGGGTCTGATCGCCTGGTTGTCCTGTATGTGCTGCATGATGGAACTCAGGATGATCTCCTCCGTAACCTTCCCCAGCACCGAGGTCGGACTGATAGGCCTGTAATTCCCCAGGTCCTCCTTCTGGTCCTTCTTGTAGATGGGCACCACGTTTGTTATCTTCCAGTCAACTGGGACCACCCCAGTTAGCCAGGAATGTTGATAAATGATGGAAAGTGCCTTGGTGAGCACACCCGCCAGTTCCCTCAGTACCCTTGGGTGGATCTCAAGCAGCGACATAGACTTGTGTATTTCTAAGTGATGTAGCAGGTTCCTCACCATTTCCCCTTGGATTGTGGGGGCTTCATTCTGCTCCCCAACCCTGTCTTCCAGCTCAGGGGGCTGGGTACCCAGAGAGCAACTGGTCTTACTCTTAAAGACTGAGGCAAAGAAGGCATTAAGTTCGTAAGCCTCTTCCTCATCCCTGGTGACTGTGTTTCCCTCCACATCCAATAAAGGATGGAGATTCTTCTTGGCCCTCCTGGTGTTGATGGTGTATTTACGAAACATTTTTCATTGTCTTTTATGGCATGGCCAGATTAATTTCTAGTTGGGTTTTAGCCCTTCTACTTTTCTCCCTGCATAACCTCATGACATCCTTGCAGTCCAACTGAGTTGCCTGCCACTTCTTCCAACTGTCATAAACCCCTTTTTTCCCCTCAGTTCCAGCCAAAGCTCTCTGTTCAGCCAGGTCTTCTTCCCTGATGGCTCGTCTTTCGGCACATGGTGACAGCCTGCTCCCGTGCCTTTACAAGTTCCTTCTTGATGAATGTCCAGCCTTCCTGGACTCCTTTGCCCTTCAGGACTTCCTCCCAAGGGACTCTGTTAACCAGACCCCTAAACAGGCCAAAGCCCACCCTCCAGAAGTCCCAGGTGGCAGTTCTGCTGACCCCCCTCCTTACTTCACCAAGAATTGAAAATTCTGTCATTTCATGATCACTATGCCCAAGACGGCCTCCAATCCTCACATCCCCCACAAGCCCTTCTCTGCTGGCAAACAACAGGTCCAGTGGGGTGCTTCCCTCCTCTGCTCCCTCCCCACCTGTGTCAGGAAGTTATCCTCAACACACTCCAGGAACCTCCTGGCCTGCTTCCTCTCCACTGTATTGCATTTCCAGCAGACATCCAGTAAGTTGAAGTCCCCCACGAGGACAAGGGTTGGCTATCGTGACACTTGTCCCAGCTGCTTCTAGAATATTTCATCTGTCTCTTCATCCTGGTTGCGTGGTCTATAACAGACTCCCACCATGACATCTGCCTTCTTGGCCTTTATTTAACACTTCCCAGTACAGACTGGGTCCTGTCCAGTACAAAGTAGATTATTTTAACGTGTCCCAGTATAGACTGGGCGCAATCCCAGTAGCAGTGGGATCCCCTGATCCTCTCGGAATGCAGACTGGGCACCATCCAAGTACAAACTGCATCTCCTGGCAACCTCCCAGCACAGACTGGGCCCTTTCAAGTCCAAAATGGGTCCCTTTGAACCAAGCCCAAGAAGACTGGGCCCCGTCCCTGTACAAACTGGATCCCCAATCCAGTACAGACTGAGCCTTCTCACAGTATAAACTGCACCCCTTTAACCCCTCCCATGACAGACTGGTCCCTGTCCCACTAGAAAGTGGATCTCCTCAACCCCTCCCAGCAGAGACTGGGCCCTGACCCAGTATGAAGTGGATCCCTTCCACCTATGCCAGTACAGATGGGGCCCTCTCCTAGTACAAACTGGATCACTCGATCCCCTCTTAGTAAAAACTAGGTCCTGTCCCAGTACAAACTCCACCACCTCATCCCCTCCACACAGAAACTGGGTCAGGTGCCAGTACAAACTGGATCCCATGGCCCCCTCCCTGTAACCACTGGGCCCCATTCCATGAGAAACTTTACCTCTTTAAACCCTCCCGGTATACACTGCGCCCTTCTCAGTACACACCAAATCCCTTAACCCCTCCCACTACAGACTGGTCCCCGTGGCAGTACAAACTAGATGCTGTGGCCCCCTCCCAGTACAGACTGGGTCCCCTCCTTGTACAAACTGGATCCCGTGCTCCCCTCCCAGTACAGAACTGACTGTCAACAAATAGAGATTACTCCATTTTACCCCTCCAAGTACAGACTGGGTTCTGTCCCTTTATAAACTGGATCCCTTAAACACCTGACAGTAAAGACTGGGCTCCATCCAAATAGAAACTGGATCCCTTTAACCCCTCCCAGTACAGACTGGGCCAATGCCGAGTCCAAAATGGACTCCCCGGTCCCCACCCACTACCAACTGGCCACCTCTAATACAATCTGGATCCTCTAACTTATGTCAGGACAGACTGGGCCCTGTCCCAGTCCAAACTGCATCCCCTGATTCCCTCCCAGTACAGAAGGGGCCTTGTCCCAGTATGAAGAGAATCCCTTTAATTCCTCCCAGCGGAGAAAGAGCCTCTTCCTAGTCCAAAGTGGATCCCAGCCCAGCTCCCAGTGCAGACTACTCTGTGTACCAGTACAAAATGGATTGCTTTAACACTGCCCTGTACAGACTGGGCCTCATCTCAGTACAGACTGGATCCCCCAGTTTCCTCACAGTACAGACTGGGCCCTCTCCACGTAGAAACGGGATCCTCTGAGCCAATCCCAGCAGAGTCTGGGCCTCGTCTCAGTACAAACAGACTGGGCCCTGTCCCAGTACAAACTTTATGCCTTTAGACCCTCCCAGGGTATACTGGGCCACCCTCCCAGTCCAAACTGGAGCCCCTGGCCCCTTCCCACTACAGTCTGGGCTCTGTCACTGTACAAACTGGGTTGCTTTAACCCCTGCCAATACAAACTTGGCCCCTCCCACTACAAACTAGTCCTCTTTAACCCCTCCAAGTACAGGCTGAGCATGCTTCCAGTATAAACTGGATCCTCTCATCCCCTCCCAGTACGACTGGGCACTGTGCCATTTGAAACTGGATTTCATTAAACCCTTCCAGTACAGACTTGGTCCCCTCCCAGTAAAAACGAGCTCTGGTTAGAATCATGGAATGGTTTGGGTTGGAAGGGACCATTAAAGGCCATCTAGTGCAACCCCCCTGCCATGAGCAGGGACACCTTCAACTGGATGAGCTGTCTCCAAGCCGCGGCCAACCTGGCCTGGAATGTTTCCAGGGATGGGGCATCTCCTGTCGCTCTGGGCAACCTGGGCCAGTGTCTCACCATCCTCATTGTTAAAAAGTTCTTTATATCGAGTGTAAATTTCCCCCCTTTTAGTTTAAAGCCCTCACCCTTTGTCCTATCGCAACAGGCCCTGCTAAAAACTCTGTCCCCAGCTCTCCTGTAGGCCCCCTTTAGGTACTGGAAGGCCACAATAAAGTCTCCCCAGAGCCTTCTCTTTTCCAGGCTGAACAACCCCAACTCTCTCAACCTTTCCTCACAGCAGAGGTGCTCCAGCCCTCGGAGCATCTTTGTGGCCTCCTCTGGACCCACTCCAATAGGTCCATGTCTCTCTTGTGCTGAGGGCTCCAGTGCTGGAGCAGCACTCCAGGTGGGGTCTCACAAAAGCAGAGCAGAGGGGCTGAATCCCCTCCCTCGACCTGCTGGTAATGCTTCTTTTTATGCAGCCCAGGATACCGTTGGCTTTGTGATCTGCGAGCGCACATTGCCAGCTCATGTCCAGCTTTTCATCCCCCAGTATACCCAAGTCCTTCTCGGCGGGGCTGCTCTCCATCCCTTCATCCCCCAGGCTGTATTGATATCAGGGATTGCCCCGACCCAGGTGCAGGACCCTTCGCTTGGCCCTGTGGAACCTCATGCTGTTTATATGGGCCAACTTCTTGAGCCTGTCCAGGTCCCTCTGGATGACATCCTGTCCGCTGGGAGTTTCAATCGCACCACTCAGCGTGGTGTCATCAGGATACTTGCTGAGGGTGCACTCGATCCCACTGCCTATGTCATTGATGAAGATATTGAACAGTACTGGTCCCAGTACGGACCGCTGAGGTTCACCACTTGTCACCAGTCTCCATCTGGACATGAGGCCGTTGACCACTACTGGATGGGACCATCCAAGCAGTTCCTCATCCACCGAACAGTCCACCCTTCAAATCCACATCTCTCCAGTTTCACAGAATCACAGAGTGGTCAGGGTTGGAAGGGACTTCTGGAGATCATCTAGTCCAAGCCCCCTCCCAGAGCAGGGTCACCTACAGCAGGTTGCACAGGACACGCCCAGGTGGGTTTGGAATGTCTCCAGAGTGGGAGACTCCCCCACCTCTCTGGGCAGCCTGTGCCAGTGCTCTGCCACCCTCAAAGGAAAGAAGTTCCTCCTCATGTTAAGATGGAACTTCCTACATTCAAGTTTGTGCCTGTTCCCTATAGTCCTATCACTGGGCACCACTGACAAAAGACTGTTCCCATCCCCCTGGCACCCCCCTTTAAGTATATATAAGCATAAATAGGATCCCCCCTTAGTCTTCTTTCCTCCAGACTAAAAAGTCCCAAGTCCCTCAGCCTTTCCTCATAAGACAGATGTTCCAATCCCCTCATCATCTTCGTAGCCCTTTGCTGGACCCTCTCCAGCAGCTCCCTGTCCTTCTTGAACTGGGGAGCCCAGAACTGGACACAGTACTCCAGATGAGGCCTCACCAGGGCAGAGTAGAGGGGGAGGATGACCTCCCTCGACCTGCTGGCCACACTCTGCTTGATACACCCCAGGATGCCATTGGCCTTCTCGGCCACCAAGACACATTGCTGGCTCATGGGCATCCTGTTGTCCACTGGGACATGCTGCTGCATGTTCTCCCAAGATCTTCCTTTCTTCCAGCTGGACAAGCCCAGCTTTTTCAGCTTCTTCTCACAGCACAAGTGCTCCAACCCTGACCACCTTGGTGGCCCTCCACTGAACGGGCTCCAGTTTACCAGTGTCTCTCAGGCATTGCAGCGGGTCAGAACCTCGGGGAGTGTTCTGGATCTGTTCTCAAATGTGCTGAGCCCAGGGCGGTATTCACTCCCACTGGCTGTGCTCCTGTTCCTACCACCCAGGATGCTTTTGGCCTTTGCTGATGGCTTCATGTTTTCCCTAATGAAACCAAAGGATAATCGGAGCCTTTCCTGCAGTGCTGATACCAACCTAGGCAGTCCCTACCCTCTGTCACTTCAGGCCCTTAGTCAACCTCAGCGAAAGAACTTTAGATCTGTCCTTGTTAGATAACATGATGTTACTGTTGGCCTGTCCTTCAAGCCTGTCTAGGTCCCTTGGGATGGCAACCCTGCCCTCTAATATAGTGTCTGCTCTCCTCAATGAGGTGTCATCTACAAATGGTATAAAAAAAGCATTTTCTCATCTCCTTTGGGTAATTAAAAGCCCCTGAAACATGGTGGAACCCGACTAGATACATCCCTCTGGGCAGAACACTATGCATTCACCACGTTCTTCCAAGCCCGAGTACTGATCTCAGTTATTACCCATCTACTTATCCACCCAATCAGACCATAATGTCCTAACTGGACACAAGAATACTGCGGGGAATGAGGCTGATAGCATAGTGTTCGGCGCAGAGTCTAGTTGGAGGCCTGTAAGTAGCAGTGCTCCCCAGGGGTCAGTACTGGCCAGTCTTGTTCAACATGTTAATCAACGTCCTGGATGAGGGCACAGAGTGTACCCTCAGCAAGTTTGCTGACATCTGTTGGAAGGGTAACACAGCAGGGCATAGGCAGTCCAGGAGGTTCTTGGATTGTATTGACAACGTCTTTCTCCCAGTGGTAGGGGAGCCAACGAGGAGAGGAGCTCTGCTGGACCTTGTCCTTACCAACAAGGAGGGGCTGGTAGGCAGTGTCAAGCTCAAGGGCAGCCTGGACTGCCATGACCATGAAATGGTCGAGTTTGAGATCCTCAAGGCAGTGAGGAAGGTGCGCAGCAAGCTGACCACCCTGGGCTTTAGCAGAGCTGACTGTGGCTTCTTGAGGAATCTGCTTGGTATAGTGCCATGGGATGAAGCGCTGGAGGGAAGAAGGGCCCAAGTAAGCCAGTTAATATTCAAGGCTCACCTTCTCCAAGCTCAGGAGTCATGCATCCCTACAAAGAAGAAGGCAGGCAGAAAAGCCAGGAGGCCTGCATGGATGAACAAGGAGCTCCTGGACATGCTCACAAGTGAAAAGGAGGCCTATAGGGTGTGGAAACAGGGGTGGGAAGCCTGGGAGGAATACAGAGAAATTGTTCAAGCAGCCCCGGATCAGGTTAGGCAAGCTAAAGCCCAGATAGAACTAAATCTGGCCAGGGGCATCAAGACAAACAAAAATCCTTCTTTAAGTATGTCAGCGAGAAAAGAAAGACTAGGGAAGATGTGGGCCCTCTCCGGAAGGAAATACAAAAACTGGTCACCTGGGACAGAGACAAAGCTGAGGTCCTCAATGACTTTTTTGCCTCAGTCTTCACTGGCAAAGACTGCAGCCACACTGCCCATGATGCAGAGGGCAAAGGCAAGGAGTGGGAAAACGAAGAACCACCCATTGTAGGTGAAGATCAAGTACGAGACCACCTGAGGAACCTGAAGGTGCACAAGTCCATGGGACCTGATGAGACACATCTGCGGGTCCTGAGGGAACAGGCAGATGAAGTTGCTAAGCCACTGTCCCTCATATTTGAGAAGTCGTGGCAGTCTGGTGAGCTTCCTGCTGACTGGCCAAGGGGAAACATAAGCCCTGTTTTCAAAAAGGGAAATAAGGAAGACCTGGGGGACTACAGGCCAGTCAGTCTCACCCCTGTGCCTGGCCCGATCATGGAGCGGATCCTCCTGGAAACTCTGCTGAGGCACATAGAAAATAAGGAGGTGATAGGTAGCATCCAGCATGGCTTCACCAAGGGCAAGTCATGCCTGACAAAATTTGGTGCCCTTCTATGAACGCGATACAGTGGTACTGGACAAGGGAAAAGCAACTGATGTCACCTGCCTGGACTTGTGCAAAGCCTTTGACATTGTCCCACACGATATCCTGGTCTCTAAATTGAAGAGACATGGATTCAACAGATGGACCACTTGGTGGATAAAGAACTGGCTGGACGGTCACACACAAAGTGTTGTTGTCAACGGCTCGATGTCCAAGTGGCGAGCAGTGATGAGTTGCATTCCTCAGGGGTTGATACTGGGACAATATCTTTGTTGGTGACATGGACAGTGTGATCGAGCGCACCCTCAGCAAGTTTGCTGATGATACCAAGCTGTGTGGTGAGGTAGACACACTGGAGGGAAGGGATACCATCCAGAGGGACCTGGACAGCCTGGAGATGTGGGCCCATGCCAACCTCATGAAGTTCAACAAGGCCAAGTGCAAGGTCCTACATCTGGGTTGGGGCAATCCCAAGCACAAATCCAGGCTGGGCAGAGAATGGCTGGAAGCAGTCCTGAGGAGAAGGACCTGGGGGTGCCGATTGATGAGAAGATCAAAATGAGCTGGCAATGCGTGCTTGCAGCTCAGAAAGCCAACCGCATCCTGGGCTGCATCAGAAGCAGCGTGGCCAGCAGGTCAAGGGAACTGCTCTGGTGAGAGCCCACCTAGCCTACTGCATCCAGCTCTGGAGCCCCCAACAGAGGAAAGACATGGACCTGTCAGAGCGGGTCCAGAGGAGGGACACAAAGTTGATCCAAGGGCTGGAGCACCTCTCCTCTGAGGACAGGCTGAAAGAGTTGGGGTTGTTCAGCCTGCAGAAGAGAAGGCTCCAGGGAGACCTCATTGTGACTTTGCAGTACTTAAAGGGGGTCTAGGGGAAAGCCGGGGAGGGACTTTTTACAAGGGCATGTAGTGATATGACCAGGAGGTATGGTTTTAAACTGGAAGAGGGGAAATTTAGATTAGATATTCAGAAGAAATTTTTCATTTCAATGATGGTAAGGCACTGGCCCAGGTTCCCTGGAAAAGCTATGGTTACCCCATCCCTGGAGGTGTTTAAAGCCAGGCTGGATGGGACTTTGAGCAACCTGGTGTAGTGGAACATGTCCCTGCCAAGAGCAGGTGGGTTGGAACTGGATGATCTTCAAGGTCCCTTCCAGCCTAAGCCATTCTATGATTCTATGATTCGGCTTTCCAGGAGAGACAGGCAGGAAGGATCTGGGGTGGGGTTCACTGAAAGTGAAGAGGTTTACTGGATGTATGGAGCTACTCTGTGGACCAGGTGAAAAGTTTGACGAGCCCCTGTAAGGGAAGGTCAGAGGAGAGGCTAGCAGAAGTGGCCTCCCATAGTGGGAGTTCAGGAACCTGCAGGCAGGGTGAGGAAGTGGGCATAGCCTTTGCTCAGCATGCCAAGGAAGTCTCTGGCTGTAGAAGCCCGAGTCTCCCTGGGGACTGCAGTGCCCCGGGCATTTTCTGGAAGGGGAATACGGCAGCGTGCACACTGCAGGCAGTTTCTGGAATGTCTGAGGACAACACCTTAGCACAGCGACCAGATGGGTCAACAGGGGTAATACACACCTGGATCTGATCCTTGCAAGCAAAGAAGAGCTGGTGCGGGATGTGAAGATTGGCTGTCATGACCCCGAAACAGGGGGGTCCCAGGTCCCGAGGGGAGGGAGGGACAAGAATAGAAGACTGCAGATGCTGGGCATTAGAGAGCAGACTTGGGACTGTTCTGGGCAGTTTTAGTGGGGATCCAATCAGCAGCAGCACTGAAGGACAGCAGAGCTCACTACAGCTGGTCTTCAAGGACAGCATCTTCCAAGCATTTGTCTGTATCAAAACCCAGTTGAAACCTGAGGGCAAATTCAAGGGAATCATAATGATCTTTGCCTACCTCAGGAGCAATTAAAGAAGAAAACAAAGATACTGACTGGACACTTCTGAATTGAGTAGGAGCCAGCGTAGATAGAACTGAGATATTCCATGTGTGTCTTGCCTCAGATTTCACCAGCAAGGTCTCCCAGGCCTTGGTGCCTCAAGGCAAGACTCTGGAGGAGAAGAGCCAGGGCTGGATGGGAATCAAATCAAAGGTGATTTGGGCAAAGTCAACCAGTACCAGTACGTGGGAAAAGAGGTAGCATGCAAGGGTGCTGAGAAAGGAAGAGAATGGCACAGTGAGGCCACTCTCTATCATCTTGGAAAGGTCCTGGAGGCTGGGGGACTCCATGACAACTGCAAAAAGCAACGTGGCATGCATCTTTCCAAAAGATCCAGAGGATGAGCTGTGGAGCTGAGGCTGCTTAGCTTCACTTTAGATGAGTGTCCTGGTGTGAGGTAAAACAGAACCAATTTTGTTCAGTAACTTCACTTCTTAGCTGGGCCTCTTCTAACAACTGAAATTAACTGCATATTGTGCAGACAATGTTCACTCTCTCAGAGTGATAAGGCCAATTGTTTATAGCTGATGCCCAGGCATGGTATGCGGAGAGGCTCCTGCTTATACTTATTGCTATAACCCCCAAGGCCAACCAACTTTGTTATATGCCACGTTGGAGGGTCGGAAGCGGAAAAGCATAGAGGGGTCCCACCTGCAGGGAGGAGCGGACAGGACAGGTGACCCAAAACTGACCAACAGGGTATTCCATCCCATCGGCCTCATGCTCAGTATAAAAGCTGAGGGATCAAAGGGTCACGGGCTCTTCCTTCAATGGCCGACGTCTGAGGAGGACTCTGTTCGTCTAACTGTGATCCTGATCCTGAATCCAGATCCGGAATCCAGTTCCCGTCCGTCACTGAGTCCAGCCTGGGACTGCCCCAGTGCCAGCCGGTGACGTGACTGTCATCTCGGGAGCTTGATACGGTTTTGTATATATTTTTCATTATTTCTTTTTATTTTATTATTAATATTTCATTAAAGTAGCTTAGTTTCTTCTAAACTCGTAAGTCTCTTTTTCCTCCTCTGCCTCTCTCTTTGAAGAGAGGTAGAGGGGAGCATCTGTCGGTCCCGTCTGGGGTCCCTCGGGTCCCCAGTGGTGGATTTGGCCTAAACCATGACAATGAGGAACATGTCCCAGGTCATGTCCCCTTGGATTGCTTTTCTGTGTGCCTGGAAGAGAAGGTGACTGGATGAACTCGGGCAATATGTGGATCAGTTGCCATCTAGCACTGACCCTCTCAAAGAAAGGGATGTCAGGAGGGAAGCGCTAGCAGGTGGGGGCAATGTTGGATAGCAAAGAAATAAAAGCAGGATCTATCCAGTTTACCCAAACTTCATTGCTCCTGGCACCATATACATGTGAAACGTCCTGATAGAAACATGTTCTCGGAACACACTTTCTACATTCAGTTTGTTGGAGGAAATGTGGTTTTGCAGATGGCTGCACAAATCTCTACGTACATAGGAGCAGAGAAAGTATCATCTTGCTGGTCTGTCTTATGAAAAACATGAGAATGTACAGACCAACATCAAAGTTCTCAAGAGGAGGACTTCTTACACACACCTTACACCAAGGCCTTTTCCACACGTGTTTCAACTTCTCCATTTAGCTGTGAAATGGAGATGTAAATAAGAGAAGAGTTTGTCCCCTTCTTCTCCCTCATTATAGGTTCTTTAGGTCAGAGCAGAGTTGTGCTGGACCTCAGCCAAGGTACGAGGACCACACTCAGATGTGCAACAAAGGAATCTGGTGCCAAGTGCCCAAGGTCCTATGCAAGGCAAAGGTTTTGTTCAGAGCATGCAGTGGTGGATGGCAGATGGCAATGGAAAGAGGAAATGAGGTGACCCGAAGAAGAGCAAACCCTCAGGGCCAGAGAGAAGCAGGGCTGGGCTGTGCAGCCCTGGTAGGAGAGGGCTTTGCTCTCTGGGACGTCTCTGCAGGCCTGCAGGGCCTGTGGTGCAAGGGGAAGCTGATCTCCAGGAAGGACACGGTGCTTTGGAAAATGTCCTCAGCGATGGACATCCTGTGATCCAAGAACATGGGGTAAATCATTGCTCTGTTCCATGATTGCATCATCAAAGGGATGACTAAAGGCTGTGGGAGAAGCACTGCCTACATCTACTGGATAGAGATGGGACAGGACTTGCCTCATTGCAGCTGCCTGAATGAAAGCACTGAACGTCCCAGAGGTTCTCTTGGGGTGTGTTACACCGCTGCTCTGAATGGCAATCGTGTTCTTGCAGGTCTTGTGCTGTCCCTGCTGGCTGCATGCGACTGTGCAGGAGAGCCCTGGCACCTCCTGTAGCGCCACAGGGTGTAGGTCACCTTCCAATAGAGCAGCTGCCCTGAATGAGGTTGGGCACTGTAGGGGTGTCTGTGAGAAACGGGCCATGGGTGCCAAAGGAGATGGGGTAAAGACAGCTGGTGGAGGAGAGAGAGTGTCACCACCATGCCCCACCAGCCTCAAAATGATGACTCCAGACACTGCCCTGTCCCTCTTAATATTTCCATCAGTTACGAGCACGTGTCTTAGACCACCTCTGGCACCTCATGTGTCACCTCTGCTTTGCATGGGTACAGGAGGTACAGGAGACTCCTGCCTTTCACTGCCTGGGTGTGCTGTCTCCTAGTGGGGCAAGAAGAGGGGATTGTTGGACATAACTCTGTCTCCGAAAGGGGAAATGGCACTGCAGGGAAGAAGTTTCTCTGCCCAGCAGAGGGAGAAAAGATCAGTGATGACTTCAGCTTGTTTCCCAGGTGGTTCCCCTGGAGCCCCAGGGACATCTCTGAGGGAGCCCAGAGGGGACAGAGGCAGTGCCACCGCTGGTCCTCTGCTGCCGAGCTGGGCCGGGCTGCTGGGCCGGAGGGAGCTCCTGGCAAGCGGGCAGTGCTGCAGAGAGACAGCTCTGCCCAGAAGCAGGACTGAGGGCAGTGCCTGCAGGCAGCGAGGGAAGAGAAGAGAAGAGAAGAGAAGAGAAGAGAAGAGAAGAGAAGAGAAGAGAAGAGAAGAGAAGAGAAGAGAAGAGAAGAGAAGAGAAGAGAAGAGAAGAGAAGAGAAGAGGAGAGGTAAAGGCAGTCTGGGGTGGGAGGACAGGAGAGAGCTCACCGGGGGACAAACCTTCGCAGCCTTTCACATGGTAAGTCTCTGGCTGTGGGGCAATGCAGATGAGTTCCTGGCAGTGTCTCCTAGAGCTGGCACATGCCATGGCTGATAGAAGCTGTCAGGACGGCTCTCCTGGCTTGTTTGGTGTGGAGCAGGAGGATGTGCTTCAGAGCATGGATGTCCTGCTGCACCTTCAGAGGGACAATGACGGACAGCTGCCTTCTCCCAGGGATGGCTCCGGGGTTTGCAGATCGGTGTGAAGGCAGGGGTGGGCAGGGCTGTCCTTGCCAGCAGGGTCCCCGCACCCCGGGGGCTGTGTGCTGGGGCAGGGACTCTGCCAGGGTCAGCTCTGTGCCTGCCCGGGGAGCTCCCACGGAGATTCTGTGGGGAGAAGCTGTGGGTGGAAGGAGTGACACCAGCATGGTAGGGTAGGGATGAGCAGGTCAGGGCATGGTGCTTCTGCTCTCAAGAGAGTGCTGCAGCAGCACAGGTGAGCTCTACCTCATGATATTTTTCAGAGGACCTCTGGGGCAACACACCAACTCAGCAGCATCTTCCCCTTTGCAGCCACATCAGGTTCGCTGTGAACTGGTCTTTAGCCCCCACACACTCAGAGATGCCCCTGGGCAGTGCCCCGTCCCTGGAGGTGTTGGCTGGCAGAGGTGGGCGCACAGCAGTGGGACGGGGTTTGTGAGCACTGAGCAGGAGTTGAGCCGGGGACCCTGGGACGGCTGCTGGCAGCAGAGACACCTTCCCCTGGGCAGCTCCTGCCTGATCTCCATTCCCAGCCGGGGCACATCTCTGCCCTCCAGCCCACGGGGTCTTGGGCACGCATTGACCCTGCAGCATCCAGAGCCCAGCAAAGGACGAACCCCGGATTGCCATCTGCCTAGCATGTCCCTCCTCCCTTGTCAGGAGAGTTGTGGCATTTCACTGCCGTCCCCTCCTGCCTGAGCTGCCCTTGTTCTCACCGTTGGATAAACTGAGGATAAACTGAGTCAGTGTGGGGGGTGGGGGTTGCGGGTGGCAGATTCAGCTCCCGTTCAGATGCCGACCCTTTGGGTCCTGCTCTGCAGTCGTGTCTGTGGGAGCAATGTGCCCAGGAATCCTCCAGGCAACTTAAGGACATCAACTATTTCCCTGAGGAGTCCTGTGGGGCTGCAGGGTGCTCTCCAGAAGGGCACAGCTCTCCCATAGTATCTCTCTGCTCCCTCGGATCCACATGGAGAAGACATCTCGGTGCTCAGGCCATGGAAATGCTGCTGGGCAGCTGTACGTGGGCAGCTTCAATGATCCCTCCTGGTCCCAGTCTGGGAGGGGAGAGATGAGAAAAGGCAATGAGCCTGTATATCTGCCCTTTGAACCTGCATTCCTCTCTTCTCCGCAGTGTCCTGCTTCTTTTGATCGCAACACCTGAGAGGGATCCTCCTCCAGCTGCAAGCTGCCAGCACAGGGCAGCGGAGAAGAGGACAGATGGGCAGAGCCGCTCTTCTCTCTCTGCACTAAGGGACCGTCCCTTTGCCTCTCAGGACCCACAAGACTTCACCTGGAGTGCATTAGAAATGTCAGGGATTTCAGCCATCCCAAACCGCTCCGAAATGTGGCAGGTACAACCAGAACAAAACAGAGAAAACAAAATCCCCTCTCCTCTGCTGTGCAGTTGGGCAAATTGCCGACAACAACACTGAAAAGCTCTTTGATACAACACAATTACATTTAATTAGAGATAGCCCTGCTGTCCTAGTTCCCTCTTGCTGCAGAGCAAGGAGGACTCCTCGGGAGCCCATTGCCCTGCTCCCAGTGGCAGCCTCAGCCAGCAAAAGCCGGAGCTCAAGTGAGGGAGCTGCAGAGAGGTGCTCCTGAAAAGAGGGTCTGAATGTGGGGCTGCAAAGACATATGCAATCCATTTTGCTGGGAGAAGTCTGCTCTGACTCAGTACTGTCTTTTCCTCCTTAACAGATAGTCACAGTTAAGAATAAGAGATACCCAGAGGCAGGAAATGTCCAACAGCAGCTCCATCACCCACTTCCTCCTCCTGGCATTCGCAGACACACGGCAGCTGCAGCTCTTGACCTTCGGGCTCTTCCTGGGCATCTACCTGGCTGCCCTCCTGGGAAACGGCCTCATCATCACTGCCATCACCTGCGACCACCGCCTCCACACCCCCATGTACTTCTTCCTCCTCAACCTCTCTGTTCTTGACCTGGGCTGCATCTCCACCACCGTCCCCAAAGCCATGACCAATTCCCTCTGGAACACCAGAGTCAACTCCTATGGAGGGTGTGCTGCACAGGTCTTTTTCTTTTTCTTTTTCATGTCAGCAGAGTTTTTTCTTCTCACCATCATGGCCTATGACCGCTACGTTGCCATCTGCCAACCCCTGCACTACAGGACCCTCCTGGGCAGCAGAGCTTGTGTCCACATGGCAGCAGCTGCCTGGGGCAGTGTTTTTCCCTATGCTGTGCTGCACACGGCCAATACATTTTCACTGCCCCTCTGCCAGGGCAATGCCCTGCACCAGTTCTTCTGTGAAGTCCCCCACATCCTCAAGCTCTCCTGCTCACACTCCTACCTCAGGGAAGCCGGGGTCCTTGTGGTCAGTGTCTGCCTGTTCTTTGGGTGTTTTGTTTTCATTGTGGTGTCCTATGTGCAGATCTTGAGGGCGGTGCTGAGGATCCCCTCGGAGCAGGGACGGCACAAAGCCTTTTCCACGTGCCTCCCTCACCTGGTGGTTGTCTCCCTCGTTATCAGCACTGGCATGTTTGCCTACATGAAGCCCCCCTCCATCTCCTCACCATTCCTGGACCTGGTGGTGACAGTGCTGTATTCAGTGGTGCCTCCAGCAGTGAACCCCCTCATCTACAGCATGAGGAACCAGGAGCTCAAAGAAGCATTGAAGAAACGGATTCAATGGGTTCACCTTCAGCAGCAGTAAGCTGCCCATGTCTCCTCACAGGCTGTTCCTAGCTCTTCTCAGGGCAGGATTAGGCTTTATTTGTTTTTCAGCTGTGATGATCCTGTTCGTACAAGAATGTTTGTATTCACTCCACATCTCCGGAAGCATGACCCTACTGTGCTGGATAATAGCGAGGCCTTCGGTAAATGTGTCAGAACTGCCTTCCTGAGGAGCATCTCTGTAATAACAGGGCAGCTCTCTCTTTTGCAGGAAAATTGACATAAACTAGGAAAATGAAATATAAAATGTCATTGTAATTGAAGCAACCAAGGACACCTGCTGCTGCTCAAGTCCTCTGTACTGCCCCAACCTTATTTAATAATTTACCTAATATGTAAATAGAGAAAGAGTAACTAGACATGATTTATCTATGACTCAGTTAAGGAACTACCACCAGACAATGTAGCATTGTTGAGAAGCAGGGGATTCCTGTCAAGAGAGTGATGAACTGTAGGGCAGGTCAGCGAACCCAGAAAACCTCTTGGAACTGCCAAGATCAGAGAAGTGGTAAAAGGTAATTCTGCCAGGGGGAGATCACGACCACTGTCTCACTGACCACCTACCCAAATGATACCACCTACTCAAAAGAGAACAATGGAAGAAGAAGACAGAGTCTGTGCACTAATTTACATGGGAAGCAAAGAAATCTCAACCAATCCTTGAAGAGAATAACAATGAGTAACTGTGAATATATATATGAATTGTTTGAATATGTAAACATCAATGCATAGAAGTGGAGTCTTTTGAAGCTAAGTTGTGCTCCCGTTTTGGGCTGAGCACCCCATTTCTGCGCATTAATGGAATAAACTTGGAAATACCTCTGCTCTGTGTGTTATTGGCTTGCACACCGTGTAACAAACCCAGATTTGGGATATCAGGAGGGTGTCATACTGAAGTGAAATAGATCTAGTTTTGTCTTTGAGGCAGCAGCAGAAGGAGGATGTGCAGTTCCTTGCGGTGACATGGAGCTAAATAGAGGATTCAAATGAGTGTATGGGCTGAGATGTTTTTGGCATCTGAGGAGATTAGGAGGGCTTTGGAAGAAGCTGCACAGGTTATAGGGAACTCACAGCCATTAGGAAAACCTCAGAAAATGACAGCCTTGTGTTTGAAGAAATAGTGAAGAGAGAGTCATCAGTAGAGCTTGGGACAGCATGGGGTCAGAGTGGGCTGGGGAAGCAGGGGTTGGCATCTGCATCTGTTCTGATGCTGGCATCATCTTCTCTGATCTTGGCATCTGCAGAGAAACAGCCACAGCCTGTGGGGCGTATGGCCCCTTTGTTGGGGCTGGGACCCCCCAACAGAATTGAAATCCTTGTCCTTTTGACTACGGCTGCGGTCTCTTCCACTGATGCCCCTGAGAGCACTCCAGTTCCTTACATCAATGGGGCCTTGTTGCCTCCACCCCACCCTCCAGAGGGCCTGAGAGGTGTCCTACCACTGTCTTGCCCTTGGCATCACACACCCCTTCATCTCACTGCTCGCAGGAAGAGCCCTGAGCTTCCCGTGTGGGAAAGGATCCCCATTCCCAGGGTGTGGGGGTCAGTGCTTGGACATCCCGCTTGATGAGACAGGTCAAGGGCTTTCACAACCACTTCCATGTTTGATTTTCAACCTGTAAGCAGTGCCTCTGACTTCCTGCTTCACCAGCCTCCAGGGACAGTCCCTTTTCTGGTCATTCCCTCCAAGGTCTTTTCAGGGGTGGCCCTCAGTGCAGCCCACTGACATGCTCAGAAACTTGGAGCTTTGCTGCTGCCTTTTACTTCTCAAGAGGCCAGTTCATTAACATGCAAAATGCCCTAACAAGCCAAGGCTCTGAGCATAATTTTCTTCATTTTACAATTCTTATTTGAGAGATTTCAGAAGTGAAATGATTTTAAAAATGAAAGAAAAGAAAAGAAAAAAGTTTCCTTTTTCTTCCACTTGTCTTTGTTTATCTGCTTACGCATTAAGTGATATCAGCAATTTCCAAATGATATTGAAACTGGACCTCTCCAAATGGAGGGTGAATGTGTAGGTATTGAGGTTTGGGCTGGACTGGCCACTCAGGCAGAACGGCAGATGCTCTCCCCTACCGAGGAGAGGCAGGAGAGAGAGAAAGGGACTTATGAGTTTAGAAGGACCTAAACTCTGTTAATGAAATATTAATAATAAAATAAAAAAAATGAAATATATACAAAACCATATCAAGCTCCCAGGATGATGATCACGTCACTGGCTGGCGCTGGGGCAGTCCCAGACTGGACTCAGTGATGGATGGGAACTGGATTCCAGATAAGGATTCAGGATCGGGATCACAGGCAGATGAACAGACAGAGTACTCCTCAGACACCGGTCATTGAAGGAAGCGAGCTGACCCTTTGATCCCTCAGCTTTTATACTGAGCATGAGGCAGATGGGATGGAATACCCCGTTGGTCACCTGTCCTGTCCACTCCTCCCCGCAGGTGGGACCCCACTATGCTTTTCCACTTCCAACCGTCCAAGGGGGAAATCACAAAGTCGGTTGGCCGTGGGTGTTATAGCAATAAGTATAAGCAAGAGCCTCTCTGCACACCGTGCCTGGGCATCCGCTGTAAACATAGGTCTGATCACTCTGAGAGAGTGAACACTGTCTGCACAATATACTGTTAATTTCAGTAGTTAGAAGAGGCCCGGCTAAGAAGCGAAGTTACTGAACAAAATTGGTTCTGTTTTACCTCACACCAGGACAGGTGTGTATTGTTTCTCTCAAACAGGTTTATTAGGAAAGCGTTTTTCTTCAATTGCCAAAACGCTGGTCGGTACAGGTTGGGAGTCCACACTATTTACCAGCTGGGATATTTGGTTGAACACTCTATGAAACGATTATCAGGTTATCAAGTTATCAGGTGCGTTTCTCACAGCTGAGACATCAGCCTGCAGAGAAACACTCCGCAGTTTCTGCAACATCTCATCAAGTTCCCACCTAGCTTTTTCAGACGAATTTTCCATGGCTGAGGTGTTGACTGGCCGAGGGACATCATCTAACCAGTTGTCCAATACACTGCCACATGCTACCGCAGATTTATGGTTTTTCCTCAACTGAGACAGCGGCCTGGTCACGTGACCTGTCTAATGTTGACACACTGTCCTGTGGGGCAGAAAAAGATTATGTGCATAATGCTGCATGTCAGTATCCACATGACCCACCGTCGGTGCCTCACCCTCTTTCCAGCAAAATAATACCAATCCATGAGCATGTGCCGCTGGTGCTCTCCGTACCCACATGCGCCAAGTGGGTCCGGTAATTTTGAGTGCATCTGGATCTAATGGTGTCTGCACGTTGTCCAAATCAGTAAAAATCATCTCCCGCACAGCTATTTCCCTCAGATTCTGAACATCTCTCTCAATAGTTGTCCACTTGGATGGGTGGTATGGGATAGCGTCCCTATAGGGATACTTGCTCCTCACGCTTTACAGGAGTCATCTCCAGAGGCTAAGCGATTGTGGTGTTCATCCAAAAACCCTGTCAATACCCAATTCTCTAGTCAATGGTCCCAACCGCTTGGCTTCTCTACCATCTAAGTCCAAACTATCGGCTCCAGTGTCCCAGCAATCGAGTAGCGGAGGAATCACTTGCTCGCCTTCCTGACAGCCGTAATGCTTACGTATGTCTCGCAGCTCACTTAGGGATAACGATGGAGTGGTTTCCTCTGTTTCCTCATTGTGTGATGTCCCTGACTGACTGTTGCTATCTGGTCCTATTGCACGTCTTGTCTTATGCACAGGGTTGACTGATACCGGCACTGACTGGGTCTGTAGTTCAGCTGCATCATCCATCACCAAGGTCGGAGTAGGTGTAATACTTGTTGCAGCTGCGGGTCCTGTCATGGTAGCCAGCGGGGACTGGAGAGGTGCAATGTCCGTCATGGGGGCTGGCGGGTGCTGTGCAGGAGAAATACCGTGCAGTGCCTGACATAGGAGCCGGTGGGATCTAAGCCAACGGAGTCTGGATCGGATGGATGCCTGCCATGGGGGCTGGCAGGGTCTGAGTGTCGCAGGGGACGGCAGGGTCTGTGCAGGCGTGATGTCTGTCACAGGGACAGGTGGGGGCTGTGCAGGTACGATGTCGGCTGTGGGGGCCGGGGGGTTGCCGCTGGACACGTCCCTATACTGTAGATCCACCAATGAAGAAGAAAGAGCCCGCAAAATTTAATTACCCAAGCACAATAACCAAAACATTCCAAGGGTATTCCAGACTTTCAAAAACTGTTGCTATTGATGCCACCGGCACATACAAAGACTCAAGAGACATCCCCCCTCTTGCTAAATGGCCCATAATATAACCCAAGGTGTAATTATGCACAATGTCCAACAGAGGCCTCCCGCCGTCCCAAGGTGAGTCTGACCACGGCAATTCGCAAGGTGCCATTAGAAAAGTGACACAAAACGGAAACATTAAAAAAGACCCGATAACATAGCAAAATACTGCCACCCAAAATAAAAAGGCAATGTTTTTAAGTCCCCATCTAGAAACGATAAGCTGCCCTAAACCAGCAGAAAGGGGAAATGTGGAGAAATGCCAGGAGTGTTGCTGTGAGGAGGCAAGAGAGGGACAGAGGGTTGGGCTCTGCTGGGTGGAAAAGGAGACCAGGGCGTTCCTTCAGAGTGGGTGTCTGCACTGCAGGGGATGGCAGGGAGGGTGCCCAAGTGCCCTCTCCCAAGGTGTTTGTGGGAGCAGGTCCCTCCGACTCCCTGCCCACGTCTGGGCTGCCTGGAGCTGTCCCTGCCGGGAGCTGTTTCTCTGTCCCAACATCACCTCCCTGCCAGTGCTCACTGACCTCATCTCTCCCGCTGTGTGCTCAGCTCTGCCCTGCAGATCCCTCCTGGCAGCAGGGCACTGCCCAGGGACATCTCTGCATGCCAAGAGGATAAGAAGAGGCTCAGACAAATGCTAACAAGAACTGGGGTCTCCGTACGTGCTCCAGAGTGTAGAAAAAAAATTTCCCATCTCCCACTGTCAGGGATGTCACAGTCAGGGGTGAGAAGGTAGAGTTGAGGCTCCTGAAAGAAGGGAACAAGGCCAAGAGGGGGACTTCAGGAGAGCAGGCTTTGGCCTTCTGAGGAACCTGATCAGAAGAATCCCATGGGATACGGCCCTGCGGAGAAGAGGGGAGCAGAGAGCTCTTTGCTAGTCAAGGATGGACTCTTGCAGCTCCAGAACAGTCCACCCCATCATATAGGAAGTCTGTCAAAGCTGGCAGGAGCCTGGCATGGGTGAGAAAGGAGGTCCTGACTAAAATGAAGCATGAAGGGGCAGCCCAGAGAAGGTGGACGCTGACTGGCTCCCGGCCTCAATGATTCTGTGACTCTGTGCTGGAGAGAGCCATTTGTGTGAGCGTGTGCTTGTCTGTGCCTGGGGGGAGCAGGGGGACGAGGGGATCCCGGGGCCAGGTTCTGGATAGATGGAAGGTGTCAGACCAGCTCTCGGAAGGATCCGTTTTTGCTGTGTGTCTATATGGGTAGATATCTTACACTAACATAATACAGCACAAAAAGAGCCCACCCTTGTTTCCCTCTCTCTACACTGACCGTGGTTTTGATTGCCCTAGAAACCTCTTTGTGTACCACAAGTCTTCCCGTGATGATAATGCATTTGGGGGCGGGGGGGGGGGGGAGGGGGGAGGTGGGCAGGGAGGCTGGGTGAGTGTAGAGGGACGAGGCTGGCTCTGACAGGGGCCATGAAGCAGCTGCCCGGAGGTGACAGCAAGGACATGACAAGGAAGAAACTTATCTCTGTTGACGTCACTGTTTTTAGGAAGGCAAAGCTCCCCTTGAGCCAGTGGTTGCAAGGAAGGTCAAGAGCAGAAAGAAGGCTTAGGGGGACCTCCTTGCAGCCTGTCAGAACCTAGGAGGAGGTCAAAAAAATGCAGAGATAGGCTCACCAATTTGGTGCATATTAAGAGGATGAAAGACGAGTGTTGGGTGAAAGAGGGGATGTTCAACCTGGAGATAAGGAGAAGATTTTCCGCCAATGTCAGGGCTTGTCCTGAGCCAGGTGGCCATGAGCCCCACCTGCCCTTCTGTCTGCCATGGTTGGTCAGGTTGCTGTAACAGAGGTGTCCCCAGGATCAGAACCCAGGTGGGCCTCTTCCACCTGCCTCACCCCCTCCCCTCCCCAAGGATGGAGTTCCTTTTGGGTGGGGACTCTGATGCGCTGGATGACCTCAGAATGACTGCTGGCCAGCAAGTCCCCTGAGGGTCAACCAGGCTGCTGCTGTGGAACTGCCCTCAGAATCATCACCATGCCAGCCATCTTCCCTTGGCCTGCCGTTCCCCTTTCCCTCTGCCCCTATCTTGGCTCTGCTGGGAAGAGCGGTTTTGTGATAAACCTCTTGTCCCCAAACTGCTGGGGCCAGCTGCGGGCCAGTCGTGCTCCTACAACAGTAGTGGCCCCACAATCAAGATCAGAACTTGTCTCACCTTTGCCTATCTCTCCCCATCCACTCCCTTGACGCCTCATCTCTGCTGGACCCCACCTTCAACATCCAAACCCCGTTACTGGCTTTTGCCTCTCCTCTGCCGCACGGGTTGCCAGAGACAGGGTAGCACATCTTACGTTTAGGCTTTGCAGTGCTCATGCATAATTATTGTGATAAAGTGAGTGCTGAGATCAGACTCTATGGTGTGGAGCAGTTAAAAGAGCAGATTGACAGTGGTGGCCATCATGTTGGTTTTGCAAGGGGGGGCTTCTGTCTATATACTAAAAGGATCTCCTACTACCAAGATGTGTTTGGTGTTTCAAGCTGTCACTTACAGAGGTCCCACAAAATTGATCTGCAGTTGTGCCCGTGGGCTTCCAATATGTTGGTGCTGGAGTTGGGCTTTTGATCCAGGGTTGTCTGCATGGGTCATGGCACAAGAAAGGCAGTTCCTACACCAGAGATATACATCCTTCTTCAAGTTAGGCCCCCACTCGCTGCTCAGAGTGTTTGTCTGAGCTCACGCATGAACTTCGATAAACTCTCCTTGAATATTCTGAGGCAAAATCCAATGCTTATTGCCTTCTGCATCTACAGCATAATAAATATTGCTTTCCCTTACTATGCAGGCTGACCTGATGGATCTTTTCACATTAATCCTTTTCATTGCCTTGGTTGGAAGCTGACATTTTCCCACCTTGGGTCTAGATTGGTTGTGACTTCTCTTTGTGACTATATGTTACTCTGCTGTTCCAGCTTTCTGTAGCTCATTTTCTAAAACCTTTAGTTCTGTTTCTAAATCTTGCGCTTGTCCAACTTCTAAGTCCAGCTGTTTAATTTGTAACCAGGGTCTATGTCTGTTTACCCTGAGATCTTCCTCTCAAATTTTCATTATGATGATTCTCTTTATTTTTGGAAATTCCTCCTCCTTCAATTTACGGGTGTCTTTTTTTCACATTCTTTACCTCGTCATCCATTTCTCTCAGGAGATCCTGTGAATCATACATGGCACACCACAGGGTTCCAATGGCACCGGCTTCCTTTTTCACTTTACAATGACTAACGTAAACTTGACAGGCTGGAGAAGTGGGATCTGCTACTTTAAGACAGTGGGATCTCCTAGGGCATTTCCCTGGTTCAATCACCTGCTTATTGAGTTTCTAACATCCTTTTCCTCCTTAACGTATATTTTAGCTCAAGCTGCATGGTCTGTTTTATGCTGTGCACTTCCCATACAACCTTTACACAGGCAAACACTAACAGGAATTTTGCTGCTCCAAGCGGCTCAGTAGAAAAGAGTTTTAAATGTGTTTTCTGTAAGCTCCAATTCCAGATTGACTTTCCTTCAGAGGTCCATTGGTTCTGAGCATCCAGAAAGCCACACCAAAGATGCATTGTGGGTCATTTCAGTCACCACCATCACCCACAAACCTTCCACTTTGACTGCAGGGCTTGCCTCTCCGTTTACAGACCACGCAGTGAAGTTGGGATGAGGCTGTTTGTTAGGAGAGCTTCCCAGACAAGATGCTGCTTGAGCCCAGCCAAGGGTGTGTCAGGGACAATTTCTCGAGGCAGCCAACCAAATATTAAATGAGCACAGAGCTACTTGTGGCTGGAATTCTGTGTGCAGGAGCAAGGACTGCCTTTAGTCCAACAGTGCAGTTCCTTCACCCTTGGCCTTCTTTGCCCCTGGCTCCTGTTTTGCCTAATGAAACTGAAGGACCACGAGAGCCTTTCCCGCAAAGCTGCCACCCAGCCACACCGCCCCTGCCCTCTGTCATTGTATGGGCTTAGTGCACCTCAAGGGCAGGACTTCAGAGTTCTCTTTATCGGACATCATGATATTATTTTTGGCCCATCCCTCTGGCCTGTCTATGTACCTCTATGTTCCCTCCCTCAACCTCCATGGCCTTTCAATGATTACGGAGTGTCATTGAACACGCTGGCACATTGGCTTACCCTGTCATCGCCCGCAGCTGCCACCCCTCCTGTCCCATAGACTGGTGAGGATTGTCTTAGTTAAGGTGACTTGGGAACAATCCACTGCTGGTGGTGTTCCTCCAGATTCCTGCCCCGAGTCGCAGAGCCCTGGGAGACCTTGCTGGGGCAGACTGAGGCAAAGAGGATGTAGAGAATCTCCCATATAGCTCCACCTGCTCTCTGAAACTCAGCAGTGGCCACACAGTGGCTTTGTTTCTCCTCAAACTGTTCCTGAAGGAGTAAACACTCATTCTGGTGCCCTTGAATTGCCTTTCAGGGTTAGATTGAATTGCGAACTGGACTATAGCAGAGCTTGGAGGAGGCTGTCCTTGAAGACCAGCTGGACTGAGCTCTGCCACCATGTCACAGCTCTGTCTGCCACAGGAACGGCTCCAGCTCGTCCTGTCTGTGCCCCTGGCTGAGATCATTGCTGCACGTTTGTGCTGAAGCCCCCCAGCTGTGGCACCAGGCAAGCGGTGACTTGCCATAAGGAATCCTGGTAATAACAGACCAACACCCTCTGTGTGCTACTGATGGGACAAGAAGAGGGGGTACTCATGCCCAGCTCTTCTTCTGCTGGGAGAAATAACACTGCTGCTGGGAGAAATAACACTGCTGCAAGTAAGTGTCTTTGCGCAGCTGAGGGAGGGAACATGAGAGATTGCATCAGTTTTTTTCACAGGCGGTTCCCCTGGAGCCCCAGGGACACCTCCAGGGACCCCAGAGGGGATAGAGAGAGTGCCACCATGGGCTGGTCCTCTGCTGCTGAGCTGGGCCGGGCTGCTGGGCCGGAGGGAGCTCCTGGCAAGC
The DNA here is from genome assembly GCF_965231255.1 of Vanellus vanellus. Taxonomy (NCBI): domain Eukaryota; kingdom Metazoa; phylum Chordata; class Aves; order Charadriiformes; family Charadriidae; genus Vanellus; species Vanellus vanellus. The sequence continues at coordinate 1,267,649 of NW_028128477.1, read as the reverse complement.
GGGCAGCGCTGCAGAGAGACAGCTCTGCCCAGGAGCAGGGCTGGGGGCACTGCCTGCAGGCAGCGAGAGGAGACCTGTGAGGCAGAGAGACCTTAAAGGCAGTTGGGAGTGGGGGGTGCTGAGAGCTCACTGGGGCAGAAATCTTCACTGCCCTCTGCATGGTAAGTCTTGGGGTGCCGGGCAATGCAGCTCCAGTTCCTGTAGGTATCTCCTCAAGCTGGTCCATCTGAGAGCTGCTGGGCTCTGTCAGGAGGACTCTCTCAGTTTCTGTGCTGTAGAGGAGGAGGATGTGCTCCAGAGCAGGGCTTCCCTGCTGCCCGGTGAGAGGGACAGGGCCCGAGGGCTGCCATCTGCCGGGGATGCTTGTGGAGGTGTGCGTAGGGATGTGCAGGCAGGGGTGGGCAGGGCTGTCCTTGCCATCAGGGTCCCTGCACCCTGGGGGCTGTGTGCCGGGGCAGGGACTCTGCCAGGGTCAGCTCTGCGCCTGCCCGGGGAGCTCCCATGGAGCTTCTGTGGGGAGAAGCAGTGGGTGGAAGGAGTGACTGCCAGCAAGGCAGATGCCTTCTGTTGCTGAGATGGACCTGTGTGGGTCAGGGCTGCTCCCGGATCCCCATCACCCCCAGGATATTACACAGAGTCCTTTTGAAGAAGGACATCGAGGCACCTTTCCCCTGAAAGGGAACAAGTCTGTGCTGTGGGATTTCTCCTCTCAGCTGCTGGGTGGGCAGTGGGAGGTGGGAATGGATTTCTCCTTTGTGGAGAAGGCACAGAGACCCCCGTTCTCGATAGCACTTCCCTGAAGCCCTCCTGAGCCCCCGCACACCCAGAGATGCCCCCGGGCAGCGCTGTGCTGCCAGGAGGGGTCTGCAGGGCAGAGCTGAACACACAGCGGGTGGGATGGGCTCTGGGGCACTGGCAGGGAGGAGACCCGGGGGCAGAGAAGCAGCTCCAGGCAGGGGCAGCTCCTGGCAGCCCAGACACAGGCAGGGACAGAGAGGGAGCTGCTGCCAGACATGCCCGGGCAGGGGGGATCCTGGCACCTCCGGCCACCCCCTGAACTTCGGACAACTTCTCGGCAGCAAGCCTCTGCTCTCCTCTCCCGCCCGCCCCACAGCCACAGGGTCCAGAGCCCGAGATGCCTTCTCAGCAGCTGCACCTCCAGTCCAGGAGAAGTGTTTGTGTCCTATAAGTGATGCACAACATAAAAGCAAGTGCCCTGCAGTGTCTCTGTCTGGAGACACTGTCACTGAGGAGAAGGATTCACTGCACGCCTGTCTGACTCCCTCTCCTAAATTCCTTTTTTCAGACCACAGGCGCATTTCTCCTCGTTTCCCCACCCCTCTGTTGAACTCTGCATCTCAGGAGTTTGGGAGGGGGTGCGGGTCAGCTTCTCTTCTGCCTCTGACTCTGGGAGTCCTGCCCCAGAGGTGTCCTCATGGAAAGTAGAGGACGAAGTAGTATTTTACCGATAAGGGAGAGTGTCACTGAGTTTGTGGGGTTGGGAATGAGCTGGGTCATTTCTCATTCAGCTGTGGGAGGGGGATTTCTGTGAGGAATGGCATTGGGATTTCCTCAGAGAAGTCTCTCCCAGTTTATGACTGCCTTTTCCTCCTTGGACAGGTCCCCCTGCCCAGAGGCAGCAAATGTCCAACAGCAGCTCCATCACCCACTTTCTCCTCCTGGCATTCGCAGACACACGGGAGCTGCAGCTCTTGACCTTCTGGCTCTTCCTGGCCATCTACCTGGCTGCCCTCCTGGGAAACGGCCTCATCATCACTGCCATCGCTTGCGACCACCGCCTCCACACCCCCATGTACTTCTTCCTCCTCAACCTCTCTATTCTTGACCTGGGCTGCATCTCCACCATTGTCCCCAAAGCTATGGCCAATTCCCTCTGGAACACCCAGGATATCTCTTACTCTGGCTGTGCTGTCCAGCTCTTTTTCTTTTCCTTTTTTATGTCAACAGAGTGTTCTCTCCTCACAGTCATGGCCTATGACCGCTACGTCTCCATCTGCAATCCCCTGCACTACGGGACCCACCTGGGCAGCAGAGCTTGTGTCCGCATGGCAGCAGCTGCCTGGGGCAGTGGGTTCCTCAATTCTCTCCTGCACACGGCCAATACATTTTCACTGCCCCTCTGCCAGGGCAATGCCCTGCACCAGTTCTTCTGTGAAATCCCCCACATCCTCAAGCTCGCCTGCACACACTCCTACCTCAGGGAAGTTGGGTTTCTTATGGTTAGTGCCTGTTTAGCCTTTGGGTGTTTTGTTTTCATTCTGCTGTCCTATGTGCAGATCCTGAGGGTGGTGCTGAGGATCCCCTCACAGCAGGGACGGCACAAAGCCTTTTCCACGTGCCTCCCTCACCTGGCCGTGGTCTCCCTCTTTATCAGTACTGGAGTGTTTGCCCACCTGAAGCCCCCCTCCATCTCTTCCCCATCTCTGGACCCAGTGGTGGCAGTGTTGTACTCGGTGGTGCCTCCAGCAGTGAACCCCCTCATCTACAGCATGAGGAACCAGGAGCTCAAGGATGCCGTACGCAAACAGGCCCAATGGACGCTGTTTCACCGACAATAACCTGCCACCCCTTCTCTAAACATTGCCCAGGGTTTATCTTAGGCTGTGATTATGCTTTTTTCTCTTGTGATAATCCTACTTATAGATAATTTTCTGAGTTTACGCTGCTTATCTTGAGGCTTGATCCTACTGTGTCTGACCCTTGCACAACACAGAGTCAGGTGTGGCCTGACAGATAACAGCTCTTCAATAAAAGGGCACCTCCCAAGTGCAGTGCCTGAAAGATGGGCTGTTCCTCCAAAGTTCCTTCCAAGAACATGTTCAAGGAATCAATATTTTAAGGAGTCTCTTCTCCTTGTGTTTTCAAAGTTTCTGGAGCTAAGCTCATGGTATAATTGGTTTCCACTTCACCAAATATTCTGGATTTAAAGGCGCTCTTCTTGGTGCCCAATAGAAGGGGAGACGGTCCATGAGCTCCCATTATCTCCTCAGTCTTCTTCATGTGTGACAGGACTGATGGCATATACTGGACGTTCTGGAAATGTATCTCAGGCGGGAAGAGAGGCGGGATTAGGGACTCGACACTTGCCCTTGAGATTGAACGGATGGAGACTCTGAAGATGAAACACCCTCAAAGTTGAAGTCCACTAATATAAAGCACTGAATCAATGTGTCCACGCACAAGGACGCTGCAGTGCCGAGGGAGTCAGCAGGGACTCATCAGGCACAGGGAGGGGAGAGTGGGGAGACGCAGGAGGTGCCTGAGGGAACCCCAGGGCCAGGACTGCTGTGCTGTCCTGGGGCGTGGGGCTGACTGGGGAGACAAGGGGGCAAATTCAGTCAGGGCTGGGGATGAGGCACAATATGAATTCCGGAGAGGCAGAGAGTGACCAGCCTCTTTTTCCTCATTCCCTCAGCACAACCATGAGCCCCGGGGCTGATGGGCAGGCTGACCTCCTTTTCTGCCCCCCAGGAGCTGCTGTGCCCTTGGGAGGAGCTGGGGCTGTGCGGTGAGTGCCCAGAGCTCTGCATCAGCCTGCGGCGGGCAGTGCTGTGGGGCCAGCCTAGACTGGGCTGCTGGCCTGGGTTGTCCTGGGGAGAGGGCAGGGGAGGTGGGCAGAGCTGGGGAGGGCTGGGGAGTGCTGGGAAGTGCCTGTGAGAGGACAACGGCAGTGTTAGAGCCCTTTCCAGGGAAGACTGAGGCAAAGAAGTCGTTGAGTATCTCAGCCTTCTCCATGTCCCGGGTGACCATGTCTCCCGGTTCCTTCCTGGGTGCGCCCACGTGTTCCCTAGTCTTCCTTTTGTCACCCACATACCTATAGAAGGCTTTCTTGTTGCCCCTCATGCTCCTGGACTGATTCACCTCTACCTGGGCTTTAGCTTTCCTAACCTGATCCCTGGCTGCTCAGAAAATACCTCCCAGGCTACCTGTCCTTGCTTCCACCTTCTCTAGGCTTCCTTTGTCTCTTTGAGATTGACCAGGAGCTCCTTGGTCATCCACACAGGCCTCCTCCTGTCTTTGCCTGACTTCCTCTTTGACGGCATGTATTGCTCCTGAGCTTGGCAGAGGTAGCGCTTGGATATTAGCCAACTTTCATGGGCCCCTCTTCCTTCCAGGGCTTTGTCCCAATGTAATTCACCAAGCAGATCCCTGAAGAGGCCAAAGTCTGCTCTCCTGAAGTCCAGGATAGAGAGCTTACTGTGTGCTCTCCTAGCCACCTTAAAGATCCCAGACTCTGCCACCTCAAGGTCACTGCAGCCAAGGCTGCCCTCGACCATGACATTCCCCATGGGCCCCTCTTTCTTGGTCAGGACAAAGTCCAGCATGGCACCTCTCCTCATTGGCTCTGCTGTCACTTGGAGAAGGATGAAATCATTAATGATTTCCAGAAACCTCCTGGATTGCCTATGCGCTGCTCTGCTTTCCTTCCAACAGCTATCAGGGTGGCTGAAGTTCCCTCTGAGGACCAGGGCTTGTGAATGTGAGCCTACTCCAATCTGTCTATAAAGGGCCTTATCCACTCGGTCTTCTTGGTACCCCCATGTACTTTTTCCTCTTCAACCTCTCTGTTCTTGACCTGGGCTCCATCTCCACCACTCTCCCCAAAGTCATGGCCAATTCCCTCTGGGACACCAGGGTCATCTCTTATTCAGGATATGCTACACGGGCCTTGCTGTTTGTCTTTTACATTTCAGCAGAGTTTTCTTTTCTCACCATCATGGCCTATGACCGCTACGTTGCCATCTGCCATGCCCTGCACTACGGGACCCTCCTGGGCAGCAGAGCTTGTGTCCGCATGGCAGCAGCTGCCTGGGGCAGTGGGTTTCTCAATTCTCTCCTGCACACGGCCAATACATTTTCACTTCCCCTCTGCCAGGGCAATGCCCTGCACCAGTTCTTCTGTGAAATCCCCCACATCCTCAAGCTCTCCTGCTCACATTCAGACTACCTCAGGGAAGTTGGGCTTCTGGTGCTTAGTGTCTTACTAGCATTCGGGGCTTTTGCTTTCATTCTCTTTTCCTATGCGCAGATCTTGAGGGCTGTGCTGAGGATCCCCTCGGAGCAGGGACGGCACAAAGCCTTTTCCACGGGCATCCCTCACCTGGTTGTGATCTCCCTGTTTAACAGCACTGCCATGTTTGCCTACATGAAGCCCCCCACCATTTCCTCCCCATCTCTGGACCTGTTGGCGTCATTTCTGTACTCAATGGTGCCTCCAGCAGTGAACCCTCTCATCTACAGCATGAGGAACCAGGAACTCAGGGATGCCCTGTGGAAACTGATGACTGGTATCTTGTCAGAAGCAGCAATGAACTGCCCATCTTCTACATATCGCACATGATGTAACTCATTGCAGGCCCAGATTGTCTTTAGTACTTTTTTTCCTTTCATTTATTTGGTTTTTAGCTTTTCTGTGGTTTTTTAATGCTGTCAATAAAAGTGAAGAATCATCCTTTATCCTATTGCTATGTCAGGATCTGTGTTGTGGGAGCCACAGACTTTGTGTAAATAAGAATCTGTTCTCTCTTTGTTTTTGAAAAACTGAAGGACCCTGCACTGACTTGTTTGTCTGAGATCCTTTCTCCGAGAACTTCTCTGGAGCTACAGGGGCCACGTCTGTGTGCTGAGGTGAAGGGGGCAGGAGCCACCCGAGCTGGGTCTGCCTCCCAGCCGGACCAGCATGGCCCTGAGCACCACAGCCCCCGGCTCTGCAGAGCTGCACCACCAGCTCGGGGGCTGTGGGACGCCTGGACAGGGGTGCAGGAACGGCTGGCCAGGCCAGCACGGATGAGCTCTCTCAGGAAAAGGCTCTGAGGGCAGATGGGCTGTGGTGGGAGAAGAGCAGGGCACCGTGTGTGTGCAGGGCAGCCATGGCAAGAGGAACCCTTTGCTGCGGTGGGGCAGCTTGGGGCAGGCTGCCCTGTCCCTGAGGCAAAAGGACCTTCCTGAGGGTGCCCTGGGCCAATTCTCTCATGCCATCCTGGGAAGGACATTTGGCATGGGGGGCTGCAAGCTGCCTGGGGTGGATATCTCCTCAGCATGAAGGCTGGCTGGACCATTGCCAATGAGGCTGCTCTGCTGGTCTGTGCTGGGAGAGAGCAGGAGGTGGCCAGATTCAGGGAGGGTGTGGGCTGGCGGGGCTGGCAAGTGCCCCAGAGAGGAAAACCTCAGGGAAGAGCTGAACTGGGGGAGTGTGCAAGGTGGGGGCACATAGCAGTGTCCTGGCACAGCCGGGCTCCTGCGAGAGACATGAGGGACCAGACAAGCAGGGTCTGGGCTGTGCCTGTGCTCACTGGACACGCCGGGGAAGTTGTCCCAGCACCATCATCACAGAATCGCACTATCAAGGAATTTCCTAGATTGGAGAAGACCTGTAAGATCACATAGTCTAATCATTAACCTAACACAGACAAGCTCACCACTAAACCATGTCCCTCAGCACTATAACTACACGACCCTTAAACACCTCCAGGGATGGGGACTCCACCACTGCCCTGGGTAACGCATTCCAAAGCCTGATGACCCTTTCAGTAAAGAAACTCTTCCTAATATCCAATTGAAACTTCCCTTAGCGCAACTTGAAGCCATTTCCTCTTGTTCTAACACCCGTTACCTGACAGAACAGGTGGACCCCCACGTCTCTGCAACCTCCTTTCAGTTATGTTTAGAGAGCGATAAGGTCTCCCCTCTGCCTCCTTTTCTCCAGGCTAAAAAACCCCAGTTTCCCCAGCCGCTCCTCATAAGACATGTGCTCCAGACCCCTCACCCGTTTCGTTGCCCTTCTCTGGACACGCTCCAGCGCCTCAATGTCCTTTTTGTGGTGAGGGGGCCAAAAGTGAACACAGTACTAAAGATGCGGCCTCCCCAGTGCCCAGTACAGGGGGAAAATCACGTCCCTGGTCCTACTGGCTACACTAGTCCTGATACAGGCCACGATGCCGGTGGGCTTCTTGGCCACCTGGGCACACTGCTGGCTCATGTTCAGCTGCTATCAACCAACAACAGAGGTCCCTCTCTGTGAGCAGCTTTCCAGACACTCCTCCCCAAGCCTGTAGCATTGGCGGGGGTTGTTGTAGCCAAAGTGTGAGACGCAGCACTTGGCCTCATTGAAACTCCTACAGTCTGCCTTGGCCCACGGGTCCAGTCTGTCCGAATCCCTCTGCAGAGCCTCCCTACCCTCAGGCAGATCAACATTCCCACCCAGCTTGGTGTCATCCGCAAACTGACTGAGGGAGCACTCCATCCCCTCATCCCGATCATTGATAAAGACGTTAAACAGGACTGGCCCCAGTACTGAGCCCTGGGGGACACCACTCCTGACCGCCCGCCAACTGCAATTAACTCCGTTTACCACCACTCTCTGGGCACTGCCTTCCAGACAGTTTTTTACCCAGCAAAGCGTGTGCCCATCCGAGCCATGAGCAGCCAGTTTCTCCAGGAGAATGCTGTGGGAAACAGTGTCAAAGGCTTTACTAAAGTCCAGATAGACAACATCCACAGCTTTTCCCTCATCCACTGAGCGCGTGACCACGTTGTAGAAGGAGATCAGGTTAGTCAAGCAGGACCTGCCTTTCATAAATGCCTTTGATAATGTGGCACTGAGTTCCACCTGTCTATATCAGATTTTATCCCACAGCGAAGGACCGCAAAACTAGAAAGGGCTACTGTGAATGTGCCAAGAGAATTAGAAAAAGCCATGAATGAGGGCAGGCAGTATGACAGCCTTAGAGGAAGAAATCAAATTATTATCAAAAATGGTAATATAGAATGGCTTAGCTCTAGAGCACCCTTTAGAAGTACAGGACAGAGTAGGTGCGTTCTTGAATAAGAGCTGCTGGGGTTTTTATGTCAGTCAAGACCAGAAAAACAAAACTGAGAGAAACAAGAGAAAGACTCATTTAAAAATATTACACAAAATAGGGCAGGGATCTCCCCTAAATCTCTTTGGGTAGCTAACCTCTTGGCTCCCAGATTTAAAAACAGGACTGTGAACTGAAAGGATTTGGGTTGTTGTATTCACTCTCTTGTTTTGCTTTCTAATTAGATGGGTGTGTTTACAGTGTAATATTACCTTATGAACTTGACTTACGACTTAAATAATGAAGAGTATAGTGTGACCCTGATGGTGAAAGGAAAAGGAGGGACTGTTAGGAAAATCTCATTCCCGAACTATTGTAACAATTACTCTTTAGAGTACGAAACTGTATGAACTTTCTTAAGATATACAGCATTTCTATTGCGTACTGCATAGCCATGGTTCAGTCAGCATGACTACAGGACCCAGCTCATTGTCGGGAGGAGAAGACAGCCCCCAGCCTGAAGAAGAAAGGATACTCCAGCACTGCCCGGATGACGCCAGCCTCCCAGCCCCTCTGACACCCCTGTGAAACCCTCCCCTGATCTGGCATCAGAGATAAGGAACTGCAGCAAGACCGACTCCAGGGACGTCTCCATTAGGAGAGCATCAGGTGGATGATGATGCCACAGCATGAGAGTTGCTTTGCCAAACAGCAGCCTGCGTGTGCGTGTTACGTAGCGATCACTCAAATTGTGTTGTACCTGAATGCTCTAAAGGTATAAGAACCATGTGTGAAACTGCATTTGGGGTGTCCCAATTTGACTGGGACCACTCGTGCTCGTGAACAGAGAATCACTCATGTAATTCCATACTTTGTGTCCCAGTCTCTCTCCTGTAACAGCATGGGCAGTTGGAAAGTTTTCATGATGTTATCCTCGAAGGCCGAGAATTGTCCCCAGGGGTGGCCCCGAAGGCACTTGACTGCCTTTATGGTGCTGTCCTCCCAGGCAATGATCGTTCAGGAAGGACTCTGACTGAAACCATGACTCGAATAGGACTGCCTCAAGAACATGAGAGCGATGTGCCATCCTCCCCTATGCAAGATGGTCCCCCTTTCGAGCCCAGTCGAAAGGAACAGGTGGTTTGCAAACTCTTTTGGGCAAGGATTTCCGATGCTTGTGCAATGCCTCACACAACTGTGGCCTGGGCACTCATAGACAACAGACACCTGATCATTTCCATAGTGTCAGTGTCAGTGTGTGTGCCTTCGGAAACCATGCACGTGCTAACAAGCAATGGGATTTGGGTGAGTGGCGTGTATGTACAGTGAATATGAAGTGCAAATTTATACCCTTGTGAAGGCAGGATTTCAAAAGTTTCAAGCAAAGTCCTTACTGTCGAAAATGCTGAGTTTATTTTTATTAAGGTAAGAATAACCTAGACTTTCTTTGTTTTAAATAAATGCCCTCTGTCCCCCCTTCCACTCTTCCTTGTCCCGCAAGACTGCAACCTGCTGCCTCCTGTTCTGCGGGCCCTGAGCCATCCATTGCAGAACGGCCTTGAACGTGGCCCCTTCTTTCCCACAGAGCTGCTCCTTCTGCAGGACGCGCTGGAGCTCGTTGACAGAGAGCTCCAGAAACTCTCTCGACACCCTGGTCACCCTTTCCAAGTGATGGGGGATGAACGTGTGGGCTGCTTCCCGCAGGTCAATAATAAAGTCAATAATAAAGGCAGTAGTAATACTCGGTGAATCTCCAGATGCCGACGCAGTTCTCCAAGCACAGCTGGGACTTTAAGAACTCGCAGCACAGTCTGACGATGCCCATGTCGTTGAACTGGTCGGCCGCTATCAGCAAACGTTCAATGTTGTCGGCCGTGACCGGTACTGTGCCGTTGTAGGCGTACTCGATAATGAGCCGCATCATTTCAGGTGAAGTGCCGGGGATTTTATAGACGACCTTCCCGGCATTGCTCCAGCGGGTGGAAAACAAAGTCCTGAAAAAAGCAAAGTAGTGCTGGGGGAAAAGCATCTTTGCTGCGTTAGACCCGGACCCTGTTACGCCCTGTGCCTCCTTCCCGGGGCACCAATTTGGGCACACGCAGTAGCCACGCTGGGAGGCCGTGAGGTTTATTAATTCATGTGTTACGAGCCGGTTGTTTTAACAAGGAGTCACCACCTCTGGCTGTGCACAGAGAGCCACAGGGCCAGTGCCCTCCTTGCTTCAACAAGACCAACAGAGAATGGCGCTGTGTGGGGAAGGAACACCTCCCGCCCCACGGCAGACAAGCCCGGCTGGCCACGCTCCAGCCCTGCACCACATCGGGGGGTTCGTCAGGCACCGCTTCCGGTGCTGCTGTGAGATCTTGGGTTGGGGATGAATTCCAGTGTCCAGGGAGGCACCAGGACTATGGGGATGTGCTGGAGGAGAGTTTTCATGCCGAGGGAAGGACTGGAGAGACACTAAGGCAGCGTGACACAGCCTGGGAAATGCTGTGTGTCCCCATCCCCTCTTGTTCCAAGCACTGACCTGAAGTATTGACTGCAGCTACAGAGGATGTTCTTGTGACCACTGAACTCAATGCCACCCACACTGATAACCACATTGCAGAGTCTCTCCTCCAGGCAAAGCTCACTGAAGGTGATGCAAAGCACAGCACTCATCTTCCACTCCCTGGGTGGGGATGTGTCGCTGGGAGCCAAGCTATCGCCCACATCACAGCCTGTGGCAGTGGAAGGTGCTTCTCCTGGAGGTGCTACAGCACTTTGTCCGTGCCCTCCCTCCAACATCATCTCCCAACCCCTGCCTCTCTAGTGGCTCTGGAATGTGCCCCAAAGTGAAATCACAGGCGCAGGGGTGACCCGGGACCGGCTGTGAGCCCCTGCGCAGCTGGTGCTTTACCTCCATATTGATTCATGGGTGGTGGCAAATGCTCTGTGGGGGTGGTTACAGCAGTGGGAGCAGAGAAACTGGCAGTGCAGAGGTAGACCCATCTGGGCTGCTGAACTGTGGCAAGACATTGCTGCCCAGATAGAGAATCTGGTTGTGAAAGTACATCATGTAGATGACAATGTACACAAGGGTCAGGCCACTGAGGAACATCAAAACAACAAGCAGGTGGATCAATCTGCTAAGATTGAAGTGGCTCAGGTGGACATGGACTGGCAACGTAAGGGTGAACTATTCATAGCTTGGTGGGCCCATGACGCCTCAAGCCATCAAGGAAGAGATGCGACATATAGATGGGCTCGTGACCAGGGGGTGGACTTGACCACGTTCACTATTGCACAGGTTATCCACGAATGTGAAAGGTGTGCTGCATTTAAGCAAGCCAAGCGATTAAAGCTTCTTTGATATGGAGGTCGTTGGCTGAAATATCAATACGGGGAGGCCTGGCAGATTGGTTCTATCACACTCCCTCAAACCCGCCAAGGCAAGCGCCACGTGCTCACAACGGTGGAAGCAAACACCGGATGGCTGGAAACACACCCTCTGCCCCATGCCACTGCCCTGAACAACTATCCTGGGCCTTGAAAAGCAAGTCTGATGGCGACATGGCACCCCAGAGAGAATTGAGTCAGACAGTGGGACTCATTTCCAAACAGCCTCATAGACACCTGGGCCAAAGAGCATGGCATTGGGCGGGTGTATCACATCCCCTACCATGCACGAGCCTCTGGGAAAATGAAACAATACAACGGACTGCTATAAACTACACTGAGAGCCATGGGTGGTGGGACCTTCAAAAGTCAGGATACACATTTGGCAAAGGCCACCTGGTTAGGTAACATTTGAGGATCTGAATATGTTTGGGAAGACAGTCTGGGTTATTCCTGACACAAGCAAAGGCAAAACTATCTGTGGGATTGCTTTTTTTTAAGGCCCTGAGTGCACTTGGTGGGTGATGCAGGAGGATGGGGATGATCGATGTGTTCCTCAAGGGGATTTGATTTTGGTGAGAATGTCCAATGAATCAAATGATATGATATTTATTGCTAAATTATCACTATATGTCATCACTGATATGGTTGCTATATGCTCTATCTCTGGCATTGCAGTGAGAGTGACCTAAATTAATGAAGAATGAACTTTGATGAAACTGAGCAAAGTGCAGAAGTGATGGAACCAGAAGTGGCTGCAGCAACTGGCACCCGGGAATTGTCTTGAGATCGACATCTTCAACCCACAGATGATGGGCATGTGCCCTGCCGGCTACACCAGCTGCGAGCTCCAGATGCAGCACGCAACAATTCAACACCACACACCACGTCTCCTGCCAGGACAGACAGTTACAACAGATGGAGCCCAAAGTCATGGACTAAATGAACTCAAGGGACATTTCAGTGGGATGGGACATGGACTAAGGGAATGATATCTGTGTGCATATATACATATATGAAAGACAGGAAAATGGTGGTGATTTATGGAAAAGTGTAAGACCTGGGCATGAGGTAGATGGTATAGAATAAGGGGCGGACGCTGTCCTGGTTTTGCCTGGGATAGAGTTAATATCCTTCCTGGTAGCTGCTGTGTTTTGGATTGACTTTGAGAATAACATTGCTAACACATATTGTTTTAGTTGTTGCTGAGTGATGCTTATATTAAGTCACGGATTTTTTCAACGTCCCGTAGAGGGTGGGGGGGCACAGACAGGACAAGCTGGCCAAAGGAATATTCCATCTCATAGACGTCATGCTCAGTATATAAATGGGAGTTGGCTTGGAGGAAGGAATCGGTGATCACTTCTTCGGACAGGCGGGGCAAATGATCATTGGGTGTTGACAGTAATATATTTTGCATCACTTTATTCTATATATACTTATTATTATTATTATTATTATTATTATTATTATTATTATTATTGTTGTTGTTGTTACTGCTACTGCTTTTATTTTCTGTTACTGTTCTATTAAAAAATATTTATCTCCGCCCATGTTTTGTTTCTCCCTCTTTTTGCCTTTTCTCGCTATTCTACTTGAGACATCCCGTTTCATTTAAGAGCTGTTACCAGACCGGCCAGATCTGACTCAGTGTTGTGCAAGGGTCAGACACAGTAGGATCAAGCCTCAGAATAAGTAGTATAAACCCAGAAAAATATCAATCAGCAGGGTTATGACAGGAGAAAAATTAGGCTCCTGATCTAAGATAAACTCTGGGCAATGTGCTGAGAAGGGGCGGCAGGTTATTGTCGGTGAAACAGCGTCCATTGGGCCAGTTTCCATAGGGCATCCTTGAGCTCCTGGTTCCTCATGCTGTAGATGAGGGGGTTCACTGCTGGAGGAACCACCGAGTACAGAAATGATACCACCAGGTCCAGGGATGGGGAGGAGATGGAGGGGGGCTTCAGGTAGGCAAACATACCAGTGCTGATAAAGAGGGAGACCACGGCCAGGTGAGGGAGGCACATGGAAAAGGCTTTGTGCCGTCCCTGCTCAGAGGGGATCCTCAGCACCGCCCTCAAGATCTGCACATAAGACACCACAATGAAAACAGAACACCCAAAGGCTAAAAAGACACTAACCACCAGAAGCCCAACTTCCCTGAGGTAGGAGTGTGAGCAGGAGAGCTTGAGGATGTGGGGGATTTCACAGAAGAACTGGTGCAGGGCATTGCCCTGGCAGAGGGGCAGTGAAAATGTATTGGCCATGTGCAGGAGAGAATTGAGGAACCCACTGCCCCAGGCAGCTGCTGCCATGCGGACACAAGCTCTGCTGCCCAGGAGGGTCCCGTAGTGCAGGGGTTGGCAGATGGCAATGTAGCGGTCATAGGCCATGACGGTGAGAAGATAAAACTCTGCTGAAATGAAGAAGCCAAACAGAAAGACTTTAGCAGCACACCCTGCATAGGAGATGGCCCTGGTGTTCCAGAGGGAATTGGCCATGGCTTTGGGGAGAGTGGTGGAGATGCAGCCCAGGTCCAGAACAGAGAGATTGAGAAGGAAGAAGTACATGGGGGTGTGGAGGCAGTGGTCGCAGGCGATGGCGGTGATGATGAGGCCGTTTCCCAGGAGGGCAGCCAGGTAGATGCCCAGGAAGAGCCAGAAGGTCAAGAGCTGCAGCTCCCAAGTGTTTGCACATGCCAGGAGCAGGAACTGTGTGATGGAGCTGCTGTTGGATATTTGCTGCTTCTGGGCAGGGGGACGTGGTCGAGGTCTGTTACCAGAGATTTCCCTAAGGAAAATGAAAGCCATTTCCCATAGACTTTACCCCTCCTGTAATACGCCCTTTTCCTTTTCCAGGAGACATTCCTCAGCGTCCTGACTCGAGCTCTGGTTTACTCTTGCTGATTGTGCTGTGAGGAGGGAAGAGTTCCTGGGAAGAGTGAGGACCGGGGTCCGTGCCGATGTTCTGCCTGTTCTGATGGAACCACCTACAATGCAGAAGGGCTTGTCAGCATCTGCACATGCACTGCTAAGGAACCAGGATGGCAGAAGGCAGTTGGAGAGGCTTTGGGTATTTTACAGCTCCCCCACCTCCCCTGGGCACTGTTCTGGGATGTCAGAAACCCTCAGCATTTCTGCTTCCCTCCAGGAGAACAGAGTGAGTGCTGTGAGACATGAGGATTGCCTGGGGCAGACAGCAGAGTCAATGGAGATGGTTTGTCCCTCCATCTTGCACTGTCATGACATGGAGGGGGATTCCCCTCTTTTATTATGCCATCAGACAGTGCTGAGAGTAGAAGGATCCATCTCAGACTATGAAATGTCTCACCCTTTCTCAAGGTCTCAGCAGCCCACCTCTAGCCAAGGACACACATGACTCACTTCACCCACCCAACAGCATTTCCTCAGTCACAGAATCTCTGTTTCTCTGTGGGGCTTTTCGATAACACAAAGGTGCTATGGGACAGGTTGGCATCCTGGAGGGCAGGTCACAGCTTCCATGGACACCCAAAGGACATACCCAATTTATGGGATCTCAGTGAGAGAAAATGGACTCCTTCCCCACCCACACAACCTGCACTGCCCACAGCCCCACAAGTCAGAAGGAAACTTTGACACTGGTTCCCATGGACACACCGGCAGGAGTGGATGAACAAGATCAGTGTGGGACTCTGCAGCTGAAATTCCCATCCCAGGGAGGCTGACAGCAATAAAAAGATAACTTTAAAGGAGACATGTGGACAAACCAGGAGAAATGCCGTGAGGGTCTGACTGGGAGAGTCACGGGGAGAGGCAGCCGGGCACTCAGGGCAGCATTACCCTCAACCTGCTGGGCACGCCACCGCCCAGACACTGATCATGCAGGGCAGGTGCCCTCAGCCTCACCGCTGGGCAGCAGCAATGGGGCACGTGGCAGGAGGGATGCCCTTCGCCTCTCCTGCTGCTCTGCCGGGCACAGAGCTGACTCCCACCCCAGAGCCCATGGCCGTGAGGGCTGAGGGCTGTGCTGGGTGGCTCAGGGAAGGCATCTGCACTGCAGGGGTGGCTGGAGGTGCCCCTATCTCCCCTGCAGCAGGGCTTCCAGGAGCAGCTCCCTCCTTCCCTGCCCATCTCCACTGCCTGGAGCTCTCCCTGCCAGCAGCTCTTTCCCTGCCCCCACGTCTCTTCCCTGCCAGTGCTCGCAGACCCCATGGCAGCCCCCGTGTGCCCAGCTCTGCCCTGCAGCCTCTGCGTGTGTGCAGGGGCTAAAGGGCAGGTCCCACAGACCCTGGTGAGACTGGAAAGGGGATGCTGCTGCTGTCTGTAGCCCCCAGAGCTGGAAACCGAAGACACGGACTCAGGAAAGCTCCTTATCTCTACAGGAACCCTCCTTTGGCCTTTCATTTGAAAGTCCTCTTGGACATGTGCCACTGCCCACCCAGCCAACCAAGAGAAGAAACAGCAAAAGAAATTTACATTTATATTAAGGGAACTCCATCTTGAAAAGTCCCTCCAGGAATGACCAGAGGTCATCTGGAGTTGTAAAGAGCCGTGACCCACACAGCACCCTCTTCAAAGCAGAAGGACATTGCCCAGCCAGGGGTCACTCCTTCCACCCACAGCTTCTCCCCACAGAAACTACGTGGGAGCTCTCTGGGCAGGCGGAGAGCTGACCCTGGCAGGCGGCAGAAACCCTGCCCTGGCACACAGCCCCCAGGGTGCAGCGACCCTGCTGGCAAGGAAAGCCCTTCCCACCCCTGCCTGCACACCCACCTTCACAGCCCTTCAACCATTCCTGGGAGAAGGCAGCTGTCATGCCCTGTGCCTCTGATGGTGCAGCAGGGAAGCCCCAATCTAGAGAATGTCCTCTTCTTCCACAGCAGAGAAGTGTGAGCGTCCACCTGAAAGATCCCACGGGCTGTGGGAGGTGCCAGCTTTTGGAGATCTCTCCAGCTACTGCAGCTGCTCTGCTTTGGGAAGAGTTCTCCCCCCACTCACCCTCAGCATCCTCCCTCTCCAGACTGCCTTCAACCTCTCTCTGCCTCCCTGCTCTGCCCTCGCTGCCTGCAGGCAGTGCCCTCAGCCCTGCTGCGCTGTGCAGAGGAGCTGCTCCTGAGCAGAGCTGTCTCTGTGCAGCGCTGCCCGCTTGCCAGGACCTCCCTCCGTCCCAGCAGCCCGGCCCAGCTCAGCAGCAGAGGACCACTGGGCCTTTCTCTGCCTCCTCCCCACACTGCCCCAATCCCTCGAGGTGTCCCTGCGCCTCCAGGGCTGACAGCTCCTCCAAGGCAGTGGGGTCTCTCCTGGGGAGCAGAGTTTGAAGCAGAATGAAGTCATCACTGACTGTCCGTCTCTGAACCCTGGACGGATCGATCCCTGTGGTGGGAATTGCTCTGCCAGGTTGTACGGACCTACAGGAGGTGTCCATGTTGCCCTCTGGAAACCCCCATTCCTGCCCCATTGCCAGGCAGGGCATGGAGGCAGTGACGGGCCAGGGATCGTTCCCACCAGTGCAGGGCAGGGATTGAGCCAAGTCAATGAGGCATCTCTGCTCTCAGCAGTGTTCCTGAGGCCGGAGGGACATTCTGCTTCTCCAGTGCACCCAACAGACCCACTGGAGGGGGGATTCCTCTTGCCTCAGCTCAGCTGCCCAACATCATTTTGAGCTCCTTCTCTGAGCTGCCCTGTGAGCAATGGAGACAGAGGCCAGGAGGGAGCTTTTCCAATGCAAACACCGGGTGACATCTGAGGTGCCAGAGGTGGTTCAGGACACGTGCAGGGAACTGCAAGCTCTAATGGAGCAATTGTGAGAGACAGGGCAGCATCTGGGGGCATTGTCCTGGATGCTGGTGGGGAATCCCTTTGGCCAACAGAAAACATAGAAGACCACAGAATCACAGGATCACAGAATGGTAGTTGTTGGAAGGAACCCTCCTAGATCGTCTAGTGCAACCCCCGTGCAACCCCCGTGCCAAAGTAGGGTCACCTAAAGCAGGTTGGACAGGAATGAAGCCGGGCAGCTTTTGAATATCTCCACAGAAGGAGACTACACGGCCTCTCTGGACAGCCTGTTCCAGTGCTTTGGTGCCCTCAAAGTAAAGACATTTTTCCTTGTGTTCAGATGGAATTTCCTGTGTTCCACTTTGTGCCCGTTTCTCCTTGTCCTGTCAGTGGGCAGCACAGAAAGGAGTCCGCCCCCATCTTCTTGAAACCCTCCCTTTAGAAACTGGTAAGCATTGAGGAGATCCCCTCTCAGCCTTCTCTTCTCCAGGCTATACGTACCCACCTCTCTCAGCTGTTTCTCATAAGAGAGGTGCACCAGTCCCGTGAACATCTTTGTAGCCCTCTACTGGACTCTCTCCAGTAGTTCCCTGTGTTTCTTGCACTGGTGTACCTAGAACTGGCCACACTACTCCAGATTCGGCCTCAGCAGCACAGAGCAGAGGGGAAGGATGACCTCCCTCCACCTGCTGGCCACGCTCTTTTGTAATGCACCCCAGGAGACCATAGGCCTTCTTGGCCAACAGGGCACATTGCTGGCTTATGGTCAACTTATTGTCCACCAGGACTCCCAGGTCCCTCTCAGCAAAGCTGCTTTGCAGCAGGTGAACCCCATACCTTTACTGGTGCATGGGGTTTTTCCTCCACAGGTGCAGGACCCTACACTTCCCCTCGCTGAACTTCATTATGTTCCTCTCCACCCAACTCTCCAGCCTTTCCAGGTCTCGCTGACCGGCCTGCCGTTTCCTGGGTCCTCCTTCTTGCCCTTTTTGAAGACTCGCGTGACTTTGGCTTTCCTCCAGTCCTCAGGCACCTCTCCTGTCCCCCTGACCTTTCAAAGATGGTGGAGAGCGACTTCATAATAACATCTGCCAGGTCCCTCAACACTCCTGGGAGTGACCCATCAGGGCGGTGGGTGTCAAGTTTGCCTAAATGATCTCTAACCTGATCCTCCTTGACTGAGGGAAAGTCTTCATTTTCTCAGATTCTTTCTCTTCACTCCAGAGTCTGGAATTGCTGAGGGCCGGCCTTAGCAGTAAAGACTGAAGCAAAGAAGGCATTCAGTAATTCTGCCTTCTCTGCATCTTCCGTCACCAGGGCACCCACCTCATTCAGTAGCAGGCCCACATTTTCCCTGGTCTGCCTTTTACTACTGAGGTACTTGGAGAAGCCCTTCTTATTGTCCTTGACATCCCTGGCCAGGATTAATTCCAAGTGGGCTTCAGCCTTCCTCGTTACATCCCTACATACTCTCGCAATGTTTATATACTCCTCCCAAGTCGCCACTCCCTTTTTCCACATTCTGTAAACTTCTCTCTCGCACCTGAGTTTTTCCAGAAGGTCCTTGCTTGTCCATGCAGATTTCCTGCCTCCTCTGCCTGATTTATTACTCATAGGCTTGCACTGATGTTGAGCTTGGAGGAAGTGGAGCTTTTCTATTAACCAGCTCACCTGCACCCCCCTTCCTGTAACAGCCTTTTCCCGTGGGATTCCTCCAAGTATGTCTTTGAAGAGGCCAAAGTCAGCTCTCCTGAAGTCCGGGCTTGTAATTCTACTTTTTGCCCTGCTTCTTCCACGCAGGATCCAGAACGCCACCATCTCATGGTCACTGCAGCCAAGGCTACCACCAGCCTTCACATCCCCAACTAGTCCTTCTTTATTTGTGAGTAAGACATCCTGCAGCGCACCTCTCCTCGTTGGTTTCCCCACCAACTGTGTCAGAAAGTTCTCATCAATGCTCTGGAGAAATCTCCAGGACTGTGTGTGCCTGGCTGTGTTGTTTCCAGCAAATATTGGGGTGGCTGAGGTCCCCCATGAGAACCAGGGCCTGTGACCATGAGGCTATTTCCAGTTGTCTGTAGAAGGCCTCATCAACTTCCTCTTCCTGATCTGGTGGTCTGTAGTAAACACCCACAGCAGTGTCTCCCACATTATCTATCCCTTCATTCTTAACGATAAGCTGTCAACACGTTCTTCATCCAGCTGCAGACAGAGCTCAATGAGTTCCAGTTGCTCTGTCCCGTAGAAAGCAACTCCACCACCTCACCCTGCTGGCCTGTCTTTCCGAAAGAGTACATAGCCATCCGTGACAGCATTCCAGTCCTGCGAGCTATCCCACCATGTCTCTGTAATTGCAATGAGACCATGGCCCTGTGGCCATCATCCCCTCTGGAAGGGTTTTGTGGAAAGGAAGGCTGGGACGCTGTGTCAGGGTTTTCACTGAAGGAAGTATTGACCCAGAAGCCTTATCATTTTACTGCTGTCCTTCAGTCTTTGTGCCTAACACATGTCCTTCAGACACATGTCCTTCAACACATGTCCTCCCAGAAATGGAGAAAGTATGCCAAAGAAAAAGAAGTCATTATCGGGGGATTTGTTGGGAAAGAGCACAGGATGGGCTCAAGGATGTCTCCCTTAACTTGTCAATGTCTTCTTCTCTTTCAGCAGTGCGCCATGCCCAGAGTAGCTGTTCAATAGCAGCTCCATCACCCAGTTCCTCCTTCTGGCATGTGCAAACACTCGGGAGCTGCAGCTCTTGACCTTCTGGCTCTTCCTGGGCATCTACCTGGCTGCCCTCCTGGGAAACAGCCTCATCATCACGGCCATCGCCTGCGACCACCTCCTCCACACCCCCATGTACTTCTTCCTCCTCAACCTCTCTCTTCTGGACCTGGGCTCCATCATCACTCTCCCCAAAGCCATGGCCAATTCTCTCTGGGACACAAGGGCCATCTCTTACTCAGGATGTGCTCTTCAGGTGTTTGGTTGTTTTATTTTTTTTTTCTTTTTCTGTGTTGCAGCAGAGCTTTCTCTTCTCACTGTCATGGCTTACAAACACTACATTGCCATCTGCCAACCCCTGCACTACGGGACCCTCCTGGGCAGCAGAGCTTGTGTCCGCATGACAGCAGCTGCCTGGGGCAGCGTTTTACCCTATGCTGTGCTGTACACGGCCAATACATTTTCACTGCCCCTCTGCCAGGGCAATGCCCTGCACCAGTTCTTCTGTGCAATCCCCCACATCCTCAAGCTCCCGTGCTCAGACACCTACCACAGAGAAGATGCAGTACTTGTGATTAGTATTGTTTTTGGATTTGGTGTTTGTTTTTTTTTATTGTGCTGTCCTATGTGCAGGTCTTCAGGGCTGTGCTGAGGATCCCCTCGGAGCAGGGGCAGCACAAAGTCTTTCCCACGTTCCTCCCTCACCTCCTCATGGCCTCTGTTTGTCAGCACATCAGCGTTTACCCATCTGAAGCCCCTGTCTATCTCACCTCCCTATCCCTTGATCTCGTGGTGTCAGTGCTGTACTCGGTGGTGCCTCCAGCAGTGAACACCTCATCTACAGCATGAGGAACGAGGAGCTCAAGGATGCTCTGAGAAAAATGATGGTTGGATGTTTTTCAGAAGCAATAGATTGCCTGTTTTCTTCTGCACAGCATTCAGAGTGTAACTCATAGCAGGTCCAGAATGTCTTCTCAGGTTTTTGCTGTGTGTGTGTTTCTTTGTTTTTCTTGTTATAATGTTGTGCTCAGCAAAATTTTATTATTCTTCCCACTTCTAATTCATTGTGTACCTGTAGAATTTGACCCACAGACTGTGTAAATCAGGTGCAGTGCTCTCTGTGTATTCAAACAAAAGAAAGGACCCTGCAGTGACTTGTTTGTCTTAGATCCTTCCTCTGAGACCTCTGTAAAGACACAGGGCAGTGCCTGTGTGCAGAGGTGGAGGGGAACGAGTCCCAGCACAGCAGCACTGCCAGGGCGCACCAGCCTCGGTCTTGCCAGAGCTGCTCTCTTGCCACTTCCACGCTCTCATTTGGAGCCCTTGTGTAGGTGTAAGGCCTCAGGGGTCACAGTCCTGCTGTGTGGTAGTCCTGTGACTGCAGGCAGGGACAGTCCATGAGCACTTCTGTGACTCAGCTGACCTTTATAACGGCATCTCCATTATGACAGGGGATGTCCTCAACACAGTGCTTGAAAGCTTCGGTCTTCTTCCAAAGTTGCTCTCAAGAACATGCCCAAGGAATAGACTCTAAAGAGCCTTGTTGCTTTGTTTGTTCTCTGTGGGCTCAGTGTGATGAGATTGTGGTCCCAGGATGGCCTTCTAGGGACTTAGGGCTGGTTCAGGTGTTGCTTGTTGGTGGCCAGGGCCCATGCAGACAGTGAATGGTCTCCAACAAACCTGCCTGGGGCTCTGCAGCAGTTCATAGGGCTGATGGCAGAGCAGCGTTTTTCTGGAGGGACTTGGGAGCTGCCAGAAGAGCACAAGGGATCTGCAGGGACAGCGTGTGCCAGGGAGTCAGCAGTGAATGGTGCCGACTGAGCACGAGCCTGTCCATTCTGGTGTCACCCACAGACAACACACCAAGTCTGTGTATGAGCCTGCAAATGAGAGCTCTGCAACCCCGAGGGAGACAGCTGGCACAGGGAAAGGAGTCTGGCAAGTGATTCATTTTACCCTCAGTGAACTTTCACAGACTGGATCCAGCGCAGCACCCAAACACATCTCACAGCACTGGAGTAAGGCAGGGTACCTCTGAGCACCTTCCATGGCCACATAAGAGCTTGTGTGGGAGGTGCTCAGTGGCAGTGACCACCATCAGCTGGCTCTGCCTCCCAGCCTGACCAGCACAGCCCAGCAGAATCACCCCATTGGTCCTGGGCACCACAGCTCACTTGCTCTGCAGAGCAGCATCACCAGCTCGAGGGCTGTGGGGACCATGGGGACAGGGCGCAGCAATGACTGGCTGAGCCAGCACAGGCGTGCTGACCTTGGGAAAGGCTCTGTGGGCAGGTGGGATGTCCTGGGAAAAGAGCAGGGAACGGTGTGTGTGCAGGGGAGACATGGAAAGAGAAACACTTCGCTGTGCCAGCTTGGGCCAGGTTGAGCAAGGTTGCCCTGAGGCTGGGACAGCAGAAGCTGCCAGAGGAGCGCCGGGGCCAGGACTCTGTGCTTTCCTGGGGAGCGCTGCTGGTAACGGGGGCTGCACGCTTCCTGGGATGGGATCTCCAGGACATGACAGCAGAAGAGACACTGCTACTTACCTCCGTTTCCTCCTTGCTGAAGGGCCCAACCAGACCGGGCTGCTCTGCTTGGCTGGGGAGAAGGTAGAGGAGTGGGGAGAGCTGGGAAGGACTGGGACGGCTGGGCTCGGAAACGCTGGGGAGGGAGAAACACCAATGTACAGCTAAAGTGTGTGAGCGTGCAGGGTAGGGGCACACAGCAGTGTCCTCACACAGCCCGGGCTCCTGGGAGAGACACACAGGAGCAGCAGAGCAGGGTGATGTCTCTGCCTTTGTTCATGGGACACCCCAGGGAAGCTGCCCCGGGGCAATCGTCACAGGGCACCCACTAACAAGCACCGCTTCCAGCACTGCCCTCTCACCCAGCTCAGAGAGGTTCTTCTTCCCTCCACAGAGGGACATTGAAAGACAAAGTGTGAAGACCGTGTTTGCATTGTACAGAGGAGACAGAAGCATACACATTGCGTGCGGGTGGTAAGATGAACCCAAGTGAGCACAAACGCCATCAGCTGTTCTTAGGGGTGCCATGAAGGACTGTGGGACAGACGGTGTCCTGAGGTTACTCCACCTGGAGAGTATGGTCCCCTGGGAAACCCTCTTAATGAAGCACTGGAATGTGCTTCCTTGAACTGAGGTCCCCCTGTTCATTCTTCATGATTTGGGGCATCTCATATGAGTGAAGAGCAGGGGGACACACCACAGGGCTGAGGTGCCGGCCAGCCTCTGGCACTGGCAACAGGAGGCCAGGGAGACACTATGATTGCTGCAATGCTCTGCCTCTGCCTTTGGAAGGGAAGGACTCGTGTCTCCAAACACCCCTGTGTGTACAAGGAGTGCATGAGGCCAAATGAGGTGGGGACACCTCACAGCCCTGACATTTGTGTCTGACTCCAGGAACAACCCACACTATCCCAGTGAGGTTCATCTCACCTGCCTTGGACAGGCTCATTACCAATTCCTCTGTCTGCTATGTTATCCCTCCTTGGCTTTCTGGCCAAGAAAGGGGAGGGGGACAATCAAACCTCCTTAATGCAGTTTCCCCTCCTGCAAATGGGGAACATCACCAAGACTTTGACAAATCTCTTCATCCTCTTTCATGAGTTCCCTGTATCTTCTTGCATTAAAAGGCTACCAAGCTCTTCCTTGTTGTGCATGATGGGAGGAGGAAGGCCAATGGACGTCAGCTGAAAAACATGAAGAAAATCTTTCTCCCCATCAAGATAGTCAAGCACTGGAGGAGATCTCTCAGAGAGCTTATGTCATCTCTTATTTCATATTTCTTATTCCATATTTCATGGAATCATAGAATGGTTTAGGTTGGAGGGGAATTTAAAAACCATCTACTTCCAACCCTACTGCCATAGGCAGGGACACCTCCCACTAGACCAGCTTGCTCAAAGCCCCATCCAGCCTTCCAGGGACGGGGCATCCACCACTTCCCTGGGCAACATGTTCCAGTGTCTCACCACCCTTGGAGTAATGAATTTGTTCTTAATATCTAATCTCAGTCTCCCCTCTTTCAGTTTCAAACCGTTATCCCTCATCCTATCGCTACACTCCCTGAAAACAGTGCCTCCCCAGCTCTCCTGTAGGCCCCCTTTAGGTAATGGAAGGCCACAATAAGGTCTCCCCAGAGCCTTTTCTTATACAGGCTGAACAACCCCAACTCTCTCAGCCTGTCTTCAGAGGAGAGGTGCTCCAGCCCTTTAATCATCTTTGTGAGCCTCCTCTGGACTCACTCCAACAGGTCCATGTCCTTTTTCTGTTGGAGGCTCCAGACCTGGATCCAGTACTCCAGGTGGAGTCTCACAAGAGTAGAGTAGAGGGGAAGAATCACCTCCCTCGACCTGCTGGCCATGCTGCTTTTAATGAAGCTCAGGATGTGGTTGGCTTTCTGGGCTGCAGGCACACATTTCTGGCTCATGTTGAGCTTCTCATCCACCAACACCTCCAAGTCCTTCTCCTCAGGGCTTCTCTCTATCCATTCTGCACCCAGCCTGTATTTGTGCTTTGGTTGATTTCCTCTTGCAACTCTAAACTTCAAACATTTTTGGTGTTGTTATTGTCTTTGCTTGGATTTGTCTTGTTTTAATAAGTGATTTCTCAGCGATTTTGTGTGCTGCCTTTGTTTGCAAAGGCAAGTGATCATAAAATTGGGGTGGGATGCATTGGCAGGGACACGGGAGCGAGGTGCCAGTGTAGGTGCCTGGGACCCTCTGCCCAGGCTCCAGCTGCAGCTTCCCAGGGGCTCTGGTCTCCAGCAGCTCCTCTGGGACAGCGGCCAGGCCCAGGCAGGTGCTTCGGAGACACAGGGTCCTCTGGAGGTACCACTGGGTACTGATGGTCAGACAGCGGAGCGCTGCCTGGAAGCCTGAGACATTTTGACATGTGTATGAGCACGACCTCATCAGCTAAAACAAGAGAATAATTTTAATAAACATTTGGTGTTCTCCCATGAGATGTAGATGAGGAGTTTTCAGGATGTCCATTGACAGAAAGATGAGAGCTACTGACCTTTCCCTCTCTTTGCATTCTCAGGACTCTCTCTCAGCCTCTGAATTTAATCCCCCTCATCTTTCACGTATTTCCACCTCTCCTAAACGAAGTGGCCATGTCTGAAGGCACCTTTCCAGCAATGCACGTGAACAGAAGCACTTGCGATTGCTCTCTACATTCCCCTTCCCCTTCCTCTTTCATCATTCAGACACCTCTCAACAATCCCACTGCTGCTTTGAGCTTCAGGCAGTTAAAATTTGACTGTCAGTAGTCTGTTGAATTCTGGTTTTAGGAAACTCTTCATTTGTGCTTATTTCCATAAGAACAGGTTCAACAAGCCTTTAGGTTCAACAAGGTCTCAGGTTCAACAAGGCCAAGTGCCAGGTCCTGCCCTTGGGTCACAACAACCCCATGGACACTACAAGCTTGGGGCAGAGGGGCTGGAAAGCTGCCCAGGGGAGAAGGACCTGGGGGTGTTGGTTGACAGCTGCCTGAATATGAGCCAGCAGTGTGCCCAGGTGGCCAAGAAGGCCAATGACATCCTGATTTGTATCAGAAATAGTGTGGTGAGCAGGACTGGGGCAGTGATCATCCCTCTGTACTCAGCACTGGTGAGGACCCACCTCGAGTGCTGTGTTCCGTTTTGGGCACCTCACTACAAGAAGGACATTGAGGTGTTGGAGCGTGTCCAGAGAAAGGCAACGAAGCTGGTAAGGGGTATGGAGGACAAGCCTTATGAGGAGCGGCTGAGGGAACTGGGGTTGTTTAGCCTGGAGAAGAGGAGGCTGAGGGGAGACCTTATTGCTCTCTACAGTTCCCTGAAAGGAGCTTGTAGAGAGGTGGGGCTGACCTCTTCTCCCTGGTGACAAGTGATAGGACAAGAGAAAATGGGTTCAAGTTATGCCAGGCAAGGTTTAGATTGGATATTAGGATTTTTTTTTTTTTTTTCACTGAAAGGGTTATCAAGCATTGGAATAGGCTGCCCAGGGAGGTGATGGATTTGCCATGCCTGGAGGTGTTTAAAAAAAGGGTAGATGTGGTACTTGGGGACATGGTTTAGAAGTGGTTCTTCCAGGGTAGGTTAATGGTTGGATTTGATGATCTTAAAGGTCCCTTCCAACCTCAACAATTCTATGATTCTGTGATTCTATTCTATGAAATCCATGCTGATGGTTCTTGGACACATTCTTCTGCTGCTGGTGCCCAGAAATGTCACCACGGAGGACTCTGACTGATGGCACAACACTCCTCAACAAAGTGAGCTTGGACAGCCAGTGGCTTCCCGGGTCGCACATTTGGACTCTTTCAAAGACAGGTGCTACACTTGCTTGTCCTCTCTCACCAGAGACCTCTGCCAATCCCATGACCTTTCAAAAGGGATATTCCAAAGAAATATTGATCTTCCCCTGTAACCTCATTACCACTCTTCTCCCTGTTACACACTGTGTGTACTTTCTCTAATCTTTCAGATGCTTACCCTTCTCCTGGGACAATGTTCATTTCTAAAGTCATCTTTGCAGATGCAGACTCTCTGGGCAAAGGCCCTTTCCATTCTTCGCCAGTTTTCTCCTCCCCTTACTCTTTCTTCACTCAGATACCTCTCACCTGTGCTGCTGCTTTGACTTTCAAGGAGTTCAAAGCTTGCCTGTCTTTCAACAATCTAATTGTCTCCTCAGCCAGCTCCTTAATTGTGTTTATATCTGTCTTGTCTATCTACCTTCCTAAACTCTTTCTCATAAGAACTCCCTTGTAGAAAGGCAGCCTCATTAGAGGTAGCTTGTCCTGAGCGTGTGATTGCGGACTGTGTGTTATTGTTTAGGAAATCTGATTATGCTTTACTTTTCTTTTCTTACAAACAGGAAAAGTTCTCCTGCGCCTGGGTGCAGCCAGGGCTCTGAGGAGCGCAGGTGGGAGATGGGGCAATGGAGCTGTGACATCCAGCTGCAGACTTCAGTGGAGAAGTCTGATGCAAGGACCAGGGGTGTCAGTCCCAGGTGGCCAATGTCAGAAATGTGGAGGGTGGGGAGGTGAGGAGCAAAGCTGTCCTACAGTGTCAGACCTCCAGGGACTGCTTCTCCTCCCTGTCCAGACCCCCTGAAGGGACACCCTGTATCCAGAACAATCAGAGAATGCGTCTATCCTAATCATAAGTGATAATCAGGAGTAATACATTATACCCTTTAAAATAAAAAAGACATTTTTCTTAGGTGCACTTTGAAATCTCCTCCTTAACTACACTCTGAAACCTCTCTAATTGGCTGTACAAGTCTTGAAGATTTGAAGAAAATTACAAGAACGATGAACACCTTGTTAGGGCTTTCTGTCTTTTAATGAGCCCCACGGTGTATTTGGTGCTAAGTCCATGAGCCTCAGGCACTGAGAGAAGATTGAACAAAGTGCTCCAGAAGTCCAAGTCAGAAGCAAAGTACCTTGAAGCCTTGATTGGCCCCACTGAGGGTCGTTAACGCCAAAGTCTCCCCAGGGACTCGTTAGAGGAGATAACTGGAGGCTGTGGCTGCAGGTAGGCAAAGGCACTGTGCAGGTGGCTGTAATGCTGAGGAACCCCTTGGTTTGGTTGATGCAGCAGAAAGGCCAAACCCTGACCCCCAGGCCCTGGGAAGGCAGGTCCTGCCCCTCACTGGTGACTCAGGGCTCTTCCTGGGGGCAGTGGGGTGTGAGGGTGAGCGAGGCTGAGTGTAGGAAAATTCTGTGACACCTCCTGCCCTCCCAAAAAGGGGCAAGGACAAAACAAAATCCAGAGTCCCAAAAGAATCAAAGAATCATTGAGAATTGCAAAAGACCTTTAAGATCATAGAGTCCAACTGTAAACCTAACACTGCCAAGTCCACCACTAAACCATGTCCCTGTGTGCCACATCTGCACATCCATTAAATACCCCCAGTGATAGTGACTCAACCACTTCTCTGGGCCGCCTGTTCCAGTGCTCGAAAGCCCTTTAGCTGAAGAAATTTTTCCTAATATGCAATGTAAATCTCCCCTGGAGAAACTTGAGGCCAAGTTTGCTGATGATACCAAACTGGGTGGGGTGGCTGACACCCCAGAGGGCTGTGCTGCCATCCAGCGTGACCTGGACAGGCTGGAGAGCTGGGCAGAGAAGAACCTAATGAGGTTCAACAAAACCAAGTGCAAGGTCCTGCACCTGGGGAGGAAGAATGCTAGGCACCAGTACAGGTTAGGGGCTGACCTGCTGGGAGATAGCTTGGAGGAGAAGGATCTGGGGGTTGTGGTAGACAGTAAATTATCCATGGCCCAGCAATGTGCCCTTGTCGCCAAAAAGGCCAATGGAATCCTGGGCTGCATAGGGAAGAGTGTGGCCAGTAGGTCGAGGGAGGTCATTCTCCCCCTCTACTCGGCACTGGTGAGGCCACAACTGCAATACTGTGTCCAGTTTTGGGCTCCCCAGTTCAAGAGGGACAGGGAACTGCTGGAGCGAGTCCAGCGAAGAGCAACTAAGATGATTAAGGGCTTGGAGCATCTCCCGTATGAGGAAAGGCTGAGAGCGCTGGGACTCTTTAGCCTGGAGAAGAGAAGGCTGAGGGGAGACCTTATTATGGCGTACAAGTATCTAAAGGGTGGGTTGAAGGAGGATGGAGCCAGGCTCTTTTCAATGGTTCCAAGTAACAGGACGAGGGGCAATGGGCACAAGTTAGAACACAGGAAGTTCCGTTCAAATACACGGAAACAGTTCTTTACGGTGAGGGTGACAGAGCACTGGCACAGGCTGCCCAGGGAGGTGGTGGAGTCCCCTTCTCTGAAGATTTTCAAGACCCGCCTGGATGCAGTCCTGAGTAATGTGCTCTGGGCAATCCTGCTTTAGCAGGGGAGTTGGACTAGATGATCTCTAGAGGTCCCTTCCAACTCTGATGATTCTGTGATTCTGTGATTCTGTGAGGCCTGTAAGTAGCAGTGCTCCCCAGGGGTCAGTACTGGCCAGTCTTGTTCAACATGTTAATCAACGTCCTGGATGAGGGCACAGAGTGTACCCTCAGCAAGTTTGCTGACATCTGTTGGAAGGGTAACACAGCAGGGCATAGGCAGTTCAGGAGGTTCTTGGATTGTATTGACAACGTCTTTCTCCCAGTGGTAGAGGAGCCAACGAGGAGAGGAGCTCTGCTGGACCTTGTCCTTACCAACAAGGAGGGGCTGGTAGGCAGTGTCAAGCTCAAGGGCAGCCTGGACTGCCATGACCATGAAATGGTCGAGTTTGAGATCCTCAAGGCAGCGAGGAAGGTGCGCAGCAAGCTGATCACCCTGGGCTTTAGCAGAGCTGACTGTGGCTTCTTGAAGAATCTGCTTGGTATAGTGCCATGGGATGAAGCGCTGGAGGGAAGAAGGGCCCAAGTAAGCCAGTTAATATTCAAGGCTCACCTTCTCCAAGCTCAGGAGTGATGCATCCCTACAAAGAAGAAGGCAGGCAGAAAAGCCAGGAGGCCTGCATGGATGAACAAGGAGCTCCTGGACATGCTCACAAGTGAAAAGGAGGCCTATAGGGGGTGGAAACAGGGGCGGGAAGCCTGGGAGGAATACAGAGAAATTGTTCAAGCAGCCCGGGATCAGGTTAGGCAAGCTAAAGCCCAGATAGAACTAAATCTGGCCAGGGGCATCAAGACAAACAAAAATCCTTCTTTAAGTATGTCAGCGAGAAAAGAAAGACTAGGGAAGATGTGGGCCCTCTCCAGTAGGAAATACAAAAACTGGTCACTCGGGACAGAGACAAAGCTGAGGTCCTCAATGACTTTTTTGCCTCAGTCTTCACTGGCAAAGACTGCAGCCGCACTGCCCATGATGCAGAGGGCAAAGGCAAGGAGTGGGAAAATGAAGAACTGCCCACTGTAGGTGAAGATCAGGTATAAACCACCTGAGGAACCTGAAGGTGCACAAGTCCATGGGACCTGATGAGACACATCTGCGGGTCCTGAGGGAACTGGCAGATGAAGTTGCTAAGCCACTGTCCCTCATATTTGAGAAGTCGTGGCAGTCTGGTGAGCTTCCTGCTGACTGGCCAAGGGGAAACATAAGCCCTGTTTTCAAAAAGGGAAATAAGGAAGACCTGGGGGACTACAGGCCAGTCAGTCTCACCCCTGTGCCTGGCCCGATCATGGAGCAGATCCTCCTGGAAACTCTGCTGAGGCACATAGAAAATAAGGAGGTGATAGGTAGCATCCAGCATGGCTTCACCAAGGGCAAGTCATGCCTGACAAAATTTGGTGCCCTTCTATGAACGCGATACAGTGGTACTGGACAAGGGAAAAGCAACTGATGTCACCTGCCTGGACTTGTGCAAAGCCTTTGACATTGTCCCACACGATATCCTGGTCTCTAAATTGAAGAGACATGGATTCAACAGATGGACCACTTGGTGGATAAAGAACTGGCTGGACGGTCACACACAAAGTGTTGTTGTCAACGGCTCGATGTCCAAGTGGCGAGCAGTGATGAGTTGCATTCCTCAGGGGTTGATACTGGGACAATATCTTTGTTGGTGACATGGACAGTGTGATCGAGCGCACCCTCAGCAAGTTTGCTGATGATACCAAGCTGTGTGGTGAGGTAGACACACTGGAGGGAAGGGATACCATCCAGAGGGACCTGGACAGCCTGGAGAGGTGGGCCCATGCCAACCTCATGAAGTTCAACAAGGCCAAGCGCAAGGTCCTACATCTGGGTTGGGGCAATCCCAAGCACAAATCCAAGCTGGGCAGAGAATGGCTGGAAGCAGTCCTGAGGAGAAGGACCTGGGGGTGCCGATTGATGAGAAGATCGAAATGAGCTGTCAATGCGTGCTTGCAGCTCAGAAAGCCAACCGCATCCTGGGCTGCATCAGAAGCAGCGTGGCCAGCAGGTCAAGGGAACTGCTCTGGTGAGAGCCCACCTAGCCTACTGCATCCAGCTCTGGAGCCCCCAACAGAGGAAAGACATGGACCTGTCAGAGCGGGTCCAGAGGAGGGACACAAAGTTGATCCAAGGGCTGGAGCACCTCTCCTCTGAGGACAGGCTGAAAGAGTTGGGGTTGTTCAGCCTGCAGAAGAGAAGGCTCCAGGGAGACCTCATTGCGACTTTGCAGTACTTAAAGGGGGTCTAGGGGAAAGCCGGGGAGGGACTTTTTACAAGGGCATGTAGTGATATGACCAGGAGGTATGGCTTTAAACTGGAAGAGGGGAAATTTAGATTAGATATTCAGAAGAAATTTTTCATTTCAATGATGGTAAGGCACTGGCCCAGGTTCCCTGGAGAAGCTATGGTTACCCCATCCCTGGAGGTGTTTAAAGCCAGGCTGGATGGGACTTTGAGCAACCTGGTGTAGTGGAACATGTCCCTACCAAGGGCAGGGGGGTTGGAACTGGATGATCTTCAAGGTCCCTTCCAGCCTAAGCCATTCTATGACTCTATGATTCGGCTTTCCAGGAGAGACAGGCAGGAAGGATCTGGGGTGGGGTTCACTGAAAGTGAAGAGGTTTGCTGGATGTATGGAGCTACTCTGTGGACCAGGTGAAAAGTTTGACGAGCCCCTGTAAGGGAAGGTCAGAGGAGAGGCTAGCAGAAGTGGCCTCCCATAGTGGGAGTTCAGGAACCTGCAGGCAGGGTGAGGAAGTGGGCATAGCCTTTGCTCAGCATGCCAAGGAAGTCTCTGGCTGTAGAAGCCTGAGTCTCCCTGGGGACTGCAGTGCCCCGGGCATTTTCTGGAAGGGGAATACGGCAGCGTGCACACTGCAGGCAGTTTCTGGAATGTGTGAGGACAACACCTTAGCACAGCGACCAGATGGGTCAACAGGGGTAATACAAACCCGGATCTGATCCTTGCAAGCAAAGAAGAGCTGGTGCAGGATGTGAAGATTGGCTGTCATGACCCCGAAACAGGGGGGTCCCAGGTCCCGAGGGGAGGGAGGGACAAGAATAGAAGACTGCAGATGCTGGGCATTAGAGAGCAGACTTGGGACTGTTCTGGGCAGTTTTAGTGGGGATCCAATCAGCAGCAGCACTGAAGGACAGCAGAGCTCACTACAGCTGGTCTTCAAGGACAGCATCTTCCAAGCATTTGTCTGTATCAAAACCCAGTTGAAACCTGAGGGCAAATTCAAGGGAATCATAATGATCTTTGCCTACCTCAGGAGCAATTAAAGAAGAAAACAAAGATATTGACTGGACACTGCTGAATTGAGTAGGAGCCAGCGTAGATAGAACTGAGATACTCCATGTGTGTCTTGCCTCAGATTTCACCAGCACGGTCTCCCAGGCCTTGGTGCCTCAAGGCAAGACTCTGGAGGAGAAGAGCCAGGGCTGGATGGGAATCAAATCAAAGGTGATTTGGGCAAAGTCAACCAGTACCAGTATGTGGGAAAAGAGGTAGCATGCAAGGGTGCTGAGAAAGGAAGAGAATGGCACAGTGAGGCCACTCTCTATCATCTTGGAAAGGTCCTGGAGGCTGGGGGACTCCATGACAACTGCAAAAAGCAACGTGGCATGCATCTTTCCAAAAGATCCAGAGGATGAGCTGCAGAGCTGAGGCTGCTTAGCTTCACTTTAGATGAGTGTCCTGGTTTGAGGTAAAACAGAACCAATTTTGTTCAGTAACTTCACTTCTTAGCTGGCCTCTTCTAACAACTGAAATTAACTGCATATTGTGCAGACAATGTTCACTCTCTCAGAGTGATAAGGCCAATTGTTTATAGCTGATGCCCAGGCGTGGTATGCAGAGAGGCTCCTGCTTATACTCATTGCTATAACACCCACGGCCAACCAACTTGGTTATATGCCACGTTGGAGGGTCGGAAGCGGAAAAGCATAGTGGGGTCCCACCTGCAGGGAGGAGCGGACAGGACAGGTGACCCAAAACTGACCAACGGGGTATTCCATCCCATCTGCCTCATGCTCAGTATAAAAGCTGAGGGATCAAAGGGTCACGGGCTCTTCCTTCAATGGCCGACGTCTGAGGAGGACTCTGTTCGTCTACCTGTGATCCCGATCCTGAATCCAGATCCGGAATCCAGTTCCCGTCCGTCACTGAGTCTAGCCTGGGACTTCCCCAGTGCCAGCTGGTGACATGACTGTCATCTCGGGAGCTTGATACGGTTTTGTATATATTTTTCATTATTCTTTTTATTTTATTATTAATATTTCATTAAAGTAGTTTAGTTTCTTCTAAACTCATAAGTCTCTTTTTTCCTCCTCTGCCTCTCTCTTTGAAGAGAGGTAGAGGGGAGCATCTGTCGGTCCCGTCTGGGGTCCCTCGGGTCCCCAGTGGTGGATTTGGCCTAAACCACGACAATGAGGAACATGTCCCAGGTCATGTCCCCTTGGATTGCTTTTCTGTGTGCCTGGAAGAGAAGGTGACTGGATGAACTCGGGCAATATGTGGATCAGTTGCCATCTAGCACTGACCCTCTCAAAGAAAGGGATGTCAGGAGGGAAGCGCTAGCAGGTGGGGGCAATGTTGGATAGCAAAGAAATAAAAGCAGGATCTATCCAGTTTACCCAAGCATCATTGCTCCCGGCGCCATTTAGATGTGAAACGTCCTGATAGAAACATGTTCTCGGAACACACTTTCTACATTCAGTTTGTTGGAGGAAATGTGGTTTTGCAGATGGCTGCACAAATCTCTACGTACATAGGAGCAGAGAAAGTATCATCTTGCTGGTCTGTCTTATGAAAAACATGAGAATGTACAGACCAACATCAAAGTTCTCAAGAGGAGGACTTCTTACACACACCTTACACCAAGGCCTTTTCCACACGTGTTTCAACTTCTCCATTTAGCTGTGAAATGGAGATGTAAATAAGATAAGAATTTGTCCCCTTCTTCTCCCTCATTATAGGTTCTTTAGGTCAGAGCAGAGTTGTGCTGGACCTCAGCCAAGGTACGAAGACCACACTCAGATGTGCAACAAAGGAATCTGGTGCCAAGTGCCCAAGGTCCCATGCAAGGCAAAGGTTTTGTTCAGAGCATGCAGGGGTGGATGGCAGATGGCAATAGAAAGAGGAAATGAGGTGACCCGAAGAAGAGCAAACCCTCAGGACCAGAGAGAAGCAGGGCTGGGCTGTGCAGCCCTGGTAGGAGAGGGCTTTGCTCTCTGGGAAATCTCTGCAGGCCTGCAGGGCCTGTGGTGCAAGGGGAAGCTGATCTCCAGGAAAGACAAGGTGCTTTGGAAAATGTCCTCGGCGATGGACATCCTGTGATCCAAGAACATGGGGTAAATCATTGCTCTGTTCCATGATTGCATCATCAAAGGGATGACTAAAGGCTGTGGGAGAAGCACTGCCTACATCTACTGGATGGAGATGGGACAGGACTTGCCTCACTGCAGCTGCATGAACAAAGGCACTGAACGTCCCAGAGGTTCTCTTGGGGTGTGTTACACGGCTGCTCTGAATGGCGATCGTGTTGCTGCAGGTCTTGTGTAGTCCCTGCTGGCTGCATGCGGCTGTGCAGGAGAGCCCTGGCACCTCCCGTAGCACCGCAGGGTGTAGGTCACCTTCCAATGGAGCAGCTGCCCTGAATGAGGTTGGGCACTGTAGGGGTGTCTGTGAGAAACGGGCCATGGGTGCCAAAGGAGATGAGGTAAAGACAGCTGGTGGAGGAGAGAGAGTGTCACCACCATGCCCCACCAGCCTCAAAACGATGACTCCAGACACTGCCCTGTCCCTCTTAATATTTCCATCAGTTACGAGCACGTGTCTTAGACCACCTCTGGCACCTCATGTGTCACCTGTGCTTTGCATGGGTACAGGAGGTACAGGAGACTCCTGCCTTTCACTGCCTGGGTGTGCTGTCTCCTAGTGGGGCAAGAAGAGGGGATTCTTGGACATAACTCTGTCTCCGAAAGGGAAATGGCACTGCAGGGAAGAAGTTTCTCTGCCCAGCAGAGGGAGAAAACATCAGCGATGACTTCAGCTTGTTTCCCGGGTGGTTCCCCTGGAGCCCCAGGGACATCTCTGAGGGAGCCCAGAGGGGACAGAGGCAGTGCCACCGTGGGCTGGTCCTCTGCTTCTGAGCTGGGCCGGGCTGCTGGGCCGGAGGGAGCTCCTGGCAAGCGGGCAGCGCTGCAGAGAGACAGCTCTGCCCAGAAGCAGGACTGAGGGCAGTGCCTACAGGCAGTGAGGGAAGAGAAGAGAAGAGAAGAGAAGAGAAGAGAAGAGAAGAAGAGAAGAGAAGAGAAGAGAAGAGAAGAGAAGAGAAGAGAAGAGAAGAGAAGAGAAGAGAAGAGAAGAGAAGAGAAGAGAAGAGAAGAGAAGAGAAGAGAAGAGAAGAGAAGAGAAGAGAAGAGAAGAGAAGAGAAGAGAAGAGAAGAGAAGAGAAGAGGAGACGTAAAGGCAGTCTGGGGTGGGAGGACAGGAGAGAGCTCACCGGGGGACAAACCTTCGCAGCCTTTCACATGGTAAGTCTCTGGCTGTGGGGCAATGCAGATGAGTTCCTGGCAGTGTGTCCTAGAGCTGGCACATGCCATGGCTGATAGGAGCTGTCAGGACGGCTCTCCTTGCTTGTCTGGTGTGGAGCAGGAGGATGTGCTTCAGAGCATGGATGTCCTGCTGCACCTTCAGAGAGACAATGACGGACAGCTGCCTTCTCCCAGGGATGGCTCCGGGGTCTGCAGATCGGTTTGCAGGCAGGGGTGGGCAGGGCTGTCCTTGCCAGCAGGGTCCCCGCACCTTGGGGGCTGTGTGCTGGGGCAGGGACTCTGCCAGGTTCAGCTCTGCGCCTGCCCAGGGAGCTCCCACGGCGCTGTAGGGAGAAGCTGTGGGTGGAAGGAGTGACACCAGCATGGTAGGGTAGGGATGAGCAGGTCAGGGCATGGTGCTTCTGCTCTCAAGAGAGTGCAGCAGCACAGGTGAGCTCTACCTCATGATATTTTTCAGAGGACCTCTCGGGCAACACACCAACTCAGCAACATCTTCCCGTTAGCAGCCACATCAGGTTCGCTGTGAACTGGTCTTTAGCCCCCACACACTCAGAGATGCCCCTGGGCAGTGCCCCGTCCCTGGAGGTGTTGGCAGGCAGAGGTGGGCGCACAGCAGTGGGATGGGGTTTGTGAGCCCTGAGCAGGAGTTGAGCCGGTGACAGGGGGACAGCTGCCGGCAGCAGAGACACGGGCAGGGAGTGAGAGGGAGCTGCTGCCTGAAACACTGGCGAGGGGCATGTGGTCCCGTCCGTGCTGTCCCTGAAGCACAGACACCTTCCCCTTGGCAGCTCCTGCCTGGTCTCCATTCCCAGCCGGGGCACAGCTCTGCCCTCCAGCCCACAGGGTCTTGGGCACGCATTGACCCTGCAGCAGCCAGAGCCCAGCAAAGGACGAACCCCGGATTGCCGTCTGCCTAGCATGTCCCTCCTCCCTTGTCAGGAGTGTTGTGGCAATTCACTGCCATCCCCTCCTGCCTGAGCTGCCCTTGTTCTCACCGTTGGATAAACTGAGGATAAACTGAGTCAGTGCGGGGGCTGGGGGTTGCGGGTGGCAGATTCAGCTCCCGTTCAGATGCCGACCCTTTGGGTCCTGCTCTGCACTCGTGTCTGTGGGAGCAATGTGCCCAGGTCTCCTCCAGGCAACTTCAGGGCATTAACTATTTCCCTGAGGAGTCCTGTGGGGCTGCAGGGTGCTCTCCAGAAGGGCACAGTTCTCCCATAGTATCTCTGTGCTCCCTCGGATCCACATGGAGAAGACATCTCGGTGCTCAGGCCATGGAAATGCTGCTGGGCAGCTGTACGTGGGTGGCTGCAGTGATCCCTCCTAGTCCCAGTCCGGGAGGGGAGAGATGAGAAAAGGCAATGAGCCTGTATATCTGCCCTTTGAACCTGCATTCCTCTCTTCTCCGCAGTGTCCTGCTTCTTTTGATGGCAACACCTGAGAGGGATCCTCCTCCAGCTGCAAGCTGCCAGCACAGGGCAGCGGAGAAGAGGACTGATGGGCAGAGCTGCTCTCCTCTCTCTGCACTAAGGGACTCTCCCTTTGCCTCTCAGGACCCACAAGACTTCACCTGGAGTGCATTAGAAATGTCAGGGATTTCGGCCCTCCCAAACCGCTCCGAAATGTGGCAGGTACAACCAGAACAAAACAGAGAAAACAAAATCCCCTGTCCTCTGATGTGCAGTTGGGCAAATTGCCGACAACAACACTGAAAAGCTCTTTGATACAACACAATTACATTTAATTGGAGATAGCCCTGCTGTCCTAGTTCCCTCTTGCTGCAGAGCAAGGAGGACTCCTCGGGAGCCCATTGCCCTGCTCCCAGTGGCAGCCTCAGCCAGCAAAAGCCGGAGCTCAAGTGAGGGAGCTGCAGAGAGGTGCTCCTGAAAAGAGGGTCTGAATGTGGGGCTGCAAAGACATATGCAATCCATTTTGCTGGGAGAAGTCTGCTCTGACTCAGTACTGTCTTTTCCTCCTTAACAGATAGTCACAGTTAAGAATAAGAGATACCCAGAGGCAGGAAATGTCCAACAGCAGCTCCATCACACAGTTCCTCCTCCTGGCATTCGCAGACACACGGCAGCTGCAGCTCTTGACCTTCGGGCTCTTCTTGGGCATCTACCTGGCTGCCCTCCTGGGAAACGGCCTCATCATCACCGCCATCGCCTGCGACCACCGCCTCCACACGCCCATGTACTTCTTCCTCCTCAACCTCTCTGTTCTGGACCTGGGCTGCATCTCCACCACCGTCCCCAAAGCCATGACCAATTCCCTCTGGAACACCAGGGCCATCTCCTATGGAGGGTGTGCTGCACAGGTCTTTTTCTTTTTCTTTTTCATGTCAGCAGAGTTTTTTATTCTCACCATCATGGCCTATGACCGCTACGTTGCCATCTGCCAACCCCTGCACTACAGGACCCTCCTGGGCAGCAGAGCTTGTGTCCACATGGCAGCAGCTGCCTGGGGCAGTGTTTTTCCCTATGCTGTGCTGCACACGGCCAATACATTTTCACTGCCCCTCTGCCAGGGCAATGCCCTGCACCAGTTCTTCTGTGAAGTCCCCCACATCCTCAAGCTCTCCTGCTCACACTCCTACCTCAGGGAAGACGGGGTCCTTGTGGTCAGTGTCTGCCTGTTCTTTGTGTGTTTTGTTTTCATTGTGGTGTCCTATGTGCAGATCTTGAGGGCTGTGCTGAGGGTCCCCTCTGAGCAGGGACGGCACAAAGCCTTTTCCACGTGCCTCCCTCACCTGGTGGTTGTCTCCCTCGTTATCAGCACTGGCATGTTTGCCTACATGAAGCCCCCCTCCATCTCCTCACCATTCCTGGACCTGGTGGTGACAGTGCTGTATTCAGTGGTGCCTCCAGCAGTGAACCCCCTCATCTACAGCATGAGGAACCAGGAGCTCAAAGAAGCATTGAAGAAACGGATTCAATGGGTTCACCTTCAGCAGCAGTAAGCTGCCCATGTCTCCTCACAGGCTGTTCCTAGCTCTTCTCAGGGCAGGATTAGGCTTTATTTGTTTTTCAGCTGTGATGATCCTGTTCGTACAGGAATGTTTGTATTCACTCCACATCTCCGGAAGCATGACCCTACTGTGCTGGATAATAGCGAGGCCTTCGGTAAATATGTCAGAACTGCCTTCCTGAGGAGCATCTCTGTAATAACAGGGCAGCTCTCTCTTTTGCAGGAAAATTGACATAAACTAGGAAAATGAAATATAAAATGTCATTGTAATTGAAGCAACCAAGGACACCTGCTGCTGCTCAAGTCCTCTGTACTGCCCCAAGCCTATTTAATAATTTACCTAATATGAAAATAGAGAAAGAGTAACTAGACATGATTTATCTATGATTCAGTTAAGGAACTACCACCAGACAATGTAGCATTGTTGAGAAGCAGGGGATTCCTGTCAAGAGAGTGATGAACTGTAGGGCAGGTCAGCGAACCCAGAAAACCTCTTGGAACTGCCAAGATCAGAGAAGTGGTAAAAGGTAATTCTGCCAGGGGGAGATCACGACCACTGACTCACTGACCACCTACCCAAATGATACCACCTACTCAAAAGAGAACAATGGAAGAAGAAGACAGAGTCTGTGCACTAATTTACATGGGAAGCAAAGAAATCTCAACCAATCCTTGAAGAGAATAACAATGAGTAACTGTGAATATATATATATATTGTTTGAATATGTAAACATCAATGCATAGAAGTGGAGTCTTTTGAAGCTAAGTTGTGCTCCCGTTTTGGGCTGAGCACCCCATTTCCGCGCATTAATGGAATAAACTTGGAAATACCTCTGCTCTGTGTGTTATTGGCTTGCACACCGTGTAACAAACTCAGATTTGGGATATCAGGAGGGTGTCATACTGCAGTGAAATAGATCTAGTTTTGTCTTTGAGGCAGCAGCAGAAGGAGGATGTGCAGTTCCGTGCAATGACATGGAGCTAAATAGAGGATTCAAATGAGTCTATGGGCTGAGACATCTTTGGCATCTGAGGAGCATTAGGAGGGCTTTGGAAGAAGCCGCACAGGTTATGGGGAACTCACAGCCATTAGGAAAACCTCAGAAAACGACAGCCTTGTGTTTGAAGAAATAGTGAAGACAGAGTCATCAGTAGAGCTTGGGACAGCATGGGGTCAGAGTGGGGTGGGGAAGCAGGGGTTGGCATCTGCATCTGTTCTGATGCTGGCATCATCTCCTCTGATCTTGGCATCTGCAGAGAAACAGCCACAGCCTGTGGGGCATATGGCCCCTTTTTTGGGGCTGGGACTCCCCAACAGAACTGAAATCCTTGTCCTTTTGACTATGGCTGCGGTCTCTTCCACTGAGGCCCCTGAGAGCACTCCAGTTCCTTACATCAACGGGGCCTTGTTGCCTCCACCCCACCCTCCAGAGGGCCTGAGAGGTGTCCTACCACTGTCTTGCCCTTGGCATCACACACCCCTTCATCTCAGTGCTCCCAGGAAGAGCCCTGAGCTTCCTGTGTGGGAAAGGATCCCCATTCCCAGGGTGTGGGGGTCAGTGCTTGGACATCCCGCTTGATGAGACAGGTCAAGGGCTTTCACAACCACTTCCATGTTTGATTTTCAACCTGTAAGCAGTGCCTCTGAATTCCTGCTTCACCAGCCTCCAGGGACAGTCCCTTTTCTGGTCATTCCCCCCAAGGTCTTTTCAGGGGTGGCCCTCAGTGCAGCCCACTGACATGCTCAGAAACTTGAAGCTTTGTTGCTGCCTTTTACTTCTCAAGAGGCCAGTTCATTAACATGCAAAATGCCCTAACAAGCCAAGGCTCTGAGCATAATTTTCTTCACTTTACAATTCTTATTTGAGAGATTTCAGAAGTGAAATTATTTTAAAAATGAAAGAAAAGAAAAGAAAAAAGTTTCCTTTTTCTTCCACTTGTCTTTGTTTATCTGCTTACGCATTAAGTGATATCAGCAATTTCCAAATGATATTGAAACTGGACCTCTCCAAATGGAGGGTGAATGTGTAGGTATTGAGGTTTGGGCTGGACTGGCCACTCAGGCAGAACGGCAGATGCTCTCCCCTACCGAGGAGAGGCAGGAGAGAGAGAAAGGGACTTACGAGTTTAGAAGGACCTAAACTATGTTAATGAAATATTAATAATAAAATAAAAAGTCCATAATGAAATATATACAAAACCATATCAAGCTCCCAGGATGATGATCACGTCACTGGCTGACGCTGGGGCAATCCCAGACTGGACTCAGTGCTGGATGGGAACTGGATTCCAGATAAGGATTCAGGATCGGGATCACAGGCAGACGAACAGACAGAGTCCTCCTCAGACCGGTCATTGAAGGAAGCGAGCTGACCCTTTGATCCCTCAGCTTTTATACTGAGCATGAGGCAGATGGGATGGAATACCCCGTTGGTCAGTTTTGGGTCACCTGTCCTGTCCGCTCCTCCCCGCAGGTGGGACCTCACTATGCTTTTCCACTTCCAACCGTCCAAGGGGGAAACCACAAAGTTGGTTGGCCTTGGGTGTTATAGCAATAAGTATAAGCAAGAGCCTCTCTGCACACCGTGCCTGGGCATCCGCTGTGACCATAGGTCTGATCACTCTGAGAGAGTGAACACTGTCTGCACAATATACTCTTAATTTCAGTAGTTAGAAGAAGCCCAGCTAAGAAGCGAAGTTACTGAACAAAATTGGTTCTGTTTTACATCTCATCAAGTTCCCACCTAGCTTTTTCAGACGATCTTTCCATGGCTGAGGTGTTGACCTGCCGAGGGACATCATCTAACCAGTTGTCCAATACACTGCCACATGCTACCGCAGATTTATGGTTTTTCCTCAACTGAGACAGCGGCCTGGTCACGTGACCTGTCCAATGCTGAAACACTGTCCTGCGCGGCAGAAAAAGATTATGTGCATAATGCTGCATGTCAGTATCCACATGACCCACTGTCGGTGCCTCATCCTCTTTCCAGCAAAATAATACCAATCCATGAGCATGTGCCGCTGGTGCTCTCCGTACCCACATGCGCCAAGTGGGTCCGGTAATTTTGAGTGCATCTGGATCTAATGGTGTCTTCAGGTTGTCCAAATCAGTAAAAATCATCTGCCGCACAGCTATTTCCCTCAGATTCTGAACATCTCTCTCAATAGTTGTCCACTTGGATGGGTGGTATGGGATAGCGTCCCTATAGGGATACTTGCTCCTCACACTTTACAGGAGTCATCTCCAGAGGCTAAGGGATTGTGGTGTTCTTCCAAAAACCCTGTCAATACCCAATTCTCTAGTCAATGGTCCCAACCGCTTGGCTTCTCTACCATCTAAGTCCAAACTATCGGCTCCAGTGTCCCAGCAATCGAGTAGCGGAGGAATCACTTGCTCGCCTTCCTGACAGCCGTAATGCTTACGTATGTCTCACAGCTCACTTAGGGATAACGATGGAGTGGTTTCCTCTGTTTCTTCATTGCGTGATGTCCCTGACTGACTGTTGCTATCTGGTCCTATTGCACGTCTCGTCTTATGCACAGGGTTGACTGATACCGGCACTGACTGGGTCTGTAGTTCAGCTGCATCATCCATCACCAAGGTCGGAGTAGGTGTAATACTCGTTGCAGCTGCGGGTCCTGTCATGGTAGCCAGCGGGGACTGGAGAGGTGCAATGTCCGTCATGGGGGCTGGTGGGTGCTGTGCAGGAGAAATACCGTGCGGTGCCTGACATAGGAACCGGCGGGATCTTAGCCAACGGAGTCTGGATCGGATGGATGCCTGCCATGGGGGCTGGCAGGGTCTGAGTGTCGCAGGGGACGGCAGGGTCTGTGCAGGCGCATTGTCTGTCACAGGGACAGGTGGGGGCTGTGCGGGTATGATGTCGGCTGTGGGGGCCGGGGAGTTGCCGCTGGACACTTCCCTATACTCCAGATCCACCAATGAAGAAGAAAGAGCCCGCAAAATTTAATAACCCAAGCACAATAACCAAAACATTCCAAGGGTACTCCAGACTTTCAAAAACTGTTGCTATTGATGCCACCGGCACATACAAAGACTCAAGAGACATCCCCCCTCTTGCTAAATGGCCCATAATATAACCCAAGGTGTAATTATGCACAATGTCCAACAGAGGCCTCCCGCCGTCCCAAGGTGAGTCTGACTGTGGCAATTCGCAAGGTGCAATTACGTAAGGGACAGAAAATGGAAACATTAAAAAAGACCCGATAACATAGCAAAATACTGCCACCCAAAATAAAAAGGCAATGTTTTTAAGTCCCCATCTAGATACGATAAGCTGCCCTAAACCAGCAGAAAGGGGAAATGTGGAGAAATGCCAGGAGTGTTGCTGTGAGGAGGCAAGAGAGGGAGAGAGGGTTGGGCTCTGCTGGGTGGAAGAGGAGACCAGGGCGTTCCTTCAGAGTGGGTGTCTGCACTGCAGGGGATGGCAGGGAGGGTGCCCAAGTCCCCTCTCCCAGGGTGTTTGTGGGAGCAGGTCCCTCCGACTCCCTGCCCACGTCTGGGCTGCCTGGAGCTGTCCCTGCCGGGAGCTGTTTCTCTGTCCCAACATCTTCTCCCTGCAAGTGCTCACTGACCCCATCCCTCCCGCTGTGTGCTCAGCTCTGCCCTGCAGATCCCTCCTGGCAGCAGGGCACTGCCCAGGGACATCTCTACGTGCCAAGGGGATAAGAAGAGGCTCAGACAAATGCTAACAAGAACTGGGGTCTCCGTACCTGCTCCAGAGTGTAGAAAAAAAATTTCCCATCTCCCACTGTCAGGGATGTCACAGTCAGGGGTGAGAAGGTAGAGTTGAGGCTCCTGAAAGAAGGGAACAAGGCCAAGATGGGGACTTCAGGAGAGCAATCTTTGGCCTTCTGAGGGACCTGATCAGAAGAATCCCATGGGATACGGCCCTGCGGAGAAGAGGGGAGCAGAGAGCTCTTTGCTAGTCAAGGATGGACTCTTGCAGCTCCAGAACAGTCCACCCCATCATATAGGAAGTCTGTCAAAGCTGGCAGGAGCCTGGCATGGGTGAGAAAGGAGGTCCTGACTAAAATGAAG
Organism: Vanellus vanellus; assembly: GCF_965231255.1. Lineage (NCBI taxonomy): Eukaryota > Metazoa > Chordata > Aves > Charadriiformes > Charadriidae > Vanellus > Vanellus vanellus. The sequence continues at coordinate 1,224,505 of NW_028128477.1, read as the reverse complement.
CATGAAGGGGCAGCCCAGAGAAGTTGGACGCTGACTGGCTTCTGGCCTCAATGATTCTGTGACTCTGTGCTGGAGAGAGACATTTGCGTGAGTGTGTGCTTGTCTGTGCCTGGGGGGAGAAGGGGGACGAGGGGATCCCGGGGCCAGGTTCTGGATAGATGGAAGGTGTCAGACCAGCTCTCGGAAGGATCCGTTTTTGCTGTGTGTCTATATGGGTAGATATCTTACACTAACATAATACAGCACACAAAGAGCCCACCCTTGTTTCCCTCTCTCCACTGACTGTGGTTTTGATTGCCCTAGAAACCTCTTCATGCACCACGGGTCTTCCCGTGATGATAATGCTTTTGGGGGGCAGGGAGGCTGGGTGAGTAGAGGGATGAGGCTGGCTCTGACAGGGGCCATAAAGCAGCTGCCCGGAGGTGACAGCAAGGACATGACAAGGAAGAAACTTATCTCTATTGATGTCATTGTCTTTAGGAAGGCAAAGCTCCCCTTGAGCCAGTGGTTGCAAGGAAGGTCAAGAGCAGAAAGAAGGCTTAGGGGGACCTCCTTGCAGCCTGTCAGAACCTAGGAGGAGGTCATAAAAATACAGAGATTGGCTCTCCACCTCTGGTGCATATTAAGAGGATGAAAGACAAGTGTTGGGTGAAAGAGGGGATGTTCAACCTGGAGATAAGGAGAAGATTTTCTGCCAGTGTCAGGGCTCGCCCTGAGCCAGGTGGCCATGAGCCCTGCCTGCCCTTCTGTCTGCCATGGTTGGTCAGGTTGCTGTAACAGAGGTGCCCCCAGGATCAGAACCCAGGTGGGCCTCTTCCACCTGCCTCACCCCCTCCCCTCCCCAAGGATGGGGTTCCTCTTGGGTGGGGTCTCTGATGCGCTGGATGACCTCAGCATGCCTGCTGGCCAGCATGTCTCCTGAGGGCCAACCAGGCTGCTGCTGTGGAAGTGCCCTCAGAATCATCACCATGCCAGCCATCTCCCCTTGGCCTGCCGCTCCTCTTTCCCTCTGACCCTATCTTGGCTCTGCTGGGAAGAGCGGTTTTGTGATAAACCTCTTGTCCCCAAACTGCTGGGGCCAGCTGCTGGCCAGTCGTGCTCCTACAACAGTAGTGGCCCCACAATCAAGATCAGAACTTGTCTCACCTTTGCCTATCTCTCCCCATCCACTCCCTTGACGCCTCATCTCTGCTGGACCCCACCTTCAACATCCAAACCCCGTTACTGGCTTTTCCCTCTCCTCTGCCCCACGGGTTGACAGAGACAGGGTGGCACATCTTACGTTTAAGCTTTGCAGTGCTCATGCATAATTCTTGTGATAAAGTGAGTGCTGAGATCAGACTCTATGGTGTGGAGCAGTTAAAAGAGCAGATTGACAGTGGTGGCCATCATGTTGGTTTTGCAAGGGGGGGCTTCTGTCTATATACTAAAAGGATCTCCTACTACCAAGATGTGTTTGGTGTTTCAAGCTGTCACTTACAGAGGTCCCACAAAATTGATCTGCAGTTGTGCCCGTGGGCTTCCAATATGTTGGTGCTGGAGTTGGGCTTTTGATCCAGGGTTGTCTGCATGGGTCATGGCACAAGAAAGGCAGTTCCTACACCAGAGATATACATACTTCTTCAAGTTAGGCCCCCACCCGCTGCTCAGAGTCTTTGTCCGAGCTCACGCATGAACTTCGATAAACTCTCCTTGAATATTCTGAGGCAAAATCCAATGCTTATTGCCTTCTGCATCTACAGCATAATAAATATTGCTTTCCCTTACTATGCAGGCTGACCTGATGGGTCTTTTCACATTAATCCCTTTCACTGCCTTGGTTGGAAGATGACATTTTCCCACCTTGGGTCTAGATTGGTTGTGACTTCTGTTCATGACTATATGTTACTCTGCTGGAAGCTGAGCTGCTGTTCCAGCTTTCTGTAGCTCAGTTTCTAAAACCTTTAGTTCTGTTTCTAAATCTTGTGCTTGTCCAACTTCTAAGTCCAGCTGTTTGATTTGTAACCAGGGTCTATGTCTGTTTACCTTGGGATCTTCCTCTCAAATTTTGATTAAGATGATTGTCTTTATTTGGGGAAATTCCTCCTCCTTCAATTTACAGATGGGTTTTTTTTGCACATTCTTTACCTTCTCATCCATTTCTCTCAGGAGATCCTGTGAATCATTCATGGCACACCACAGGGTTCCAATGGCACTGGCTTCCTTTTTCACTTTGCAATGACTAACGTAAACTTGACAGGTTGGAGAAGTGGGATCTGCTACTTTAAGACAGTGGGATTCCTAGGGCATTTCCCTGGTTCAATCACCTGCTTATTGAGTTTCTAACATCCTTTTCCTCCTTAACGTATATTTTAGCTCAAGCTGCATGGTCTGTTTTATGCTGTGCACTTCCCATACAGCCTTTACACAGGCAAACACTAACAGGAATTTTGCTGCTCCAACCGTCTCAGCAGAAAAGAGTTTTAAATGTGTTTTCCGTAAGCTCCAATTCCAGATTGACTTTCCTTCAGAGGTCCATTGGTTCTGAGCATCCAGAAAGCCACACCAAAGATGCATTGTGGGTCATTTCAGTCACCACCATCACCCACAAACCTTCCACTTTGACTGCAGGGCTTGCCTCTCCGTTTACAGACCACGCAATGAAGTTGGGATGAGGCTGTTTGTTAGGAGAGCTTCCCAGACAAGATGCTGCTTGAGCCCAGCCAAGGGTGTGTCAGGGACAATTTCTCAAGACAGCGAACCAAATATTAAATGAACATGAAGTTATTTGTGGCTGGAATTCTGTGTGCAGGAGCAAGGACTGCCTTCAGTCCAACAGTGCAGTTCCTTCACCCTTGTCGTGGTTTGGGCCGGCCTGGCCACTGCGACAAACGACAGATACTCTCCCTCACCTCTCTTTCCAAGGAGAAGAGGGAGAGAGAGAAAGGACTTGTCAGTTTAGATAAGTTAGTCAGTTTGGGGTCACTTCTCATCTCCGCTCCTATCCAAAGGTGTGACCCCTCTACAATTTACTGCTTCCGACCCTCCAACGGGGCATATAACAAAGTGAGCTGCCCTTGGTTGTTATAGCAAAAAGTCTAAGCAAGAGCCTCTCTGCATACCATGCCTTCGCATCAATTATAGATAATCAGGTTTTGTCACTCTGAGAGCCAACAGCTTATGGACAATATGCATTAAATTTGAGAGAGTTCAGTTAGTTCGAGGAGGCTTGGCTGCAAAGTCAAATTACTGAACAGAAAATGGGTTCTGTTTCACCTCAAACCAGCACAGGTGGGCTGTTCTTTTGGGAGGGTATTAGGAGAATAAAAGAGAAGCACTCGGGATTTCAGGGAATGGAAAGAGAAGCAAAGGATGCTGTTGGCCTTCTTTGCCCCAGGCTCCTGTTTTGCCTAATGAAACTGAAGGACCACGAGAGCCTTTCCTGCAAAGCTGCCACCCAGCCACACCGCCCCTGCCCTCTGTCATTGCACGGGGTTAGTGCACCTCAAGGGCAGGACTTCAGAGTTCTCTTTATCGGACATCATGATATTCCTTTTGGTCCATCCCTCTGGCCTGTCTATGTCCCTCTATGTTCCCTCCCTCAACCTCCATGGCCTTTCAATGATTACGGAGTGTCATTGGACATGCTGGGACATTGGCTTACCCTGTCATCTCCCTCAGCTGCCACCCTTCCTGTCCCATAGACTGGTAAGGATTGTCTTAGTTAAGGTGACTTGGGAACAATCCACTGCTGGTGGCGTTCCTCCAGATTCCTGCCCCGAGTCTCAGAGCTCTGGGAGACCTTGCTGGGGCAGAATGAGGCAAAGAGGATGTAGAGAATCTCAGATATAGCTCCACCTGCTCTATCAAACTCAGAAGTGGGCACACAGTGGCTTTGTTTCTCCTCAAACTGTTCCTGAAGGAGTAAACACTCATTCTGGTGCCCTTGAATTGCCTTTGGGGGTTAGATTGAATTGCGATCTGGACTATAGCTGAGCTTGGAGGAGGCTGTCCTTGAAGACCAGCTGGACTGAGCTCTGCCACCATGTCACAGCTCTGTCTGCCACAGGAACAGCTCCAGCTCGTCCTGTCTGTGCCCCTGGCTGAGATCATTGCTGCACGTTTGGGCTGAAGCCCCCCAGCTGTGGCACCAGGCAAGCGGTGACTTGCCATAAGGAATCCTGGTACCAAGAGTCCAAGAACCCCTGTGTGATACTGATGGGACAAGAAGAGGGGTTACTCATGGCCAGCTCTTCTTCTGCTGGGAGAAATACCACTGCTGGAAGTAAGTGTCTCTGCACAGCTGAGGGAGGGAACATCAGAGATTGCATCAGCCTTTTTCACAGGCGGTTCCCCTGGAGCCCCAGAGACACCTCCAGGGAGCCCAGAGGGGACAGAGAGAGTTCCACCATGGGCTGGTCCTCTGCTGCTGAGCTGGGCTGGGCTGCTGTGACGGAGGGAGCTCCTGGCAAGCGGGCAGCGCTGCAGAGAGACAGCTCTGCCCAGGAGCAGGGCTGGGGGCACTGCCTGCAGGCAGAGAGGGGAGACCTTCGAGGCAGAGAGAGCTTAAAGGTAGTTGGGAGTGGGTGGTGGTGAGAGCTCACTGGGGCAGAAATCTTCACCAGCCTCTGCGTGGTAAGTCTCAGGGTGCCGGGCAATGCAGCTCCAGTTCCTGGAGGGATCTCCTCAAGCTGGTCCATCTGAGAGCTGCTGGGCTCTGTCAGGAGGACTCTCTCAGTTTCAGTGCTGTAGAGGAGAAGGATGTGCTCCAGAGCAGGGCTTCCCTGCGGCCCGGTGAGAGGGACAGGGCCCGAGGGCTGCCTTCTGCTGGGGATGGTTGTGGAGGTGTGCGTAGGGGTGTGCAGGCAGGGGTGGCCAGGGCTGTCCTTGCCATCAGGGTCCCTGCACCCCGGGGGCTGTGTGCCGGGGCAGGGACTCTGCTAGGGTCAGCTCTGCGCCTGCCCGGGGAGCTCCCACGGAGCTTCTGTGGGGAGAAGCAGTGGGTGGAAGGAGTGACTGCCAGCAAGGCAGATGCCTTCTGTTGCTGAGATGGACCTGTGTGGGTCAGGGCTGCTCCCGGATCCCCATCACCCCCAGGACATTTGCAGAGGGCCCGTTTTGAAGAAGGACATCGAGGCACCTTTCCCCTGAAAGGGAACAAGTCTGTGCTGTGGGATTTCTCCTCTCAGCTGCTGGGTGGGCAGTGGGAGGTGGGAATGGATTTCTCCTTTGTGGAGAAGGCACAGAGACCCCCGTTCTCGTTAGCTCTTCCCTGAAGCCCTCCTGAGCCCCCGCACACCCAGAGATGCCCACGGGCAGCGCTGTGCTGCCAGGAGGGGTCTGCAGGGCAGAGCTGAGCACACAGCGGGTGGGATGGGCTCTGGGGCACTGGCAGGGAGGAGACCCGGGGGCAGAGAAGCAGCTCCAGGCAGGGGCAGCTCCTGGCAGCCCAGACACAGGCAGGGACAGAGAGGGAGCTGCTGCCAGAAGTGCCCAGGCAGGGGGGATCCTGGCACCACCGGCCACCCCCTGAACTTCAGACAACTTCTCGGCAGCAAGCCTCTGCTCTCCTCTCCCGCCCGCCCCACAGCCACAGGGTCCAGAGCCCGAGATGCCTTCTCAGCAGCTGCACCTCCAGTCCAGGAGAAGTGAGTGTGTCCTACAAGTGATGCACAACATAAAAGCAAGTGCCCTGCAGTGTCGCTGTCTGGAGACACTGTCACTGAGGAGAAGGCTTCACTGCACGCCTGCCTGACTCCCTCTCCTCGCTTCATTTTTTCAGAGAACATACGTGTTTCTCCTTGTTTCCCCACCCCTCTGTTGAACTCTGCATCTAAGGAGTTTGGGAGGGGGTGCGGGTCAGCTTCTCTTCTGCCTCTGACTCTGCCTCTGACTCGTGCCCCAGAGGTGCCCTCATGGAAAGTTGGTGTCGAGGCAGTATTTTACCCGATAAGGGAGAGTGTCACTGAGTTTGTGGGGTTGGGAATGAGCTGGGTCATTCCTCATTCAGCTGTGGGAGGGGGATTTCTGTGAGGAATGGCATTGGGATTTCCTCAGAGAAGTCTCTCCCAGTTTGTCACTGCCTTTTCCTCCTTGGACAGGTCCCCCTGCCCAGAGGCAGCAAATGTCCAACAGCAGCTCCATCACCCACTTCCTCCTCCTGGCATTCGCAGACACACGGGAGCTGCAGCTCTTGACCTTCGGGCTCTTCCTGGGCATCTACCTGGCTGCCCTCCTGGGAAACGGCCTCATCATCACCGCCATCACCTGCGACCACCGCCTCCACACCCCCATGTACTTCTTCCTCCTCAACCTCTCTGTTCTTGACCTGGGCTCCATCTCTACCACTCTACCCAAAGCCATGGCAAACTCCCTCGGGAACACCAGGGCCATCTCCTATGCAGGATGTGCTGTCCAGCTCTTTTTCTTTCTCATTTTTACTTCAGCTGAGTATTCTCTCCTCACCATCATGGCCTATGACCGCTACATTGCCATCTGCCATCCCCTACACTACGGGACCCTCGTGGGCAGCAGAGCTTGTGTCCGCATGGCAGCAGCTGCCTGGGGCAGTGGGTTTCTCAATTCTTTCCTGCACACGGCCAATACATTTTCACTGTCCCTCTGCCAGGGCAATGTCGTGGACCAGTTCTTCTGTGAAGTCCCCCACATCCTCAAGCTCTCCTGCTCACACTCCTACCTCAGGGAAGTTGGGCTGATTGTGGTTAGTGCCTGTTTAGCATTTGTGTGTTTTGTTTTCATTCTGCTGTCCTATGTGCAGATCCTGAGGGCGGTGCTGAGGATCCCCTCTGAGCAGGGACGGCACAAAGCCTTTTCCACATGCCTCCCTCACCTGGCCGTGGTCTCCCTCTTTATCACCACTGGAGTGTTTGCACATCTGAAGCCCCCCTCCATCTCCTCCCCATCTCTCGACCTGGTGGTGGCAGTGTTGTACTCGGTGGTGCCTCCAGCAGTGAACCCCTTCATCTACAGCATGAGGAACCAGGAGCTCAAGGATGCCCTGTGGAAACAGGCCCAATGGACGCTGTTTCACCGACAATAACCTGCCGCCCCTTCTCCGCACATTGCCCAGAGTTGATCTTAGACCACGAGCCTGAATTTTTCTCTTGTGATAATCCTGCTTATTGATATTTTTCTGGGTTTATACTACTTTTTTTGAGGCTTGATCCTACTGGGTCTGACCCTTGCACAACACTGAGTCAGATGTAGCTGGTCAGATAACAGCTCTTAAATGAAATGGGATGTCCCAGGTAAAATAGGGAGAAAAGGGAGAAACAGAAATAAAAGACATGGGCTGAGATAAATATTGTTTAAAAGAACAGTAACAGAAAAGATATTATTACTACTACTACTACTACTAATAATAATAATAAAATATAGTGATGCAACACAAATTGCTGACACTTCCCAATGATTAACTACCCAGCCTGTCCGGAGATGTGATCACCGATCCCTGCCCCTCTGCTAACTCCCATTTATATACTGAGCATGACATCTATGGGATGGAATATTCCTTTGGCCAGCATGTTTTGTCTGTGGCCCCCCACCTTCCACAGGAAGTTGAAAAAGTCCGTGACAATATAAGCATCACTCAGCAACAACTAAAACAATATGTGTTAGCAATGTTATTCTCAAAGTCAATCCAAAACAGAGCAGCTACCAGGAAGGATATTAACTCTATCCCAGGCAAAACCAGGACAGCGTCCGCCCCTTATTCTATACCATCTACCTCATGCCCAGGTCTTACACTTTTCCATAAATCACCACCATTTTCCTGTCTTTCATATATGTATATATGCACACAGATATCATTCCCTTAGTCCATGGGCCATCCCACTGAAATGTCCCTTGAGTTCATTTAGTCCATGACTTTGGGCTCCGTCTCTTGTAACTGTCTTTCCCGGCAGGAGACGTGATGTGTGGTGTTGACTTGTTGCGTGCTGCATCTGGAGCTCACAGCTGGTGTAGCCGGCATGGCCCATGCCCATCATCTGTGGGTTGAAGATGTCGATCTCAAGACAATTCCCGGGTGCCAGTTGCTGCAGCCACTTCTGGTTCCATCACTTCTGCACTTTGCTCAGTTTCATCAAAGTTCATTCTTCATTAATTTAGGTCACTCTCACTGTAATACCATAGGTAGAGCATATAGTGGTAATTTAGCAATAAATATCATATCATTTGATTCATTGGCCATTCTCACCAAAATCAAATCCCCTTGAGGAACACATTGATCATCCCCATCCTCCCGCATCACCCACCAAGTGCACTCAGGGCCTTTAAAATAAAGAAATCCAACAGATAATTTTGCCTTTGCCTGTGTCAGGAATATCCCAGACTGTCTTCCTGAACATATTCAAATCCTCAAATGTTACCTAACCAGGTGGCCTTTGCCAAATGTGTATCCCGACTTTTGAAGGTCCCACCACCCATGGCTCTCAGTGTAGTTTATAGCAGTCCGTTGTATTGTTTCATTTTCCCAGAGGCTCGTGCATGGTAGGGGATGTGATACACCCGCCCAGTGCCATGCTCTTTGGCCCAGGTGTCTATGAGGCTGTTTTGGAAATGAGTCCCACTGTCTGACTCAAATCTCTCTGGGGTGCCATGTCGCCATCAGACTTGCTTTTCAAGGCCCAGGATAGTTGTTCAGGGCGGTGGCATGGGGCAGAGGGTGTGTTTCCAGCCATCCGGTGCTTGCTTCCACCGTTGTGAGCACGTGGTGCTTGCCTTGGCGGGTTTGAGGGAGTGTGATAGAACCAATCTGCCAGGCCTCCCCGTATTGATATTTCAGCCAACGTCCTCCAGATCAAAGAAGCTTTAACCGCTTGGCTTGCTTAAATGCAGCACACCTTTCACATTCGTGGATAACCTGTGCAATAGTGAACGTGGCCAAGTCCACCCCCTGGTCACAAGCCCATCTATATGTCGCATCTCTTCCTTGATGGCTTGAGGCGTCATGGGCCCACCAAGCTATGAATAGTTCACCCTTACGTTGCCAGTCCATGTCCACCTGAGCCACTTCAATCTTAGCAGCCTGATCCACCTGCTGGTTGTTTTGATGTTCCTCAGTGGCCTGACCCTTGGGTACGTGGTCATCTACATGATGTACTTTCACAACCAGATTCTCTATCCGGGCAGCAATGTCTTGCCACAGTTCAGCAGCCCAGATGGGTCTACCTCTGCACTGCCAGTTGCTCTGCTCCCACTGCTGTAACCACTCCCACAGAGCATTTGCCACCACCCATGAATCAATATAGAGGTAAAGCACCAGCTGCACGGGGGCTCACAGCCGGTCCCGGGTCACCCCTGCGCCTGTGATTTCACTTTGGGGCACATTCCAGAGCCACCAGACAGGCAGGGGTTGGGAGACGATATTGGAGGGAGGGCACAGACAAAGCGCTGTAGCACCTCCAGGAGAAGCACTTTCCACTGCCACAGGCTGTGACGTGGGCGATAGCTTGGCTCCCAGCGACACTCATCCTCACCCAGGGAGAGGAAGAGGAGTGCTGTGCTTTGCACCGCCTTCAGTGAGCTTTGCCTGGAGGAGAGACTCTGTGATGGGTGGCATTGAGTTCAGTGCTCACAAGAACATCCTCTGTAGCTGCAGTCAATGCTTCAGGTCAGTGCTTGGAACAAGAGGGGATGGGGACACACAGCATTTCCCAGGCTGTGTCACGCTGCCTTAGTGTCTCTCCAGCGCTTCCCTCGGCACTGAACCTCTTTTCCAGCACTTCCCCATAGTCCTGGTGCCTCCCTGGACACCGGAATTCATCCCCAACCCAAGATCTCACAGCAGCACTGGAAGCGGTGTCTGACGAACCCCCCGATGCGGTGCAGGGCTGGAGCGTGGCCAGCCGGGCTTGTCTGCCGTGGGGCGGGAGGTGTTCCTTCCCCACACAGCGCCATTCTCTGGTGGTCTTGTTGAAGCAAGGAGGGCACTGGCCCTGTGGCTCTCTGTGCACAGCCGGAGGCGGTGACTCCTTGTTAAAACAACCGGCTCGTAACACATGAATTAATAAGCCCCACGGCCTCCCAGCGTGGCTACTGTGTGTGCCCAAATTGGTGCCCCAGGAAGGAGGCACAGGGGATAATAGGGTCCGGGTTTAATGCAGCAAAGATGCTTTTTCCCCCAGCACTGCTTTGCTTTTTTCAGGGCTTTGTTTTCCACCCGCTGGAGCAATGCCGGGAACGTTGTCTATAAAATCCCCGGCACTTCACCTGAAATGATGCGGCTCATTACCAAGTACGCCTACACCGGCACAGTACCGGTCACGGCCGACAATGTTGAACGTTTGCTGATAGCAGCCGACCAGTTCAACGTCATGGGCATCGTCAGACTGTGCTGCGAGTTCTTAAAGTCCCAGCTGTGCTTGGAGAACTGCGTTGGCATCTGGAGATTCACCGAGTATTACTACTGCCTTTATTATTGACTTTATTATTGACCTGCGAGAAGACGCCCATGCTTTCATCCCCCATCACTTGGAGGGGGTGACCAGGGTGTCGAGAGAGTTTCTGCAGCATTCCGTCAAAGACCTCCTGTGTGTCATGCAGAAGGAGGAGCTCCGTGGGAAAGAAGAGGCCGTGTTTAAGGCTGTTCTGCAATGGATGGCTCACGACCCACAGAACAGGAGGCAGCAGGTTGCAGTCTTGCTGGGCAAGGAAGAGTGGAAGGGGGGACAGAGGGCATTTATTTAAAACAAAGAAAGTCTAGGTTATTCTTAGCTTAGAAAAAATAAACTCAGCATTTTTGACAGTAAGGACTTTGCTTGAAACTTTTGAAATCCTGCCTTCACAAGGGTATAAATTTGAAGTTCATATTCACTGTACATACACGCCACTCACCCAAATCCCATTGCTTGTTAGCACGCGCATGGTTTCCGAAGGCACACACACTGACACTGACACTATGGAAATGATCAGGTATGTGTTGTCTATGAGTGCCCAGGCCACAGTTGTGTGAGGCATTGCACAAGCATCGGAAATCCTTGCCCAAAAGAGTTTGCAAACCACCCGTTCCTTTCGACTGGGCTCGAAAGGGGGACCATCTTGCATAGGGGAGGATGGCACATCGCTCTCATGTTCTTGAGGCAGTCCTATTCGAGTCATGGTTTCAGTCAGAGTCCTTCCTGAACGATCATTGCCTGGGAGGACAGCACCATAAAAGCAGTCAAGTGCCTTCTGGGCCACCTCTGGGGACAATTCTCGGCCTTCGAGGATAACATCATGAAAACTTTCCAACTGCCCATGCTGTCCCAGGAGAGAGATTGGGACACAAAGTATGGAATTACATGAGTGATTCTCTGTTCACGAGCACGAGTGGTCCCAGTCAAATTGGGACACCCCAAATGCAGTTTCACACATGGTTCTTATACCTTTAGAGCATTCAGGTACAACACAATTTGAGTGATGGCTACGTAACACGCACACGCAGGCTGCTGTTTGGCAAAGCAACTCTCATGCTGTGGCATCATCATCCACCTGCTGCTCTCCTAATGGAGACGTCCCTGGAGTCGGTCTTGCTGCAGTTCCTTATCTCTGATGCCAGATGAGGGGAGGGTTTCACAGGGGTGTCAGAGGGGCTGGGAGGCTGGCGTCATCCGCGCAGTGCTGGAGTATCCTTTCTTCTTCAGGCTGGGGGCTGTCTTCTCCTCCCGACAATGAGCTGGGTCCTGTAGTCATGCTGACTGAACCATGGCTATGCAGTACCCAATAGAAACGCTGTATATCTTAAGAAAGTTCATACAGTTTCGTACTCTAAAAAGTAATTGTTACAATAGTTCTGGAATGAGATTTTCCTAACAGTCCCTCCTTTTCCTTTCACCGTCAGGGTCACACTATACTCTTCATTATTTAAGTCGTAAGTCAAGTTCATAAGGTAATATTACACTGTAAACACACCCATCTAATTAGAAAGCAAAACAAGAGAGTGAATACAACCACCCAAATCCTTTCAGTTCACAGTCCTGTTCCTAAGTCTGGGAGCCAAGAGGTTAGCCACCCAAAGAGATTTAGGGGAGATCCCTTCCCTATTTCGTGTAATATTTTTAAATGAGTCTTTCTCTTGTTTCTCTCAGTTTTGTTTTTCTGGTCTTGACTGACATAAAAACCCCAGCAGCTCTTATTCAAGAACGCACCTACTCTGTCCTGTACTTCTAAAAGGTGCTCTAGAGCTAAGCCATTCTATATTACCATTTTTGATAATAATTTGATTTCTTCCTCTAAGGCTGTCATACTGCCTGCCCTCATTAATGGCTTTTTCTAATTCTCTTGGCACAATTGCAGTAGCCCTTTCTAGTTTTGCGGTCCTTCGCTGTGGGATAAAATCTGATACAGACAGGTGGAACTCAGTGCCACATTATCAAAGGCATTTATGAAAGGCAGGTCCTGCTTGACTAACCTGATCTCCTTCTACAACGTGGTCACGCGCTCAGTGGATGAGGGAAAGACTGTGGATGTTGTCTATCTGGACTTTAGTAAAGCCTTTGACACTGTTTCCCACAGCATTCTCCTGGAGAAACTGGCTGCTCATGGCTCGGATGGGCACACGCTTTGCTGGGTAAAAAACTGTCTGGAAGGCCGTGCCCAGAGAGTGGTGGTGGTCGTAGTTAATTGCAGTTGGCGGGCGGTCAGGAGTGGTGTCCCCCAGGGCTCAGTGCTGGGGCCAGTCCTGTTTAACCTCTTTATCAATGATCGGGATGAGGGGATGGAGCGCACCCTCAGTCAGTTTGCGGATGACACCAAGCTGGGGGGGAGTGTTGATCTGCCTGAGGGTAGGGAGGCTCTGCAGAGGGATTCGGACAGACTGGACCCATGGACCAAGGCAGACTGTAGGAGTTTCAATGAGGCCAAGTGCTGCGTCTCACACTTTGGCCACAACAACCCCCGCCAATGCTACAGGCTTGGGGATCAGTGTCTGGAAAGCTGCTCACAGAGAGGGACCTCTGTTGTTGGTATAGCAGCTGAACATGAGCCAGCAGTGTGCCCAGGTGGCCAAGAAGCCCACTGGCATCGTGGCCTGTATCAGGACTAGTGTAGCCAGTAGGACCAGGGAGGAGATTTTCCCCCTGTATTGGGCACTGGGGAGGCCGCATCTTGAGTACTGTGTTCACTTTCGGCCCCCTCACCACAAAAAGGACGTTGAGGCGCTGGAGCGTGTCCAGAGAAGGGCAACGAAATGGGTGAGGGGTCTGGAGAACATGTCTTATGAGGAGCGGCTGAGGGAACTGCGGTGGTTTAGCCTGGAGAAAAAGAGGCTGATTGGAGACCTTATCGCTCTCTAAACATATCTGAAAGGAGGTGGCAGAGAGGTGGGGGTCGACGTGTTCTGTCAGGTAACGGGTGTTAGAACAAGAGGAAATGGCTTCAAGTTGCGCCAAGGGAAGTTTTGACTGGGTATTAGGAAGAATTTCTTTACTGAAAGGGTCATCAGGCATTGGAATGCGTTACCCAGGGCAGTGGTGGAGTCCCCATCCCTGCAGGTGTTTAAGGGTCATGTAGTTATTGTGCTGAGGGACATGGTTTAGTGGTGGGCTTGTCTGTGTTAGGTTAATGATTAGACTATGATTAGATCTTACAGGTCTTCTCCAATATAGGAAATTCCATGATAGTGCGATTCTGTGATGATGGCGCTGGGACAACTTTCCCGGGGTGTCCAGTGAGCACAGGCACAGCCCAGACCCTGCTCTGCTGGTCCCTCATGTCTCTCGCAGGAGCCCGGCTGTGCCAGGACACTGCTATGTGCCCCCACCCTGCACACTCCCCCACTTCAGCTCTTCCCTGAGGTTTTTCCTCTCTGGGGCACTTGCCAGCCCCGCCAGCCCACACCCTCCCTGAATCTGGACACCTCCTGCTCTCTCCCAGCACAGACCAGCAGAGCAGCCTCATTGGCAATGGTCCACCCAGCCTTCATGCTGAGGAGATAACCACCCCAGGCAGCTTGCAGCCCCCCGTGCCAAACGTCCTTCCCAGGATGGCATGAGAGAATTGGCCCAGGGCACCCTCAGGAAGGTCCTTTGGCCCCAGGGACAGGGCAGCCTGCCGTGAGCTGTCCCACCAGAGCAAAGGGTTCCTCTTTCCATGGCTGCCCTGCACACACACGGTGCCCTGCTCTTCTCCTACCACAGCCCATCTCCCCTCAGAGCCTTTTCCTGAGAGAGCTCATCCGTGCTGGCCTGGCCAGCCGTTCCTGCACCCCTCCCCAGGCGTCCCACAGCCCCCGAGCTGGTGGTGCGGCTCTGCAGAGCTGGGGGCTGTGGTGCCCAGGGCCATGCTGGTCAGGCTGGGAGGCAGACCCAGCTCGGGTGGCTCCTGCCCCCTTCACCTCAGCACACAGACGTGGCCCCTGCACCTCCAGAGAAGTTCTCGGGAAAAGGATCTCCGACAAACAAGTCAGTGCAGGGCCCTTCAGTTTTTTAAAAACAAAGAGAGAACAGTTTCTTATTTACACAAAGTCTGTGGCTCCCACAACACAGACAGATCCTGACATAGCAATAGGATAAAGGATGATTCTTCACTTTTATTGACAGCATTAACAAAACCGAGAAAAGCTAAAAAACAAACAAAGGAAAGAAAAAAAAGTACTAAAGACGGTCTGGGCCTGTAATGAGTTACATCATGTGTGATATGTAGAAGATGGGCAGTTCATTGCTGCTTCTGACAAGATACCAGTCATCAGTTTCCACAGGGCATCCCTGAGTTCCTGGTTCCTCATGCTGTAGATGAGAGGGTTCACTGCTGGAGTCACCACTGAGTACAGAAATGACACCAACAGGTCCAGAGATGGGGAGGAAATGGAGGAGGGGTTCAGGTAGGCAAACATGGCAGTGCTGATAAACAGGGAGATCACAACCAGGTGAGGGATGCCCGTGGAAAAGGCTTTGTGCCATCCCTGGTCCGAGGGCATCCTCGGCACAGCCCTCAAGATCTGCACATAGGAAAAGAGAATGAAAGCAAAAGCCCTGAATGCTAGTAAGACACTAAGCACCAGAAGCCCAACTTCCCTGAGGTAGTCTGAATGTGAGCAGGAGAGCTTGAGGATATGGGGGATTTCACAGAAGAACTGGTCGAGGGCATTGCCCTGGCAGAGGGGCAGTGAAAATGTATTGGTCGTGTGCAGCACAGCATAGGGAAAAACACTGCCCCAGACAGCTGCTGCCATGCGGACACAAGCTCTGCTGCCCAGGAGGGTCCCATAGTGCAGGGGATGGCAGATGGCAACCTAGCGGTCATAGGCCATGATGGTGAGAAGAGAAAACTCTGCTGAAATGAAAAAGACAAACAGCAAGGCCCGTGTAGCATATCCTGCATAAGAGATGACGCTGGTGTCCCAGAGGGAATTGGCCATGACTTTGGGGAGAGTGGTGGAGATGGAGCCCAGGTCAAGAACAGAGAGGTTGAAGAGGAAGAAGTACATGGGGGTACCAAGAAGACCGAGTGGATAAGGTCCTCTATAGACAGATTGGAGTAGGCTCACATTCACAAGCCCTGGTCCTCAGAGGGAACTTTAGCCACCCTGATAGCTGTTGGAAGGAAAGCAGAGCAGCGCACAGGCAATCCAGGAGGTTCCTGGAACACATTAACGATTACATCCTTATCCAAGTGACAGCAGAGCCAATGAGGAGAGGTGCCATGCTGGACTTTGTCCTGACCAAGAAAGAGGGACCCATGGGGAATGTCATGGTCAAGGGCAACTTTGGCTGCAGTGACCTTGAGGTGGCAGAGTCTGGGATCTTTAAGGTGGCTAGGAGAGCACACAGTAAGCTCGCTATCCTGGACTTCAGGAGATAGACTTTGGCCTCTTCAGGGACCTGCTTGGTGAACTACATTGGGACAAAGCCCTGGAAGGAAGAGGGACCCATGAAAGTTGGCTAATATCCAAGGGCTACCTCAGCCAAGCTCAGGAGCAATACATCCCGTCAAAGAGGAAGTCAGGCAAAGACAGCAGGAGGCCTGCGTGGATGACCAAGGAGGTCCTGGTCAATCTCAAAAAGGAAAAGGAAGCCTACAGAGGGTTGAAGCAAGGACAGGTATCCTGGAAAGAATTGTCCGAGCAGCGAGAGATCAGGTTAGGAAAGCTAAAGCCCAGGTAGAAGTGAATCTGGCCAGGCGCATGAGGGCACAGCAGTCCTGGCCTTGGGGTCCCCTCAGGCACCTCATGCGTCTCCCCACTCTCCCCTCCCTGTGCCTGATGAGGCCCTGCTGACTCCCTCGGCACTGCAGCGTCCTTGTGCGTGGACACATTGATTCAGTGCTTTATATTGGTGGACTTCACCTTGGAGGGTGTTTCACCTTTGGAGTCTCCATCCGTTCCAGTCCAAGGGCAAGTGTTGAGTCCCTAATCCCGCCTCTCCTCCCCCCTAAAAAATGCATTTCCAGAATGTCCGGTATATGCCGTCAGTCCTCTCATACATGAAGAAGACTGAGGAGATAATGGGAGCTCATGGACTGTCTCCCCTTCCATTGGGCACCAAGAAGAGCGCTTTTAAATCCAGAATATTTGGTGCAGTGGAACCCAATAGTACCATCAGCTTAGCTCCAGAAATATTGAAAACACAAGAAGAGACTCATTAAAATATTGATTCCTTGAACGTGTTTTTGGAAGGAACTTTGGAGGAACAGTCCATCCTTCAGGCACTGCACTTGGGAGGTGCCCTTTTATTGAAGAGCTGTTATCTGTCAGGCCACACCTGAAACAGTGTTGTGCAAGGGTAAGACACAGTAGGATCAAGCCTAAAGACAAGCAGTGTAAACTCAGAAAAATATCTATAAGCAGGATTATCACAAGAGAAAAAAGCAGGCTCAGAGCCTAAGATAAGCCTTGGGCAATGTGCATGGAAGGGGCGGCAGGTTATTTTCGGTGAAACAGCGTCCATTGGGCCTGTTTGTGTAGGGCATCCTTGAGCTCCTGGTTCCTCATGCTGTAGATGAAGGGGTTCATTGCTGGAGGCACCACCGAGTACAGAAATGACACAACCAGGTCCAGAGATGGGGAGGAGATGGAAGGGGGCTTCAGGTGGGCAAACACTCCAGTACTGATAAAGAGGGAGACCACGGCCAGGTGAGGGAGGCACGTGGAAAAGGCTTTGTGCCGTCCCTGCTGTGAGGGCATCCTCAGCACCGCCCTCAAGATCTGCACATAGGACACCACAATGAAAACAAAACACCCAAAGGCTAAACAGGCACTAACCACAATCAGCCCAACTTCCCTGAGGTAGAAGTGTGAGCAGGAGAGCTTGAGGATGTGGGGGATTTCACAGAAGAACTGGTGCAGGGCATTGCCCTGGCAGAGGGGCAGTGAAAATGTATTGGCCGTGTGCAGGAGAGAATTGAGGAACCCACTGGCCCAGGCAGCTGCTGCCATGCGGACACAAGCTCTGCTGCCCAGGAGGGTCCTGTAGTGCAGAGGTTGGCAGATGGCAATGTAGCGGTCATAGGCCATGACGGTGAGAAGGCAATACTCCCCTACAATCAAGAAGACAAAGAAAAAGAGCTGGACAACACATCCCCAGTAGGAGATGGTCCTTGTGTTCCAGAGGGAATTGGCCATAGCTTTGGGGAGAGTGGTGGAGATGGAGCCCATGTCTATGAGGGAGAGGTTGAGGAGGAAGAAGTACATGGGGGTGTGGAGGCGGTCGTTGCAGGCGATGGCGGTGACGATGAGGCCGTTTCCCAGGAGGGCAGCCAGGTAGATGCCCAGGAAGAGCCCAAAGTGCAAGAGCTGCAGCTCCCGTGTGTCTGCAAACTCCATGAGGAGGAAGTGGGTGCTGGAGCTGCTGTTGGACATTTGCTGCCTCTGGGCAGGGGCACCTGTCCAAGGAGGGAAACAGAGTAAGTCAATGCAGACTTCTGTAAGAAAAATGAAAGCCATTTCCCGTAGGCTCTCTCTGCATTGCCCACAGCCCCACAGGTCAGAGGAAAGCGGGGACACTGGTTCCCATGGACACACCGGCAGGAGTGGATGAACAAGATCAGTGTGGGACTCTGCAGCTGAAATTCCCATCCCAGGGAGGCTGACAGCAATAAAATGTAACATTAAAGGAGACACGTGGAGAAACCAGGAGAAATCCCGTGAGGGTCTGGCTGGGAGAGTCACGGGGAGAGGCAGCCGGGCACTCAGGACAGCGTTACCCTCACCCTGCTGGGCACGCCACCGCCCAGACACTGATCATGCAGGGCAGGTGCCCTCAGCCCCACCGCTGGGCAGCAGCAATGGGGCACGTGGCAGGAGGGATTCCCTTCGCCTCTCCTGCTGCTCTGCCGGGCACAGAGCTGACTCCCACCCCAGAGCCCATGGCCGTGAGGGCTGAGGGCTGTGCTGGGTGGCTCAGGGAAGGCATCTGCACTGCAGGGGTGGCTGGAGGTGCCCCTATCTCCCCTGCAGCAGGGCTTCCAGGAGCAGCTCCCTCCTTCCCAGCCCATCTCCACTGCCTGGAGCTCTCCGTGCCAGCAGCCTTTTCCCTGCCCCCACGTCTCTTCCCTGCCAGTGCTCACAGACCCCATGGCAGCCCCCGTGTGCCCAGCTCTGCCCTGCAGTCTCTGCGTGTGTGCAGGGGCTAAAGGGCAGGTCCCACAGACCCTTGTGAGACTGGAAAGGGGATGCTGGTGCTGTCTGTAGCCCCCAGAGCTGGAAACCGAAGACACAGACTCAGGAAAGCTCCTTATCTCTACAGGGATCCCTCCTTTGATCTTTCATTTGAAAGTCCTCTTGGACATGTGCCACTGCCCACCCAGCCAACCAAGAGAAGAAACAGCAAAAGAAATTTACCTTCATATTAAGGGAACTCCATCTTGAAAAGTCCCTCCAGGAATGACCAGAGGTCATCTGGAGGTGTAAAGAACCCTGACCCACACAGCACCCTCTTCAAGGTGAAGGACATTGCCCAGCCAGGGGTCACTCCTTCCACCCACAGCTTCTCCCCACAGAAGCTACGTGGGACTTCTCTGGGCAGGCGGAGAGCTGACCCTGGCAGATGGCAGAGTCCCTGCCCGGCACACAGACCCCGGGGTGCAGGGACCCTGCTGGCAAGGAAAGCCCTGCCCATCCCTGCCTGCACACCCACCTTCACAGCCCTTTGGCCATTCCTGGGAGAAGGCAGCTGTCATGCCCTGATCCTCTGATGGTGAAGCAGGGAAGCCCCAATCTAGAGAATGTCCTCTTCTTCCACAGCAGAGAAGTTGTGAGCGTCCTCCTGAAAGATCCCACGGGCTGTGGGAGGTGCCAGCTTTTGGAGATCTCTCCAGCTACTGCAGCTGCTTTGCTTTGGGAAGAGCTCTCCCCCCATTCGCCCTCAGCATCCTCCCTCTCCAGACTGCCTTCAACCTCTCTCTGCCTCCCTGCTCTGCCCTCGCTGCCTGCAGGCAGTGCCCTCAGCCCTGCTGCGCTGTGCAGAGGAGCTGCTCCTGGGCAGAGCTGTCTCTCTGCAGTGCTGCCCGCTTGCCAGGACCTCCCTCCGTCCCAGCAGCCCGGCCCAGCTCAGCAGCAGAGGACCAGCTGTGGCTTTCTCTGCCTCCTCCCCACACTGCCCCAATCCCTCGAGGTGTCCCTGCGCCTCCAGGGCTGACAGCTCCTCCAAGGCAGCGGGGTCTCTCCTGGGGAGCAGAGTTTGAAGCAGAATGCAGTCATCACCGAGTGTCCCTCTCTGAACCCTGGACGGACTGATCCCTGTGGTGGAAAGTGCTCTGTCAGGGTGTGCGGACCTACAGGAGGTATCCGTGTGCCCCTCTGGAAACCCCCATTCCTGCCCCATTGCCAGGCAGGGCACGGAGGCAGTGACAGGCCAGGGATCATTTCCACCGGTGCAGGGCAGGGATTGAGCCAAGTCAATGAGGCATCTCTGCTCTCAGCAGTGTTCCTGAGGCCGGAGGGACATTCAGTTTCTCCAGTGCACCCCACAGACCCACCAGAGGGAGGATTCCTCTTGCCTCAGCTCAGCTGCCCTAAATCGGTGTGAGCTCCTTCTCTGAGCTGCCATGTGAGCAATGGAGACAGAGGCCAGGAGGGAGCTTTTCCGATGCAAACACCGGGTGACATTTGAGGTGCCAGAGGTGGTTCAGGACACGTGCAGGGAACTGCATGCTCTAATGGAGCAATTGTGAGAGATAGGGCAGCATCTGGGGGCACTGGTGGGGAATCCCTTTGGCCAACGGAAAACATAGAAGATCACAGAATCACAGGACCACAGAATCACAGAATGGTAGTTGTTGGAAGGAACCCTTGGAGATTGTCTAGTGCAACCAACCTGCCAAAGTAGGGTCATCTTCAGCAGGTTGGACAGCAATGAAGCCAGGCGGCTTTTGAATATCTCCACGGAAGGAGACTCCACAGCCTCTCTGGACAGCCTGTTCCAGTGCTTTGGTGCCCTCAAAGTAAAGACATTTTTCCTTGTGTTCAGATGGAATTTCCTGTGTTCCAGTTTGTGCCCGTTTCCCCTTGTCCTGTCAGTGGGCAGCACAGAAAAGAGTCTGGCCCCATCCTCTTGACACCCGTCCTTTAGATATTGATAAGCATTGAGGAGATCCCCTCTCAGCCTTCTCTTCTCCAGGCTCAACAGACGCAGCTCTCTCAGCTGTTTCTCATAAGAGAGGTGCTCCAGTACCCTGAACATCTTTGTAGCCCTCTACTGGACTCTTTCCAGTGGTTCCCTGTCTTTCTTGAACTGTGGCGCCTAGAACTAGACACCATACTTCAGATGTGGCCTCAGCAGGGCAGAGCAGAGGGGGAGGATGACCTCCCTCCACCTGCTGCCCACGCTCTTTTGTAATGCACCCCAGGAGACCATAGGCCTTCTTGGCCACCAGGGCTGGCTTATGGTCAACTTATTGTCCACCAGGACTCCCAGGTCCCTCTCGGCAAAGCTGCTTTGCAGCAGGTGAACCCCCAACCTTTACCGGTGCATGGCATTTTTCATCCCAGGGTGCAGGACTCTACATTTGCCCTTGTTGAATTTCATTATGTTCCTCTCCACCCAACTCTCCAGCCTTTCCAGGTCTCGCTGACCAGCCTGCCGTTTCCTGGGTCCTCCTTCTTGCCCTTTTTTAAGACTGGCGTGACTTTGGCTTTCCTCCAGTCCTCAGGCACTTCTCCTGTCCCCTGTGACCTTTCAAAGATCATAGAATCATAGAATGGTTTAGGTTTGAAAGGACCTTAAAGATTATCAAGTTCCATCCCCCCTGCCATTGCAGGGACATTTCTCACTAGACCAGGTCGCCCCAGGCCACGTCCAGCCTAGCCTTCAACACCTCCAGGGATGGGGCCTCAACAACCTCTCTGGGCAACATGTTCAAGTGCCTTACCACCCTTAAAGTGAAAATCTTCTTCCTAATGTTCAATCTGAACTTGCCCTCTTCCAGTTTAAAGCCAAGATGATGGAGAGCACCTTTGCAATAATATCTGCCAGGTCCCTCAACATTCCCGGGTGCGTCCCTTCAGGGTCCATGGATTTGTGGGTGTCAAGTTTGCCTAAATGATCTCTAACCCTATCCACCTTGACCAAGGGAAAATCTTCCCTTTTCCAGGCTTTTTCTCTTCCTCCAGGGTCTGGGATTGCTGAGGGCCGGCTTCAGCCTTCCTCGCTCCATCCCTACATACTCCCCCAATTTTTATATACTCCTCCCAAGTGGCCAGTCCCTTTTTCCACTTTCTGTAAACTTCCCTCTTGCACCTGTATTTTTTCCAGAAGGTCCTTGCAGATTTTCTGCCTCCTCTTCCCAATTGCTTATTCCTAGGAATGCACCGATCTTGAGCTTGGAGGAAGTGGACCTTTTCTATTAACCAACTCTCCTGCACCCCCCTTCCTGCCAAAGCCTTTGCCCATGGGATTCCTCCAAGTATGTCTTTGAGGTGTCCGAAGGCAGCTCTCCTTAAGTCCAGTTCTACTTTTTGCCCTGCTTCTTCCACACAGGATTCGGAACTCCACCATCTCATGGTCACTGCAGCCAAGGCTACCCCCAGCTTTCACATCCCCAACTAGTCCTCCTTTATTTGTCAGCAATATGTCCAGCAGCGCACCTCTCCTCGTTGGTTTCCCCACCAACTGTGTCAAAAAGTTCTCATCAATGCTCTGCAGAAACCTCTGGGACTGCGTGTGACTGGCTGTGTTGTTTCTCCAGCAAATACCAGAATGGCTGAGGTCCCCCATGAGAACCAGGGCCTGTGACCATGAGGCTATTTCCAGCTGTCTGTAGAAGGCCTCATCAATTCAGGCATTTCAGAGAGGTCATCAAGCATGCAGATTTTCCTGGAGGAGAGCGAGAGGATCCATCACAGTCGTACGCACCGTGGAGGTGGTTGGCTTTCTGGATATCACCTTGGGAGTCCACCTAGGAATATTTGTCACTGTTCTGGTTGGCCGGGCTTATTCCCCAGTAAGCTGTGATGGCATGAGCATTGTCCCCTTCACCCCAGCCCCAAGTCTTCTGGATTCAAGCCCGCCTCACCAAGCTGGCCAGCCTGCTGCCAAAGATGTAGTCTATGTAGTCTAAATCAACCCTCTTTTGCCTTAAAACATCTACGCATAGCCCTGTCGCAGCAGGCACTGCCCAAAGGGCAATGATGCCACGCTTGGTTTGTCAGCAGGCAGTGCTCGGAGCCAGGCGCTGCTGCCTGCCACAGGGCCTGCACACCCTCATCCCACAGGCAGAGCATTCAGCGGGGTCTCTCGGGGGTGTCCCATCCCAGCTTCTGCCTCCCCTCCTGCTTGGAACCCCCCAGGCTGCCCCTCCTTCCCCCTGAGAGGCCACCATGCCCAGCACCCGGAACCAGCGACTCTGTGACATCAGCCCCGGGAACAAGGGCACCGCAGGCACTGTGAGGACTGTGGGCAATACGTCGGCTGCTGCACTGGTGGTGACGACCCCTCGGCTCTTCCAGCTGCAACGTGCCGCCGCTGGCAGTGATGAATGTGCTCCCTGTCGTCGTCCTGACGGCCCTGTGCTGGGCCATGAACAGCACATGGGACAGCAGTGGGTAAACGGCCTGAGGTTCTGAGAGGGAGCTTGGGCAACACTTATGGGCTTCACTGGAGGGTGCCTGCTTGTCCCCTGTGGCCACTCCACAGCTTCCAAAACCCCACATGGGAGCCTGAGACCCTTGCCAGCACCCAGGATGCTGGCCCATCTCACCAGTGGGGCTCAAGCAGAAACAGAGGCAGGCGTACGCACACCCCACAGGGTTCCCTGGCCCTGCTGTCCATGCAACACCTTGTGGGGAGGGGAGATGGCTGACCTTCAACCTGAACCACAGCAAGTCATTGAGCAGGACAGTCATGAGCTTCTAGTGACAGAGGGACCTGCAGGCTCCAGCCCATGGCTTCCGACTATGAAACAGCACATGTGGTGGGTGGCACAGATGTCCAGCCAGGCATCTGGCCCTGGACCATCAGCATCCAGCCTGGAGAAGAGAAAGCTCTTTGGGAGACCTTATAGCAGCCTTTCAGTATCTGAAGGGGGGCAACAGGAAAGCTGGGGAGGTACTTTTTACAAGGGCAAGTAGGGACGGGACAAGGGGATTGCTTTCAAACTGGAAGAGGGGAGATTTAGAATAGATATTTGGAAAAAAATATCACTGTGAGGGTGGTGAGACACTGACGCAGGTTGCCCAGGGAAGCTGTGGCTGCCCCATCCCTGGAGGTGTTCAAGGCCTGGTTTGACAGGGCTTGGAGAAACCTGGTCTAGTGGGATGTGTCCCTGCCCAGGGCAGGGGGGCTGGGACTTGGTGATCTTTAATTTCCTTGCCAATCTAAACTATTCTATGAGTCTATGATTCTACAATTCTACTCACACCGCTCAAGCTGCACCATCTATTTGATGCTGTGCACTTCCCATACTGCCTCTACAGGGGCAAACACTCACAGAATTTTGCTGCTTCAACCAGATTAAACATTTTCATGGTGTTTTCCGTATGCTCCAAATCCAGATTTACTGCACTTCAGTGTTCCATTGGTTCAGAGTGTCCAGAGACCCAGACCAAAAGCTGCATGATGTGTCATTGCAGTCACCACCATCACCCACGAACCTTCCACTTCAACTGCAGCGCGTGGCCCTAAGTTTACAGACCACGGAATGAAGTTGATATGAGGCAGTTCCTCCAGACAGCTTCCCAGAGAAAACACTGTTTGAGTCCAGCCAAGGGAGTGTCAGGGACAATTCCCTGAGTCAGCCAACCAAATATTAAATGAACACAAGTTATTTGTTGACGGAATTCCATGTGCAGGATCAAGGACTGCCTTCAGTCCAACAGTACAGTTCCCTTATTCTTACTGTGGTTTGGAGCACGCTGGCCATTGCAGCAAACAACAGACGCTCTCCCCTACCTCTCTCTCCATGGACAGGAAGAAGAGAAAAATACTTATGAACTTAGAAGAAAGTCTGGTACTTTAACACAATATTAATAACAAAATAAAAAAGAAATAATGACATACATACTGAACTGGATCAAACTCCCAGGATGATAATCACGTCACCAGCAGGCCTGGGGAAAGTCCCCAGCTCAACTCTGGGATGGATGAGAACTGCATTCAGGAATGCACAGATAGCAATCAAAGACAGACAAACAGCCAGAAACCTCCCAAGACAACAGCCATTGAAGGAAAAAACCTGACCCTTTGATCCCTCAGCTTTTATACTGAGCATGAAACAGATGGGATGAATTACCCTGATGGTCAGTTTGGGGTCACCTGTCCTGGCCCCTCCTCCAGACAGGTGCGACTCCTCTATGCTCTTCTGTTTCTGACCTTCCAATGGGGCAAAGAAACAAGTCAGCTGGCCTTGGGTGTTATACCAATAAGTAGGAGAAAGAGAATTCTGCATACCATTCCTCGGCATACATTACAACTAATCAGGTTTTATCGGTCTGAACAGTGTCACCACAATATGCTGTTAATTTCAGAGAGTTCAGTTAGTTCAAAGTGGCTCAGCTGCAAAGTAAAGTTGCTGAACAGAAGAGGGGTTCTGTTTCACGTCAAACCAGCACAGGTGGGCTGTTCTTTTGGGAGGGTATAAGGAGAATAAAAGAGAAGCACTTGTGATTTCAGGGAATGATAAAAGAAGCAAAGGATGCTGTTGGCTGTCTTTACTGATGGCTCCTGTTGTACCAAATGAAACCCAAAGACCACCAGAGCCTTTCCTGTGGAGCTGCTACCCAGCCGCACAGCCCCTGCCCTCTGCCATTGACAGCGATGGAGTCACTGCGAAGGTGCAGTAGAAGAAATGAAACAGTTTGTGGTGCTGCAATGGATGGGCACATAGTTCTCAGTACAGACAGGATGGAAGGCTCAGGGGTGGGGTTCCCTCTTGTGGCTCCATCTCTGGAGACAGAGGAGCATTAGGAGGGCTTTGGAAGAAGCTGCACAGGTTATGGGGAACTCATTGGCAAAAGCTCAGAAAAACATGGCTTTGTGTTTGAAGAATTAATGAAGACAGAGAGTCATGAGTAAAGCTTGGGCCAGCACGGGGTGGGAGTGAGGTGGGGAAGCAGGGGTGGTGGTTGAAATCTGCAGAGAAACGGGCACAGGCAGAGGAAAGTGTAGGACAGCCTGTGGTCAGCATGCACGACACCCCACCCCCCCCAGCAGAACTGAAATCCTTGTCCTTTCCACAATGGCTGTGGACTCTTCCACTGGAACCCCTGAGAGAACTCCAGTTCCTCACAGACACACTGCTTCGCTGCCTCCTCACCCACCCTCCAGACAGCCCGAGACGTTTCCTACACACACTCCCTCATCTCACCGCTCCAAGGAAGAGCCCTGAGCATCCCTTGAAGGAAGAAGTCCCCATTGCCAGGGTGTGGGGATCAGCGCTTGAATATCCTGCTTGATGAGACACGGCAAGGGCTTTCACAGACACTTTCACATTTCATTTCCAACTGGAAGCAGTGCCTCTGGCTTTCTGCTTCAGGGACAGTCAGGGATGGCCCTCAGTGGGGACCGCTGACGCCCTCAGAACCTTGGAGGCTGACTTGCACTGCTCTAGAGACCACTTCAATCCACCCTCAGTACCTGCAGTTCAGGAACTGGGCACCAGAGGGCTCATTAACATGCAAAATGCCATAACGAGCAATGGCTCTGGGCATAATTTTCTTATTATACAATTCTGCTGTGGTTAATTAGAGAGATTTCAGAAGTGAAAAGGTTTCAATAGTAAATAATGAGAAGAAAGGATTTATTTTTCTTACTTTTTTTTTATTTGTCTGCTTAATTTCTCTGTCTATTGATATCAGCAATTTCAAATGACACTGAAACTGGACCTCTCCAAACAGAGTCTGACTGAGTAGGGCAGTCAAGACCCTGTATGTCAGACACTCTGTGGGCAGCCTTTGTCCTCACCTCCAACCCCGCCTTTCTCTCATCAGCCACCTGGGACTTACACCACCTTTCCTCAAATCTCAGCTTTCTCTGCTACACTCTGGAGTTGCAGGTTTCAGCCCTTTGGCACCAGTTTCCACCTGTTTCACTTGGGGAATGAACTGCACCCAGACACAGAATTTTCTTTGCAACCCAAAAACAAGCCCAAAGGAAGGCATGGTTGAATAGAAAAATACAATATACAAAATGCAAAATACACTCCTCTGCTGTACATTAAGTCCACCTTACCTCCGCTGAAGTCCACTCTCCACAGTGGATAGCCTTAGACCAAAGGAAAACACATTTTTGTGCCAAACTGGGATCCCACGAACACCAAAGCACTCCCTGCCCTGGACTCGGTTCACATGGGCTCACAGCGAGTCACACGCTAAGGTCACGAGCTCCCTCCATTCACAGAGGGAAGCAAAGAGACAAAGTGAACGGCATGCTCTTTTGAAGGGGTCTGGGTTACGGGAACATCTCCAAGCAGACTCTGCAACATCCGCACCCACTCCTTGCCCATCCTCCTCCAGCGATGGACAGCTTGGGTGCAATTGTCCAGGCTTCCTTTTCTCCCGGAGGGAGAGAAATCAGTTGTCTCAGCTGAGATGCTTTGGCCTACCTTGACTGTCCACCAGCTCCAGCTCCACAACTACCACTTGTAAAAAGTCCCTCTCCAGCTTTCCTTTAGGCCCCCTTCAGCTACTCGGTCTGCTATAAGGTCTCCCGGAGTCTTCTCTTCTCCAGGCTCAACAACCCCAACTCTCTCAGCCTGTCCTCACAGCAGAGGTGCTCCACCCCTCTGATCACCTTTGTGGCCTCCTCTTTTCCCACTCCAACAGATCCATGTCCTCCTTATGCTGGGGCCCAGCAGCTGGATGAAGCACTGCGGGGTCTCCCCAGAGTGAGTAGAGGGGCAGAACCACCTCCCTCGCCCTGCTCGCCATGCTACTGGTGATGCAGCCCAGGATGCGGTTGACATTTTTGGGCTGCCAGCACACATTGCAAGCTCATCTTGAATTTCTCATCCACCAGCACCTCCAAGTCCTTTTTCTCAGGGCTGCTCTCAAGCCATTCTTCACCCAGCCTGGATTTGTTCACAGGATTGCCCTGACCCACATGCAGGACCTTGCCCTTGGCATAATAGAACTTCACGAGGTTTGCACAGGCCCACCTCTCAAGCCTGTCCGGGTCCCTCTGGATGGCATTCCTCCCCTCCAGAATGTCGACCGCTCCACACAGCTTGGTGCCATTGGCAAACTTGCTGAGGGTGCACTCCATCCCAACATCCATGTCACCAACAATGATGTTAAACAGCACCAGACCCAATACGGACCTCTGAGGAACGCCACTCGTCACTGCCCACCATTTGGACAGGGAGACCTTGACCACAACTCTAATTTTCTTTCCAGTGGCTGCTGTGTTTCAGATTTGGTAGGAAAAGAATGTCAGTAATGCATATTGTTTTAGTTGTTGCTAGGTGTTGTTCATATTTTTCAAGGACTTTTTTTTCAGCTTTCTGTAGAAGCTCAAAGGGGCCGAGAGAGAATGATGGAATGGGCAATGAAATATTCCATTCCACAGAAGTCATGCTCAGTATTTGGATGGGTTTAACCAGGGGGCGGGTACGTGCAAACGCTGCTCGGGAAGGCACCAATTCACTGAGTGGTGACAGTGACTTGTATTGTCATTAGTAGCAGTAGTAATATTGTTGTTGCTGTTGTTGTTGTTTTCCTTTTCTGTTATTGTTCTATTAAGCTCTCTTTACCTCAACGCATGACTTTGGGTGTTTTTTTTTTTTGTTTGCTTATTTGTTTTATTTCCCTTTCCACTCTTTTTCACCCTCTTCTCCCTTTCCTCCTGGGGGAAGGGGGAGAACTGCACCGGTGGGTGCATGGTCCTAGCTGCTGGCTGGGGTTAAACCACGACACCTGTGCTGAGGGCTCCAGAGCTGGAGGCAGCACTCCATGTGGGGTCCCATGAGAGCAGAATAGAGGGGCAGAACCACCTCCCTTTCCCTGCTGGCCATGCTTCTTTTGATGGAACCGAAGACACGGCTGGATTTCTGGGCTGTGAGTGCACATTGTCAGCTCATGTCCAGCTTTTCATTGCCCCATACCCCCGGGTCCTCCTCAGCGGGGCTGCTCTCAATCCCTTCATCCCCCCGACCTATACTGATATGGGAGGTTGCCCCAACCCATGTGCAGGACCCCGCACTTGGCCTTGTTGAACTTCATGAGGTTCAAATGGGCCCATTTCTCCATCTTGTCCAGGTCCCTCTGGATGCCATCCCATCCCTCAGGCAAGTCAACAGCACCACTCAACTTGGTGTCTCCATCTTGGGTGATTTCTCACTTTGTGGGGCTCCATTCCGTGCCTACCCCAGGCAAATGCTGCTTGTGGAGAGCCCAGGGGATCTCCAGGAAACTCCATTTCCCCCTTGAGAATAAAGTTGTCTGTCACGGCTTGTATGTGACAACCTTGGCTATGTCACTCAGTGACCAGCCATTGCTTCCACTGTCACTACATGCTGACGAGTGAGTCCTAAATCCAATCCTCGAGCTCTAAAAGAACCCAAAAGCAACAGTCCTTTTGGGGATGCCATTGCTCAAGCCTTCTCCTGAGACCAGCTTTAGAAGTAAGGACCAGTGTTTCTGCATAGCACAAAGTAGATCCCATTTTGTTATAGGGATGCTGTGAGAGTTTCAGTCCTGACCTGGTGTTAGACACTGCTATAGAGGCACCAGTGGAGAGATAGTGGGTTAATGCCTCTTTTGAAGTGGAAGGCATCGAAACCTTTCTGCAGGAAAAATCTAAAAAAAAAAGTAAGAATGAAAGTAAGAATGAAGAGAAGAAAGAGAGCTCAGGACTGGCGTAGAACATCCTATGAGTCATCTGTGGAGAGAGATGGTAATTTTACTGCTGCTTAGAAGGTGACCATGAAATCAGTTTCTGAATGGAATCTTTGAGCTCCTGGTTCCTCATGCTGTAGAGGAGGGGGTTCACTGCTGGAGTCACCACCGAGTACAGAAATGACACAACCAGGTCCAGAGATGGGGAGGAGATGTTGGGGGGCTTCAGGTGGGCAAACACTCCAGTGATGATAAAGAGGGAGACCACAGCCAGGTGAGGGACACACGTGGAAAAGGCTTTGTGCCGTCCTTGCTCTGAGGGGATCCTCAGCACCGCCCTCAGGATCTGCACATAGGACACCACAATGAAAACAAAACACCCCAATGCTAACCAGGCACTGACCACAAGAAGCCCAACTTCCCTGAGGTAGGAGTGTGAGCAGGAGAGCTTGAGGATGTGGGGGACTTCACAGAAGAACTGGTAGAGGGCATTGCCCTGGCAGAGGGGCAGTGAAAATGTATTGGCCGTGTGCAGGAGAGAATTGAGGAACCCACTGACCCAGGCAGCTGCTGCCATGTGGACACAAGCTCTGCTGCCCAGGAGGGTCCCGTAGTGCAGGGGATGGCAGATGGCAATGTAGCGGTCATAGGCCATGACAGTGAGAAGAGAAAACTCCGCTCCGAGCAAGAAGAAAAGCAGAAATACCTGTGCAGCACATCCCAAAAAGGAGATGTCCCTTGTGTCCCAGAGGGAATTGACCATGGCTTTGGGGAGAGTGGTGGAGATGGAGCCCAGGTCGAGGAGGGAGAGGTTGAGGAGGAAGAAGTACATGGGGGTGTGGAGGCGGTGGTCGCAGGTGATGGCGGTGATGATGAGGCCGTTTCCCAGGAGGGCAGCCAGGTAGATGCCCAGGAAGAGCCAGAAGGTTAAGAGCTGCAGCTCCCATGTGTCTGCAAATGCCAGGAGGAGGAAGTGGGTGATGGAGCTGCCATTGGGCATTTTCTTCTTCTGGGCACAGGGACCTTTTCAAAATGTAAAGACAGTGACAAGTTAGGGTAGAATTCATAGAATCATAGAATGGTTTAGGTTGGAAGGGACCTTGAAGATCACTGAGTTGCAACCCCCTTGCCATGGGCAGGGACACCTCCAACCACACCAGGTTGCTCAAAGCTCCATCCAGCCTGGCCTTGAACACCTCCAGGGTTGGAGCTTCCGCAACTTCTTTGGGACACCTGCTCCAGTGCCTTAACACCATAAAAGTGAAAAATTTCTTCCTAATATAAATCTACCTTCTTCCAGTTGAAAGCCATTCCCCCTCAGCCTGTCACTACATGCCCCTGTAAAATGTCCTTCCCCAGCTCTCCTGTAGCCCCTTTAGTTACTGGAGGGCCGCAGTAAGTTCTCCATGGAACCGTCTCTTCTCCAGGCTGAGAAACTCTAACTCTCCCAGCCTGTCCTCATCGGACAGGGCCTCCAGCCCTCTGATCATCTTTGTGGCCATCCTCTGGACCCACTCCAACAGGCCCATGCCCTTCTTTTGTTTGGGGCTCCAGAGCTGGAATTCTCTGAGTATAATCTATTCAATTTCTCATAAAACACCCCCAAACCACTTTTACCTTTCCAGGAAGACCTTTTGTGAGCTGAGATTGGTGCTGTCTGAGGGTGCCCCAGAGAACAGGAGGTTCTGCTGTTGGCTCTGCAGGACTTAGACCCGCCCTACAGCAAAAGGAAAATAGGAACTTGGGGTGATCTCAGATTAAATCCACTTTTGATAGCAAAGAGCTGTTCAGCATTGTGGCTCCCAATGCACCCGGCTGCAGAGCAGAGCTGTGGGGATGTTGTTGTGTTCGTACTGTTTTAGTTGCCCCAACACACCTTGGGAGTGTTTTTAAGACAGAAATCCTGCTGCGCCTTGTGGGTCCTGAGACACAAACGGGCTGTCATTGCAGGGGGTTGACTAGGTGACCCGTAAAGGCCCCTTCCAACCACACCATTCTAGGAGTCTACGATTCTGTGGCACTGGTGAGAGCAGAGGAATGTGCCTTCTAAGTGCATCTCTCTAAAGCCCTCAGCCCCTCTAATCGTACCTGAGGAAGACCTCAGCTCTGCCCTCCCAGCCAGGGACACAGAGGGCTCATTACAGCTGCCCACAGACAGCTGCCCAGCAGCGTTTCCATGGCTTTAGCACCACGATGTCTTCTCTGTGGGACTGCTAGATAACACAGAGATGCCGTGGGAGAACTGTGTCCTTCTGGAGGGCAGCCTGCAGCCCAGCAGGACCCCTCAAAGAAGGAATCACTTATCTTAAATTTGCTTATCCTGAAGGCACGATCAGGTCATTTCCAGCCGCATACACTGTGATTCCCAGAGCGCCAAAGGCAGACAGGATGCAAGTTGGCTGCTTTTCCTCCATGGACATACGTGCACGAAAGTACGTGCAGTGTTGGTGTCTCAGCTGCGCTTCAATCCTTAGCCCCCCCCACCAGGGAGTGTAACAGTAAGAACAAGGGCAGACGGGAGAAGAGGGGATGCCAAGGTACCTCTTCCAGGGCAGGCAGGTGAGGGAGACACAGTCGGACACTTGAGCAAATCTCCTCTGTGGTGGTCAGGTTGCTGGAAAGGCAACTCATGACCAAACCCGCATGACACGAAGGGCAGAGGCTCTGCTGTGTGAGCGAGGGGACCAGGGGTTGCTCCAGGGAAGGCATCTGCACTGTCGGGGAGGGCAGGGAGATGCCTGTATCCCCCTTCCCACAGCATTTCTGGGAGCCCGGCTCTCTTCCTCCCTGCCCATGACTCTCTTACCTGGAGCTTGTCTTGGCCAGGACCTGTTTCTCTCTCCCCATATCTCCTCCCTCTTCATGCTCACAGACCCCATTCCGCCTGCTGCGTGCACAGCTCTGCCCTGCAGACCCCTCCTGGCATCAGGGCACTGCCCAGGGACATCTTCGTGTGCAGGGGTTAACGAGAACCTCAGACAAGTCCTATCAACAAATGGGGTCTCAGAGCCTTGTGCACGGTGGAGAAATCCATTCCCATCTCTCCCTGCCCATCCAGCCGACCAAGAGGAGAAAACTCACAGCATAGACTTGTTCCCTTGCAGGTGACTAGTTCCTTGACATTGTTTTTCAAAAGAACCCTCTGCAAATGTCCTTGGGGTGACCTGGAGCTGGGACCAGTCCTCAACCCTGCAGTTCCCTTGCACAAGCAGAAGTAATCTGCCTCACTGGCGGTCACTCCTTCCACCCACAGCTTCTCCACACAGCGCCATGGGAGCTCCCCGGGCAGGCTGAGAGCATACCCTAGCAGGCGGCAGAGCCCCTGCCCCGGCACACAGCCCCCGGGGTGCAGGGACCCTGCTGGCAAGGACAGCCCTGCCCACCCCTGCCTGCACACCCAGTGTCACCTCCTGCAGACGTCTCCAGGAACAGGCAGCCATCGTGCCCTGTGCCTCTGATGGTGGGGCAGGGAAGCCCTGCTCTGGAGCACGTCCTTCTCCTTTGCCCCAGCCATGGAAGGTGCCAGCTGTAGATAGTGCCAGGAGCTGCAGCTGCACTGCCCCGCAGCCAGAGACTTACTGTGCCGAGGGCTGTGGAGATGCCTCCC
The DNA here is from genome assembly GCF_965231255.1 of Vanellus vanellus. Taxonomy (NCBI): domain Eukaryota; kingdom Metazoa; phylum Chordata; class Aves; order Charadriiformes; family Charadriidae; genus Vanellus; species Vanellus vanellus. The sequence continues at coordinate 1,191,716 of NW_028128477.1, read as the reverse complement.
CTGGTGAACACTCTGCTCTGCCCTCGCTGCCTGCAGACAGTGCCCTCAGCCCTGCTGCGCTGTGCAGAGGAGCTGCTCCTGGGCAGAGCTGTCTCTCTGCAGCGCTGCCCGCTTGCCAGGAGCTCCCTCCGTCCCAGCAGACCGGCCCAGCTCAGCAGCAGAGGACCAGCCCACGCTGGCACTCTCTCTGTCCCCTCTGGGCTCCCTGGAGGTGTCCCTGGGGCTCCAGGGGAACCCGCTGGAAAACAGCCTGATGCAATCCCTGATGTTCCCTCCCTCAGTTGCGCAGAGACACTTACTTCCAGCTGTGTCCTTTCTCCCAGCAGAAGAAGAGCTGGCCATGAGTAACCCCTCTTCTTGTCCCATCAATAGCACACACAGGGCTTTGCACACCAGGATTCCTTATGGCAAGTCACGGCTTGCCTGGTGCCACAGCTGGGGGGCTTCAGCACAAACGTGCAGCAATGATCTCAGCCAGGGGCACAGAGAGGACGAGCTGGAGCCGTTCCTGTGGTAGACAGAGCTGTGACATGGTGGCAGAGCTCATTCCAGCTGGTCTTCAAGGACAGCCTCCTCCAAGCTCTGCTATAGTCCAGATCACAATTCAATCTAACCCCGAAAGGCAATTCAAGGGCACCAGAATGAGTGTTTACTCCTTCAGGAACAGTTCAAGGAGAAACAAAGCCACTGTGTGGCCACTGCTGAGTTTCATAAGAACTGGTGCTGATAGATCTGAAATACCCCATGTCCTTTTTGCCTCAGTCTGCCCCAGCAAGGTCTCCCAGGCCTCGGGCTCAAGGATGGAACCTGCAGGAGAACCACCAGCAACGGCTGGGGTCAAGTCCTCGAGCAAACACAATCCTTACCAGCCTATGGACAGGAGGGGCAGAAGCTGAGGGAGCTGAGGGGGCAGCCAGTGTCACAGTGGTCACTCTGTGATTTGGAAGATCACGGAGACTGGGGGTATTGTCTGCTCACTGGCAGCGCCCAAAAAGTGCATGCCCCAAAGGATTAGCAGGGGAGCTGAAGGCTGTGCCCCAGAGCATGTCCACTCAGGGCCTTTTTCTGTGTGTTTGAAACAGAAGGTGACGGGTTTTACCCAAAGCAGATCGCACCTGGCCATCCTCTTTGCTTTCTGTGCTGAAAGGACAGGATTACTGGGCAGAGAGAGCGGTAACTTTTACTGGGAAGTCAGAAGGGCATTCAGCATCACCCCCAGCTTGTTTCTAACTGAGGACAGTAGAATCTGCATGGGTAGATAAGCAGGTGGGTAAAAAAACAGCTGAACTGCTGGGCTTGGAGGCACGTGGTTCCTGCATGGTACTATGTCTGGAGGTATCTCTCCAGTAGGGTTCTGCAGGGGTCGATATCGTAATATGCCCTGTTTGAAATGTTTATAATGACCTGGAGGACATAAGAGTGAAAACTGAGTAGGAGGGTGGTGCTGCACCGCAGCGGGACCCTCCCAGAGGATCTTTGATCTCCATGTTTGGAGGTTTTCAGGTTTCAGCTCCACAGTCACAGCTGACCAGAGTCAGAGGTTGGCGATTTCCCACCCTTTGGTGGGAGGCTGGACCAGAGACCCCAACAGACCCTTTCCCTACAGCCCTTCCCTGAGCCTGGATGTGAGGGTGGCTACAGCAGATGCTCATGGGACAATTCAGGGTGGAACTGTCCTGTGATCAGTGGGTCTCTACTTCGACCTTTAGTTCCAAGCAGGGCTAGTTCTGAGGTCAAGCAGGTTGCTCAAGAAACAGCAGCGTCCCTGTGCAGACTCTGCACACGAGAGCCCAACATCGAAGCCACCATTACAGACACGGGGACAAGGCATTTGACCAGCTCGTTGAACCCAGAAATCGGTATGCCACGCCTCCTGAGATTCCCACAAGCACCTAAGATTTTGTCCAGGGAAGTGGGGAAGTGTGATTCCTCTTTCAGTGTCCTGCCTGTCTCCGGCCCCATGTGGTGCTTTAGGATGTGAAGAGAATCAAACCCAACCTTTGGACTAGATTAGTTTCATTTTCCATGCTGGAATGCGGGGCAGATGAAGGCAGCTCTGAGCTCTCTGCTGCACAGCTCGGACTTCCGAGAATGGAAACGCAGGTAATCTTCTGGTGTGATCACCGATTTGCCTGCCTTTGTGCCCTTTCACTAACCTGGGATCTATCCGTTGGCCTGAGAAACTACTCCCCTATTCCACCTCCCTCTCTTCATAAAAGGAGGGAACAAAGATATGGAGCATGGATGACTTAAGGACACTATTGTAATCTTTACATTATAGGAGAGAGAAAAGATAGTACAACTAATTCCAAACTATCCTTGAGATGCATTCTGATTCTTCCTTCTTTCCAAAGCTCAGCCACCTTAGATCTTGAAAGGACTGCCTCAAATCTCTGCAACGAAAATCCCACAAGCCTTCTCTCAGAGAAGTCCTTTTAGCACAGGACACCTCTGCCCGTCACTTCTGCCCTATGCCCAAACTCTGTTTTGCAGTTGGGCGAAGTCAAGGTGTCAAGGTACTCCCTTGCAACATCTTCCCTACAAAAGTTGTCTTCTCTTCATGCTGATCCCACTTGCATGGCCTCATGTTATGTACAGCTCCATCCTCCTCTTGCACAGCTCCACTGGGTGACCAGTTTTCCGTTTCTTTCCTGCCCATTCACCTTCACAACCTTTTTGTATTTTATGCGTACCAAATATTATCTGAAGCAACACATTTATTGCCCCCAGCTTCACCCATTTCCAACTGCAGGCTGAGCTATTTCTCCTCTTTGAGCAGACATTGTGCAAAGCTGCTCCAGGTATGGAAACTCACTTAAATGCAGCACATTAATTGGGGCTCAATCAAATATAAAAAACGTATCCTGAGCTAGTTTTTCAGAGACAGTTTCAAAGTGGCAAAGCAGATTCAAAGTGTCTGAAGGAACTGGGGGTTTTTAACCTGGAGAAAAGGACGCTGAGGGGAGACCTTATTGCTCTCTACAACTACCTGAAAGGAGGTTGTAGCCAGGTGGGGCTTGGTCTCTTCTACCAAGTAACAAACGATATGACAAGAGGAATTGGGCTTGAGTTGCACTGGGGGAGATTTAGATTAGACATTAGGAAAAAACGTCTTGACTGAGAGGGTTATCAAGCATCGGACCAGGCTACCCGGGAAGGGGTTGAGTCACCATCCCTGGAGGTATTGAAAAGACATGTTGGGATGGTGCTGAGGGACATGGTTTAGTGGTGGACTTGGTTAACAGTTGGACTCGATGATCCTAAAGGTCCCTTCCAACCTAAACGATTCCATGATTTTATGATTCTATGATTCCATGATTCTATGATTCCATGATTCTATTCTACATAAATTCTGAGAACCAAGTTACAAGAAAGGGAAAAATAGGTGAAGCTGTATTTTCTAGACTCACTAATTCTCTGTCAGTAAAGAGAAGGTCCCACAGCCTGTGGCACGTTTTCATTAGTTGGCCCTATGGGAAGTTTTGTTTCTTGGGTCTCTTGGCTCGAGCCTGCTGCGTTCCTATTTCCAGCAAGGGCAAAAGTTCCCGTTCAGGTATCAAACTTTTGCCCATCCTGCCCGGAGAGCCAGGACAGTTGTGTCACACAACATTCAGTGTCAGAGTGAAGATGGAAAAGAAGTGTGAATTGAAATGATTTGTCCTCCAATGGAAACTCAAATCCTGAGCTGGCTGGACCACATTGGCTGCAGTTAGACATAAGTTACCTGAGACAAATGTGAGTTCAGACCTGGTTGGCAGAGTTTCTCACAGCCCTCACTGAGGAGAGCAGGGTGTTGCGAGAGGGGAGCGAGTATCTGTTCCCCAAATCCCAAGGTAGTGCCCAAAACATCTTTCCCTTGGCCTCTGGCATCTCATGTCTTGAGATGCAAGAAATGCGGGGCCTTCTGTCAGTAATCCTCCAACAATCCTTCAGGCGGTTGTGTGAGTTCCCTATCAGTATCTAAAAAAAGTAACACCCTCCCCCAAAACTAAACAAGCAAAAGCCCCACCAATCACAAAAAAACAATCCAAAGTCACCCACAAACATTAATCTGCCTAAATCTAAATGCAGCAGTTTGCATCTTGGACAGCCGCTCTGGGCAGTGCCAGTGAAATCAGTATTTGCAGCGTGAGCCGTGATACCCCATCCTCAAGAACAAATCCAAAGCAGTTCAGAGGAAGGGTGGTCTTTCAAAAGGCACTGTTTGAGTCCCCAGGTGGCATGGACACTGCTGATTCCCCACTCCAGAGCGGCAGAGGCTGGAGCCCTTTTGCAGGATGGATTTCTTGCCAGGAAGCCACAGCTATGGGGGTGTCTCACCTGGTTCTTACTGTCCCTTAGCTCAGCATCCATTTCCGTGTATTTCACTCTTTTCTATGTCTACTCTTTCTATATGTCGGAATGACAGAAAAGCAAACATTTCCTAAAAGTTTGTCATAATGTCCTTGCTATAGACAAGAAGCCCATCAACCCTGGAGGCAGCCAAGAACATTGCCATGAGCACCAAGAAGATCCAAGAAGCTCAAGGCCTCTTCTGAAGGGCAGCAAATTCTTGCAACTGTGATTTGAGCCTGGAAGTGGGAAGGAATTTTCGTCTGTGCTTGGAGGAGGAATAAGCGTGTTGTGGCAGTATGTCAGGGCCGAAGGCCCTTGCGCAAATCAGGGATGATGGAGACATTTCCATCTTGTGTGCATGCCTCAGGGCAGGAAATGGGGCATGCCCGCTGCTGGGGGTGTCTGTACTCAGTCATGCCTCAGGAGCTGACCTTGCTCTCTTGTGCAAGAAAGAAGAAAACAGGAGGACTGAGTTTGCCATACCTCAGTCAGCCAGTGGGAAACAAAAAAGTAATGACATTGGGAGAGGAGGGTCGGAGAGGGGGAGGCAGATTAGGAGGAGGAAAGAAGGGGGAAAGTGATGATTGCTGTGTTCAAACATTGGGAAGCCAAGACCCAGCTTGTTTGCCTTTCTTCTGAAGATGGATCTTGGTTTTTCTTTTCGGGGAAGGGGGGGGGGGGGGGGAGGTGTGTGACCCTGTCAGACTAGCTTTCACAGTTGTCCTCTGCTAGGAAGCCCAGAGAACACGAGGGCTGGCATGCATCTACTGGGATTTAGACGTGTCCACTAGCGGGGCTTGATTCAGCTGCCCACTTCTCACTGCCAATAGGGAGGTGCCCTGAGGAGTCCCAGGCATGCAAGAATGGCAGCCCTCAGCTTGGCTGGGTAACGGAAGAGGAAACAGCATGTTTAGCGTAAGTTTTCTCCCACTCCTGGGCAGGTGTGGCATTTCACAGCTCCCACCTGCAGGATCACAATCGTGTTTACTTTAAAGAAGGAAGCAAGCCAGGGAAGATTTGACACTCTTCAACACCAGACCTGTATTTCTTTAAGACACAAATTCCCCTCTCCCACTTCTCATTCCACAACCAGTCCACAGATTCTGCACTTCTAAATATATACCCGGTACACAAAATATGCACTTACGAATTGTCCATGCTTGGTCAAAGGAGACCCACAACCTGTGTCTTCCTGGTGGATCTCAACTAGTATGAGCTCTCGACGCAGGCCACAGTTTTTCTGAGTGCATTTCCTAGAGCCCCCTTGACCTCCCTGTTCCGCAGGCTGTAGAGGAGAGGATTGACCATGGGCGTGAGGATGGTGTAGAAAAAGGAGAGCACTTGATTGAGCTGCCTCAGTGAGGCTGTCCTGGGTATCATATAGACAACGACGAGGGTGCCATAGAAAACAGTGACCACCATGAGGTGAGAGGAGCAGGTGGAGAAGGCCTTCTGCCTCCCCATGGTGGTGGGGATCCTCAGGATCGCAGCTATGATGCAGATGTAGGATACCAAAGTGACTACAAACGGGACGACTACATCCAGAAAACAGATTATGAAAGTCACCAGTCTAAGCACGGTGGTGTCACTGCAAGCGAGCTCTAGCAACGGGGCAAAATCACAGAAGAAGTGATCAATTGCATTGGGACCACAGAAGTGTAACTTGGAAAATTGTCCAGTGACTATGGTAGACATCAGTAATCCTGCTAGCCAGGACCCAGCCGCCAGCTGGAGACAGAGCTTCCAGTTCATGAGGCTTGCATAGAGCAGGGGTTGACATACGGCCAAGTACCGATCATAGGACATGGTGGCCAGCAGATAGCACTCAGCACCTGCAAAACAGCCAAAGAAAAAGAACTGCGTCATGCAGCCTTGAGCAGAAATGGTTCTGTCCCTGGTTAGGAAGCTGGCCAGCAGCCTGGGCAGGATAGTGGAGGTATAGCAGATTTCTACACTGGATAAATTCCCCAGGAAGAAGTACATGGGAGTGTGAAGATGCCGATGTGCCACCACCAGCACAACAACGAGGATGTTGCCAAACATGGTCACCATGTAGATCATGAGAGAGAGGATGAAGAGAGGCACCTGAAGCTTGGGGACATTACTCAGTCCCAGCAGGAGGAACACCACTGGTGAGGTCTGGTTGTCCCATTCTTCTTTCTCCATGAGGTGCTGTAGGACCTTCTTTTCCCCATGAGGCAGGAAGGGAACCTGGGGAAGGGCATGCGTTTCTGTGCTTTTTGTGAAAATGAACTGGGAAGAAGTCACTGCCAGAGATAACATGGAGGTTTTCCCCCATTTGACTGAATTCCGACTTGGTTTAGGGGCACTATTCCTGGCGAAAGGGCAAGAAAAGGTTCTTTGAGAGGGCCAAACTGCTCTTCTTTGAAGAATCTCCTTTGATTAGAGAGGTGAGTTGCCGCATCGAGGTGCCTATTTCTGTGGAATGAAAGAAAATGTTCATTTGATCACAATTAGATTGTGATGCGTGAAGTTATTGCCAGGAGTACCCAGCATAGGTTTTAGCCAAATTTCAAGCAACAGAAAGACGGGCCAGAGAGGAAAACTCCATCATGCAAAAAAAGCCTTTAGGGGAACGCATCGTGCCATAGACAGCTTCTTTCCACTGAGGAAGAATGGACACTGAAGAGGGCTAGAGGTCTCAACTCCCTGAAACATTTGCTTTCTGATGACACAATTCTGTCCCTGGACAGTCCATCTCTTTCCACTGACCAAGAGTGGCCAGGACTTACTAGCTTGGTAGCTGAAGGCACTGCAAAGGGTCTGTTAGACAGGAGACTCACAAGCAGATTTGAACTTGGGAGAGAAGGGTGGGGAAAACGGGATTCCAGAGAAGAGGTCCCTGAGGTTCTAAGCCAAATGAGGAAAAGCGACGTTGCACAAGGAGGAGGCAAAAAGGACAGGGGTGACGATCATTTGCTGGACATCTCTTCCTCCTCACCTTACATTTCTGGGTGCATTTGGGCTGCCTCCCTGCAGCAGCACAGCACCTGGACCTCAGCATTGCCACCTGAGTGCTCAGGGCTCCCTGTTCAGCACTGCAGTGAAGACACAAGAGTGTCCCGGGGGTGAGTGGGGGCTGAGGCAGAGAAGGATCCTCATGAAGCACAGGTTTCCAGTAAATGCCTGATACACACCTGGTTGCCTGCCCAGGGAACGCCTGTGGCTGAAAGAGAAAGCCTACACCACCTCTCTGGGCTTCCATAATACTCGGGTCAGACAAAACACTGTCCCTGATGATGCTCTGCCTCAAACTTCACACATTTTACAGAGAGTTGGAGATGGCCAAGGCAGGCACCTGGTGAGCCCAGAGAGTTCCTGGGACGGAGGAGCCCTTTGACTCAGTGATTCAGCGCACCTACACTGGGATGCATTGTTCCAGAAGGTGCTTCCATGGGGAGGGTGCCCCAGAGTCAGTGCTCTCAGTAAATCACACCCCATGTGGATGGCTGAGAGACAGCTGTGAGAGAGCTGAGGCATTGAGGTGAAGCCCTAAGACACAAGCAAGATGGAGAAAGAGACAGAGAGAGAATAAGAGTTGAGACATTAAAGGACGTGTGTTGGCACGCTGGCCCCATACCCTCCTCTCCAACCTCTTCATGTCCATGGAGGTGTCCGAGTGCCCATCAGCTGATGCCCCGCAGCTCTGTCTCTGCACTGACAACCACGCTGCCTGTATCTGTTCAGTGGTGTCAAAGACCCAGGGAGGGTATCCAGAGGAAAGAGTGAGCTGGAAGAAGAAGACATGCAGGACAGGGCTGTACCAAGACACATGGTCCCACTTCCTAGTGGCCGCTGTGCAAAGAGCCATTGGCACATTAATGATACCCACCTCAGCAAACCCAGCACCTACCTGTAGTCCCCAGCAGGATGTCACAGCCCTTCCTCTGAGGGGAATGGAGCATGAAAGGCAAGGTCTGGGGGCTATCTCCTGCCTCGTCCCCATTCCACCCTCCCCTTTCCAATTCTGCCTGCAGACCCTGACCCATGGCTTAGTCACTGCTCTGTCCTTGCACTCACCTGTCACCATCTCCTTCTGAGAGTCTTCAGCAGCACCTGAATATCCCCTTCTCTGCAGTGCCTCCCGGGTTTATAGAAGAGGCTCCTGAAGGTTCCTGCTGCAGCTCAACTCTCTGTGTCACAGCAAGTGAGCCCTGTGCAAGTGAAGCCCCGGGGGGATAAAAGCCCTGAGCTGCCCTCCCTTGGACCTCTGTGCTCTTCGGAGGTGGGGAAACAAGCCGGGGAATGAGCCGTGATCTCTTCCAGCTCACAGAGCAGAACTATAATGAGATGCTCCTCACAGCTTCTCCTTCTAGACTCCACGAATGGTTGTTGGGGAGGGAGGAGTGATTTCCTCCAAGCTAAGGAGACTGGGAATGTGGGACAGGATAAGTCCCCAACAGGGGTGCCAGGCTCTGCCCTTTAAGGAGAGAGGAAACCCAAACCTTCCCCAGAGGTCAAGGTGCTTCACTTGCTGGGGGCTAAAGTGAGCTCAGCTGCTGATCTAGTGACAGTTAGGACTCCACCCTCCTAGAGGAATGGTGCACAGGGTTCTGCTTGGCTCCAGCTTTAGGTTAAGGGAGCTGACTTAGGTTAAGCTCTGCTGACTTGCTCCTCATGACAGGTGGACCCCTCAGGTCTCTCCTCTGAGTGCAAAGGGAGAGAAGGACCCTGAGACATCATTTAGGGTAGCAATTGCACAGAGCATTGTCTCCAGTGAAGTCAGACTTGGTGGTCAGGGCTGTGTCCCAGTAGGGTCTTGAAAATTTCAAAGAGTAGACGTTCCATAGCCTGCCTGGACAACTTGCTCCAGTGTCTGTCTGTCTGATGTTCTTCCTGTTCCAGGTCAGAATCTCCCGTTTCAGGTTATAGAATCATAGACCCTAGGATGGTTAGAGTTCGAAGGGACCTTAAAAATCATCTTGTTCCAACCCCCTGTCATGGGCACCTTCCATCAGTCCAGGTTGCTCAAAGCCCCATCCAGCCTGGCCTTGAACACCTCAAGGGATGGAACAGCCACAGCTTCTCTGGGCAACCTGTGCCAGTGTCTCACCACCCTCAGAGTGAAGAATTTCTTTTCCCATATCCAATCTAAATCTCCTCTTTTCCAGTTTGAAGCCATTCCCCCTCGTCCTATCACTACATGCCCTTGTAAAAAGTCCCTCTCCAGCTTTCTTGTAGGCCCCCTTTAAGTACTGGAAGGCCACTGTAAGGTCTCCCTGGAGCCTTCTCTTCTGCAGACTGAAGAACCCCAACTCTCTCAACCTTTCTTCATAAGAGAGGTCTCCATCCACCTGCATCATAAGAATGGAACCACCTAGTTACCAAGGCTAATGGTTTCTTCACAAGCAGAGTCCTTTTGTAACTGTAAGGTTGCAGCCATTCCTGGTGGGGGTCTCTGCAGATCCATCTCTGATCACACATGAAGCCTTGCTCCAGATGTGCCCCAGCTGTTGGTCGCTCTTGATGTGTGTGAGGCCAGAGCGGGGGGACGAGGGGCCCATGAGCAGCCTTCCCTGAGCAGATCCCACCACCCTTCAGGCACATTAACTGAAGGGGGGTTTAGCAGGTGGGTGAGACAAGACAATCTCCACAGACCACCTCCAAAACCCTACCGGTGTGATCCTGGGATTCTGTGAGTGATCTGGTTTGAGCCAGTGCACCTGAAGGAATTTTTTCCTGGATGATATTTACGTTCACTCTTGGCTCTAGTTAAGGTCTGACCCACGCTTTGACTCCAGATGAGATTTTCTGTCAAAAACAAGAGCATTTTTCCTTTCCCACTTGGGTTCTGATAGTGACTCCCAAACACCTTGGCCCCCTTTTTCTTCCACAAGACAACTTGCTTACAGACACCGCTCCCCTGACTGAAGGGAGCTGAGGGTCCTCACTGGTGCCTACCTGATGCTGGTGGCGGCTGAAGAACCGTGTCCTGATCAAGCTGTGCAGGTACAGTCTGGAGAGCCAGGACCGGCAAGGACTCAAAGCCCATTTTGCCAATTTGTACCATGCTGTTCCTCCATGAGTTCCTCAGCTCTTGCAACGTTGAGGTCTATGGTCAGCAGGGCCCTGTGAGCCTTGTGCAGAGGGCAGGAGAGAGCCAGTCAGCCTTCTCCAGCCCATGAGTCTCTCTAGGAGAAGACCCAGGTCTGCCTTAGGCACTGGTTCTATCCAGCTGCTGGACCCTGGTCTTCATGGTCTCCTCATTGCCTGCACCCGGGCATTGGAGTCCAGGATGTTGGCAGCCCTGCTCCAGTTGCTGGAAGACAGACCTCGTATCCTCCTCACCGGTGATTCCAGCTTGAAGTTCACTGCCATTCACACATGCCCACTAAGAACAGAGGATGCGCCCGCACAGAAGGTAGTTGGAAATCGGCTCCAATGAGAACACGGGACACAGGCTACTGCAGGGCTCCATCAGAGAAGCCTGCTGACTAGAAACCTGTTTCCACTCACACGGTCCCTTTTTCCCCCTTTGCTCTGTTTTCCTATTTTGTTGCCAAACCACTTTCCTGCTGGTTCTGTTTTCCTTTACACTCAAAAGGAGTTTTCCAGGGCTACACACAACAGGGACTTATCCGAGAGTGCCGATTTCAGTACGTATATAGCAACACACGGATTATGGTGCTGTAGGCATCCTAGTCAAGGGAAGGCTTAAAGGGAAATTGCAAGGAGACTTTTGCAATGGCTGCGTGGGTCTGTAGAAGAGATGCTTCTGAAATGATCATAGAATTATAGAGTGATTGAGGTTGGAAAAAGCCTTTAAGATCATCGAGTCCAACTGTGAACCTAACACTGCCAAGTCCAGCAGTTAATTTTGAAGGTGACTCATTTTGGCTCATTTTGGAGCTGGTTAATTTTGAAGGGGGTGACTCAACTCAATCCTTTGGTTCCATGTCAATCCCCTCTCTCAGACCAGTGTCTCCTCTTGTCGATGTAGATGATGAGTTGGGAGGGTCCCTGGACCACCCAGGGGATTAATGACTGAAGAGCTCTGGCTGCACACTTGCACAGGCTTGATGCCCAGCTACACCACCATGAGAAATGTAACAGAATTCATACAGCTTTTGCCAGAAATATCAGTTCCTAGCTGGCAGTCCAGAATACCCATGCAAGCCAGCAAGGCTGGAGAGGCATTTCCTGAGTCTGAAGACAAGTGGGCTGGATCAATATTTGTTTCATGCCACTGGGTAAAAACACAGAGAAAAGCAGAATCCTTACAGAGGGCAGTTCTGGTGTCCCATTTCAAGAAGGAAGAGGAAGCCCAAGAAAAGGGAAGGAAGGGTCAAAAACACAACATGGTATTAGTTACCCTTGTCATGCGTTCAACTGACTGGGTACAGAAATGGATCCTCACAACCATACCACATCTTTCCTGAAGACCTTTCCAGTCATTCCAGAGTGGAAAGTCCTCCTTTTCACACTGCTGCTGGTGATTTATCTGCTCACTGTCACGGGGAATGCAGTCACCATTGCCGTCATTTGACTCTGCCGCTATACCACACCCCCATGGATCCCTTCCTCAGCATCTTGTCCTTCTTGGCCATTTAATTCACTTTGGTCATTCCCCTAACATGTTTGGCAGTCTCTGTGGCTGCTTACAAGTCACAGACCTTCTCCTCTGTCTTCCTGGGCCCAGCTGAGTTTAACCTATGTGCTGGGATGTGTTTCCTTTGCTGCAGCGCCATTTGCAACCCCTCATACTATTCTGTCCTTACGAACTCCTGGTTGTGCTCCATGCTTATCTTTAGCTGCTGGGCAATGACAACTCTATCCATGCTCAGCCCACCAACTTGTATGCCATCGGACCCTCTGTGCCCAGTGTAGAGACTGCTTCTTCTGCGGCATTGTCCCTTTGCCGGGAGCAGCCCGCGTGGGCTCCAGCTACTATGAAACATGAGCGTTGCTCTCTCCTCTTATTTTCAGATAATTTAGGTGTCACCCAACAGAGTAAGAACACACAACCCTTTGGGTGTTTGAACTGACCCAGAAAATGGAAACTGGGACTGTGACCTCTGTTGCACTGACTCACTATGCTCATCCTGCTGTAGGTGACTGAGCCTGAGCCGCATCCAGCCAGTGGTTTAACCTCAGAAAGTTTTCCAGGCAAGAGCCAGTGCAGAAATTCCCCTGTGCCAGACTAGAGGCAAAGAACAAGCCGGGCGATTGGGTTCTAAGACAAGCCTGAGCCCTAAGCTCAAATGTCCATGCAAGCATGGGGCACCGCCCTATACTGAACTTCCCATTTTACTCCTTGGGTGAGTGCTACCCATTCTGCCCTGGACAGAGCCTGCGGGGACAACACAGGCTGTGGAGAAGCTTTGCATCCCTGCTTCAAACCCACCGTCTCCTCCCCTCCCTCTCCTCCCCTTCCATTTTGAATCATCCTAATTTGGGGGGGTCATCTGCTCTGCTTCTTTCTATGTCTAAAAGCAAATGCAAAGATGAAGGGAAAAACATCAGTCTTTATTGCATGTATTTTTTCTTGTGCTTCCTTCTGTTAGATGTGTATTTTGATGTAAAAAACAACAGTAAGTTAATGAGTCAGAGATTTGAGACTTGAATAATGAGTTTCATGTACTTCGTTGCAGGTGCCTATGAGAACTTGTTTCCCCAAGGCTCCCTCTACAGTCAATGGAGACACAAGAAAATGGTAGAGGTTGGGTCCTCCCAACCCATAACTGGCATGCCAAAGAAAGATTACAAATCTCTTCCAGACACTCTTCTCTTGCCCTGCATTTAGGTCAGGACATTTGGTAGTAATAGCAATGAGCCGCTGTTTGGAAAGCACTGCATTTCGGCACAGACAAATGTCAGAGGAGACCGTGTGACAGAGTGTGTGGAACCATGGTAAATTTCAATCATTATTTAGAATACGGAAGAAGACAAGTTCTATGTGGTCCCTATTCCACCCACTCCCCCTTTCCTGAAGAAAGCAAGAAGAGAACAAGAATCTGTGGAGGAGAGCAGGGGATTACAAAAGAGGTGCTTGATATTACTTGGTTTGAAATCAACAAATCCTCAGGGATTCCTAGCCCAAAAAGGCAAGTACTGAAAAGTACAAAAAAGAGCTTTCAACATACACATTTGATTTGATTTGATTTGATTTGATTTGATTTGATTTGATTTGATTTGATTTGATTTGATGGTTTAGCATTTGTGCAATAGAAGAGATGAGTTTGGCACATAGGTATGACAGATGTTTGCAATAGGTCTGAGTGAATTTGGAATTTCCCAGGAATGGGCTGAAATGGCTAAAAGCCTCTTTAAAATCTTCTGTTCTGCAGAAAGAACCCTTTGTGAGTGTTTGAAAAAGGTAGAAAGAAGATGACAAATACTCTGGGGACTCTAACTGAAATGTAAAACATAAAAGCCAGGGTGTGAGAAATGCTTGAAGGACTATCTCTGTGTTCTATAGGAAGACTGCAGGAAAGCAAAGGCGTAGAAGAGGAAGGATAGACCTTGTCATCCAGACCATGAAATTATCACACTTGGCTTTGTGCCGTGTTCCTGTCTCGGCAGGATGAACTGAAATTCAGCATGGGACCAGAAAATGAAACTGCAGTTACTGAGTTCATCCTCGAGGGTTTCTCGGGGCTTGATCAAAGACTACAGCTATTTCTCTCTCTGGTCCTTCTGCTCATATACCTGACAACAGTGATGGGGAACACAACCATCATTTTCCTCGTGTGTGTGGATCACCGCCTGCAAACCCCCATGTACTTTTTCATCAGCAACCTGTCCTTCCTGGAAATCTGGTTTACGTCCTCCACGAGCATCAAATTGTTTGTGATCCTGGGTTCTGGTAGGAGAACAATCTCACTAAGCAGCTGCTTTGCCCAATCCTATTTCTATTTTGCCCTGGGCTGTACAGAGTTTGTTCTACTTGTTGTCATGTCCTTTGACCGCTATGTTGCCATCTGCCAGCCTTTGCGTTACACTGCCATCATGAAGCCTCAGCTCTGCGTCCACCTGGTTCTTGCTGCTTGGGTCATGGGCATCACACTCTTGACTTACCGTCCGGTCCTCCTCTACAAGCTGACTTTCTGTGGCTCAAACAAGATCCATCATTTTTTTTGTGACAACTCCCCCTTATTCAAATTGTCCTGCTCTGACACCAGCCTGATTTGGAAAATAGACTCGGTTTTATTATCGTTTGTTGTTCTCAGTTCCTTATGTTTAACTCTGACATTTTACATAGGCATCCTTCCCTGTATTCTACACCTCCCAGCAGCCTCCGGCAGGAAGAAGGCCTTTGCTACATGTTCTTCTCATCTCACCACCTTGGCCATTGTATACGGGAGCTGCATTGCTCTCTATGTGCATCCTTCAGGAGATGTTTCCTTGGAGGCAAACAGAATGGTAGCTTTGCTGAACACTGTCCTGTACCCATTCTTAAATCCATTCATCTACAGTCTTAGAAACAAGGCTGTGATACTGGCCCTGAATGAAGCCATTGCCCGTGCAACACGATAGCTTTTCCCTCAATCATGATGCCTTTCTGGACAGCAACTCCAATGATCTGCTCTCCTATGTTAAATAATACCAATGAATATGCATATAACCTCCAAACGCAGATGTCTCAGGAGATTTATGTTCTCATTGGATTGTTTTAGGTTGAGTGATAAGAAGCTCATCTGCAACTGAAGAAGGCACAAGCAATGTCAGGGGTGTAAACCCATCAAGATGAATCACAGAGAGCAGCTCTCTGGATCACCATTTGGACTACGGGGATTGTTGCCTAGGGCTGTAGGACACATTATGGGTACGCTCCTTTTGATGCAGCCCAGGATGTGGTTGGCTTTCTGGGCCAGTAGTTCCCTGAGCTGCACTTTTGGCCTCCTTCAAAGTTGGGTCCAACACTTGATTGTCCTCTCTCACAAGACCTCTACAAATCCAATGACCTTTCAAAAATTACATTCCACAGAATTATAGATCTTCCCCTGTGACTTCATTGCCACTATTCTGCCTGTTAATAAAGTGGTTTTAATTTCCCTCAACTTTCAGACATGTATCACCTGTTTATATACAATGACCATTTCTAAAGTCAGCTTTTCAGATGCAGACTGTCTCGACAAAGGCCTTTTCTATTGCACTCCACTTTTCTCCTGCCCTTCCTCTTTGGTCATTCAGATTCCTGTCACCTATCCAGCTGCTGCTTTGAGCTTTAGGGAGTTACAAGTTTGCCTGTCTTTCCGTCGTCTAATTATCTCCTTTAGCCAAGTCTGTAACTACGTTTATATCTCTCTTTTTGTACCTGTCCATCTACAGCATTTCTGATAAGATCATCCCTTGTAGCAAAGCAACCGCATTAGAGGCAGCTTGTCCTGAGCATCTGGTTGCAGAGGGTGTTTTATTGTTTATCAAACTTGATCATGCTTTACTTTTCTCTGCTTGCGAAGAGGAAAACTCCTCCTGCGCCTGGGTGCAGCCAGGTCTCTGAGGAGCGCAGGAGGGAGATGGTGCAATGGAGCTGTAACACCCCGCTGCAGAGTTCAGTGGAGAAGTCTGAGGTAAGGAAAAGTGATGCAAACCCCAGTTGGCCAATGACAGGGATGGGGAGGAAGGGGAGGTGAGGAGCAAGGCTGTCCATACAGTCTCAGACCTCAGGGGACTGCTTTTCCTGGCTGCCCGGACCTCCTGAGGAGACCCTCTGCATCAATATCAACTGCTGACTGCTTCTATCGCCTCTTCTCTAACTGAACTGTTAATAAAAAAACCCTTTGAAATAAAAAAAAATTAATATTTTCTGTTAGGTTCTCTTTAAAATCTTCCTTCTAAATTACAGTATGAAACATCTCCAATTAGCTTTATTGAATACGTGAAGAATATTACAGGGAGAGAAATAGCTCGTTTGGACTTTCTGTACTTTAACGAGCCCCATGGTGTATTTGGCCCTGACTCCATTAACCGCAGACACTGAGAGGAGACTGAACAAAGTGCTCCAGAAGTCCAAGTCAGAAGCAAAGTACCTTGAAGCCTTGATTGGGCCCACTGAGGGTCGTTACTGCCAAAGCCTCCCCATGGGCTCGTTAGAGGAGATAACTGGAGGCTGTGGTTGCAGATAGGCAAAGGCACTGTGCAGGTGGCTGTAATGCTGAGGAACCCCTTGGTTGGTTTGATGCAGCAGAAAGGCCAACCCCTGACCCCCAGGCCCTGGGAAGGCAGGTCCTGCCCCTCACTGGTGACTCAGGGCTCTTCCTGGGGGTGGTGGGGTCTGAGGGTGAGCGAGGCTGAGTGTAGGAAAACCGCACACCACCTCCCGGCTTCCCCGAGCAATGGGGAAGAAGAAACCAAGTCCAGAGCCTTACCATAAAGTTGTGCCTGTGTTATGGTTTGAGAAATCCCTCACAATTTATTGTCCTTTAGACAATCACTCTGTCACCCGATGACCCTTGCCCACCCAGGAAGGGGAATCAGGCAAAAACAAGCAAACACATGGGTGGAAATGTCAACAGATTTAATAGACAAAGATTGGATAATTTACATTAATAACACTAAAGAACCAATAGGGATCCAGATACCAATACAAAATATACAAAGACTACACTCAGCCAACGATATCAGTCAGAAGCTGTGCACTCCCAGCAGTGGACAGTAAATGTGGGACACTGCGAGCGCTACGGCTTCGGGAGGAGGGGGAGGGCTGGGGGATCTGGCACTGGGGAAGAAGTTCTCAGGATGGCAGCCATCAAGGGAGAGAATGAACTTTGCAGCAAACTTTCTAATCTGTATTGAATGTGACGACGCTCATGGTATGAAATAACCGTGGTGGCAGCTTGGGTCGAGTGCTGAGGTCTCCCTCCTGAGGTCCCCGCTCCGGGCAAGCTCGAAAACGCTGAGACATCGAAACCCACACACCACAGCTGGCTATAAAGTAAATATAGTCACAAATTCAGACACTAGAGTCCTCTAAAAGTGCAGTCTCACTCAAATTACTGTTGTATTTGTCTTCTAATGTATATATACACACACACAAAAAAATATAATTCTCTAAAGTGATGAACTATTCCTTTACGAGGTCTGTTGAATTTCTGTAGTTCAAAACGAGGAGTCCCATCTATCGTAATTGTCAGCAGAACTGCTACCCTGGACTTCCGGGGGGCAGACTTGGGGCTTTTCAGGAGCCTGGTTGACAAAGTCCCCTGGGAGGCAGTCCTCCAGGGCAAAGGAGCCCAGGAAGCCTGCATGGTTTTCAAGAAGGAAGTCTTAAAGGCGCAGGAGCAGGCTGTCCCCCTGTGCCAAAAGACAAGCCGTTTGGGAAAAAGACCGGCCTGGCTGAACGGGGAGCTAGGGTTGCAACCTAAGGAGAAAAAGAGGATTTATGGCCTTTGGAAGGGCAGGCCACTCATGAGGACTACAAAGAGGTAGAGAGGCTATGTAGGGAGAAAATCAGAAGGGCCAAAGCCCAGCTAGAACTAAACCTGGTTTCTGTTGTCAAGGGCAACAAACAAAGTTTCTATAAATGTATTAGCAATAAAAAGAAGACTGAGGATAATCTCTATCCTCTAGTAGATGGGACCAGTAACATCGTGACCAAGGATGAGGAAAAGGCTGAGGTACTTAATGCCGTCTTTGCCTCAGTCTTCAGCAGTAGAACCAGTTGTTCTCTGAGTGCCCAGACCCTTGAGATGGAAGACAGGGATGGGGAGCAGAACGCATCCCCTGTAATCCAAGGGGAAATGGTGAGGGACCTGCTTCAGCACCTGGAGGTACACAAATCAATGGGGCCAGATGGGATCCACCCAAGGGTACTGAGGGAGCTGGCGGAAGTGCTCACCAGCCCACTTTGCATCATTTATGAGAAGTCCTGGCTAACCGGGGAGGTCCCAGCTGACTGGAGGTTGGCAAACATGACACCCATCCACAAGAAGGGCAGGAAGGAGGATCCAGGGAACTACAGGCCGGTCAGTCTGACCTCGGTGCCTGGGAAGGTCATGGAACAGATCATCCTCAGGGCCATTACATGGCACATGCAGGAGAATAGGGTGATCAGGCCCAGTCAGCATGGGTTTGTGAAAGGCAGGTCATGCCTGACAAACCTCATCTCCTTCTATGACAAGGTGACCCACTTAGTGGATGAGGGAAAAGCTGTGGATGTAATCTACCTGGATTGTAGCAAAGCTTTTGACACCGTTTTCCACAGCATTCTCCTGGAGAAACTGGCTGCTCATGGCCTGGACCAGGTGTACTCTTCGCTGGGTAAAAAACCATCTGGATGGCCGTGCCCAGAGAGTGGTGGTGAATGGAGTTCAATCCAGTTGGTGTCCGGTCACAAGTGTTGTATCCCAGGGCTTGGTGCTGGGGCCGGTTCTCTTTAATATCTTTATCAATGGTCTGGATGAGGGGATCGAATGCACCCTCAGTAAGTTCGCAGATGACATTAAACTAGGTGGGCGTGCTGATCTGCTTGAGGGTAGGTTGGCTCTGCAGAGGGATCTGGACAGGCTGGACTAATGGGCCGAGGCCAATGGTGTGAGGTTCAACAAGTCCAAGTGCCGGGTCCTGCACTTGGGTCACAACAACCCCCTGCAGCACTACAGGATGGGGGCGGTGTGTCTGGAAAGCTGCCCGGCAGAAAAAGACCCGGGTGGACAGCCGGCTGAATGTGAGCCGGCAGTGTGCCCAGGTGGCCAAGAAGGCCAACAGCATCCTGGCCTGTATCAGGACTAGTGTGGCGAGCAGGACTGAGGCAATGATCATCCCCCTGTACTCGGCCCAGTGAGACCCCAACTCGAGTACTGCGTTCAGTTTTGGGCCTCTCACTACAAGAAGGACATTGAGGTGTTGGAACGTGTCCAGAGAAGGGCAACGAAACTGGTAAGGGGTCTGGAGGACAAATCTTATGAGGAACGACTGAGGGAACTGGGGTTGTTTAGCCTGGAGAAGAGGAGGCTGAGGGGAGACCTTATCACCCTCTACAACTACCTGAAAGGAGGTTGTAGAGAGGTGGGGGCTGACCTCTTCTCCCTGGTGACAAGTGATAGGACCAGAGGAAATGGGTTCAAGTTATGTCAGGGGAGGTGTAGATTGAATATTAGGAAACACTTTTTCACTGAACGGGTTTTTATAATTGGAATAGGCTGCCCAGGGAGGTGGTGGATTCACCATCCCTGGAGGTGTTTATAAAAAGGGCAGATTTGGTACTTAGGGACATGGTTTTGAAGTGTTTTTTGTCAGGGTAGGTTAATGGTTGGACTTGATGACCTTAAAGGTCCCTTCCAACCTCAGCAATTCTATGATTCTATGATTCTACAACATGTACTGCTGAATGGTGTTACTGCTGCCTGGGCATTTCCCCTTGTTGAACTCGGTGAAGTTCCCCTCTGCTCCTTTCTCCAGCCTGCTGAGGTCCCTCAGCAGGGCAGCACAACCATCTTGTGTAGCAGCAGCTCCTCTCAGTTTCATATCATCTGCAACCCGCTGAGGGTGAACTCTGCCCCACCATCCAGGCCATTAACCTAGTTGTTAAAGAGTGTTGGTCCCAGTGTCGACTCCCCACGTACAGACGTAGTAAATGACCTCTAGATGGATTGCGTATCTCTGGACACAACCTTCTGACCCCAGGTGTTCAGCAAGCTTCCAATCGACCGCCCTTTCACAGAACCACAGAATCATAGAACCTATGATAGAGAACTCCTATATTCTTTTCTGTGTTCTCTCTCTAATCATAGAGATCTGCAGTGACAATAATGGCATTGTTCCCCTGTTCAGCCCCACATTGCCTGACAGAATTTGGGGCAGCTACTCAATTTCATGTTCAAACCTAGGCCCAGAGAGCTACATGAGATGCCAAGGCTGGCATGGACCACACGGGACCTACGAGAAAACAGTTCCCATTCAGGGTGGATGCATCACAGATGCCCCAGACAGCATCGCAGAGAGTGCTATTTGGTGTCTGTTCTGTTGTGTGATGCCATCATTCAGAGGCATCAGTCAGAGGCATCAGTCACCAGGTCTATTCAGAGGCAAGGTCTGACCCCTCTCTATCCCACAGTGACACGCGTTGCATGGCCATGAAGCACATCGCACAGGCATCTTCACTCACTCCCTTGGTGATACAGTCAATGAAAAGACCAATAACTTGAACAGTGTGCCTGGATACATCTTGCCCTAAAGGAGAGCACTGTCCAGGCGCAGCAATGGTCCATATCAAAACTGAATTGAAACTCAAAAGGAATTCCAGGGCACCAAGATGAGCTTTTGCTACTTCTGGAACAGTTAAAGAAGCCCAAGGGATAATGTAGCAGCACTGCTGAATTTAGTAGGAGTAGGTGTAGATAGATCTGAGACACTTGATGTCCTCTTTTCCTCTGTTACCACCAGCAAGGTCTCCCAGGCCTTTGTGCTTTGAGGCAGGATTCCAGAGGAGAACAACCAGCAGTGGATGGGGAACAAGCCAGGGTTCACATGAGCCAACTACACACTTACCAGTGCGTAGGACCAGAGAGTTTGCATCCAAGGGTGTTTTTTTTCACCAGGAGGTGCTGGTCTGTGATGATCCCAGCAAGAAAGGCACTCAGCCTCCATAAGGGACCTTTGAAACTCTTCTGACATCTACCCAGAGAAGCCTCCAGGTTCATGAGCAGGTTCCCATGAAGAACCGTAAGTATCCTGGCATTCAGTGGCCAGGCAAAGCAACAGGGTGCCAACAGTCTGGAGGATCTTGGGATGACTTCTTAACACAGCTGCCAGGTGGGCCAGGAAGGGTGGTGCTCACCTAGCCCAGGTACTGGCCAACATGGAAGAGCTGGTCAGGATGTGATCAACAGTGTCAGCCCTGGCTGTCGTGACCAGGAAATAGTGGTGTCCCAGGTGCCAAAGAGGAGTGAGGAAGGCCAGCAGCAGAGCACAGATGGGCGGGCTCCAGAGAAGACGACTTTGACGTGTGTGGGAGACTGATACAAGCGGTGCCCTGGGAAGCAGCTCTGAAGGGTGAAGGAGCTCAGGGAATCTCATAGGCCTTACAGGACAGCATCCTCCAAGGGCAGGAAGGATCTCTCTGAATAGCCATGAAGAGAAACATCCCTCTGAGGAGGCTGCTGGTGTAAAGTGAGTGAGCGCCAGGGCCAAAAGGCAGCAGGCAGGAGGTGGAAGCAGGGGGCAGCTGCCAAGGAGGAACTGAGAAGCCTTGGCCCAGCATGGAGGGAGGGTGTCAAAGCCAAAGCTGCCATGGGCTGGAGCGTTGCAGTGCTGGGGAGCAAAAGCCCAATGAGCTGATGCAGGCTTGGAGGGTCATGGGGAATGAGTCAGCCTCTGCCAGGAGGCCTGTGACAAGTGGGCACTGCAGAGGTTTGCATCTTGAATGCATGCCTCAGCCTAGGAGAGGGGGGGTGCCTCCTGCAAGGGATGGTGCGGGGTCTGTGCCAGTCCATCCATATGGCTCTGGATGGTGCCGACTCTACTTGAAGTCATTCCTCTAAGCCAAACGCATTGGCATTAATGCCAAAGGGGCTAGTTAAAATCAAACATGTTATTCCCTTTGTCTCTCTGCTTTGACATCTTTTCACTTTGACTGCACTCCCAAAATCTCTTTAATGAGCCACATCAGACCTGAAGACTAAAGGAAAATTATGCCCCAACTTGGTTCCTTCGGGTGGTTTTTTTTGTGGGAATGAGCCCTCTGGTGCCGAGTTCCTGAACTGCAGCTCCTGAAAGGCTGACCAAGCTTCTGGAGAAGCAGCAAACCTGGAGGTTTCTGAGGGTGTTGGCAGGCCCTGCTGACGTCCCTCACTGAAGAGACCATGGAGGGAATGAGCAGGCAAAGCACCTGTCTCTGGGGACTGGTAAAGCAGGAAGTCGAAGGCACTTGGTACAGGAGGAAATTTAAATGTGAAGACCCCTGTGAAAACCCTTGATGTGCTTTACCAAGCAGAATGGTCAAGCCCAGAGCCCCAGCCCCTGGGAAGGGGTATCCTTGGCCTCTTAAAATACTCTGGTCACTTTGTGGGGGCAATGCAATGTGGGAATGTGTAACACCAGGTGCAGATCAGCAGTAGCGCACGTCCCAGGCTCTGTGGAGGGCAGGTGAGGAGAAAAAATGCACTGGAGCTGTCAGAATCTGGTGTCCTCTCGTGGCACACAGTGGAAGAGACAGAAGCCATAGCTGAGCAGACAAGGCTCTCAGTTCTGTTTGGGTGTCAAAGCCCCACCAAGGTCCTTGGCCGTCCCCACCACAGCTACACACTCCTACTCCTGTGCCTGCTTCCTTCCTGCCAGCACTGGGGTTTTCTGGGGCTATGCCAATGCCTGTGATTTCCCGACAATGCATGTGGATTCTTCAGTCATGATGACCTTCCAAAATGTATCACAGCAGCCCTCTTGTGACATTGGGCTGCTCTCCCAACATCTTTAGATTCATCCCATCTGGTCCAATGGACTACTAAGGGTTGACCTTAGCTAAGTATCCCCAGACTTGATCTCCATCCACTGCTGGGTTTTGCATGGGGTTTTGCCTCTTAGGCACATGGAACTGGGAGGCCTTGCTGGTGAAGAAGGAGGAGAGAAGAGAACAGAGAAAAACTTGGATCTACACATGCTCTTAGCGAATTCGGCAGTGGTCACACACGATGTTCAATTCTTCTTTCAAAGTTCCTGGAGTAGTAACAGCTTATCCTTATGCCCTTGAACTTCCGTGCAAGTGTCAGCTCTATAGGACCTGTGGCTTTTCTAAAACCAACCGTATTTCTGAATTCTTCCTTTGTTTTAACACATGCCTCCTCATCTCACATGCTTCATTTTCTCTATAGAGCTTCCCCATGAATTTTCTGTTTCCCCAAGCTCCTCTCCTGACAGCTGGGCTTGTTTTTTTCTGACTATTGGTATGACTACACTCTCATACTTGACACATGCTGTCCTTGCAGATGAGGTATACTGAGCTCTGCTGCCCTTCTGTGCTGCTCACATGTGCTCCCCGACTAAAAGTCACAAGATGAGGCCAAAGGCTGCTCCTCTGAGGTCTAGCATCTACATTCTTCTATTCTCCTTCCCTCTGGGGGGACAGGCCCCACTATTTCATGGACATGATAGCCAAAACTGACATTCTTTAGACGTCCATGTCCAGCTCTACCTTCATGGAAATTAACAGATGCAGATGAGCATTACCATTGTTGGCCGATCTGGCAGCTGTGCTATAAAGACTGGGGTCCTCAGCTGTGTCTTGACCAATATTCTCGAGAAGCCTCCAGGACAGTTTGCATGCAGTTGTGGTCCCCTTCCAGTGAATGCCAGGGCAATTAAAGTTGACAGGGTGATGTAAATAGGTTTGTTGTCTCCCACCACAATGTAACCCTTACCAGTCTCTTTTCTGACCCTTACTGGTTCACCCAGTTTATTTATCACCTAGAGGAGCTCCACAAATCTAAGCAGGTCCTTCACCCTGAGGGCAAGCCTCTCTCAAAATTTCTGGCCTCCTGATCATCCTGCACCCACCCATCACAGCACCCCAGTCATGGGAGATGTCCAAACACCCCTCAGCTCTTCTTCCCTCCAAGTGGAATGAAGAGATGGCACACACAGCTCCAGCCCCTCCTCTCTGTGCCCAGGCTGAAGACCTTGGGGCATGGCTGGGCTGCGGCACCTGAGCTGTGGCACACTTGGGCTGAGAGCAGACTCACAAGACCTGCTTCCAAGGCCCCAAGACCTCAGTTGCACAAAGGATTTGCTTCAGAGCAGAGACATGCTGGAGTGGATGGCAAAGGGCAGTGTGAAGAGGAACTGAGGTGCACACAAAGGGAGCAAACTCTGTGGTGGAGATGAAGCTGGTCTGAGGAAGAACAAGATGGTGTTGAAAATGTCCTTGGTGTGAACATGCTGTGATTCAGGCCCACTGTGAAAATCATTGGCCTGATCCATGATTCTATCATCAAGGGGATGGCTAAACAATTCAGGAGAGAAGAACCAGCATAGTTTGAGAGTGAAGGAGCATGAGAGGAGACCCTGGTGTGATGTGCTTGCTGTTCAGGCGCTGCCCAGTTTCTCTGGAGAGAGAAAGGGACAGAGCTTGTGCCAGTGCAGGGGTGGGATTCAGTCAGTGGCCCAAAGGCACCCACTCTGTCTGAGATGCTCTGGGTGATGGCTGTCACACAGCCAGGCTGGATGGGGACGGGGTTCCTGTACAGGACTCGGCTGTCCCTGTCAGGCACATGCAGTTGTGCTGGAGAGCCCTGGCACCTCCCCTACCACTACAGCCCTGAATTTGTAAACTAAATTGAGGTTCAGCTGCCCTGAATTAGGTCAGGCAATGAAGGGATGCACGTGAGACACCTGCCATTCTACTCCAGGGACATGTGGAAAAGACAACTGATGGAGAAGAGAGAAACTTAACTCTGCCTGTGCCGCACGACTCCATTTGGTCAGCTGAATCCCTCTATGGGCTGCCCTGGGCAGAAGGAAGAGTTACAGGGGCACTTGTCCTCCACGTGGACACCTTCTGTCATTGAAGTTGGCCAAAGGGATTTCCCCCCAGCCTCCACCAAGATGCCCCCAGATGCTGCCCTGTCTCTCTGAACTGCTCCAATAGAGCTTGCAGTTCCCAACATGCCTCTTGGTCACCTCTGGCACCACAGATGTCCCCAGGTGTCTGTGTCCGAACATCTTCCTCCTGCCCTCCCTCTCCACTCATTCACAAGTGAGCTGAGACCAGGAGCTCTCATGCAGGAGCTGCTCTTGTGCCCATGTGAAGTGAGGCCAGAGGAATGCCACCTGCTGGGGGTTTGTGGTGGGCATGGGATGGAGCTCTTGTAGCCCCAGGGACTACAAACCCAGGCTGAGAAGCCTCCATTGACTCAGCTGAATCCCTTCCCTCCAAAGAAGAAAAGGAGATTGCTCCCTGGCATTATCCTGCTGTCATGTCTAATACTAAAACAAAACAGTTACTCTTAGACTTAAATTTGCAACAGCTAGAAATAAGTCTCTCTCCACATCTAAGGGTGGGAACACGAGGGACTCCTTCAGGCTGTTTACCAGTAGGTTCCCCTGGAGCCCCAGGGACACCTCCAGGGAGCCCAGAGGGGACAGAGAGAGTGCCACCGTGGGCTGGTCCTCTGCTGCTGAGCTGGGCCGGGCTGCTGGGCCGGAGGGAGCTCCTGGCAAGCGGGCAGCGCTGCAGAGAGACAGCTCTGCCCAGGAGCAGGGCTGGGGGCACTGCCTGCAGGCAGCGAGAGGAGACTTGCGAGGCAGAGAGAGCTTAAAGGCAGTTGGGAGTGGGGGGTGCTGAGAGCTCAATGGGGCAGAAATCTTCACCGCCCTCTGCGTGGTAAGTCTCGGGGTGCCGGGCAATGCAGCTCCAGTTCCTGGAGGGATCTCCTCAAGCTGGTCCATCTGAGAGCTGCTGGGCTCTGTCAGGAGGACTCTCTCAGTTTCTGTGCTGTAGAGGAGGAGGATGTGCTCCAGAGCAGGGCTTCCCTGCTGCCCGGTGAGAGGGACAGGGCCCGAGGGCTGCCTTCTGCTGGGGATGGTTGTGGAGGTGTGCGTAGGGGTGTGCAGGCAGGGGTGGCCAGGGCTGTCCTTGCCAGCAGGGTCCTTACACCCCAGGGGCTGTGTGCCGGGGCAGGGACTCTGCTAGGGTCAGCTCTGCGCCTGCCCGGGGAGCTCCCACGGAGCTTCTGTGGGGAGAAGCAGTGGGTGGAAGGAGTGACTGCCAGCAAGGCAGATGCCTTCTGTTGCTGAGATGGACCTGTGTGGGTCAGGGCTGCTCCAGATCCCCATCACCCCCAGGACATTTGCAGAGGGCCCGTTTTGAAGAAGGACATCGAGGCACCTTTCCCCTGAAAGGGAACAAGTCTGTGCTGTGGGATTTCTCCTCTCGGCTGTTGGGTGGGCAGTGGGAGGTGGGAAAGGATTTCTCCTTTGTGGAGAAGGCACAGAGACCCCCGTTCTCAACAGCACTTCCCTGAACCCCTCCTGAGCCCCCACACACCCAGAGATGCCCCCGGACAGCGCTGTGCTGCCAGGAGGGGTCTGCAGGGCAGAGCTGAGCACACAGCGGGTGGGATGGGCTCTGGGGCACTGGCAGGGAGGAGACCCGTTGGCAGAGAAGCAGCTCCAGGCAGGGGCAGCTCCTGGCAGCCCAGACACAGGCAGGGACAGAGAGGGAGCTGCTGCCAGAAGTGCCCAGGCAGGGGGGATCCTGGCACCACCGGCCACCCCCTGAACTTCAGACAACTTCTCGGCAGCAAGCCTCTGCTCTCCTCTCCCGCCCGCCCCACAGCCACAGGGTCCAGAGCCCGAGATGCCTTCTCAGCAGCTGCACCTCCAGTCCAGGAGAAGTGAGTGTGTCCTACAAGTGATGCACAACATAAAAGCAAGTGCCCTGCAGTGTCGCTGTCTGGAGACACTGTCACTGAGGAGAAGGCTTCACTGCACGCCTGCCTGACTCCCTCTCCTCGCTTCATTTTTTCAGAGAACATACGTGTTTCTCCTTGTTTCCCCACCCCTCTGTTGAACTCTGCATCTAAGGAGTTTGGGAGGGGGTGCGGGTCAGCTTCTCTTCTGCCTCTGACTCTGCCTCTGACTCGTGCCCCAGAGGTGCCCTCATGGAAAGTTGGTGTCGAGGCAGTATTTTACCCGATAAGGGAGAGTGTCACTGAGTTTGTGGGGTTGGGAATGAGCTGGGTCATTCCTCATTCAGCTGTGGGAGGGGGATTTCTGTGAGGAATGGCATTGGGATTTCCTCAGAGAAGTCTCTCCCAGTTTGTCACTGCCTTTTCCTCCTTGGACAGGTCCCCCTGCCCAGAGGCAGCAAATGTCCAACAGCAGCTCCATCACCCACTTCCTCCTCCTGGCATTCGCAGACACACGGGAGCTGCAGCTCTTGACCTTCGGGCTCTTCCTGGGCATCTACCTGGCTGCCCTCCTGGGAAACGGCCTCATCATCACCGCCATCACCTGCGACCACCGCCTCCACACCCCCATGTACTTCTTCCTCCTCAACCTCTCTGTTCTTGACCTGGGCTCCATCTCCACCACTCTACCCAAAGCCATGGCAAACTCCCTCTGGAACACCAGGGCCATCTCCTATGCAGGATGTGCTGTCCAGCTCTTTTTCTTTCTCATTTTTACTTCAGCTGAGTATTCTCTCCTCACCATCATGGCCTATGACCGCTACGTTGCCATCTGCCATCCCCTGCACTACGGGACCCTCCTGGGCAGCAGAGCTTGTGTCCACATGGCAGCAGCTGCCTGGGGCAGTGGGTTTCTCAATTCTTTCCTGCACACGGCCAATACATTTTCACTGTCCCTCTGCCAGGGCAATGCCGTGGACCAGTTCTTCTGTGAAGTCCCCCACATCCTCAAGCTCTCCTGCTCACACTCCTACCTCAGGGAAGTTGGGCTGATTGTGGTTAGTGCCTGTTTAGCATTTGTGTGTTTTGTTTTCATTCTGCTGTCCTATGTGCAGATCCTGAGGGCGGTGCTGAGGATGCCCTCTGAGCAGGGACGGCACAAAGCTTTTTCCACATGCCTCCCTCACCTGGCCGTGGTCTCCCTCTTTATCACCACTGGAGTGTTTGCACATCTGAAGCCCCCCTCCATCTCCTCCCCATCTCTCGACCTGGTGGTGGCAGTGTTGTACTCGGTGGTGCCTCCAGCAGTGAACCCCTTCATCTACAGCATGAGGAACCAGGAGCTCAAGGATGCCCTGTGGAAACAGGCCCAATGGACGCTGTTTCACCGACAATAACCTGCCGCCCCTTCTCCGCACATTGCCCAGAGTTGATCTTAGACCACGAGCCTGAATTTTTCTCTTGTGATAATCCTGCTTATTGATATTTTTCTGGGTTTATACTACTTTTTTTGAGGCTTGATCCTACTGGGTCTGACCCTTGCACAACACTGAGTCAGATGTAGCTGGTCAGATAACAGCTCTTAAATGAAATGGGATGTCCCAGGTAAAATAGGGAGAAAAGGGAGAAACAGAAATAAAAGACATGGGCTGAGATAAATATTGTTTAAAAGAACAGTAACAGAAAAGATATTATTACTACTACTACTACTAATAATAATAATAATAAAATATAGTGATGCAACACAAATTGCTGACACTTCCCAATGATTAACTACCCAGCCTGTCCGGAGATGTGATCACCGATCCCTGCCCCTCTGCTAACTCCCATTTATATACTGAGCATGACATCTATGGGATGGAATATTCCTTTGGCCAGCATGTTTTGTCTGTGGCCCCCCACCTTCCACAGGAAGTTGAAAAAGTCCGTGACAATATAAGCATCACTCAGCAACAACTAAAACAATATGTGTTAGCAATGTTATTCTCAAAGTCAATCCAAAACAGAGCAGCTACCAGGAAGGATATTAACTCTATCCCAGGCAAAACCAGGACAGCGTCCGCCCCTTATTCTATACCATCTACCTCATGCCCAGGTCTTACACTTTTCCATAAATCACCACCATTTTCCTGTCTTTCATATATGTATATATGCACACAGATATCATTCCCTTAGTCCATGGGCCATCCCACTGAAATGTCCCTTGAGTTCATTTAGTCCATGACTTTGGGCTCCGTCTCTTGTAACTGTCTTTCCCGGCAGGAGACGTGATGTGTGGTGTTGACTTGTTGCGTGCTGCATCTGGAGCTCACAGCTGGTGTAGCCGGCATGGCCCATGCCCATCATCTGTGGGTTGAAGATGTCGATCTCAAGACAATTCCCGGGTGCCAGTTGCTGCAGCCACTTCTGGTTCCATCACTTCTGCACTTTGCTCAGTTTCATCAAAGTTCATTCTTCATTAATTTAGGTCACTCTCACTGTAAT
Organism: Vanellus vanellus; assembly: GCF_965231255.1. NCBI lineage: Eukaryota > Metazoa > Chordata > Aves > Charadriiformes > Charadriidae > Vanellus > Vanellus vanellus. The sequence goes on along the minus strand of NW_028128477.1, from coordinate 1,162,593 downwards.
ACCATAGGTAGAGCATATAGTGGTAATTTAGCAATAAATATCATATCATTTGATTCATTGGCCATTCTCACCAAAATCAAATCCCCTTGAGGAACACATTGATCATCCCCATCCTCCCGCATCACCCACCAAGTGCACTCAGGGCCTTTAAAATAAAGAAATCCAACAGATAATTTTGCCTTTGCTTGTGTCAGGAATATCCCAGACTGTCTTCCTGAACATATTCAAATCCTCAAATGTTACCTAACCAGGTGGCCTTTGCCAAATGTGTATCCCGACTTTTGAAGGTCCCACCACCCATGGCTCTCAGTGTAGTTTATAGCAGTCCGTTGTATTGTTTCATTTTCCCAGAGGCTCGTGCATGGTAGGGGATGTGATACACCCGCCCAATGCCATGCTCTTTGGCCCAGGTGTCTATGAGGCTGTTTTGGAAATGAGTCCCACTGTCTGACTCAAATCTCTCTGGGGTGCCATGTCGCCATCAGACTTGCTTTTCAAGGCCCAGGATAGTTGTTCAGGGCGGTGGCATGGGGCAGAGGGTGTGTTTCCAGCCATCCGGTGTTTGCTTCCACCATTGTGAGCACGTGGTGCTTGTCTTGGCGGGTTTGAGGGAGTGTGATAGAACCAATCTGCCAGGCCTCCCCGTATTGATATTTCAGCCAACGTCCTCCATATCAAAGAAGCTTTAACCGCTTGGCTTGCTTAAATGCAGCACACCTTTCACATTCGTGGATAACCTGTGCAATAGTGAACGTGATCAAGTCCACCCCCTGGTCACGAGCCCATCTATATGTCGCATCTCTTCCTTGATGGCTTGAGGCGTCATGGGCCCACCAAGCTATGAATAGTTCACCCTTACGTTGCCAGTCCATGTCCACCTGAGCCACTTCAATCTTAGCAGCCTGATCCACCTGCTGGTTGTTTTGATGTTCCTCAGTGGCCTGACCCTTGGGTACGTGGTCATCTACATGATGTACTTTCACAACCAGATTCTCTATCCGGGCAGCAATGTCTTGCCACAGTTCAGCAGCCCAGATGGGTCTACCTCTGCACTGCCAGTTGCTCTGCTCCCACTGCTGTAACCACTCCCACAGAGCATTTGCCACCACCCATGAATCAATATAGAGGTAAAGCACCAGCTGCACGGGGGCTCACAGCCGGTCCCAGGTCACCCCTGCGCCTGTGATTTCACTTTGGGGCACATTCCAGAGCCACCAGACAGGCAGGGGTTGGGAGACGATATTGGAGGGAGGGCACAGACAAAGCGCTGTAGCACCTCCAGGAGAAGCACTTTCCACTGCCACAGGCTGTGACGTGGGCGATAGCTTGGCTCCCAGCGACACTCATCCTCACCCAGGGAGAGGAAGAGGAGTGCTGTGCTTTGCACCGCCTTCAGTGAGCTTTGCCTGGAGGAGAGACTCTGTGATGGGTGGCATTGAGTTCAGTGCTCACAAGAACATCCTCTGTAGCTGCAGTCAATGCTTCAGGTCAGTGCTTGGAACAAGAGGGGATGGGGACACACAGCATTTCCCAGGCTGTGTCACGCTGCCTTAGTGTCTCTCCAGCGCTTCCCTCGGCACTGAACCTCTTTTCCAGCACTTCCCCATAGTCCTGGTGCCTCCCTGGACACCGGAATTCATCCCCAACCCAAGATCTCACAGCAGCACTGGAAGCGGTGTCTGACGAACCCCCCGATGCGGTGCAGGGCTGGAGCGTGGCCAGCCGGGCTTGTCTGCCGTGGGGCGGGAGGTGTTCCTTCCCCACACAGCGCCATTCTCTGGTGGTCTTGTTGAAGCAAGGAGGGCACTGGCCCTGTGGCTCTCTGTGCACAGCCGGAGGCGGTGACTCCTTGTTAAAACAACCGGCTCGTAACACATGAATTAATAAGCCCCACGGCCTCCCAGCGTGGCTACTGTGTGTGCCCAAATTGGTGCCCCAGGAAGGAGGCACAGGGGATAATAGGGTCCGGGTTTAATGCAGCAAAGATGCTTTTTCCCCCAGCACTGCTTTGCTTTTTTCAGGGCTTTGTTTTCCACCCGCTGGAGCAATGCCGGGAACAATGTCTATAAAATCCCCGGCACTTCACCTGAAATGATGCAGCTCATTACCAAGTACGCCTACACCGGCACAGTACCGGTCACGGCCGACAATGTTGAACGTTTGCTGATAGCAGCCGACCAGTTCAACGTCATGGGCATCGTCAGACTGTGCTGCGAGTTCTTAAAGTCCCAGCTGTGCTTGGAGAACTGCGTTGGCATCTGGAGATTCACCGAGTATTACTACTGCCTTTATTATTGACTTTATTATTGACCTGCGAGAAGACGCCCATGCTTTCATCCCCCATCACTTGGAGGGGGTGACCAGGGTGTCGAGAGAGTTTCTGCAGCATTCCGTCAAAGACCTCCTGTGTGTCATGCAGAAGGAGCAGCTCCGTGGGAAAGAAGAGGCCGTGTTTAAGGCTGTTCTGCAATGGATGGCTCACGACCCACAGAACAGGAGGCAGCAGGTTGCAGTCTTGCTGGGCAAGGAAGAGTGGAAGGGGGGACAGAGGGCATTTATTTAAAACAAAGAAAGTCTAGGTTATTCTTAGCTTAGAAAAAATAAACTCAGCATTTTCGACAGTAAGGACTTTGCTTGAAACTTTTGAAATCCTGCCTTCACAAGGGTATAAATTTGTAGTTCATATTCACTGTACATACACGCCACTCACCCAAATCCCATTGCTTGTTAGCACGCGCATGGTTTCCGAAGGCACACACACTGACACTGACACTATGGAAATGATCAGGTATGTGTTGTCTATGAGTGCCCAGGCCACAGTTGTGTGAGGCATTGCACAAGCATCGGAAATCCTTGCCCAAAAGAGTTTGCAAACCACCCGTTCCTTTCGACTGGGCTCGAAAGGGGGACCATCTTGCATAGGGGAGGATGGCACATCGCTCTCATGTTCTTGAGGCAGTCCTATTCGAGTCATGGTTTCAGTCAGAGTCCTTCCTGAACGATCATTGCCTGGGAGGACAGCACCATAAAAGCAGTCAAGTGCCTTCTGGGCCACCTCTGGGGACAATTCTCAGCCTTCGAGGATAACATCATGAAAACTTTCCAACTGCCCATGCTGTCCCAGGAGAGAGATTGGGACACAAAGTATGGAATTACATGAGTGATTCTCTGTTCACGAGCACGAGTGGTCCCAGTCAAATTGGGACACCCCAAATGCAGTTTCACACATGGTTCTTATACCTTTAGAGCATTCAGGTACAACACAATTTGAGTGATCGCTACGTAACACGCACACGCAGGCTGCTGTTTGGCAAAGCAACTCTCATGCTGTGGCATCATCATCCACCTGCTGCTCTCCTAATGGAGACGTCCCTGGAGTCGGTCTTGCTGCAGTTCCTTATCTCTGATGCCAGATGAGGGGAGGGTTTCACAGGGGTGTCAGAGGGGCTGGGAGGCTGGCGTCATCCGCGCAGTGCTGGAGTATCCTTTCTTCTTCAGGCTGGGGGCTGTCTTCTCCTCCCGACAATGAGCTGGGTCCTGTAGTCATGCTGACTGAACCATGGCTATGCAGTACACAATAGAAACGCTGTATATCTTAAGAAAGTTCATACAGTTTCGTACTCTAAAAAGTAATTGTTACAATAGTTCTGGAATGAGATTTTCCTAACAGTCCCTCCTTTTCCTTTCACCGTCAGGGTCACACTATACTCTTCATTATTTAAGTCGTAAGTCAAGTTCATAAGGTAATATTACACTGTAAACACACCCATCTAATTAGAAAGCAAAACAAGAGAGTGAATACAACCACCCAAATCCTTTCAGTTCACAGTCCTGTTCCTAAGTCTGGGAGCCAAGAGGTTAGCCACCCAAAGAGATTTAGGGGAGATCCCTTCCCTATTTCGTGTAATATTTTTAAATGAGTCTTTCTCTTGTTTCTCTCAGTTTTGTTTTTCTGGTCTTGACTGACATAAAAACCCCAGCAGCTCTTATTCAAGAACGCACCTACTCTGTCCTGTACTTCTAAAAGGTGCTCTAGAGCTAAGCCATTCTATATTACCATTTTTGATAATAATTTGATTTCTTCCTCTAAGGCTGTCATACTGCCTGCCCTCATTAATGGCTTTTTCTAATTCTCTTGGCACAATTGCAGTAGCCCTTTCTAGTTTTGCGGTCCTTCGCTGTGGGATAAAATCTGATACAGACAGGTGGAACTCAGTGCCACATTATCAAAGGCATTTATGAAAGGCAGGTCCTGCTTGACTAACCTGATCTCCTTCTACAACGTGGTCACGCGCTCAGTGGATGAGGGAAAGACTGTGGATGTTGTCTATCTGGACTTTAGTAAAGCCTTTGACACTGTTTCCCACAGCATTCTCCTGGAGAAACTGGCTGCTCATGGCTCGGATGGGCACACGCTTTGCTGGGTAAAAAACTGTCTGGAAGGCCATGCCCAGAGAGTGGTGGTAAACGGAGTTAATTGCAGTTGGCGGGCGGTCAGGAGTGGAGTCCCCCAGGGCTCAGTGCTGGGGCCAGTCCTGTTTAACGTCTTTATCAATGATCGGGATGAGGGGATGGAGCGCACCCTCAGTCAGTTTGCGGATGACACCAAGCTGGGTGGGAGTGTTGATCTGCCTGAGGGTAGGGAGGCTCTGCAGAGGGATTCGGACAGACTGGACCCATGGACCAAGGCAGACTGTAGGAGTTTCAATGAGGCCAAGTGCTGCGTCTCACACTTTGGCCACAACAACCCCCGCCAATGCTACAGGCTTGGGGATCAGTGTCTGGAAAGCTGCTCACAGAGAGGGACCTCTGTTGTTGGTATAGCAGCTGAACATGAGCCAGCAGTGTGCCCAGGTGGCCAAGAAGCCCACTGGCATCGTGGCCTGTATCAGGACTAGTGTAGCCAGTAGGACCAGGGAGGAGATTTTCCCCCTGTATTGGGCACTGGGGAGGCCGCATCTTGAGTACTGTGTTCACTTTCGGCCCCCTCACCACAAAAAGGACGTTGAGGCGCTGGAGCGTGTCCAGAGAAGGGCAACGAAATGGGTGAGGGGTCTGGAGAACATGTCTTATGAGGAGCGGCTGAGGGAACTGCGGTGGTTTAGCCTGGAGAAAAAGAGGCTGATTGGAGACCTTATCGCTCTCTAAACATATCTGAAAGGAGGTGGCAGAGAGGTGGGGGTCGACGTGTTCTGTCAGGTAACGGGTGTTAGAACAAGAGGAAATGGCTTCAAGTTGCGCCAAGGGAAGTTTTGACTGGGTATTAGGAAGAATTTCTTTACTGAAAGGGTCATCAGGCATTGGAATGCGTTACCCAGGGCAGTGGTGGAGTCCCCATCCCTGCAGGTGTTTAAGGGTCATGTAGTTATTGTGCTGAGGGACATGGTTTAGTGGTGGGCTTGTCTGTGTTAGGTTAATGATTAGACTATGATTAGATCTTACAGGTCTTCTCCAATATAGGAAATTCCATGATAGTGCGATTCTGTGATGATGGCGCTGGGACAACTTTCCCGGGGTGTCCAGTGAGCACAGGCACAGCCCAGACCCTGCTCTGCTGGTCCCTCATGTCTCTCGCAGGAGCCCGGCTGTGCCAGGACACTGCTATGTGCCCCCACCCTGCACACTCCCCCACTTCAGCTCTTCCCTGAGGTTTTTCCTCTCTGGGGCACTTGCCAGCCCCGCCAGCCCACACCCTCCCTGAATCTGGACACCTCCTGCTCTCTCCCAGCACAGACCAGAAGAGCAGCCTCATTGGCAATGGTCCACCCAGCCTTCATGCTGAGGAGATAACCACCCCAGGCAGCTTGCAGCCCCCCGTGCCAAACGTCCTTCCCAGGATGGCATGAGAGAATTGGCCCAGGGCACCCTCAGGAAGGTCCTTTGGCCCCAGGGACAGGGCAGCCTGCCGTGAGCTGTCCCACCAGAGCAAAGGGTTCCTCTTTCCATGGCTGCCCTGCACACACACGGTGCCCTGCTCTTCTCCTACCACAGCCCATCTCCCCTCAGAGCCTTTTCCTGAGAGAGCTCATCCGTGCTGGCCTGGCCAGCCGTTCCTGCACCCCTCCCCAGGCGTCCCACAGCCCCCGAGCTGGTGGTGCGGCTCTGCAGAGCCGGGGGCTGTGGTGCCCAGGGCCATGCTGGTCAGGCTGGGAGGCAGACCCAGCTCGGGTGGCTCCTGCCCCCTTCACCTCAGCACACAGACGTGGCCCCTGCAGCTCCAGAGAAGTTCTCGGAGAAAGGATGTCAGACAAACAAGTCAGTGCAGGGTCCTTCATTTTTTTAAAAACAAAGAGAGAAGAGCTTCTTATCTACGCGAAGTCTGTGGCTCCCACAACACAGACGGATCCTGACATAGCAATAGGATAAAGGATGATTCTTCACTTTTATTGACAGCATTAACAAAACCCAGAAAAGCTAAAAAACAAATAAATGAAAGGAAAAAAAGTACTAAAGACAATCTGGGCCTGCAATGAGTTACATCATGTGCGATATGTTAGAAGATGGGCAGTTCAGTGCTGCTTCTGACAAGATACCAGTCATCAGTTTCCACAGGGCATCCCTGAGTTCCTGGTTCCTCATGCTGTAAATGAGAGGGTTCACTGCTGGAGTCACCACTGAGTACAGAAATGACACCAACAGGTCCAGAGATGGAGAGGAAATGGAGGGGGGCTTCAGGTAGGCAAACATGGCAGTGATGATAAACAGGGAGATCACAACCAGGTGAGGGAGGCCCGTGGAAAAGGCTTTGTGCCATTCCTACTCCGAGGGGATCCTCAGCACAGCCCTCAAGATCTGCACATAGGAAAAGAGAATGAAAGCAAAAGCCCCGAATGCTAGTAAGACACTAAGCACCAGAAGCCCAACTTCCCTGAGGTAGTCTGAATGTGAGCAGGAGAGCTTGAGGATGTGGGGGATTTCACAGAAGAACTGGTGCAGGGCATTGCCCTGGCAGAGGGGGAGTGAAAATGTATTGGCCGTGTGCAGCACAGCATAGGGAAAAACACTGCCCCAGACAGCTGCTGCCATGTGGACACAAGCTCTGCTGCCCAGGAGGGTCCCGTAGTGCAGAGGTTGGCAGATGGCAATGTAGCGGTCATAGGCCATGATGGTGAGAAGAGAAAACTCTGCTGAAATGAAAAAGAAAAACAGCAAGGCCCGTGTAGCACGTCCTGCATAAGAGATGACCCTGGTGTCCCAGAGGGAATTGGCCATGATTTTGGGGAGAGTTGTGGAGATGGAGCCCAGGTCAAGAACAGAGAGGTTGAGGAGGGAGAAGTACATGGGGGTACCAAGAAGACCAAGTGGATAAGGTCCTCTATAGACAGATTGGAGTAGGCTCACATTCACAAGCCCTGGTCCTCAGAGGGAACTTCAGCCACCCTGATAGCTCCCCAGCCCCTGCCCAGCTCTGCCCACCTCCCCAGCCCTCTCCCCAGGACAGCCAAGCCCAGCAGCCCAGTCTGGACTGGCCCCACAGCACTGCCCGCCGCAGGCTGATGCAGAGCTCTGGGCACTCACCGCACAGCCCCAGCTCCTCCCAAGGGCGCAGCAGCTCCTGGGGGGCAGACAAGGAGGTCAGCCTGCCCATCAGCCCCGGGGCTCGTGCTGGCGCTGAGGGAACGAGGAAAAAGAGGCTGGTCACTCTCTGCTTCTCTGGAATTCATGTTGTACGTGATCCCCAGCCCTGACTGAATTTGCCCCCTTCTCTCCCCAGTCAGCCCCACGCCCCAGGACAGCACAGCAGTCCTGGCCCTGGGGTTCCCTCAGGCACCTCCTGTGTCTTCCACTCTCCCCTCCCTGTGCCTGATGAGTCCCTGCTGACTCCCTCAGCACTGCAGCGTCCTTGTGCGTGGACACATTGATTCAGTGCTTTATATTGGTGGACTTTACCTTTGAGGGTGTTTCACCTTCAGAGTCTCCATCTGTTCCAGCGCAAGGGCACGTGTCGAGTCCCTAATCCCGCCTCTCCTCCCCCTAAAAAATGCATTACCAGAACATTCGGTATATGCCATCAGTCCTGTCATACATGAAGAAGACTGAGGAGATAATGGGAGCTCATGGACCATCTCCCCTTCCACTGGGCACCAAGAAGAGTGCTTTTAAATCCAGAATATTTGGTGCAGTGGAACCCAATAGTACCGTGAGCTTACCTCCAGAAACATTGAAAACACAAGAAGAGACTCATTAAAATATTGATTCCTTGAATATGTTCTTGGAAGGTACTTTGGAGGAACAGCCCATCCTTCAGGCACGGCACTTGGGAGGTGCCCTTTTATTAAAGAGCTGTTATCTGTGCAAGGGTCAGGCACAGTAGGATCAAGCCTCAAAACAAGCAGCGTAAACTCAGAAAAACGTCTATAAGCAGGATTATCACAAGAGAAAAAAGCAGACTCACAGCCTAAGATAAGCCTTTGGCAATGTGCGGAGAAGGGGCGGCAGGTTATTGTCAGTGAAACAGTGTCCATTGGGCCAGTTTCCACAGGGCATCCTTGAGCTCCTGGTTCCTCATGCTGTAGATGAAAGGGTTCACTGCTGGAGGCACCACCGAGTACAACACTGCCACAACCACATCCAGACATGGGGAGGAGATGGAGGGGGGCTTCAGGTGGGCAAACACTCCAGTGCTGATAAAGAGGGAGACCACAGCCAGGTGAGGGAAGCATGTGGAAAAGGCTTTGTGCCGTCCCTGCTGTGAGGGGATCCTCAGCACCACCCTCAGGATCTGCACATAGGACACCACAATGAAAACAAAACACCCAAAGGCTAAACAGGCACTAACCACAATCAGCCCAACTTCCCTGATGTAGGAGTGTGAGCAGGAGAGCTTGAGGATGTGGGGGATTTCACAGAAGAACTGGTGCAGGGCATTGCCCTGGCAGAGGGGCAGTGAAAATGTATTGGCTGTGTGCAGGAGAGAATTGAGAAACCCACTGCCCCAGGCAGCTGCTGCCATGCGGACACAAGCTCTGCTGCCCAGGAGGGTCCCGTAGTGCAGGGGATGGCAGATGGCAATGTAGCGGTCATAGGCCATGATGGTGAGAAGAGAAAAATCTGCACCAAACAAGAAGGAAAAAAAAAAGACCTGTGCAGCACATCCTGCATAGGAAATGTCCCTGGTGTCCCAGAGGGAATTAGCCATGGCTTTGGGGAGAGTGGTAGAGATGGAGCCCAGGTCAAGAACAGAGAGGCTGAGGAGGAAGAAGTACATGGGGGTGTGGAGGCGGTTGTCACAGGCGATGGCGGTGATGATGAGGCCGTTTCCCAGGAGGGCAGCCAGGTAGATGCCCAGGAAGAGCCCGAAGGTCAAGAGCTGCAGCTCCCGAGTGTCTGAGAATGTCAGGAGGAGGAAGTGGGTGATGGAGCTGCTGTTGGACATTTGCTGCCTCTGGGCAGGGCGACCTGTTCAAGGAGGGAAACAGAGTAAGTCAATGCAGACTTCTGTAAGCAAAATCAAAGCCATTTTCGGTGGGCTCAGTCCCGGCTGCATACACTCCCTTCCTCACGTCCATGGCTGGAGCTCTGGTTGGCGTTGGCTGCCTGTGCCGTGAGGAGCAGGGCGCTGCCCACTGGCTGCCGAGGGGTCAGCCCTGCTCTGCAGCAGGGAGTTCATAGGGAGGGTGGCGGCAGGAGCCAGTCCTGGTGTTCTGCTTTGGCTGATGAATCCACTTCTTACGCAGATGGGCTTCTCAACATCTGAACACCCACTGCTACGGAACAGGGATGGCAGAAGGCAGTTGGAGAGGTTTGGGGTATTTTAAAGCTCCCCCATCTAACCTGGGCACTGTTCTGGGATGTCAGAAACCCTCAGCATTTCTGCTGCACTCCAGGAGAACGGAGTGAGTGCTGTGAGACATGAGGATTGCCTGGGGCAGAGAGCAGAGTCAGGGGAGATGGTTTGTCCCTCCATCTTGCACTGTCATGAGATGGAGGGGGATCACCCTCTTCTATTATGCAATCAGACACTGCTGAGAGCAGAAGGATCCATCTCAGACTATGAAATGTCTCACCCTTTCTCAAGGTCTCAGCAGCCCACTTCTAGCCAAGGACACCCACGGCTCATTTCACCCACCCAACAGCATTTCCTCAGTCACAGAGTCTCTGTGTTTCTCTGTGGGGCTTTCCGATAACACAAAGGTGCTATGGGACAGGTTGGCATCCTGGAGGGCAGCTCACAGCTTCCATAAACACCCAAAGGACTTACCCAATTTTGGGGATCTCAGTGAGAGATTTTGCAGGGGCTAAAGAGCAGGTGCCACAGATCCCGGTGAGACTGGAACAGGGATGCTGATGCTGTCTGTAGCCCCCAGAGATGGAAACCAAAGACACAGACTCAGGAAAGCTCCTTATCTCTACAGGGTCCCTCCTTTGATCTTTCATTTGAAAGTCCTCTTGGACATGTGCCACTGCCCACCCAGCCAACCAAGAGAAGAAACAGCAAAAGAAATTTAACTTCATATTAAGGGAACTCCATCTTGAAAAGTCCCTCCAGGAATGACCAGAGGTCATCTGGAGGTGTAAAGAGCCCTGACCCACACAGCACCCTCTTCAAAGCAGAAGGACCCTGCCCTGCCAGTAGTCACTCCTTCCACCCACAGCTTCTCCCCACAGCGTTGTGGGGAGCTGCCCTGGCAGGCGGAGAGCTGACCCTGGCAGGCGGCAGAGTCCCTGCCCCGGCACACAGCCCCCGGGGTGCAGGGACCCTGCTGGCAAGGACAGCCCTGCCCACCCCTGCCTGCACACCCACCTTCACAGTCCTTTGGCTGGTCCTGGGAGAAGGCAACAGTCATGCCCTGTGCCTCTGATGGTGAAGCAGGGAAGCCCAATCTAGAGAATGTCCTCTTCTTCCGCAGCAGAGAAGTTATGAGCGTCCTCCTGAAAGATCCCACGGGCTGTGGGAGGTGCCAGCTGTTGGAGATCTCTCCAGCTACTGCAGCTGCTCTGCTTTGGGAAGAGTTCTCCCCCCACTCACCCTCAGCATCCTCCCTCTCCAGACTGCCTTCAACCTCTCTCTGCCTCCCTGCTCTGCCCTCGCTGCCTGCAGGCAGTGCCCTCAGCCCTGCTGCGCTGTGCAGAGGAGCTGCTCCTGGGCAGAGCTGTCTCTCTGCAGCGCTGCCCGCTTGCCAGGACCTCCCTCCGTCCCAGCAGCCCGGCCCAGCTCAGCAGCAGAGGACCAGCTGTGGCTTTCTCTGCCTCCTCCCCGCACTGCCCCAATCCCTCGAGGTGTCCCTGCGCCTCCAGGGCTGACAGCTCCTCCAAGGCAGCGGGGTCTCTCCTGGGGAGCAGAGTTTGAAGTAGAATGAAGTCATCACCGACTGTCCCTCTCTGAACCCTGGACAGACTGATCCCTGTGGTGGAAATTGCTCTGCCAGGGTGTGCAGACCTACAGGAGGTATCCGTGTTCCCCTCTGGAAACCCCCATTCCTGCCGCATTGCCAGGCAGAGCACGGAGGCAGTGACGGGCCGGGGATCATGCCCACCGGTGCAGGGCAGGGATGGAGCCAAGTCGATGAGGCATCTCAGCTCTCAGCAGTGTTCCTGAGGCCGGAGGGACATTCAGCTCCCCCTCTACTGGACTCTCTCCAACAGTTGCCTGTCTTTCTTGAACTTGGGTATTTAGAACTAGACACTGTACTCCAGATGCAGGGAGAGAGCAGAGGGGGAGGAAGACCTCCCTCCACCTGCTGCCCACGCTCTTTTGTAATGCACCCCAGGAGACCATAGGCCTTCTTGCCCACCAGGGCACATTGCTGGCTTATGGTCAACTTATTGTCCACCAGGACTCCCAGGTCCCTCTTAGCAAAGCTGCTTTATAGCAAGTGAACCCCCAACCTTTACTGGTGCATGGGTTTTTTCCTCCACAGGTGCAGGACCCTACACTTACCCTTGAACTTTATTATGTTCCTCTCCACCCAGCTCTCCAGCCTTTCCAGGTCTCGCTGACCGGCCTGCCATTTCCTGGGTCCTCCTTCTTGCCCTTTTTGAAGACTCGCGTGACTTTGGCTTTCCTCCAGTCCTCAGGCACCTCTCCTGTCCCCCTGACCTTTCAAAGATGATGGAGAGCACCTTCGCAATAACATGTGCCAGGTCCCTCAACACTCCTGGGAGTGACCCATCAGGGCGCTGGGTGTCAAGTTTGCCTAAATGATCTCTAACCCGATCTTCCTCAACCAAGGGAAAGTCTTCATTTTCTCAGATCCTTTTCTTCACTCCAGAGTCTGGGATTGCTGAGGGCTGGCCTTACCAGTAAAGACTGAAGCAAAGAAGGTATCAGTAATTCTGCCTTCTCTGCATCCTCCGTCACCAGGGCACCCACCTCATTCAGTAGCAGGCCCACATTTTCCCCGGTCTGCCTTTTACTACTGATGTACTTGGAGAAGCCCTTCTTATTGTCCTTGACATCCCTGGCCAGGTTTATTTCCACGTGCGCTTCAGCCTTCCTCGTTGCACCCCTACATACTCTCGCAATGTTTATATACTCCTCCCAAGTGGCCAGTCCCTTCTTCCACATTCTGTAAACTTCCCTCTTGCACCTGAGATTTTCCAGAAGGTCCTTGCTTATCCATGCAGATTTCCTGCCTCCTCTGTCTACTTTATTACTCATAGGGATGCACTGATGTTGAGCTTGGAGGAAGTGGAGCTTTTCTATTAACCAGCTCTCCTGCACCCCCCTTCCTGCTAGAGTCTTTGCCCATGGGATTCCTCCAAGTATGTCTTTGAAGAGGCCAAAGTCAGCTCTCCTGAAGTCCGGGCTTGTAATTCTACTTTTTGCCCTGCTTCTTCCACACAGGATCCAGAACTCCACCATCTCATGGTCACTGCAGCCAAGGCTACCCCCAGCCTTCACATCCCCAACTAGTCCTCCTTTATTTGTCAGTAATACGTCCTGCAGTGCACCTCTCCTCGTTGGTTTCCCCACCAACTGTGTCAGAAAGTTCTCATCAATGCTCTGCAGAAACTTCCGGGACTGTGTGTGCCTGGCTGTGTCTTTTCCCGCAAATATCGGGGTGGCTGACGTCCCCCGTGAGAACCAGGGCCTGTGACCAGGAGGCTATTTCCAGCTCTCTGTAGAAGGCCTCATCAACTTCCTCTTCCTGATCTGGTGGTCTGTAATAAACACCCACAGCAGTGTCTCCCACATCGCCTGTCCCTTAATTCTTAACGATAAGCTCCCAACACGTTCTTCATCCAGCTGCAGGCAGAGCTCAAGACATTCCAGTTGCTCTGTCTTGTAGAAAGCAACTCCACCATCTCACCCTGCTGGCCTGTCTTTCCGAAACAGTACATAGCCGTCCGTGACAGCATTCCAGTCCTGCGAGCTATCCCACCATGTCTCTGTAATTGCAATGAGACCATGGCCCTGTGGCCATCATCCCCTCCGGATGGGTTTTGTGGAAAGGAAGGCTGGGACACTGTGTCAGGGTTTTCACTGAAGGAAGTATTGACCCTGAAGCCTCATCATTTTACTGCTGTCCTTTAGTCCTTGTACCATACACATGTCCTTCAGACACATGTCCTTCAACACATGTCCTCCCAGAAATGGAGGAAAGTATGCCAAAGAAAAAATTATCAGGGGATTTGTTGGGAAAGAGCACAGGATGGGCTCAAATATGTCTCCCTTAACTTGTCAATGTCTTCTCTTTCAGCAGTGCGCCATGCCCAGAGTAGCTGTTCAATAGCAGCTCCATCACCCACTTCCTCCTCCTGGCATATGCAGACACTGGGGAGCTGCAGCTCTTGACCTTCTGGCTCTTCCTGGGCATCTACCTGTCTGCCCTCCTGGGAAATGGCCTCATCATCAGCGCCATCGACTGCGACCACCGCCTCCACACCCCCATGTACTTCTTCCTCCTCAACCTCTCTGTTCTTGACCTGGGCTCCATCACCACTCTCCCCAAAGCCATGGCCAATTCTCTGTGGGACACAAGGGCCATCTCTTACTCAGGATGTGCTCTTCAGGTGTTTGGTTGTTTTTGGGTTTGTTTTTTTTTTCTGTGTTGCAGCAGAGTTTTCTCTTCTCACTGTCATGGCTTACAAACACTACGTTGCCATCTGCCATCCCCTGCACTACGGGACCCTCCTGGGCAGCAGAGCTTGTGTCCGCATGGCAGCAGCTGTCTGGGGCAGTGTTTTTCCCTATGCTGTGCTGCACACGGCCAATACATTTCACTGCCCCTCTGCCAGGGCAATGCCCTGCACCAGTTCTTCTGTGAAATCCCCCACATCCTCAAGCTCTCCTGCTCACACTCCTACCTCAGGGAAGTTGGGCTGATTGTAGTTAGTATCTGTTTAGCATTGGGATGTTTTCTTTTCATTGTGGTGTCCTATGTGCAGATCTTCAGGGCTGTGATGAGGATCCCCTCGGAGCAGGGGCAGCACAAAGTCTTTTCCATGTTCCTCTCTCACCTCCTCATGGCCTCTCTTTGTCAGCACATCAGCGTTTACCCACCTGAAGCCCCTGTCTATCTCACCTCCCTATCCCTTGACCTGGTGGTGTCAGTGCTGTACTCAGTGGTGCCTCCAGCAGTGAACCCCTCATCTACAGCATGAGGAACCAGGAGCTCAAGGATGCTCAAAAAAATGATGGTTGGATGTTTTTCAGAAGCAATAGATTGCCTGTTTTCTTCTGCACAGCATTCAGAGTGTAACTCATTACAGGCCCAGCCTGTCTTCTCAGGTTTTTGCTGTGTGTGTGTGTGTGTTTCTTTGTTTTTCTTGTTATAATGTTGTGCTCAGCAAAATTTTATTAGTCTTCCCACTTCTAATTCATTGTGTACCTGTAGAATTTGACCCACAGACTGTGTAAATCAGGTGCAGTGCTCTCTGTGTATTCAAACAAAAGAAAGGACCCTGCAGTGACTTGTTTGTCTTAGATCCTTCCTCTGAGACCTCTGTAAAGACACAGGGCAGTGCCTGCGTGCAGAGGTGGAGGGGAACGAGTCCCAGCACAGCAGCACTGCCAGGGCGCACCAGCCTCGGTCTTGCCAGAGCTGCTCTCTTGCCACTCCCACGCTCTCCTTTGGAGCCCTTGTGTAGGTGTAAGCCTCAGGGGTCACAGTCCTGCTGTGTGGTAGTCCTGTGACTGCAGGCAGGGACAGGCCATGAGCACTTCTGTGACACAGCTGACCTCTATAACGGCATCTCCATCATGACAGGGGATGTCCTCAGCACAGTGCTTGAAGGCTTCGGTCTTCTTCCAAAGTTGCTCTCAGGAACATGCCCAAGGAATAGACTCTAAAGAGCCTTGTTGCTTTGTTTGTTCTCTGTGGGCTCAGTGCGATGAGACTGTGGTCCCAGGATGGCCTTCTAGGGACTTAGGGCTGGTTCAGGTGTTGCTTGTTGGTGGCCAGGGCCCATGCAGACAGTGAATGGTCTCCAACGAACCTGCCTGGGGCTCTGCAGCAGTTCATAGGGCTGATGGCAGAGCAGCGTTTTTCTGGAGGGACTTGGGAGCTGCCAGAAGAGCACAAGGGATCTGCAGGGACAGCGTGTGCCAGGGAGTCAGCAGCGAATGGTGCCGACTGAGCACGAGCCTGTCCATTGTGGTGTCACCCACAGACAACACACCAAGTCTGTGTATGAGCCTGCAAATGAGAGCTCTGCAGCCGCGAGGGAGACAGCTGGCCCAGGGAAAGGAGTCTGGCAAGTGATTCATTTTACCCTCAGTGAACTTTCACAGACTGGATCCAGCGCAGAACCCAAACACATCTCACAGCACTGGAGTAAGGCAGGGTACCTCTGAGCACCTTCCATGGCCACCTAAGAGCTTGTGTGGGAGGTGCTCAGTGGCAGTGACCACCATCAGCTGGGTCTGCCTCCCAGCCTGACCAGCACAGCCCAGCAGAATCAGCCCATTGGTCCTGGGCACCACAGCCCACTTGCTCTGCAGAGCAGCATCACCAGCTCGAGGGCTGTGGGGACCATGGGGACAGGGCGCAGCAATGACTGGCTGAGCCAGCACAGACGTGCTGACCTTGGGAAAAGGCTCTGTGGGCAGGTGGGATGTCCTGGGAGAAGAGCAGGGAACGGTGTGTGTGCAGGGGAGACATGGAAAGAGAAACACTTGGCTGTGAGTGCCAGCTTGGGCCAGGTTGCCCTGCGGCTGGGACAGCAGAAGCTGCCGGAGGAGCACCGGGTCCAGGACTCTGTGCTTTCCTGGGGAGCGCCACTGGTAACGGGGGCTGCACGCTTCCTGGGATGGGATCTCCAGGACATGACAGCAGAAGAGACACTGCCACTTACCTCCGTTTCCTCCTTGCTGCAAGGCCCAACCAGACCGGGCTGCTCTGCTCGGCTGGGGAGAAGGTAGAGGAGTGGGGATTGCTGGGAAGGGGCTGGGACGGCTGGGCTTGGAAACGCTGGGGAGGAAGAAACACCAATGTACAGCTAAAGTGTGTGAGCATGCAGGGTAGGGGCACACAGCAGTGTCCTCACACAGCCCGGGCTCCTGGGAGGGACACACAGGAGCAGCAGAGCAGGGTGATGTCTCTGCCTTTGTTGATGGGACACCCCAGGGAAGCTGCCCCGGGGCAATCGTCACAGGGCAGCCACTAACAAGCACCGTTTCCAGCACTGCCCTCTCACCCAGCTCAGAGAGGTTGTTCTTCCCTCCACAGAGGGACATTGAAAGACGAGGTGTGAAGACCATGTTTGCGTTGTACAGAGGAGACAGAAGCATACACATTGCGTGCGGGTGGTAAGATGAACCCAAGTGAGCACAAACGCCATCAGCTGTTCTTAGGGGTGCCATGAAGGACTGTGGGACAGACGGTGTCCTGAGGTTACTTCACCTGGAGAGTAAGGTCCCCTGGGAAACCCCCATAATGCAGCACTGGAATGTGCATCCTTGAACTGACGTCCCCCTGTTCATTCTTCACGATTTGGGGCATCTCAGATGAGTGAAGAGCAGGAGGACACACCACAGGGCTGAGGTGCCGGCCAGCCTCTGGCACTGGCAACAGGAGGCCAGGGAGACACTACGACTGCTGCAATGCTCTGCCTCTGCCTGTGGAAGGGAAGGACTCGTGTCTCCAAACACCCCTGTGTGTACGAAGAGCGCATGAGGCCAAATGAGGTGGGGACACCTCACAGCCCTGACATTTGTGTGACTGACTTCAGGAACAACCCCCACTATCCCAGTGAGGTTCATCTCACCTGCCTTGGACAGGCTCATTACCAATTCCTCTGTCTGCTATGTTATCCCTCCTTGGCTTTCTGGCCAAGAAAGGGAAGGGGGACAATCAAACCTCCTTGATGCAGTTTCCCCTCCTGCAAATGGGGAACATCACCAACACTTGACAAATCTCTTCATCCTCTTTCATGAGTTGCCCCGTATCTTCTTGCATTAAAAGGCTGCCAGGCTCTTCCTTGTTGTGCATGATGGGAGGAGGAAGGCCAATGGGCATCAGCTGAAAAACATGAAGAAAATCTTTCTCCCCATCAAGATAGTCAAGCACTGGAGGAGATCTCTCAGAGAGCTTATGTCATCTCTATATTTCATGGAATCATAGAATGGTTTAGGTTGGAGGGGAATTTAAAAACCATCTACTTCCAACCCTACTGCCATAGGCAGGGACACCTCCCACTAGACCAGGTTGCTCAAAGCCCCATCCAGCCTGGCCTTGAACACCTCCAGGGATGGGGCATCCACCACTTCCCTGGGCAACATGTTCCAGTGTCTCACCACCCTTGGAGTAATGAATTTGTTCTTAATATCTAATCTCAGTCTCCCCTCTTTCAGTTTCAAACCATTATCCCTCATCCTATCGCTACACTCCCTGAAAACAGTGCCTCCCCAGATCTCCTGTAGGCCCCCTTTAGGTAATGGAAGGCCACAGTAAGGTCTCCTTGGAGCCTTTTCTTATACAGGCTGAACAACCCCAACTCTCTCAGCCTGTCTTCAGAGGAGAGGTGCTCCAGCCCTCTAATCATCTTTGTGAGCCTCCTCTGGACTCACTCCAACAGGTCCATGTCCTTTTTCTGTTGGAGGCTCCAGAGCTGGATGCAGTACTCCAGGTGGAGTCTCACAAGAGCAGAGTAGAGGGGAAGAATCACCTCCCTCGACCTGCTGGCCATGCTGCTTTTAATGAAGCTCAGGATGTGCTTGGCTTTCTGGGCTGCAGGCACACATTTCTGGCTCATGTTGAGCTTCTCATCCACCAACACCTCCAAGTCCTTCTCCTCAGGGCTTCTCTCTATCCATTCTGCACCCAGCCTGTATTTGTGCTTTGGTTGACTTCCTCTTGCAACTCTAAACTTCAAACATTTTTGGTGTTGTTATTCTCTTTGCTTTGTTTTGTCTTGTTTTAATAAGTGATTTCTCAGCGATTTTGTGTGCTGCCTTTGTTTGCAAAGGCAAGTGATCATAAAATTGGGGTGGGATGCAGTGGCAGGGACACGGGAGCGCAGTGCCAGTGTAGGTGCCTGGGACCCTCTGCCCAGGCTCCAGCTGCAGCTTCCCAGGGAGTCTGGTCTCCAGCAGCTCCTCTGGGACAGTGGCCAGGCCCAGGCATGTGCTTCGGAGACACAGGGTCCTCTGGAGGTACCACTGGGTACTGATGGTCAGACAGCGGAGCGCTGCCTGGAAGCCTGAGACATTTTGACATGTGTATGAGCACGACCTCATCAGCTAAAACAAGAGAATAATTTTAATAAACATTTGGTGTTCTCCCATGAGATGTAAATGAGGAGTTTTCAGGATGTCCATTGACAGAAAGACGAGAGCTACTGACCTTTCCCTCTCTTTGCATTGTCAGGACTCTCTCTCAGCCTCTGAATTTAATCTCCCTCATCTTTCACGTATTTCCACCTCTCCTAAACGAAGTGGCCATGTCTGAAGGCACCTTTCCAGCAATGCACGTGCACAGAAGCACTTGCGATTTCTCTCTACATTCCCCTTCCCCTTCCTCTTTCATCATTCAGACACCTCTCAACAATCCCACTGCTGCTTTGAGCTTCAGGCAGTTAAAATTTGACTTTCAGTAGTCTGTTGAATTCTGGTTTTAGGAAACTCTTCATTTGTGCTTATTTCCATAAGAACAGGTTCAACAAGGCTTTAGGTTCAACAAGGTTTCAGGTTCAACAAGGCCAAGTGCCAGGTCCTGCCCTTGGGTCACAACAACCCCATGGACACTACAAGCTTGGGGCAGAGGGGTTGGAAAGCTGCCTGGGGGAGAAGAACCTGGGGCTGTTAGTTGACAGCTGCCTGAATATGAGCCAGCATTGTGCCCAGGTGGCCAAGAAGGCCAATGACATCCTGATTTGTATCAGAAATAGTGTGGTGAGCAGGACTGGGGCAGTGATCATCCCTCTGTACTCAGCACTGGTGAGGACCCACCTCGAGTACTGTGTTCAGTTTTGGGCCCCTCACTACAAGAAGGACATTGAGGTGTTGGAGCGTGTCAAGAGAAAGGCAATGAAGCTGGTGAGGGGTATGGAGGACAAGCCTTATGAGGAGCGGCTGAGGGACCTGGGGTTGTTTAGCCTGGAGAAGAGGAGGCTGAAGGGATACCTTGTTGCTCTCTACAGTTCCCTGAAAGGAGCTTGTAGAGAGGTGGGAGCTGACCTCTTCTCCCTGGTGACAAGTGATAGGACAAGAGGAAATGGGTTCAAGTTATGCCAGCAAGGTTTAGATTGGATATTAGGATTTTTTTTTTTTTTCACTGAAAGGGTTATCAAGCATTGGAATAGGCTGCCCAGGGAGGTGGTGGATTTGCCATGCCTGGAGGTGTTTAAAGAAAGGGTAGATGTGGTACTTGGGGACATGGTTTAGAAGTGGTTCTGCCAGGGTAGGTTAATGGTTGGATTTGATGATCTTAAATGTCCCTTCCAACCTCAACAATTCTATGATTCTGTGATTCTATTCTATGAAATCCATGCTGATGGTTCTTGGACACATTCTTCTGCTGCTGGTGCCCAGAAATGTCACCACGGAGGACTCTGATGGCACAACACTCCTCACCAAAGTGAGCTTGTACAGCCTGTGGCTCCCTGGGTTGCACATTTGGACTCTTTCAAAGACAGGTGCTACACTTGCTTGTCCTCTTTCACCAGAGACCTCTGCAATCCCATGACCTTTCAAAAGGGATATTCCAAAGAAATATTGATCTTCCCCTGTAACCTCATTACCACTCTTCTCCCTGTTACACACTGTGTGTACTTTCTCTAATCTTTCGGATGTATACCCTTCTCCTGAGACAATGTTCATTTCTAAAGTCATCTTTGCAGATGCAGACTCTCTGGGCAAAGGCCCTTTCCATTCTTCGCCAGTTTTCTCCTCCCCTTACTCTTTCTTCGCTCAGATACCTCTCACCTGTGCTGCTGCTTTGACTTTCAAGGAGTTCAAAGCTTGCCTGTCTTTCAACAATCTAATTGTCTCCTCAGCCAACTCCTTAATTGTGTTTATATCTGTCTTGTCTATCTACCTTCCTAAACTTTTTCTCATAAGAACTCCCTTGTAGAAAGGCAGCCTCATTAGAGGTAGCTTGTCCTGAGCGTGTGATTGCGGACTGTGTGTTATTGTTTAGGAAAACTGATTATGCTTTACTTTTCTTTTCTTACAAACAGGAAAAGGTCTCCTGCGCCTGGGTGCAGCCAGGGCTCTGAGGAGCGCAGGTGGGAGATGGGGCAATGGGGCTGTGACATCCAGCTGCAGACTTCAGTGGAGAAGTCTGATGCAAGGACCAGGGGTGCCAGTCCCAGGTGGCCAATGTCAGAAATGGGGAGGGTGGGGAGGTGAGGAGCAAAGCTGTCCTACAGTGTCAGACCTCCAGGGACTGCTTCTCCTCCCTGTCCAGACCCCCTGAAGGGACACCCTGTATCCAGAACAATCAGGGAATGCTTCTATCCTAATCATAAGTGATAATCAGGAGTAATATAGTATATCCTTTAAAATAAAAAAGACATTTTTCTTAGGTGCGCTTTGAAATCTCCTCCTTAACTACACTCTGAAACCTCTCTAATTGGCTGTACAAGTCTTGAAGATTTGAAGAAAATTACAAGAACGATGAACACCTTGTTAGGGCTTTCTGTCTTTTAATGAGCCCCACGGTGTATTTGGTGCTGAGTCCATGAGCCTCAGGCACTGAGAGAAGATTGAACAAAGTGCTCCAGAAGTCCAAGTCAGAAGCAAAGTACCTTGAAGCCTTGATTGGCCCCACGGAGGGTCCTTACTGCCAAAGCCTCCCCAGGGACTCGTTAGAGGAGATAACTGGAGATTGTGGTTGCAGGTAGGCAAAGGCACTGTGCAGGTGGCTGTAATGCTGAGGAACCCCTTGGCTTGGTTTGATGCAGCAGAAAGGCCAACCCCTGACCCCCAGGCCCTGGGAAGGCAGGTCCTGCCCCTCACTGGTGGCTCAGGGCTCTTCCTGGGGGCCGTGGGGTGTGAGGGTGAGCGAGGCTGAGTGTAAGAAAATTCTGTGACACCTCCTGGCCTCCCAAAAAGGGGCAAGGACTAAACAAAATCCAGAGTCCCAAAAGAATCATAGAATCATTTCGAATTGCAAAAGACCTTTAGGATCATAGAGCCCAACTGTAAACCTAACACTGCCGAGTCCACCACTAAACCATGTCCCTGTGTGCCACATCTACACATCCATTAAATACCTCCAGGGATGGTGACTCAACCACTTCCCTGGGCCGCCTGTTCCAGTGCTCGAAAGCCCTTTAGCTGAAGAAATTTTTCCTAATACGCAATGTAAATCTCCCCTGGAGAAACTTGAGGCTATTTCCTCAAGTCCTCTCTCTCATTACTTGGGAGAAGAGACCAACCCCCACCTCGCTACAACGTCTTTTCAGGGAACCGGAGAGAGCGAGAAAGTCTCCCCTCAGCCTCCTCTTATCCAGGCTAAACAACCCCAGTTCCCTCAGCCGCTTCCCACAAGACTTGTCCTCCAGACCCCTCACCAGCTTCATTGCCTTTCTCTGGACACGCTCCAACACCTCAATGTCCTTCTTGTAGTGAGGGGCCCAAAACTGAACACAGTATTTGAGATGGAGCCTCACCAGTACTGAGTACATGGGGACGATCACTTTCCTAGTCCTGCTCACCACACTCTTACTGGTACAAGCCCGGATGCTGTGGGCCTTCATGGCCACCTGGGCACACTGCCAGCTCATATTCAGCCACCAACATCCCCAGGTCCTTTTCTGCTGGGCATCTTTCCAGCCACTCTGCCCCAAGCATGTAGCGCTGCGTGAGGTTGTTGTGACCCAAGGGCAGGACCTGGCTCTTGGCCTTGTTGAACCCCACACTATTTGGGACCCATGGATCCAGCTTGTCCAGATCCCTCTGTAGAGCCTTCCGACACTCAGGCAGATTAACACTCCCACCTTAATTGGTATCATCTGCGAACTTACTGAGGGGGCACTCCACCCCCTTGTCTAGATCGTTGATAAAGATATTAAAGAGAACCGGTCCCAGTACTGAGCCCCGGGGAACATCACTTGTGACCGGCCGCCAAATGCATTGAACTCCATTCAGCACCACTCTTTGGTCCCGGCCGTCCAGCCAGTGTTTTACCCAGCAGAGTGTACACCTGTCCAAGCCATGAGCAGCCAGTTTCTCCAGGAGAACGCTGTGGGAAAAAGTGTCAAAGGCTTTAATGAAGCGCAGGTAAACAACATCCAGAGCCTTTTCCTCATCCACTAAGCCGGTCACCTTGTCATAGAAGGAGGTCAGGTTTCTCAGGCAGGACTTGCCTTTCATAAACTCATGCTGGCTGGGTCTGATCGCCTGGTTGTCCTGTATGTGCTGCATGATGGAACTCAGGATGATCTCCTCTGTAACCTTTCCCAGCACCGAGGTCGGACTGATAGGCCTGTAATTCCCCAGGTCCTCCTTCTGGTCCTTCTTGTAGATGGGCGCCGCGTTTGTTATCTTCCAGTCAACTGGGACCACCCCAGTTAGCCAGGAATGCTGATAGATGATGGAAAGTGGCTTGCTGAGCACTCCCGCCAGTTCCCTCAGTACCCTTGGGTGGATCTCATGCGGCGCCATAGACTTGTGTATTTCTAAGTGATGTAGCAGGTTCCTCACCATTTCCCCTTGGATTGTGGGGGCTTCATTCTGCTCCCCAACCCTGTCTTCCAGCTCAGGGGGCTGGGTACCCAGAGAGCAACTGGTCTTACTCTTAAAGACTGAGGCAAAGAAGGCATTAAGTTCGTAAGCCTTTTCCTCATGCCTGGACACCGTCTTTCCCTCCACATCCAATAAAGGATGGAGATTCTTCTTAGCCCTCCTTTTGTTGATGGTGTATTTACGAAACATTTTTCATTGTCTTTTATGGCATGGCCAGATTAATTTCTAGTTGTGTTTTAGCCCTTCTACTTTTCTCCCTGCATAACCTCATGACATCCTTGCAGTCCAACCGAGTTGCCTGCCACTTCTTCCAACTGTCATAAACCCCTTTTTTCCCCTCAGTTCCAGCCAAAGCTCTCTGTTCAGCCAGGTCTTCTTCCCTGATGGCTCGTCTTTCGGCACATGGTGACAGCCTGCTCCCGTGCCTTTACAAGTTCCTTCTTGATGAATGTCCAGCCTTCCTGGACTCCTTTGCCCTTCAGGACTTCCTCCCAAGGGACTCTGTTAACCAGACCCCTAAACAGGCCAAAGCCCGCCCTCCGGAAGTCCCAGGTGGCGGTTCTGCTGACCCCCCTCCTGACTTCTCCAAGAATTGAAAATTCTGTCATTTCATGATCACTATGCCCAAGACGGCCTCCAATCCTCACATCCCCCACAAGCCCTTCTCTGCTGGCAAACAACAGGCCCAGTGGGGTGCTTCCCTCCTTTGCTCCCTCCCCAGATGTGTCAGGAAGTTATCCTCAACACACTCCAGGAACCTCCTGGGCTGCTTCCTCTCCACTGTATTGCATTTCCAGCAGACATCCAGTAAGTTGAAGTCCCCCACGAGGACAAGGGCTGACTATCGTGACACTTGTCCCAGCTGCTTCTAGAATATTTCATCTGTCTCTTCATCCTGGTTGGGTGGTCTATAACAGACTCCCACCATGACATCTGCCTTGTTGGCCTTTATTTAACACCTCCCAGTACAGACAGGGTCCTGTCCAGTACAAAGTGGGTTATTTTAACGTGTCCCAGTATAGACTGGGCCGAATCCCAGTAGCAGGGGGATCCCCTGATCCCCTCAGAATGCAGACTGGGCACCATCCAAGTACAAACTGCATCTCCTGGCAACCTCCCAGCACAGACTGGGCCCTTTCAAGTCCAAAATGGGTCCCTTTGAACCAAGCCCAAGAAGACTGGGCCTTGTCTCTGTACAAACTGGATCCCCAATCCTGTACAGACTGAGCCTTCTCACAGTATAAACTGCACCCCTTTAACCCCTCCCATGACAGACTGGTCCCTGTCCCACTAGAAAGTGGATCTCCTCAACCCCTCCCAGCAGAGACTGGGCCCTGACCCACTATGAAGTGGATCCCCTCAACCTCTGCCAGAACAGATGGGGCCCTCTCCTAGTACAAACTGGATCACTCGATCCCCTCTTAGTAAAAACTAGTTCCTGTCCCAGTACAAACTCCACCACCTCACCCCCTCCACACAGAAACTGGGTCAGGTGCCAGTACAAACTGGATCCCATGGCCCCCTCCCTGTAACCCCTGGGCCCCATTCCACTAGAAATTTTATCCCTTTAAACCCTCCTGGTATACACTGCGCCCTTCCCAGTACACTCCAAATCCCTTAACCCCTCCCACTACCGACTGGTCCCCGTGGCAGTACGAACTAGATGCTGTGGCCCCCTCCCAGTACAGACTGGGTCCCCTCCTGGTACAAACTGGATCCCGTGCTCCCCTCCCAGTACAGAACTGACTGTCAACAAATAGAGATTACTCCATTTTACCCCTCCAAGTACAGACTGTGTTCTGTCCCTTTATAAACTGGATCCCTTAAACACCTGACAGTAAAGACTGGGCTCCGTCCAAATAGAAACTGGATCCCTTTAACCCCTCCCAGTACAGACTGGGCCAATGCCGAGTCCAAAATGGACTCCCCGGTCCCCACCCACTACCAACTGGCCACCTCTAATACAATCTGGATCCTCTAACTTATGTCAGGACAGACTGGGCCCTGTCCCAGTCCAAACTGCATCCCCTGATTCCCTCCCAGTACAGAAGGGGCCTTGTCCCAGTATGAAGAGAATCCCTTTAATTCCTCCCAGCGGAGAAAGAGCCTCTTCCTAGTCCAAAGTGGATCCCAGCCCAGCTCCCAGTGCAGACTGCTCTGTGTACCAGTACAAAATGGATCGCTTTAACACTGCCCTGTACAGACTGGGCCTCATCTCAGTACAGACTGGATCCCCCACTTTCCTCCCAGTACAGACTGGGCCCTCTCCACGTAGAAACGGGATCCTCTGAGCCAATCCCAGCAGAGTCTGGGCCTCGTCTCAGTACAAACAGACTGGGTCCTGTCCCAGTACAAACTTTATGCCTTTAGACCCTCCCAGGGTACACTGGGCCACCCTCCCAGTCCAAACTGGAGCCCGTGGCCCCTTCCCACTACAGTCTGGGCTCTATCACAGTACAAACTGGGTTGCTTTAACCCCTGCCAGTACAAACTTGGCCCCTCCCACTACAAACTAGTCCTCTTTAACCCCTCCAAGTACAGGCTGAGCACGCTCCCAGTATAAACTGGATCCTCTCATCCCCTCCCAGTACGACTGGGCACTGCCATTTCAAACTGGATTTCATTAAACCCTTCCAGTACAGACTTGGTCCCCTCCCAGTAAAAACAGGCTCTGTTTAGAATCATGGAATGGTTTGGGTTGGAAGGGACCATTAAAGGCCATCTAGTGCAACCCCCCTGCCATGAGCAGGGACACCTTCAACTGGATGAGCTGTCTCCAAGCCCCGGCCAACCTGGCCTGGAATGTTTCCAGGGATGGGGCATCTCCTGTCTCTCTGGGCAACCTGGGCCAGTGTCTCACCATCCTCATTGTTAACAGGTCTTTATATCGAGTGTAAATTTCCCCCCTTTTAGTTTAAAGCCCTCACCCTTTGTCCTATCGCAACAGGCCCTGCTAAAAACTCTGTCCCCAGCTCTCCTGTAGGCCTCCTTTAGGTACTGGAAGGCCCAAATAAAGTCTCCCCAGAGCATTCTCTTCTCCAGGCTGAACAAACCCAACTCTCTCAGCCTTTCCTCACAGCAGAGGTGCTCCAGCCCTCGGAGCATCTTTGTGGCCTCCTCTGGACCCACTCCAATAGGTCCATGTCTCTCTTGTGCTGAGGGCTCCAGAGCTGGAGCAGCACTGCAGGTGGGGTCTCACCAAAGCAGAGCAGAAGGGCAGAATCCCCTCCCTCGACCTGCTGGTAATGCTTCTTTTGATGTATCCCAGGATACCGTTGGCTTTGTGATCTGCGAGCGCACATTGCCAGCTCATGTCCAGCTTTTCATCCCCAAGTATACCCAAGTCCTTCTCGGCAGGGCTGCTCTCCATCCCTTCATCCCACAGGCTGTATTGATATCACAGATTGCCCCAACCCACGTGCAGGACCCTTCACTTGGCCCTGTGGAACCTCATGCTGTTTATACGGGCCCACTTCTTGAGCCTTTCCAGGTCCCTCTGGATGACATCCTGTCCGCTGGGAGTTTCAATTGCACCACTCAGTGTGGTGTCATCAGCATACTTGCTGATGGTGCACTCGATCCCACTGCCTATGTCATTGATGAAGATATTGAACAGTACTGGTCCCAGTACGGACTGCTGAGGTTCACCGCTTGTCACCAGTCTCCATCTGGACATGAGGCCGTTGACCACTACTGGATGGGACCATCAAACCAGTTCCTCATCCACCGAACAGTCCACCCTTCAAATCCACATCTCTCCAGTTTCACAGAATCACAGAGTGGTCAGGGTTGGAAGGGTCTTCTCGAGATCATCTAGTCCAAGCCCCCTCCAAGAGCAGGGTCACCTACAGCAGGTTGCACAGGATGGCAACCAGGCGGGTTTGGAATGTCTCCAGAGTGGGAGACTCCCCCACCTCTCTGGGCAGCCTGTGCCAGTGCTCTGCCACCCTCAAAGGAAAGAACTTCCTCCTCATGTTAAGATGGAACTTCCTACATTCAAGTTTGTGCCTGTTCCCTATAGTCCTATCACTGGGCACCACTGACAAAAGACTTCCCACCCCCCTGGCACCCTCCCTTTAAGTATTTATAAGCATAGATAGGGTCCCCCCTCAGCCTCTTTTTTTCTCCAGACTAAAAAGCCCCAAGTCCCTCAGCCTTTCCTCATAAGAGAGATGTTCCAATCCCCTCATCATCTTCGTAGCCCTTTGCTGGACCCTCTCCAGCAGTTCCCTGTCCTTCTTTAAGTGGGGATCCCAGATCTGGACACAGTACTCCAGATGAGGCCTCACCAGGGCAGAGTAGAGGGGGAGGATGACCTCCCTCGACCTGCTGGCCACACTCTGCTTGATGCACCCCAGGATGCCATTGGCCTTCTCGGCCACCAAGACACATTGCTGGCTCATCGTCATCCTGTTGTCCACTGGGACATGCTGCTGCATGTTCCCGCAAGATCTTCCTTCCTTCCAGCTGGACAAGCCCAGCTTTTTCAGCTTCTTCTCACAGCACAAGTGCTCCAACCATGACCTTGGTGGCCCTCCACTGAACGGGCTCTTTTAACAGTGTCTCTCAGGCATTGCAGCGGGTCAGAACCTGGGGGAGTATTCTGGATCAGTTCTCAAATGTGCGGAGCCCAGGGCGATAATCACTCCCACTGGCTGTGCTCCTGCTCATACTGCCCAGGATGCTTTTGGCGTTTGCAGATGGCTCCATGTTTTGCCTAATGAAACAGAAGTACCACCAGAGCCTTTCCTGCAGTGCTGATACCAACCTAGGCAGTCCCTGCCCTCTGTCACTTCAGGCCCTTAGTCAACCTCAGCAAAAAAACTTTAGATCTGTCTTTGTTGGATAACATGATGTTACTAGTGGCCTGTCCTTGTCTAAGTCCCTTGGGATGGCAACCCTGCCTTCTAATATAGTGTCTGCTCTCCTCATTGAGGTGTCATCTACAAATGGTATAAAAAAAGGATTTTGTCATCTCCTTTGTGTAATTAAAAGCCCTTGAAACATGGTGGAACCCGACTAGATACATCCCTCTGGGCAGAACACTATGCGTTCACCAAGTTCCTTCAAGCCCGAGTACTGATCTCAGTTATTACCCATCTACTTATCCACCCAATCAGACCATAATGTTGTAACTGGACACAAGAATACTGTGGGGAATGAGGCTGATAGCATAGTGTTCGGCGCAGAGTCTAGTTGGAGGCCTGTAAGTAGCAGTGCTCCCCAGGGGTCAGTACTGGCCAGTCTTGTTCAACATGTTAATCAACGTCCTGGATGAGGGCACAGAGTGTACCCTCAGCAAGTTTGCTGACATCTGTTGGAAGGGTAACACAGCAGGGCATAGGCAGTCCAGGAGGTTCTTGGATTGTATTGACAACGTTTTTCTCCCAGTGGTAGAGGAGCAAACGAGGAGAGGAGCTCTGCTGGACCTTGTCCTTACCAACAAGGAGGGGCTGGTAGGCAGTGTCAAGCTCAAGGGCAGCCTGGGCTGCCGTGACCATGAAATGGTCAAGTTTGAGATCATCAAGGCAGCGAGGAAGGTGCGCAGCAAGCTGACCACCCTGGGCTTTAGCAGAGCTGACTGTGTCTTCTTGAAGAATCTGCTCAGTATAGTGCCATGGGATGAAGTGCTGGAGGGAAGAAGGGCCCAAGTAAGCCAGTTAATATTCAAGGCTCACCTTCTCCAAGCTCAGGAGTGATGCATCCCTACAAAGAAGAAGGCAGGCAGAAAAGCCAGGAGGCCTGCATGGATGAACAAAGAGCTCCTGGACATGCCCACAAGTGAAAAGGAGGCCTACAGGGGGTGGAAACAGGGGCGGGAAGCCTGGGAAGAATACAGAGAAATTGTTCAAGCAGCCCCGGATCAGTTTAGGCAAGCTAAAGCCCAGATTGAACTAAATCTGGCCTGGGGCATCAAGACAAACAAAAGTCCTTCTTTAAGTATGTCAGCGAGAAAAGAAAGACTAGGTAAGAGCATGCAATATTTGGATGCTGCCAGTCATCAGGGAGTTCCCTCCCTCAACCTCCATGGCCTTTCAATGATTACGGAGTGTCATTGGACACGCTGGGACATTGGCTTACCCTGTCATCTCCCTCAGCTGCCACCCCTCCTGTCCCATAGACTGGTAAGGATTGTCTTAGTTAAGGTGACTTGGGAACAATCCACTGCTGGTGGCGTTCCTCCAGATTCCTGCCCCTTGTCTCAGAGCCCTGGGAGACCTTGCTGGGGCAGAGTGAGGCAAAGAGGATGTATAGAATCTCCCATATAGCTCCACCCGCTCTCTGAAACTCAGCAGTGGCCACACAGTGGCTTTGTTTCTCCTTGAACACTTCCGGAAGGAGTAAACACTCATTCTGGTGCCCTTGAATTGCCTTTCAGGGTTAGATTGAATTGTGATCTGGACTATAGCTGAGCTTGGAGGAGGCTGTCCTTGAAGACCAGCTGGACTGAGCTCTGCCACCATGTCACAGCTCTGTCTGCCACAGGAACGGCTCCAGCTCGTCCTGTCTGTGCCCCTGGCTGAGATCATTGCTGCACGTTTGGGCTGAAGCCCCCCAGCTGTGGCACCAGTCAGCTGGGGGCTTGTCATAAGGACTCCTGGTACCAAGAATCCAAGAACCCGTGTGTGCTACTGATTGGACAAGAAGAGGGGTTACTCATGGCCAGGTCTTCTTCTGCTGGGAGAAATACCACTGGTGGAAGTAAGTGTCTCTGCGCAGCTGAGGGAGGGAACATCAGAGATTGCATCAGCCTTTTTCACAGGCGGTTCCCCTGGAGCCTCAGGGACACCTCCAGGGAGCCCAGAGGGGACAGAGAGAGTGTCACCGTGGGCTGGTCCTCTGCTGCTGAGCTGGGCCGGGCTGCTGGGCCAGAGGGAGCTCCTGGCAAGCGGGCAGCGCTGCAGAGAGACAGCTCTGCCCAGGAGCAGCTCCTCTGCACGGCACAGCAGGGCTGAGGGCACTGCCTGCAGGCAGCGAGGGCAGAGCAGGGAGGCAGAGAGAGGTTAAGGGCAGTCTGGAGAGGGAGGATGCTGAGAGCTTACTGCGGGAGAAACCTTCATAGCCCGTGACATGGTAAGTCTCTGGGTTAGGGCAATTGCAGCTGCAGTTCTTGGAAAGATGTCCAAAAGCTGCTCCTCCCATGGCCTATGGGATCTTTCAGGAGGACTCTGACACTTCCTCTAGTGTAGAGGTGAAGAA
This sequence comes from Vanellus vanellus, assembly GCF_965231255.1. Taxonomy (NCBI): domain Eukaryota; kingdom Metazoa; phylum Chordata; class Aves; order Charadriiformes; family Charadriidae; genus Vanellus; species Vanellus vanellus. The sequence continues at coordinate 1,132,319 of NW_028128477.1, read as the reverse complement.
TGTGCTCCAGAGGAGGAATGCCCTGCAGTGCCTTCAGAGGGAGAGGGCACGACGGCTGCCTTCTCCTTAGGACCACTGCCATGTGTGATGGTGGGTGTGCAGGCAGGGGTGGGCAGGGCTGTCCTTGCCAGCAGGGTCCCTGCACCCCAGGGGCTTTGTGCTGGGGCAGGGACTCTGCCGCCTGCCAGGGTCAGCTCTCCGCCTGCCCAGGGAGCTCCCACGGAGGTGCTGTGGGGAGAAGGTGTGTGTGGAAGGAGCAACTCCTTGCATGGCAGGGTCCTGGTGTTGCCGAGAGAGAACTGCGTGGGTCAGGGCTGCTCACAGCTGAAGGGCAGTGGCAGAGGAAACTTTTCAAGAAGAACCTCAAGGCAGGGGCTACCTGAAAGCGAAGGAGTTTGTGCTTTCAGTCTTCTGCTTTTTTTTTTTTTTTTTTTGTGTGGGGAGTGAGACGTGGAGATTTGTCTCCCCGTTCTTCAGAAGGCACAGAGCCTCCAAATCTTTTTCACTTAGAGGTGAATAAATCAGGGAGTAAGAAAAATCCATATGCTACAGCTTACAGAGAGCACCCAGCATCACCTTTCCAGCCTTATCAGCGTTGGTCAGATGTTCCTGTCAGAGCCTGCACCCACAGAAATGCTCCTGGGCAGTGTTCTGCTGCCAGGAGGTGTCTGCGGGACAGAGCTGAGCACACAGCATCTGTGATGGGTTCTGTGTGCACTGCCGGCGAGGAGACGCGCTGCCAGAGAAAGAGCTCCCAGCAGGGACAGCTCCAGGCAGCAGAGCCCTGGGCTGGGAAAGAGAGGGAACAGCTCCCATGTGCCTTGGGAGGGTGATTCGGGCACCTTCCTGCCATCTCCTGTAATGAGGGCGCCTTCTACTGGCCTCCTCTCTCGCCCAGCAGAGCTTCTGACATCAAGGCTGTGGGGTTTCTGGCTGAGGTGCCTCCTCAGCAGCCACACACCAAGGAGGAGAAACTCCTTAGTTCTATGGGTCTCTGTCTTCTCTCAGCAGGAGCATTTCTCCACCTTCCCCTCCTGTCCATGCTGCTCTTGTTCTTACATCCATACTCTCTAGTAAGAGGGGGTTCAGGTGTGGCTCACACGCCAACATTGCCATGCAGCTGTGTCCGTGGGACCAAAGTCCTTCAAACCACCCAAACCTGTGGGGCTGTGGAAAATGCAGTGTGGAGCTGGGGGGTGAGCTGGCTCTGCTGAGATCACTGCACTTTGAGCACTTGTGGGAGTTTCCCTGGCATTCTCCTGCTGGAAAATGCTGACCAGCTTGTCTTCATGACACAGGGATTACCGATGAGGCAAACGGCGACTTTCAGAAGCTGCCCCACCTTTCCCAGATGCCCACTGCTGTCGAGCAGGGGTGACTGCTCCGGAGACCATGGGCAGAAGCCTCCTCCTCATGTCGTGTTTGGCCAGCACAAAGCAGAGCTCAGAACTTGGGGTAGTCAAAAGGAAGTCCTAAAAGGAAGGAGGAAGGCAATGTGTGTTTGGGAAGGACAGAGGAGAATGGGACACAGGAATGTGAAGAGATGTGCTCAGAGCAGTCCTAACCTGTGAGTGTGTTTTCCTCCTTTGGCAGAACCTCATGAACAAAGGGATCAGATGTCCAACAGCAGCTCCATCACCCACTTCCTCCTCCTGGCGTTCGCAGACACACGGGAGCTGCAGCTCTTGACCTTCTGGCTCTTCCTGGGCATCTACCTGGCTGCCCTCCTGGGAAACGGCCTCATCATCACCGCCATCGCCTGTGACAACCGCCTGCACACCCCCATGTACTTCTTCCTCCTCAGCCTCTCTGTTCTGGACCTGGGCTGCATCTCCACCACTCTCCCCAAAGCCATGGCCAATTCTCTGTGGGACACCAGGGCCATCTCCTATGCAGGATGTGCTGTCCAGCTCTTTTTCTTTGTCTTTTTCATTTCAGCAGAGTTTTCTCTTCTCACCATCATGGCCTATGACCGCTACATTGCCATCTGCCAACCCCTGCACTACGGGACCCTCCTGGGCAGCAGAGCTTGTGTCCGCATGGCAGCAGCTGCCTGGGCCAGTGGGTTTCTCTATGCTCTCCTTCACACGGCCAATACATTTTCACTCCCCCTCTGCCAGGGCAATGTTATGAACCAATTCTTCTGTGAAATCCCCCACATCCTCAGGCTCTCCTGCTCAGATGCTTACCTCAGGGAAGTTGGGCTTCTTGTTGTTAGCACCTGTTTAGCCTTTGGGTGTTTTGTTTTCATTGTGGTGTCCTATGTGCAGATCTTGAGGGCAGTGCTGAGGATCCCCTCTGAGCAGGGAAGGCACAAAGCCTTTTCCACGTGCCTCCCTCACCTGGCCGTGGTCTCCCTCTTTCTCATCACTGCCATGTTTGCCTATCTGAAGCCCTCCTCTGTCTCCTCCCCATCCCTGAACCTGTTGGTGTCATTCCTGTACTCAGTGGTGCCTCCAGCTATGAACCCCCTCATCTACAGCATGAGGAACCAGGAACTCAAGGATGCTCTAAGAAAATGGATGACTGGTTTCTTTTCAGAAGCAGCAATGAACTGCACATTTTCTTCTACATATCACTCATCATGTAACTCATTACAGGCCCAGACTTTCTTTGCTAGGTTTTTTTCCTTTCATTTCTTTGGGTTTTAGCTTTTCTGGGCTATACTAATGCTGTCAACAAAAGAACAGAGTCATCCTTTATCTTATTTCTATGTCAGGATCTGCCTGTCTTGTTTGATCCAGAGACTTTGTATAAATAAGGAGCTCCTCTCTCTGTGTGTTTAAACAAAATAAAGGACTCTGCACTGAGTTTTGTGTCTGAGATCCCTTCTCTGAGACCTTCTCTGGAGCTGCAGGGGCCTCATCTGTGTGCTGAGGTGGAGGGGGCAGGAGCCATCTGAGCTGGGTCTGCCTCCCAGCCTGACCAGCATGGCCCTGGGCACCACAGCCCCCGGCTCTGCAGAGACGCACCACCAGCTCGGGGGCTGTGGGACGCCTGGGGAGGGGGTGCAGGAGTGGCTGGCCAGGCCAGCACGGATGAGCTCTCTCGGGAAAAGGCTCTGAGGGGAGATGGGCTGTGGTGGGAGAAGAGCAGGGCACCACGTGTGTGCAGGGCAGCCATGGCAAGAGGAACCCTTTGCTGCGGTGGGGCAGCTCGGGGCAGGCTGCCTGTCCCTGGGGCCAAAGGGCCTTCCTGAGGGTGCCCTGGGCCAATTCTCTCATGCCATCCTGGGAGGACGTTTGGCAGCTGGGGCTGCAAGCTGCCTGGGGTGGAGGTCTCCTCAGCATGCCGGCTGGGTGGACAGTCTCACTGGCCTGCACATCCTGCTGTGGGACCATTCCCAATGGGGTTGTCTCTGCTGGTCTGTGCTGGGGAGAGGGCAGGAGGTGGCCAGATTCAGGGAGGGTGTGGGCTGGCGGGGCTGGCAAGTGCCTCAGAGAGGAAAACCCCAGGGAAGAGCTGAAGTGTGGGAGTGTGCAGGGTGGGGGCACACAGCAGTGTCCTGGCGCATCTGGGCTCCTGCGCGAGACATGAGGGACCAGCAGAGCAGGGTCTGGGCTGTGCCTGTGCCCACTGGACGCCCCGGGGAAGTTGCCCCAGGGCCACCATCATGGGCCAGCCAAAAACAACCTCCATTTCCAGCACTGGACTCTCATCCCACCTCAGAGAGGTTCTTTGTCCCTCCACAGAGGGACACCAAAGACAAGGTCCATCTTTGCATTGTACAGATGAGACTTAAGCATGCACATCTTGTGCGTGTGGGGAGATGGACACGTGTGAGCACAAATGCCATCAGCTATTCCTGGGGCTGCCATGAAGGCGTGTGGGACAGACGAGGTCACTTCACTTGGAGTGTAACATCCCCTGGGGAAACAGCTGGATGCAGCACTGGGATGTGCTTCCTTGAACCGAGGTCCCCGTGTCCATTCCTCATGAGGAGTGCAGAGCATGGCGACACACTGCAGGGCTGTGGTGCCTCCCAGCCTCTAGGGTTGACTGCAGGAGGTCAGAGAGACACTGTGACCTCTGCAGTGCATTGCTTCTGCACGGGCAAGGGAAGGACTCGTGTCTCTGATCACCCATGTGTGTATGAGAAGTGCCCGAGGCCAGCTGAGGTGTGGGCACCCGACAGAGCTCTGACATTTCTGTGTGTGACCTCACAAACAAATCCCCACTGTCCCAGGGACAGTCATCTCAGCTGCCGTGGACAGGCTCATTGCAAGTGCTCCTCTCTGCTCCATCACCCTGTCCTGTGACTCTGGATTGTGCCCTCAAAAGTGCCAGAGCAGCCAGACAGGTTCCGGGGTCCTTGGAAAAAGCAGATGTCAAACCCATCTTCAAGAAGGGCAGGGGTGAGGATTGGGAGAATTACAAGGTGGTGTGCCTTCCTCAGTCCCTTAGAAGGTGGTGGGGTATGTCCTCCCGCAGCCGTCTCCAGGCACTGGAAGGAGAAGAAAGGCATTGCTGGACCAGGATGGTTAGGGGAAACAAGGGCATGTTGTGTACCTGGCCTTGTGCACGGCCTTTGACATCATCTCCCACAGTCTCCTTATGGCCAGATTGATGCTCTCTGGACTGAAGCAGTGGATGGTCTGGTAGGAGGGAAGTTGGCTAGATGATCAGGCACAAAAGTCAACAGCGGTACAAAGTCCTGCCTGAAGCCAGTCATAACAAGAATCCCTCAGTGATTAGCATTTGGGCCAACGTTGTTGAATGTCCTTATAATCCCCCTGTACGGTGGAGCCCCATCCAAGAAGAGGACGTGGATGTGGGCTGGCATGTCCCTTCTGCCTGAGTACCTGATGGGACAGCAGCAGGCAGATGGCTTGTTTGTGTCTTTCCAAGAAGCTGAAAGGCCAGCAGTAGTCACATGGTTTAGAAGATCATGGTGAGGTTACTTCTGTCTGGTCAAGTGAAAGGCCACAAGAAGGCTGATGAGTGAGGTCACCTGCCTGGAGGGTGCTTCCTCAGATTTTTGAGCTTTCCTTGGAAGTGGGACAAAGCAGGAGAGAGCAAAACTGCTACAAAGTGCAGCTGGGAAAGTGGAGACTGGACATAAGGAAGAAGCAATTTCCCTGGAAAGGTAGAGCTGTGATGCAAGAGGTCACCCAGAGAGAGCTGGTGTCCCGGTTTGAGGTATAACAGGGACCATTTTCTTCAGTAACTTTGCTTCTTAGCCGGGTCTCTTCTAACTGCTGAAATTAACAGCGTATTGTGCAGACACTATTTGCTCTCATAGTGATCAGACCTTTATAGTTGATGCCCAGGCATGGTGTGCAGAGAGGATCTTGCTTATACTTATTGCTATAACAACCAAGGCCAACCAACGTTGTTATTTGCCCCGTTGGAGGGTCAGAAGTGGAAAAGCGCGGTGGGGTCCAACCAAATATACCAATACCAATACAAAATATACCAGGATTATACTCAGCCAACTATAACCGTAGGAAGCTGTGCACTCCCAGCAGTGGACAGCAAATGTGGGACACTGTGGGCGCTGCGGCTTCAGGAGGAAGGGAAGGGCTCAGGGCTCTGGCACCAGGGCATGAAGTTCTCAGGATGGCAGCCATCAAGGGAGAGAGGGCACTTCACAACAAACTTTATATTGAATGTGACAATGCTCATGGTATGAAATAATCCTGTTGGCAGCTCGGGTCAAGTGCTCGGGACTCGCTCCTCCTCATCCCTGCACCCGGCAAGCTCGAAAACATTGAGACCTTGAAACCCCCACACCATAGTTGGCTATAAAGTATATATATTGACAAATTCAGAACCCAGAGCCTTCTAAAAGTGCAGTCTTCCCAAGTATTAAAAGAGAATTTAGTCCTGTCTCACTCAAACCAGGAGAACGGATCACAAGGTTGACCTCTTTGCTTAATCCAAGGAGAAAGAGGCCTATTTGAGGTGAGCCTCTTCTTGGCACCAGCTTTGAGAGCAGAGCTGAGATTTCAGGCAGTGCACTTGGGAAATCACGTTGTATTACAGACCAACGAAGAGAACTTCAGCTCTTCCACAGTGTTAGATGTACATATATATGGGCTCCAGGTGAGACAGCGTGGGTTCATTCCTTGCTAGAAGTACGCTGAATCTAAACAATTGTGGGGGATCATCATAACCACCGATTATCACAAAAGATTATTCATGGCAAAAATAAAAATGCTGATAATGATAATGAAAATGATGCCAATAATGGCAAGGTAGATAAGGGAAAGGATAAGCCACACAAACAACAAACAGGTCTGGAATGGGATAACCCAGGATTCATTCCTGGACTGTGGGTGAAATGTTACCACTCTTGACAAACATCCGTGAAATCACTTTCCTACTGCCCTGCTTCAGCTTCTCATTCCTCATGCTGTAGAAAAGGGGGTCACAGCTGGAGGTACCACAGAGTACAGGACTGCCACCACCAAATCAAGGGATGGGGAGGGCCTTCTGGTCAGCAAAGTGCTGACAGAGAGAGCACGACCAGGTGGGGCAGGCACCTGTACAAGGCTTTGTGCCGTCCCTGCTCAGAGGGGATCCTCAGCACATCCCTCAAGATCTGCATACAGAAGAAAAGAATGAATATAAAACACCCAAAGGCCATACAGAGGCCATCCACAAGTACCAAAACTTCCCTGAGGCAGGAGTCTGAGCAGGAGAGCTTGAATGTCTGGGGGATGCTCTTACTGCTCCAGGGACAGGGCAGCCTTCCCCAGGCTGGTACAGCCAGAAAGGTGTTTTCACTTCCCATTCCTTCCTGCTGTGTTAAGAAGGGTTCTTAGGCAAAGAAGTTGATGCAAGGTAATTATTATTTTTTTTTTATTAAATGCAATGAGACACTGGATCCCCATTTACAGAAGTCTCTGGGTCAAACAAGATGTGTGGATACGTAAGTAGGAAGAGATTAATAATGACATTTCTTTGAATACAAAATCATCACAAGTGGAAAAAAAATATAAAGAAACAGTCTTATTTGGTCATGACATACAGTGGGAATCCTTTGTAGAAGCACATAGGTAGTCTATGGCTACCGAAAAATTTCCAGTCAGTTTCCTAAGGTCATCCTTGAGCTCCTGGATCCTCACACTCTTGATGAGGGGCTTCAGTGTTGGAGGTACCACCAAATGACAACCAGCCATCACCACATGCAGGGCTGGGGAGGAGATGGAGGGGGACTTCAGGCAAAGATGGCAGTACTGACAGACAAACAGCCAGGTGACAGAGGCATGTGGAGAAGGCTTTGTGTCGCCCTTGCTCAGAGGGCATCCTCAGCACCACTCTCAAGATCTGCACATAAGAAAGCATGAGGGGGAAAAAAAAAAAGGCACCAAAAATAGAAAGGCACTAAAAGCAATAAGCCAACTTCCCTGAGGTAGGAACGTGAGCAGGAGAGCTTGAGGATGTGGGGGATTTCACAGAACTGGTGCAGGGCATTGCCCTGGCAGAGGGGCAGTGAAAGTGTATTGGCCGTGTGCAGCACAGCATAGGGAAAAACACTGCCCCAGGCAGCTGCTGCCATGTGGACACAAGCTCTGCTGCCCAGGAGGGTCCCGTAGTGCAGGGGATGGCAGATGGCAACGTAGCGGTCATAGGCCATGATGGTGAGGAGAAAATACTCAGCTGAAATGAAGAAACTGAAAAGTAAGGTTTGATCAGCACATCCTGCATAGGAGATGGCCCTGGTGTTCCAGAGGGAATTGACCATGGCTTTGAGGAGAGTGGTGGAGATACAACCCAGGTCTATGAGGTAGAGGTTGAGGAGGAAGAAGTACATGGGGGTGTGGAGGCGGTGGTCGCAGGTGATGGCGGTGATGATGAGGCCGTTTCCCAGGAGGGCAGCCAGGTAGCTGCCCAGGAAGAGCCAGAAGTACAATAGCTGCAGTTTCTGTGTGTTCAGGAACGTCAAGAAGATGGAATCTGTCATGGAATTTCCATTGCACATTTGGTCCATCAGGATATGGAGGGCTCTTCATAGAGGAAAACGCATCAATACATTTGGACAGACTTCTCATTTCTCTCTATTCCCTTTGTCATGGGGCTGCTGGATATCAGAGAGATGCCATGGGTGAGCTGTGCTCTTCAGGAGCCCAGCTGGATTCAGCCCAGTAGGACCTCATTGGAAAGAGTGGAATGTCCTAAAGATGGGATGTCCTGAAGGGCGACTTAGCTCATTTGTATCACCCTGACTGTGCAGATTAGGAGGACATTTTACTCCCATGGAAGCATCCGCATAGCAGCAACCACAGATATTTTTCACGGCTGAATCCAACCCAACCCCAGAAACTCCGGTGATACCAACAAGGGGAGCAGAGGCAGAAGGGGAAATGTGGAGAAATGCCAGGAGTGTTTCTGTGAGGAGGCAATAGAAGGACAGAGGGTTGGGCTGTGCTGGGTGGAAGAGGAGACCAGGGCGTTCCTTCAGAGTGGGTGTCTGCGCTGCAGGGGATGGCAGGGAGGGTGCCCAAGTGCCCTCTCCCAGGGTGTTTGTGGGAGCAGGTCCCTCCGACTCCCTGCCCACGTCTCTGCTGCCTGGAGCTGTCCCTGCCGGGAGCTGTTTCTCTGTCCCAACATCTCCTCCCTGCCAGTGCTCACTGACCCCATCCCTCCCGCTGTGTGCTCAGCTCTGCCCTGCAGATCCCTCCTGGCAGCAGGGCACTGCCCAGGGACATCTCTGCATGCCAAGGGGATAAGAAGAGGCTCAGACAAATGCTAACGAGAACTGGGGTCTTTGTGCCTGCTCCAGAGTGGAGAAAACAAATTCCCATCTCCCACTGTCAGGGATGTCACAGTCAGGGATGAGAAGGTAGAGTTGAGGCTCCTGAAAGAAGGGAACAAGGCCAAGAGGGGGACTTCAGGAGAGCAGGCTTTGGCCTTCTGAGGGACCTGATCAGAAGAATCCCATGGGATAGGGCCCTGTGGAGAAGAAAGCTCTTTGCTAGTCAAGGATGGACTCTTGCAGCTCCAGAACAGTCCACCCCATCATATAGGAAGTCTGTCAAAGCTGTCAGGAGCCTGGCATGGGTGAGAAAGGAGGTCCTGACTAAAATGGAGCATGAAGGGGCAGCCCAGAGAAGTTGGACGCTGACTGGTTTCTGGCCTCAATGATTCTTTGACTCTGTGCTGGAGAGAGCCATTTGTGTGAGCATGTGCTTGTCTGTGCCTGAGGTCGAGCAGGGGGACGAGGGGATCCCGGGGCCAGGTTCTGGATACATGGAAGGTGTCAGACCAGCTCTTGGAAGGATCCATTTTTGCTGTGTGTCTATATGGGTAGATATCTTACACTAACATAATACAGCACACAAAGAGCCCACCCTTGTTTCCCTCTCTCCACTGAGCATGGTTTTGATTGCCCTAGAAACCTCTTTGTGTACCACAAGTCTTCCCGTGATGATAATGCATTTGGGGGCGGGGGTGGGTGCAGGGAGGCTGGGTGAGTAGAGGGACGAGGCTGGCTCTGACAGGGGCCATGAAGCAGCTGCCCGGAGGTGACAGCAAGGACATTACAAGGAAGAAACTTATCTCTGTTGACGTCATTGTTTTTAGGAAGGCAAAGCTCCCCTTGAGCCAGTGGTTGCAAGGAAGGTCAAGAGCAGAAAGAAGGGTTACGGGGACCTCCTTGCAGCCTGTCAGAACCTAGGAGGAGGTCAAAAAAATACAGAGATTGGCTCTCCACCTCTGGTGCATATTAAGAGGATGAAAGAGAAGTGTTGGGTGAAAGAGGGGATGTTCAACCTGGAGATAAGGAGAAGATTTTCTGCCAGTGTCAGGGCTCGTCCTGAGCCAGGTGGCCATGAGCCCCACCTGCCCTTCCGTCTGCCATGGTTGGTCAGGTTGCTGTAACAGAGGTGCCCCCAGGATCAGAACCCAGGTGGGCCTCTTCCACCTGCCTCACCCCCTCCCCTCCCCAAGGATGGGGTTCCTCTCGGGTGGGGACTCTGATGCGCTGGATAACCTCAGAATGACTGCTGGCCAGCATGTCTCCTGAGGGCCAACCAGGCTGCTGCTGTGGAAGTGCCCTCAGAATCATCACCATGCCAGCCATCTCCCCTTGGCCTGCCACTCCCCTTTCCCTCTGCCCCTATCTTGGCTCTGCTGGGAAGAGCGGTTTTGTGATAAACCTCTTGTCCCCAAACTGCTGGGGCCAGCTGCTGCACAGTCATGCTCCTACAACTGTAGTGGCCTCACAATCAAGATCAGAACTTGTCTCACCTTTGCCTATCTCTCCCCATCCACTCCCTTGACTCCTCATCTCTGCTGGACCCCACCTTCAACATCCAAACCCCGTTACTGGCTTTTGCCTCTCCTCTGCCCCACGGGTTGCCAGAGACAGGGTGGCACATCTTACATTTAGGATTTGCAGTGCTCATGCATAATTCTTGTGGTAAAGTCAGTACTGAGATCAGACTCTATGGTGTGGAGCAGTTAAAGCAGCAGATTGGCAGTGGTGACCAACCATGTTGGTTTTGCAAGGGGGGGCTTCTGTCTGTTTTAGAAAAGGAAAATTTGCTTTCCCTTATGATGCAGGTTGACTTGATGGGTCTTTTCACATTAATTCCTTTCATTGCCCTGGTTGGAAGATGACATTTTCCCACCTTGGGTCAAGACGATGGGCTCTCTCATAGCCACTCAAAGTGACTATAACAAAGTGACTCTACTCTGGAGTTATTTAGCCTGAGTTTGCCATACATGAAGAGGGTCCGTGCATGTTCATGCGTCCTCTAATAATAGGGCCAAGTTTCTCCTATTCCCAATGGCCACTTCAGCTGTGCGTTATCCCCAAGAATCTGCTGGCAAGCACTCCAGGATCCCTGGTGCCAGCCCACAAGAACCTGGGCCTTCCCAGTAGACCCTATGGATCTTGTCCAAGACATACTCTTGAATTCCCAGACTGAGGGGAGTGCGCTGCATTGATTGTGACTTCTGTTCATGACTATATGTTACTCTGCTGGAAGCTGAGCTGCTGTTCCAGCTTTCTGTAGCTCAGTTTCTAAAACCTTTAGTTCTGTTTCTAAATCTTGTGCTTGTCCAACTTGTAAGTCCAGCTGTTTGATTTGTAACCAGGGTCTATGTCTGTTTACCCTGAGATCTTCCTATCAAACTTTGATTAAGATGATTGTCTTTATTTTGGGAAATTCCTCCTCCTTCAATTTACGGGTGTCTTTTTTTCACATTCTTTACCTCGTCATCCATTTCTCTCAGGAGATCCTGTGAATCATACATGGCACACCACAGGGTTCCAATGGCACCGGCTTCCTTTTTCACTTTGCCATGACTAACGTAAACTTGACAGGCTGGAGAAGTAGGATCTGCTACTTTAAGACAGTGGGATCTCCTAGGGCATTGCCCTGGTTCAATCACCTGCTTATTGAGTTTGTAACATCCTTTTCCTCCTTAACGCATATTTTAGCTCAAGCTGCATGGTCTGTTTTATGCTGTGCACTTCCCATACAGCCTTTACACAGGCAAACACTAACAGGAATTTTGCTGCTCCAAGCGACTCAGTAGAAAAGAGTTTTAAATGTGTTTTCTGTAAGCTCCAATTCCAGATTGACTTTCCTTCAGAGGTCCATTGGTTCTGAGCATCCAGAAAGCCACACCAAAGATGCATTGTGGGTCATTTCAGTCACCACCATCACCCACAAACCTTCCACTTTGACTGCAGGGCTTGCCTCTCCATTTACAGACCACGCAATGAAGTTGGGATGAGGCTGTTCATTAGGAGAGCTTCCCAGACAAAATGCTGTTTGAGCCCAGCCAAGGGTGTGTCAGGGGCAATTCCTCGAGGCAGCCAACCAAATATTAAATGAGCACAGAGCTACTTGTGGCTGGAATTCTGTGTGCAGGAGCAAGGACTGCCTTCATTCCAACAGTGCAGTTCCTTCACCCTTGTCGTGGTTTGGGCCGGCCTGGCCACTGCAACAAACGACAGATGCTCTCCCTCACCTCTCTTTCCAAGGAGAGGAGGGAGAGAGAGAAAGGACTTGTCAGTTTAGATAAGTTAGTCAGTTTTGGGTCACTTCTCATCTCCGCTCCTATCCAAAGGTGTGACCCCTCTACACTTTATGGCTTCCGACCCTCCAACGGGGCATATAACAAAGTGAGCTGCCCTTGGTTGTTATAGCAAAAAGTCTAAGCAAGAGCCTCTCTGCATACCATGCCTTGGCATAAATTATAGATGATCAGGTTTTGTCACTCTGAGAGCCAACAGCTTATGGACAATATGCATTAAATTTCAGAGAGTTCAGTTAGTTCGAGGAGGCTTGGCTGCAAAGTCAAATTACTGAACAGAAAATGGGTTCTGTTTCGCCTCAAACCAGCACAGGTGGGCTGTTCTTTTGGGAGGGCATAAGGAGAATAAAAGAGAAGCACTCGGGATTTCAGGGAATGGAAAGAGAAGCAAAGGATGCTGTTGGCCTTCTTTGCCCCCTGCTCCTGTTTTGCCTAATGAAACTGAAGGACCAGCAGAGCCTTTCCCGCAAAGCTGCCACCCAGCCACACCGCCCCTGCCCTCTGTCATTGCTCGGGGTTAGTGCACCTCAAGGGCAGGACTTCAGAGTTCTCTTTATCGGACATCATGATATTACTTTTGGCCCATCCCTCTGGCCTGTCTATGTCCTTTGGCATGCCAGCCCTTCCCGCCAGAGTAGTGTCTGCAAATCCTATGAAAAAGAACACTTGAGTCTTCTCCAGGTCCTTAAAAACATGATAAACAGGGCAGGTGGCAGGACAGACCCTTGCAGGAGCTTTCAAGCTAGATGCCTCAAGGCAGAGTACCACACATTGACCACACACCTCTGAGCCGAAACAGCGGTCTGGTTAGTTACCCATCTCCTTATGCACCCATGCAAGCCATGACATCCTAATTCGGGCACAAGCATATTGTGGGGGAAGATGCTGAAAACTATGCTGACTTCCAACTTAAAAGACCAGCACTGCTCTCCCTGCGCTGAGCAATCCTGTTCTTCCATCACAGGAAGCAGAGAACGGTGGGACACAAGCTGTCCTGGGTAAATCCAGGGTTTCAGACACCCACAAATGGGTTCTGAGCGGACACACTCTGGGGCACAACTTCCCCTATTTATCGGTTGGCCGTTTTTTTAAAAGAGCATGCAATATTTGGATGCTGCCAGTCATCAGGGAGTTCCCTCCCTCAACCTCCATGGCCTTTCAATGATTACGGAGTGTCATTGGACATGCTGGGACATTGGTTTACCCTGTCATCTCCCTCAGCTGCCACCCCTCCTGTCCCATAGACTGGTAAGGATTGTCTTAGTTAAGGTGACTTGGGAACAATCCACTGCTGGTGGCGTTCCTCCAGATTCCTGCCCCGAGTCACAGAGCCCTGGGAGACCTTGCTGGGGCAGACTGAGGCAAAGAGGATGTAGAGAATCTCCGATATAGCTCCACCCGCTCTATGAAACTCAGCAGTGGCCACACAGTGGCTTTGTTTCTCCTTGAACTGTTCCTGAAGGAGTAAACACTCATACTGGTGCCCTTGAATTGCCTTTCGGGGTTAGATTGAATTGTGATCTGGACTACAGCAGAGCTTGGAGGAGGCTGTCCTTGAAGACCATCTGGACTGAGCTCTGCCACCATGTCACAGCTCTGTCTGCCACAGGAACGGCTCCAGCTCGTCCTGTCTGTGCCCCTGGCTGAGATCATTGCTGCACGTTTGGGCTGAAGCCCCCCAGCTGTGGCACCAGGCAAGCGGTGACTTGCCATAAGGACTCCTGGTACCAAGAGTCCAAGACCTCGTGTGTGCTACTGATGGGACAAGAAGAGGGGGTACTCATGGCCAGCTCTTCTTCTGCTGGGAGAAATACCACTGCTGGAAGTAAGTGTCTCTGCGCAGCTGAGGGAGGGAACATGAGAGATTGCATCAGCCTTTTTCACAGGCGGTTCCCCTGGAGCCCCAGGGACATCTCTGAGGGAGGCCAGAGGGGACAGAGAGAGTGCCACCGTGGGCTGGTCCTCTGCTGCTGAGCTGGGCCGGGCTGCTGGGCCGGAGGGAGCTCCTGGCAAGAGGGCAGCACCGCAGAGAGACAGCTCTGCCCAGGAGCAGGGCTGGGGGCACTGCCTGCAGGCAGAGAGGGGAGACCTTCGAGGCAGAGAGAGCTTAACGGCAGTCTGGAGTGGGGGGCGCTGAGAGCTCACTGGGGCAGAAATCTTCACCGCCCTCTGCGTGGTAAGTCTCAGGGTGCCGGGCAATGCAGCTCCAGTTCCTGGAGGGTTCTCCTCAAGCTGGTCCATCTGAGAGCTCTGGGCTCTGTCAGGAGGACTCTCTCAGTTTCTGTGCTGTAGAGGAGGAGGATGTGCTCCAGAGCAGGGCTTCCCTGCTGCCCGGTGAGAGGGACAGGGCCTGAGGGCTGCCTTCTGCCGGGGATGGTTGTGGAGGTGTGCATAGGGGTGTGCAGGCAGCGGTGGGCAGGGCTGTCCTTGCCATCAGGGTCCCTGCATCCCGTGGCTGTGTGCCGGGGCAGGGACTCTGCCAGGGTCAGCTCTGCACCTGCCCGGGGAGCTCCCACAGAGCTTCTGTGGGGAGAAGCAGTGGGTGGAAAGAGTGATGGCCAGCAAGGCAGATGCCTTCTGTTGCTGAGATGGACCTGTGTGGGTCAGGGCTGCTCCCGGATCCCCATCACCCCCAGGACATTTGCACAGAGTCCTTTTGAAGAAGGACATCGAGGCACCTTTCCCCTGAAGGGGAAGAATTCTGTGCTGTGGGATTTCTCCTCTCGGCTGCTGGGTGAGCAGTGGGGGGTGGGAATGGAGTTCTCCTTTGTGGAGAAGGCACAGAGACCCCCGTTCTCGATAGCACTTCCCTGAAGCCCTCCTGAGCCCCCGCACACCCAGAGACGCCCCTGGGCAGCGCTGTGCTGCCAGGAGGGGTCTGCAGGGCAGAGCTGAGCACACAGCGGGTGGGATGGGCTCTGGGGCACTGGCAGGGAGGAGACCCGTTGGCAGAGAAGCAGCTCCAGGCAGGGGCAGCTCCTGGCAGCCCAGACATGGGCAGGGACAGAGAGGGAGCTGCTGCCAGACATGCCCAAGCAGGGGGAATCCCGGCACCTCCTGCCATACCCTCACCTTCAGACAACTTCTCCGCAGCAAGCCTCTGCTCTCCTCTCCCACCCGCCTCACAGCCAGAGGGTCCAGAGCCCGAGATGCCTTCTCGGCAGCTGCACCTCCAGTCAAGGAGACGTGTGATTGTCCTACAAGTGATGCACAACATAAAAGCAAGTGCCCTGCAGTTTCTCTGTCTGGAGACACTGTCACTGAGGAGAAGGCTTCACTGCACGCCTGTCTGACTCCCTCTCCTCGCTTCCTTTTTTCAGAGCACAGACACATTTCTCCTCTTTCCCCATCCTTCTGTTGAACTCTGCATCTCAGGAGTTGGGAGGGGGTGCGGGTCAGCTTCTCTTCTGCCTCTGACTCTGGGAGTCCTGCCCCAGACGTGTCCTCATGGAAAGTAGGTGTCGAAGTAGTATTTTACCTGATAAGGGAGTGTGTCATTGAGTTTGTGGGGTTGGGAATGAGCTGGGTCATTCCTCATTCAGCTGTGGGAGGGGGATTTCTGTGAGGAATGGCATGGGGATTTCCTCAGAGAAGTCTCCGAGTTTGTCACTGCCTTTTCCTCCTTGGACAGGTCCCCCTGCCCAGAAGCAGCAAATGTCCAATGGCAGTTCCATCACACAGTTCCTCCTCATGGAGTTTGCAGAAACACGAGAGCTGCAGCTCTTGACCTTCGGGCTCTTCCTGGGCATCTACCTGGCTGCCCTCCTGGGAAACGGCCTCATCATCACCGCCATCGCCTGCGACCACCACCTCCACACCCCCATGTACTTCTTCCTCTTCAACCTCTCTGTTCTTGACCTGGGATCCATCTCCACCACTCTCCCCAAAGCCATGGCAAACTCCCTCTGGAACACCAGGGCCATCTCCTATGCAGGATGTGCTGTCCAGCTCTTTTTCTTTCTCTTTTTTATTTCAGCTGAGTATTTTCTCCTCACCATCATGGCCTATGACCGCTACGTTGCCATCTGCCATCCCCTGCACTACGGGACCCTCCTGGGCAGCACAGCTTGTGTCCGCATGGCAGCAGCTGCCTGGGGCAGTGGGTTCCTCAATGCTGTGCTGCACACGGCCAATACATTTTCACTGCCCCTCTGCCAGGGCAATGCCCTGCACCAGTTCTTCTGTGAAATCCCCCACATCCTCAAGCTCTCCTGCTCACACTCCTACCTCAGGGAAGTTGGGCTGATTGTGGTTAGTGCCTGTTTAGTCTTTGGGTGTTTTGTTTTCATTGTGGTGTCCTATGTGCAGATCCTGAGGGTGGTGCTGAGGATCCCCTCACAGCAGGGACGGCACAAAGCCTTTTCCACGTGCCTCCCTCACCTGGCCGTGGTCTCCCTATTTATCATCACTGGAGTGTTTGCCCACCTGAAGCCCCCCTCCATCTCCTCCCCATCTCTGGAACTGGTGGTGTCATTTCTGTACTCGGTGGTGCCTCCAGCAGTGAACCCCCTCATCTACAGTATGAGGAACCAGGAGCTCAAGCATGCCGTATTGAAACTGACCCAATGGACGCTGTTACACCGACAATAACCTGCCACCCCTTCTCTGCACACTGCCCAGGGGTTATCTTAGATCATGAGCCTAATTTTCCTCTTGTCATAACCCTGCTGATTGATATTTTTCTGGGTTTATACTACTTGTTCTAAGGCTTGATCCTACTGTGTCTGACCCTTGCACAACACTGAGTCAGATGTGGCCGGTCTGGTAACAGCTCTTAAATGAAACGGGATGTCTCAGGTAGAATAGCAAGAAAAGGGAAAAGCAGGGAAAAAAAAAAAAAACAACCATGGGCTGAGATAAATATCGTTTAATAGAACAGTAACAGAAAATAAAAGCATTAGCAGTAACAACATCAATAATAATAATAATAATAAGTATATATAGAATAAAGTGATGCAAAATATATTACTGTCACCACCCAATGATCATTTGCCCCGCCTGTCTGGAGAAGTGATCACCGATTCCTTCCCTCAAGCCAACTCCCATTTATATACTGAGCATGACGTCTATGAGATGGAACATTCCTTTGGCCAGCTTGTCTTGTCTGTGCCCCCCCACCTTCTACGGGATGTTGAAAAAGTCCGTGACTTAATATAAGCATCACTCAGCAACAACTAAAACAATATGAGTTAGCAATGTTATTCTCATAGTCAATCCAAAACAGAGCAGCTACCAGGAAGAATATTAACTCTATCCCAGGCAAAACCAGGACAGCGTCCGCCCCTTATTCTATACCATCTACCTCATGCCCAGGTCTTACACTTTTCCATAAATCACCACCATTTTCCTGTCTTTGATATATGTATATATGCACACAGATAACATGCCCTTAGTCCATGGGCCATCCCACTGAAATGTCCCTTGAGTTCATTTAGTCCATGACTTTGGGCTCCATCTCTTGTAACTGTCTTTCCCGGCAGAAGACGTGGTGTGTGATGTTGAATTGTTGCGTGCTGCATCTGGAGCTCGCAGCTGGTGTAGCCGGCAGGGCCCATGCCCATCATCTGTGGGTTGAAGATGTCGATCTCAAGACAATTCCCGAGTGCCAGTTGCTGCAGCCACTTCTGGTTCCATCACTTCTGCACTTTGCTCAGTTTCATCAAAGTTCATTCTTCATTAATTTAGGTCACTTTCACTGCAATGCCATAGATAGAGCATATAGCACCTGTAGTAGTGATGACATAGAGTGGTAATTTAGCAATAAATATCATATAATTTGATTCATTGGCCATTCTCACCAAAATCAAATCCCCTTGAGGAACACATCGATCATCCCCATCCTCCCGCATCACCCACCAAGTGCACTCAGGGCCTTACAAAAAAGCTATCCCACAGATAGTTTTGCCTTTGCTTGTGTCAGGAATAATCCAGACTCTCTTCCCGAACATATTCAGATCCTCAAATGTTCCCTAACCAGGTGGCCTTTGCCAAATGTGTATCCCGACTTTTGAAGGTCCCACCACCCATGGCTCTCAGTGTAGTTTATAACAGACCGTTGTATTGTTTCATTTTCCCGGAGGCTCGTGCATGGTAGGGGATGTGATACACCCGCCCAATGCCATGCTCTTTGGCCCAGGTGTCTATGAGGCCTTTTGGAAATGAGTCCCACTGTCTGACTCAATTCTCTCTGGGGTGCCATGTCGCCATCAGACTTGCTTTTCAAGGGCCAGGATAGTTGTTCAGGGCGGTGGCATGGGGCAGAGGGTGTGTTTCCAGCCGTCCGGTGTTTGCTTCCACCGTTGTGAGCACGTGGCGCTTGCCTTGGCGGGTTTGAGGGAGTGTGATAGAACCAATCTGCCAGGCCTCCCCGTATTGATATTTCAGCCAACGTCCTCCATATCAAAGAAGCTTTAACCGCTTGGCTTGCTTAAATGCAGCACACGTTTCACATTCGTGGATAACCTGTGCAATAGTGAACGTGATCAAGTCCACCCCCTGGTCACAAGCCCATCTATATGTCGCAATCTCTTCCTTGATGGCTTGAGGCGTCATGGGCCCACCAAGCTATGAATAGTTCACCCTTACGTTGCCAGTCCATGTCCACCTGAGCCACTTCAATCTTAGCAGCCTGATCCACCTGCTGGTTGTTTTGATGTTCCTCAGTGGCCTGACCCTTGGGTACGTGGTCATCTACATGATGTACTTTCACAACCAGATTCTCTATCTGGGCAGCAATGTCTTGCCACAGTTCAGCAGCCCAGATGGGTCTACCTCTGCACTGCCAGTTGCTCTGCTCCCACTGCTGTAACCACCCCCACAGAGCATTTGCCACCACCCATGAATCAATATAGAGGTAAAGCACCAGCTGCACGGGGGCTCACAGCCGGTCCTGGGTCACCCCTGCGCCTGTGATTTCACTTTGGGACACATTCCAGAGCCACCAGACAGGCAGGGGTTGGGAGACGGTGTTGGAGGGAGGGCACAGACAAAGTGCTGTAGCACCTCCAGGAGAAGCACCTTCCACTGCCACAGGCTGTGACGTGGGCGATAGCTTGGCTCCCAGCGACACATCCTCACCCAGGGAGAGGAAGATGAGTGCTGTGCTTTGCACCATCTTCAGTGAGCTTTGCCTGGAGGAGAGACTCTTTGATGGGTGGCATTGAGTTCAGTGCTCACAAGAACATCCTCTGTAGCTGCAGTCAATAGTTCAGGTCAGTGCTTGGAACAAGAGGGGATGGGGACACACAGCATTTCCCAGGCTGTGTCACGCTGCCTTAGTGTCTCTCCAGTGTTTCCCTCGGCAGTGAACCTCTTTTCCAGCACTTCCCCACAGTCCTGGTGCCTTCCTGGACACCGGAATTCATCCCCAACCCAAGATCTCACAGCAGCGCTGGAAGCGGTGTCTGACGAACCCCCCGATGCGGTGCAGGGCTGGAGCATGGCCAGCCGGGCTTGTCTGCCGTGGGGCGGGAGGTGTTCCTTCCCCACACAGCGCCATTCTCTGGTGGTCTTGTTGAAGCAAGGAGGGCACTGGCCCTGTGGCTCTCTGTGCACAGCCGGAGGCGGTGACTCCTTGTTAAAACAACCGGCTCGTAACACATGAATTAATAAGCCCCACGGCCTCCCAGCGTGGCTCCTGCGTGTGCCCAAATTGGTGCCCCGGAAAGGAGGCACAGGGGATAATAGGGTCCGGGTTTAATGCAGCAAAGCTGCTTTTTCCCCCAGCACTGCTTTGCTTTTTTCAGGGCTTTGTTTTCCACCCACTGGAGCAATGCCGGGAACGATGTCTATAAAATCCCCGGCACTTCACCTGAAATGATGCGGCTCATTACCAAGTACGCCTACACCGGCACAGTACCGGTCAAGGCCATCAACGTTGAACATTTGCTGATAGCGGCCGACCAGTTCAACGTCATGGGCATCGTCAGACTGTGCTGCGAGTTCTTAAAGTCCCAGCTGTGCTTGGAGAACTGCGTCGGCATCTGGAGATTCACCGAGTATTACTACTGCCTTTATTATTGACTTTATTATTGACCTGCGGGAAGCAGCCCACGCGTTCATCTCCCATCACTTGGAAAGGGTGACCAGGGTGTTGAGAGAGTTTCTGGAGCTCTCCATCAATGACCTCCTGTGTGTCCTGCAGAAGGAGGATCTCCGTGGGAAAGAAGAGGCCGTGTTCAAGGCCGTTCTGCAATGGATGGCTCACGACCCGCAGAACAGGAGGCAGCAGGTTGCAGTCTTGCTGGGCAAGGAAGAGTGGAAGGGGGGACAGAGGGCATTTATTTAAAACAAAGAAAGTCTAGGTTATTCTTACCTTAGAAAAAATAAACTCAGCATTTTTGACAGTAAGGACTTTGCTTGAAACTTTTGAAATCCTGCCTTCACAAGGGTATAAATTTGTAGTTCATATTCACTGGACATACACACCACTCACCCAAATCCCATTGATTGTTAGCACGTGCATGGTTTCCGAAGGCACACACACTGACACTATGGAAATGATCAGGTATGTGTTGTCTATGAGTGCCCAGGCCACAGTTGTGTGAGGCATTGCACAAGCATCGGAAATCCTTGCCCAAAAGAGTTTGCAAACCACCCGTTCCTTTCGACTGGGCTCGAAAGGGGGACCATCTTGCATAGGGGAGGATGGCACATCGCTCTCATGTTCTTGAGGCAGTCCTATTCGAGTCATGGTTTCAGTCAGAGTCCTTCCTGAATGATCATTGCCTGGGAGGACAGCACCATAAAGGCAGTCAAGTGCCTTCTGGGCCACCTCTGGGGACAATTCTCGGCCTTCGAGGATAACATCATGAAAACTTTCCAACTGCCCATGCTGTCCCAGGAGAGAGATTGGGACACAAAGTATGGAATTACACGAGTGATTCTCTGTTCACGAGCACGAGTGGTCCCAGTCAAATTGGGACACCCCAAATGCAGTTTCACACATGGTTCTTATACCTTTAGAGCATTCAGGTACAACACAATTTGAGTGATCGCTACTTAACACGCACACGCAGGCTGCTGTTTGGCAAAGCAACTCTCATGCTGTGGCATCATCATCCACCTGCTGCTCTCCTAATGGAGACGTCCCTGGAGTCGGTCTTGCTGCAGTTCCTTATCTCTGATGCCAGATCAGGGGAGGGTTTCACAGGGGTGTCAGAGGGGCTGGGAGGATGGTGTCATCCGCTCAGTGCTGGAGCATCCTTTCTTCTTCAGGCTGGGGGCTGTCTTCTCCTCCCGACAATGAGCTGGGTCCTGTAGTCATGCTGACTGAACCATGGCTATGCAGTACGCAATAGAAACGCTGTATATCTTAAGACAGTTCATACAATTTCATACTCTAAAGAGTAATTGTTACAATAGTTCTGGAATGAGATTTTCCTAACAGTCCCTCCTTTTCCTTTCACCGTCAGGGTCACACTATACTCTTCATTATTTAAGTCGTAAGTCAAGTTCATAAGGTAATACTACACTGTAAACACACCCATCTAATTAGAAAGCAAAACAAGAGAGTGAATACAACAACCCAAATCCTTTCAGTTCACAGTCCTGTTCCTAAGTCTGGGAGCCAAGAGGTTAGCCACCCAAAGAGATTTAGGGGAGATCCCTGCCCTATTTCGTGTAATATTTTTAAATGAGTCTTTCTCTTGTTTCTCTCAGTTTTGTTTTTCTGATCTTGACTGACATAAAAACCCCAGCAGCTCTTATTCAAGAACGCACCTACTCTGTCCTGTACTTCTAAAGGGTGCTCTAGAGCTAAGCCATTCTATATTACCATTTTTGATAATAATTTGATTTCTTTCTCTAAGGCTGTCATACTGCCTGCCCTCATTAATGGCTTTTTCTAATTCTCTTGGCACATTTGCAGTAGCCCTTTCTAGTTTTGCGGTCCTTCGCTGTGGGATAAAATCTGCTATAGACAGGTGGAACTCAGTGCCACATTATCAAAGGCATTTATGAAAGGCAGGTCCTGCTTGACTAACCTGATCTCCTTCTACAACGTGGTCACGCACTCAGTGGATGAGGGAAAGACTGTGGATGTTGTCTATCTGGACTTTAGTAAAGCCTTTGACACTGTTTCCCACAGCATTCTCCTGGAGAAACTGGCTGCTCATGGCTCGGATGGGCACACGCTTTACTGGGTAAAAAACTGTCTGGAAGGCCGTGCCCAGAGAGTGGTGGTGAACGGAGTTAATTGCAGTTGGCGGGCGGTCAGGAGTGGTGTCCCCCACGGCTCAGTGCTGGGGCCAGTCCTGTTTAACATCTTTATCAATGATCGGGATGAGGGGATGGAGTGCTCCCTCAGTCAGTTTGCGGATGACACCAAGCTGGGTGGGAGTGTTGATCTGCCTGAGGGTAGGGAGGCTCTGCAGAGGGATTCGGACAGACTGGACCCATGGGCCAAGGCAGACTGTAGGAGTTTCAATGAGGCCAAGTGCTGCGTCTCACACTTTGGCCACAACAACCCCCGCCAATGCTACAGGCTTGGGGAGGAGTGTCTGGAAAGCTGCTCAGCAGAGAGGGACCTCTGTTGTTGGTTGATAGCAGCTGAACATGAGCCAGCAGTGTGCCCAGGTGGCCAAGAAGCCCACCGGCTTCGTGGCCTGTATCAGGACTAGTGTAGCCAGTAGGACCAGGGAGGAGATTTCCCCCCTGTACTGGGCACTGGGGAGGCCGCATTTTGAGCACTGTGTTCAGTTTTGGCCCCCTCACCACAAAAAGGACACCAGAGCGTGTCCAGAGAAGGGCAACGAAATGGGTGAGGGGTCTGGAGCACATGTCTTATGAGGAGCGGCTGAGGGAACTGCGGTGGTTTAGCCTGGAGAAAAGGAGGCTGAGGGGAGACCTTATTGCTCTCTAAACATATCTGAAAGGAGGTGGCAGAGAGGTGGGTGTCGACGTGTTCTGTCAGGTAACGGGTGTTAGAACAAGAGGAAATGGCTTCAAGTTGCGCTAAGGGAAGTTTCAACTGGATATTAGGAATAATTTCTTTACTGAAAGGGTCATCAGGCATTGGAATGCGTTTCCCAGGGCAGTGGTGGAGTCCCCATCCCTGGAGGTGTTTAAGGGTTGTGTAGATATAGTGCTGAGGGATATGGTTTAGTGGTGGGCTTGTCTGTGTTAGGATAATGATTGGACTATGTGATTTTACAGGTCTTCTCCAATCTAGGAAATTCTGTGATACTGTGATTCTGTGATGATGGCGCTGGGACAACTTCCCCGGGGTGTCCAGTGGGCACAGGCACAGCCCAGACCCTGCTCTGCTGGTCCCTCATGTCTCTCGCAGGAGCCCAGCTGTGCCAGGACACTGCTATGTGCCCCCACCCTGCACACTCCCACACTTCAGCTCTTCCCTGGGGTTCTCTTCTCTAGGGCACTTGCCAGCCCTGCCAGCACAGACCCTCCCAGAATCTGGCCACCTCCTGCCCTCTCCCAGCACAGACCAGCAGAGCAGCCCCATTGGGACTGGTCCCACAGCAGGACACAGAGGCCAGTGAGAATTTCCACACAGCCAGCATGATGAGGAGATCTCTGCCCCAGGCAGCTTGCAGCCCCAGCTGCCAAATGTCCTCCCAGGATGGCATGAGAGAATTGGCCCAGGGCACCCTCAGGAAGGTCCTTTGGCCCCACGGACAGGGCAGCCTGCCCCGAGCTGTCCCACCAGAGCAAAGGGTTCCTCTTGCCATGGCTGCCCTGCACACACGCGGTGCCCTGCTCTTCTCCCGCCACAGCCCATCTCCCCTCAGAGCCTCTTCCCGAGAGAGCTCATCCGTGCTGGCCTGGCCAGCCACTCCTGCACCCCTCCCCAGGCGTCCCACAGCCCCCGAGCTGGTGGTGCGGGTCTGCAGAGCTGGGGGCTGTGGTGCCCAGGGCCATGCTGGTCAGGCTGGGAGGCAGACCCAGGTCGGGTGGCTCCTGCCCCCTTCACCTCAGCACACAGACGTGGCCCCTGTAGCTCCAGAGAAGTTCTCGGAGAAAGGATGTCAGACAAACAAGTCAGTGCAGGGTCCTTCAGTTTTTCAAAAACGAAGAGAGAACAGTTTCTTATTTACACAAAGTCTGTGGCTCCCACAACACAGATCCTGACATAGCAATAGGATAAAGGATGATTCTTCACTTTTATTGACAGCATTAACAAAACCCAGAAAAGCTAAAAAACAAAGAAATGAAAGGAAAAAAAGTACTAAAGACAATCTGGGCCTGTAATGAGTTACATCATGTGTGATATGTAGAAGATGGGCAGTTCATTGCTGCTTCTGCCAAGATACCAGTCATCAGTTTCCACAGGGCATCCTTGAGCTCCTGGTTCCTCATGCTGTAGATGAGAGGGGTCACTGCTGGAGTCACCACTGAGTACAGAAATGACACCAACAGGTCCAGAGATGGGGAGGAAATGGTGGGGGGGTTCAGGTAGGCAAACATGGCAGTGCTGTTAAACAGGGAGATCACAACCAGGTGAGGGATGCCCGTGGAAAAGGCTTTGTGCCATCCCTGGTCCGAGGGCATCCTCAGCACAGCCCTCAAGATCTGCACATAGGAAAACAGAATGAAAGCAAAAGCCCTGAATGCTAGTAAGACACTAAGCACCAGAAGCCCAACTTCCCTGAGGTAGTCTGAATGTGAGCAGGAGAGCTTGAGGATGTGGGGGATTTCACAGAAGAACTGGTGCAGGGCATTGCTCTGGCAGAGGGGCAGTGAAAATGTATTGGCCGTGTGCAGGAGAGAATTGAGGAACCC
Source organism: Vanellus vanellus (assembly GCF_965231255.1). Classification (NCBI taxonomy): domain Eukaryota; kingdom Metazoa; phylum Chordata; class Aves; order Charadriiformes; family Charadriidae; genus Vanellus; species Vanellus vanellus. The sequence goes on along the minus strand of NW_028128477.1, from coordinate 1,107,587 downwards.
ACTGCCCCAGACAGCTGCTGCCATGCGGACACAAGCTCTGCTGCCCAGGAGGGTCCCGTAGTGCAGGGGATGGCAGATGGCAACGTAGCGGTCTTAGGCCATGATGGTGAGAAGAGAAAACTCTGCTGAAATGAAAAAGACAAACAGCAAGGCTCGTGTAGGACGTGCTGCATAAGAGATGACCCTGGTGTCCCAGAGGGAATTGGCCATGACTTTGGGGAGAGTGGTGGAGATGGAGCCCAGGTCAAGAACAGAGAGGTTGAAGAGGAAAAAGTACATGGGGGTACCAAGAAGACCAAGTGGATAAGGCCCTCTATAGACAGATTGGAGTAGGCTCACATTCACAAGCCCTGGTCCTCAGAGGGAACTTTAGCCAGCCTGATAGCTGTTGGAAGGAAAGCACAGCAGCGCATAGGCAATCCAGGAGGTTCCTGGAACACCTTAACGATTACATCCTTCTCCAAGTGACAGCAGAGCCAATGAGGAGAGATGCTATGCTGGACTTTGTCCTGACCAAGAAAGAGGGGCCCATGGGGAATGTCATGGTCTAGGGCAGCCTTGGCTGCAGTGACCTTGAGGTGGCAGAGTCTGGGATCTTTAAGGTGGCTAGGAGAGCACACAGTAAGCTCGCTATCCTGGACTTCAGGAGATAGACATTGGCCTCTTCAGGGACCTGCTTGGTGAACTACATTGGGACAAAGCCCTGGAAGGAAGAGGGACCCATGAAAGTTGGCTATTATCCAAGGGCTACCTCAGCCAAGCTCAGGAGCAATACATCCCGGCAAAGAGGAACTCAGGGAAAGACAGCAGGAGGCCTGCGTGGATGACCAAGGAGGTCCTGGTCAATCTCAAAAAGGAAAAGGAAGCCTACAGAAGGGTTGAAGCAAGGACAGGTATCCTGGAAAGAATTGTCCGAGCAGCGAGAGATCAGGTTAGGAAAGCTAAAGACCAGGTAGAAGTGAATCTGGCCAGGCGCATGAGGGCACAGCAGTCCTGGCCTTGGGGTCCCCTCAGGCACCTCATGCGTCTCCCCACTCTCCCCTCCCTGTGCCTGATGAGGCCCTGCTGACTCCCTCGGCACTGCAGCGTCCTTGTGCGTGGACACATTGATTCAGTGCTTTATATTGGTGGACTTCACCTTGGAGGGTGTTTCACCTTCGGAGTCTCCATCCGTTCCAGTCCAAGGGCAAGTGTTGAGTCCCTAATCCCGCCTCTCCTCCCCCCTAAAAAATGCATTTCCAGAATGTCCGGTATATGCCGTCAGTCCTGTCATACATGAAGAAGACTGAGGAGATAATGGGAGCTCATGGACGGTCTCCCCTTCTATTGGGCACCAAGAGCGCTTTTAAATCCAGAATATTTGGTGCAGTGGAACCCAATAGTACCGTGAGCTTGGCTCCAGAAACATTGAAAAAACAAGAACAGACTCCTTAAAATATTGATTCCTTGAACATGTTCTTGGAAGGAACTTTGGAGGAACAGCCCATCCTGCCCTTGGGAGGTGCCCTTTTACTGAAGAGCTGTTATCTGTCAGGCCACACCTGACTCAGTGTTGTGCAAGGGTCAGACACAGTAGGATCAAGCCTTAAGACAAGCAGCGTAAACTCAGAAAATTATCTATAAGCAGGATTATCACGAGAGGAAAAAGCAGAATTGCAGCCTAAGATGAGCCTTTGGCAATGTGCAGAGAAGGGGCAGAAGGTTATTCTCAGCGAAACAGTGTCCATTGGGCCTGTTTCCGTACGGCATCCTTGAGCTCCTGGTTCCTCATGCTGTAGATGAAGGGGTTCATTGCTGGAGGCACCACCGAGTACAGAAATGACACCACCAGGTCCAGAGATGGGGAGGAGATGGAGGGCGGCTTCAGGTGGGCAAACACTCCAGTGCTGATCAAGAGGGAGACCACGGCCAGGTGAGGGAAGCATGTGGAAAAGGCTTTGTGCCGTCCCTGCTCCGAGGGGATCCTCAGCACTGCCCTCAAGATCTGCACATAGGACACCACAATGAAAACAAAACACCCAAAGGCTAAACAGACACCAACCACAAGAAGCCCAACTTCCCTGAGGTAGGAGTGTGAGCAGGAGAGCTTGAGGATGTGGGGGATTTCACAGAAGAACTGGTGCAGGGCATTGCCCTGGCAGAGGGGCAGTGAAAATGTATTGGCCGTGTGCAGGAGAGAATTGAGAAACCCACTGGCCCAGGCAGCTGCTGCCATGCGGACACAAGCTCTGCTGCCCAGGAGGGTCCCGTAGTGTAGGGGATGGCAGATGGCAACGTAGCGGTCATAGGCCATGACGGTGAGGAGAGAACACTCTGTTGACATAAAAAAGAAAAAGAAAAAGAGCTGGACAGCACAGCCAAAGTAAGAGATATCCTGGGTGTCCCAGAGGGAATTGGCCATGGCTTTGGGGAGAGTGGTGGAGATGCAGCCCAGGTCTATGAGGGAGAGGTTGAGGAGGAAGAAGTACATGGGGGTGCGGAGGTGGTTGTTACAGGTGATGGCAGTGATGATGAGGCCGTTTCCCAGGAGGGCAGCCAGGTAGATGCCCAGGAAGAGCCAGAAGGTCAAGAGCTGCAGCTCCCGTATGTCTGCCAATGCCAGGAGGAGGAAGTGGGTGATGGAGCTGCCGTTGGACATTTGCTGTGTCTGGGCAGGGGGACCTGTCCAAGGAGGAAAAGGTAGTGACAAACTGGGACAGACTTCTCTGAGGAAATCCCAATGCCATTCCTCACAGAAATCCCCCTCCCACAGGTGAATGAGGAATGACCCAGCTCATTCCCAACCCCACAAACTCAATGACACACTCCCTTATCAAGTAAAATACTACTTCGACACCTACTTTCCATGAGGACACCTCTGGGGCAGGACTCCCAGAGTCAGAGGCAGAAGAGAAGCTGACCCGCACCCCCTCCCAAACTCCTGAGATGCAGAGTTCAACAGAGGGGTGGGGAAACGAGGAGAAATGCCTCTGTGCTCTGAAAAAAGGAAGTGAGGAGAGGGAGTCAGACAGGCGTGCAGTGAAGCCTTCTCCTCAGTGACAGTGTCTCAAGACAGAGACACTGCAGGGTACTTGCTTTTATGTTGTGCATCACTTGTAGGACACAAACACTTCTCCTGGACTGAAGGTGCAGCTGCTGAGAAGGCATCTCGAGCTCTGGACCCTGTGGCTGTGGGGTTGGCGGGAGAGGAGAGCAGAGGCTTGCTGCGGAGAGGTTGTCTGAAGGTCAGGGGATGGCGGGAGGTGCCGGGATCCCCCCTGCCTGGGCACTTCTGGCAGCAGCTCCCTCTCTGTCCCTGCCTGTGTCTGGGCTGCCAGGAGCTGCCCCTGCCTGGAGCTGCTTCTCTGCCCCCGGGTCTCCTCCCTGCCAGTGCCCCAGAGCCCATCCCACCCGCTGTGTGCTCAGCTCTGCCCTGCAGACCCCTCCTGGCAGCACAGCGCTGCCCGGGGGCATCTCTGGGTGTGCTGGGGCTCAGGAGGGCTTCAGGGAAGTGCTATCGAGAACGGGGGTCTTTGTGCCTTCTCCACAAAGGAGAAATCCACTCCCACCTCCCACTGCCCACCCAGCAGCAAAGAGGAGAAATCCCACAGCACAGACTTGTTCTCTTTCAGGGGAAAGGTGCCTCGATATCCTTCTTCAAAAGGGCCCTCTGCAAATGTCCTGGGGGTGATGTGGATCTGGAGCAGCCCTGACCCACACAGGTCCATCTCAGCAACAGAAGGCATCTGCCTTGCTGGCAGTCACTCCTTCCACCCACTGATTCTCCCCACAGAAGCTCCGTGGGAGCTCCCCGGGCAGGTGGAGAGCTGACCCTGGCAGAGTCCCTGCCCCAGCACACAGCCCCCAGGGTGCAGGGACCCTGCTGGCAAGGACAGCCCTGGCCACCCCTGCCTGCACACCCCTACGCACACCTCCACAACCAACCCCAGCAGAAGGCAGCCCTCGGGCCCTGTCCCTCTCACCGGGCAGCAGGGAAGCCCTGCTCTGGAGCACATCCTCCTCCTCTACAGCACAGAAACTGAGAGAGTCCTCCTGACAGAGCCCAGCAGCTCTCAGATGGACCAGCTTGAGGAGATCCCTCCAGGAACTGGAGCTGCATTGCCCGGCACCCCGACACTTACCACGCAGAGGGCGGTGAAGATTTCTGCCCCAGCGAGCTCTCAGCACCCCCTACTCCAGACTGCCTTTAAGCTCTCCCTGCCTCGTAGGTCTCCCCTCTCTGCCTGCAGGCAGTGCCCCCAGCCCTGCTCCTGGGCAGAGCTGTCTCTCTGCAGCGCTGCCCACTTGCCAGGAGCTCCCTCCGGCCCAGCAGCCCGGCCCAGCTCAGCAGCAGAGGACCAGCCCACGGTGGCACTCTCTCTGTCCCCTCTGGGCTCCTCCTTGGAGGTGTCCCTGGGGCTCCAGGGGAACCGCCTGTGGAAAATGCTGATGCAATCTCTCATGTTCCCTCCCTCCGCTGCGCAGAGACACTTACTTGCAGCAGTGTTATTTCTCCCAGCAGAAGAAGAGCTGGCCATGAGTACCCCGTCTTCTTGTCCCACCAGTAGCACACACGGGTTCTTGGACTCTTGGTACCAGGAGTCCTTATGGCAAGTCACCGCTTGCCTGGTGCCACAGCTGGGGGGCTTCAGCCCAAATGTGCAGCAATGATCTCAGCCAGGGGCACAGAAAGGACAAGCTGGAGCCGTTCCTGTGGCAGGCAGAGCTGTGACATGGTGGCAGAGCTCAGTCCAGCTGGTCTTCAAGGACAGTCTCCTCCAAGCTGTGCTATAGTCCACATCACAATTCAGTCTAAGCCTGAAAGGCAATTCAAGGGCACTAGAATGAGTCTTTACTCCTACAGGAACAGTTTGAAGAGAAACAAAGCCACTGTGTGGCCACTGCTGAGTTTCAGAGAGCGGGTGGAGCTATATCGGAAATTCTCTACATCCTCTTTGCCTCAGTCTGCCCCAGCAAGGTCTCCCAGGGCTCTGAGACTCGGGGTAGGAATCTGGTGGAAGACCATCAGCAGTGGATTGTTCCCAAGTCACCTTAACTAAGACAATCCTTACCAGTCTATGGGACAGGAGGGGTGGCAGCTGAGGGAGATGACAGGGTAAGCCAATGTCCCAGCATGTCCAATGACACTCCGTAATCATTGAAAGGCCATGGATGTTGTGGGAGGGAACTCCCTGATGACTGGCAGCATCCAAATATTGCATGCTCTTTTAAAAATTGGCCAACGGATAAGCAGGGGAACTCAAGGCTGTGCCCCAGAGTGTGTCCACTCAGAACCCATTTGTGGGTGTCTGAAACCCTGGATTTACCCAGGGCAGCTTGTGTCCCACCGTTCTCTGCTTCCTGTGATGGAAGAACAGGATTGCTCAGCGCAGGGAGAGCAGTGCTGGTCTTTTAAGTTGGAAGTCAGCAAAGTTTTCAACATCTTCCCCCACAATATGCTTGTGCCCGAATTAGGATGTCATGGCTTGCATGGGTGCATAAGGAGATGGGTAACTAACCAGACCGCTGTTTCGGCTCAGAGGTGTGTGGTCAATGTGTGGTACTCTGCCTTGAGGCATCTAGCTTGAAAGCTCCTGCAAGGGTCTGTCCTGCCACCTGCCCTGTTTATCATGTTTTTAAGGACCTGGAGAAGACTCAAGTGTTCTTTTTCATAGGATTTGCAGACACTACTCTGGCGGGAAGGGCTGGCATGCCAAAGGACATAGACAGGCCAGAGGGATGGGCCAAAAGTAATATCATGATGTCCGATAAAGAGAACTCTGAAGTCCTGCCCTTGAGGTGCACTAACCCCGAGCAATGACAGAGGGCAGGGGCGGTGTGGCTGGGTGGCAGCTTTGCGGGAAAGGCTCTGCTGGTCCTTCAGTTTCATTAGGCAAAACAGGAGCCGGGGGCAAAGAAGGCCAACAGCATCCTTTGCTTCTCTTTCCATTCCCTGAAATCCCGAGTGCTTCTCTTTTATTCTCCTTATGCCCTCCCAAAAGAACAGCCCACCTGTGCTGGTTTGAGGCGAAACAGAACCCATTTTCTGTTCAGTAATTTGACTTTGCAGCCAAGCCTCCTCGAACTAACTGAACTCTCTGAAATTTAATGCATATTGCCATAAGCTGTTTGCTTACCAGGCCAGGTTGGCCAGGGCTTGGAGACAGCTCATCCAGTTGAAGGTGTCCCTGCTCATGGCAGGGGGGTTGCACTAGATGACCTTTAATGGTCCCTTCCAACCCAAACCATTCCATGATTCTAACCAGAGCTCGTTTTTACTGGGAGGGGACCAAGTCTGTACTGGAAGGGTTTAATGAAATCCAGTTTGAAATGGCACAGTGCAAATCGTACTGGGAGGGGATGAGAGGATGCAGTTTATACTGGGAGCATGCTCAGCCTGTACTTGGAGGGGTTAAAGAGGACTAGTTTGTAGTGGGAGGGGCCAAGTTTGTACTGGCAGGGGTTAAAGCAACCCAGTTTGTACTGTGACAGAGCCCAGACTGTAGTGGGAAGGGGCCAGGGGCTCCAGTGTGGACTGGGAGGGTGGCCCAGTGTACCCTGGGAGGGTCTAAAGGCATAAAGTTTGTACTGGGACAGGGCCCAGTCTGTTTGTACTGAGACGAGGCCCAGACTCTGCTGGGATTGGCTCAGAGGATCCCGTTTCTACGTGGAGAGGGCCCAGTCTGTACTGGGAGGAAACTGGGAGATCCAGTCTGTACTGAGATGAGGCCCAGTCTGTACAAGGCAGCGTTAAAGCAATCCATTTTGTACTGGTACACAGAGCAGTCTGCACTGGGAGCTGGGCTGGGATCCACTTTGGACTAGGAAGAGGCTCTTTCTCCGCTGGGAGGAATTAAAGGGATTCTCTTTATACTGGGACAAGGCCCCTTCTGTACTGGGAGGGAATCGGGGGATGCAGTTTGGACTGGGACAGGTCCCAGTCTGTCCTGGCATAAGTTAGAGGATCCAGATTGTATCGGAGGTGGCCAGTTGGTAGTGGGTGGGGACCGGGGAGTCCATTTTGGACTTGGCATTGGCCCAGTCTGTACTTGGAGGAGTTAAATGGAGTAATCTCTATTTGTTGACAGTCTGTTCTGTACTGGGAGGGGAGCACGGGATCCAGTTTGTACCAGGAGGGGACCCAGTCTGTACTGGGAGGGGACCACGGCATCTAGTTCGTACTGCCACGGGGACCAGTCTGTAGTGGGAGGGGTTAAGGGATTTGGTGTGTACTGGGAAGGGCGCAGTGTATACCGGGAGGGTTTAAAGAGGTAAAGTTTCTCATGGAATGGGGCCCAGGGGTTACAGGGAGGGGGCCATGGGATCCAGTTTGTACTGGCACCTGACCCAGTTTCTGTGTGGAGGGGATGAGGTGGTGGAGTTTGTACTGGGACAGGAACTAGTTTTTACTAAGAGGGGATCGAGTGATCCAGTTTGTACTAGGAGAGGGCCCCATCTGTACTGGCAGAGGTTGAGGGGATCCACTTCATACTGGGTCAGGGCCCAGTCTCTGCTGGGAGGGGTTGAGGAGATCCACTTTCTAGTGGGACAGGGGCCCAGTCTGTCATGGGAGGGGTTAAAGGGGTGCAGTTTATACTGGGACAAGGCTCAGTCTGTACTGGGAGGGGATTGGGGATCCAGTTTGTACAGGGACGAGGCCCAATCTTCTTGGGCTTGGTTCAAAGGGCCCCATTTTGGACTTGAAAGGGCCCAGTCTGTGCTGGGAGGTTGCCAGGAGATGCAGTTTGTACTTGGATGGTGCCCAGTCTGCATTCAGAGGGGATCAGGGGATCCCACTGACACTGGGATTCGGCGCAGTCTATACTGGGACACGTTAAAATGATCCACTTTGTACTGGACAGGACCCAGTCTGTACTGGGAGGTGTTAAATAAAGGCCGACAAGGCAGATATCATGGTGGGAGTCTGTTATAGACCACCCAACCAGGATGAAGAGACAGATGAAATATTCTAGAAGCAGCTGGGACAAGTGTCACGATAGTCAGCCCTTGTCCTCGTGGGGGACTTCAACTTACTGGATGTCTGCTGTAAATGCAATACAGTGGAGAGGAAACAGCCCAGGAGGTTCCTGGAGTGTGTTGAGGATAACTTCCTGACACAGGTGGGGAGGGAGCAGAGGAGGGAAGCACCCCGCTGGACCTGTTGTTTGCCAACAGAGAAGGGCTTGTGGGGGATGTGAGGATTGGAGGCCGTCTTGGGCATAGTGATCATGAAATGACAGAATTTTCAATTCTTGGAGAAGTCAGGAGGGGGGTCAGCAGAACTGCCACCTGGGACTTCCGGAGGGTGGGCTTTGGCCTGTTTAGGGGTGTGGTTAACAGAGTCCCTTGGGAGGAAGTCCTGAAGGGCAAAGGAGTCCAGGAAGGCTGGACATTCATCAAGAAGGAACTTGTAAAGGCACGGGAGCAGGCTGTCACCATGTGCCAAAAGATGAGCCATCAGGGAAGAAGACCTGGCTGAACAGAGAGCTTTGGCTGGAACTGAGGGGAAAAAAGGGGTTTATGACAGTTGGAAGAAGTGGCAGGCAACTCGGTTGGACTGCAAGGATGTCATGAGGTTATGCAGGGAGAAAAGTAGAAGGGCTAAAACCCAACTAGAAATTAATCTGGCCATGCCATAAAAGACAATGAAAAATGTTTCGTAAATACATCATCAACAAAAGGAGGGCTAAGAAGAATCTCCATCCTTTATTGGATGTGGAGGGAAACACAGTGACCAGGGATGAGGAAAAGGCTGACGTACTTAATGCCTTCTTTGCCTCAGTCTTTAAGAGTAAGACCAGTTGCTCTCTGGGTACCCAGCCCCCTGAGCTGGAAGACAGGGTTGGGGAGCAGAACGAAGCCCCCACAATCCAAGGGGAAATGGTGAGGAACCTGCTACATCACTTAGAAATACACAAGTCTATGGCGCCGCATGCGATCCACCCAAGGGTACTGAGGGAACTGGCAGGAGTGCTCAGCAAGCCACTTTCCATCATCTATCAGCATTCCTGGCTAACTGGGGTGGTCCCAGTTGACTGGAAGATAACAAATGCGGGACCCATCTACAAGAAGGACCAGAAGGAGGACCTGGGGAATTACAGGCCTATCAGTCCGACCTCGGTGCTGGGGAAGGTTACGGAGGAGATCATCCTGAGTTCCATCATGCAGCACATACAGGACAACCAGGCGATCAGACCCAGCCAGCATGAGTTTATGAAAGGCAAGTCCTGCCTGAGAAACCTGACCTCCTTCTATGACAAGGTGACCAGCTTAGTGGATGAGGAAAAAACTGTGGGTGTTGTTTACCTGCGCTTCATTAAAGCCTTTGACACTTTTTCCCACAGTGTTCTCCTGGAGAAACTGGCTGCTCATGGCTTGGACAGGTGTACACTCTGCTGGGTAAAACACTGGCTGGACGGCCGGGACCAAAGAGTGGTGCTGAATGGAGTTCAATGCATTTGGCGGCCGGTCACAAGTGATGTTCCCCGGGGCTCAGTACTGGGACCGGTTGTCTTCAATATCTTTATCAACGATCTAGACAAGGGGGTGGAGTGCCCCCTCAGTAAGTTTGCAGATGACACCAATTAAGGTGGGAGTGTTGATCTGCCTGAGTGTTGGAAGGCTCTGCAGAGGGATCTGGACAAGCTGGATCCATGGGCCCCAAATAGTGTGGGGTTCAACAAGGCCAAGTGCCGGGTCCTGGCCTTGGGTCACAACAACCTCACGCAGCGCTACAAGCTTGGGGCAGAGTGGCTGGAAAGATGCACAGCTGAAAAGGACCTGGGGGTGTTGGTGGCTGAATATGAGCTGGCAGTGTGCCCAGGTGGCGAAGAAGGCCCACAGCATCCGGGCTTGTACCAGTAAAAGTGTGGTGAGCAGGACTAGGAAAGTGATCGTCCCCCTGTACTCTGCACTGGTGAGGCCCCACCTCGAGTACTGTGTTCAGTTTTGGGCCCCTCACTACAAGGAAGACATTGAGGTGTTGGAGCGTGTCCACAGAAGGGCAATGAAGCTGGTGAGGGGTCTGGAGGACAAGTCTTGTGAGGAGCGGCTGTGGGAACTGGGGTTGTTCAGACTGGAGAAGAGGAGGCTGAGGGGAGACTTTCTCGCTCTCTACGGTTCCCTGAAAGGGCGTTGTAGCGAGGTGGGGGTTGGTCACTTTTCCCAAGTAACGAGAGAGAGGACTTGAGGAAATGGCCTCAAGTTTCTCCAGGGGAGATTTACATTGCGTATTAGGAAAAATTTCTTCAGATAAAAGGGCTTTCGAGCACTGGAACAGGCGGCCCAGGGAAGTGGTTGAGTCACCATCCCTGGAGGTATTTAATGGATGTGCAGATGTGCCAAACAGGGACGTGGTTTAGTGGTGGACTCGGCAGTGTTAGGTTTACAGTTGGACTCTATGATCTTAAAGGTCTTTTGCAATTCTCAATGATTCTGTGATTCTTTTGGGACTCTGGATTTTGTTCTGTCCTTGACCCTTTTTGGGAGGGCAGGAGTTGTCACAGAATTTTCCTACACTCAGCCTCGCTCACCCTCACACCCCACGGCCACCAGGAAGAGCCCTGAGCCACCAGTGGGCAGGACTTGCCTTCCCAGGGCCTGAGGGTCAAGGTTTGGCCTTTCTGCTGCATCAACCAAGCCAAGGGGTTCCTCAGCATTACAGCCACCTGCACAGTGCCTTTGCCTACCTGCAGCCACAGCCTCCAGTTATCTCCTCTAACGAGTCCCTGCGAGACTTTGGCAGTAAGGACCCTCCGTGGGGCCAATCAAGGCTTCAAGGTACTTTGCTTCTGACTTGGACTTCTGGAGCACTTTGTTCAATCTTCTCTCAGTGCCTGAGGCTCATGGACTCAGCACCAAATACACCGTGGGGCTCATTAAAAGACAGAAAGCCCTAACAAGGTGTTCATCGTTCTTGTAATTTTCTTCAAATCTTCAAGACTTGTACAGCCAATTGGAGAGGTTTCAGAGTGTAGTTAAGGAGGAGATTTCAAAGTGCACCTAAGAAAAATGTCTTTTTCATTTTAAAGGATATACTATATTACTCCTGATTATCACTTATGATTAGGATAGAAGCATTCTCTGATTGTTCTGGATACAGGGTGTCCCTTCAGGGGGTCTGGACAGGGAGGAGAAGCAGTCCCTGGAGGTCTGACACTGTAGGACAGCTTTGCTCCTCACCTCCCCACCCTCCCCATTTCTGACATTGGCCACCTGGGACTGGCACCCCTGGTCCTTGCATCAGACTTCTCCACTGAAGTCTGCAGCTGGATGTCACAGCTCCATTGCCCCATCTCCCACCTGCGCTCCTCAGAGCCCTGGCTGCACCCAGGCGCAGGAGACCTTTTCCTGTTTGTAAGAAAAGAAAAGTAAAGCATAATCAGATTTCCTAAACAATAACACACAGTCCGCAATCACACGCTCAGGACAAGCTACCTCTAATGAGGCTGCCTTTCTACAAGGGAGTTCTTATGAGAAAGAGTTTAGGAAGGTAGATAGACAAGACATATAAACACAATTAAGGAGTTGGCTGAGGAGACAATTAGATTGTTGAAAGACAGGCAAGCTCTGAACTCCTTGAAAGTCAAAGCAGCAGCACAGGTGAGAGGTATCTGAGTGAAGAAAGAGTAAGGGGAGGAGAAAACTGGCGAAGAAAGGTAAGGGCCTTTGCCCAGAGAGTCTGCATCTGCAAAGATGACTTTAGAAATGAACATTGTCTCAGGAGAAGGGTAAGAATCTGAAAGATTAGAGGAAGTACACACAGTGTGTAACAGGGAGAAGAGTGGTAATAAGGTTACAGGGGAAGATCAATATTTCTTTGGAATATCCCTTTTGAAAGGTCATAGGATTGGCAGAGGTCTGTGGTGAGAGAGGACAAGCAAATGTAGCACCCGTCTTTGAAAGAGTCCAAATGTGCAACCCAGGGAGCCACAGGCTGTACAAGCTCACTTTGGTGAGGAGTGTTGTGCCATCAGTCAGAGCCCTCCTTGGTGGCATTTCTGGGCACCGATAACAGAAGAACATGTCCAAGAAACATCAGCATGGATTTCATAGAATAGAATCATAGAATCATAGAATTGTTGAGGTTGGAAGGGACCTTTAAGATCATCAAATCCAACCATTAACCTACCCTGGCAGAACCACTTCTAAACCATGTCCCCAAGTACCACATCTACCCTTTCTTTAAACACCTCCAGGCATGGCGAATCCACCACCTCCCTGGGCAGCCTATTCCAATGCTTGATAACCTTTTCAGTGAAACAAAAATTCCTAATATCCAATCTAAACCTTGCCTGGCATAACTTGAACCCATTTCCTCTTGTCCTATCACTTGTCACTAGGGAGAAGAGGTCAGTTCCCACCTCTCTACAAGCTCCTTTCAGGGAACTGTAGAGAGCAATAAGGTCTCCCCTCAGCCTCCTCTTCTCCAGGCTAAACAACCCCAGTTCCCTCAGCCGCTCCTCATAAGATTTGTCCTCCAGACCCCTCACCAGCTTCGTTGCCCTTCTCTGGACACGGTCCAACACCTCAATGTCCTTCTTGTAGTGAGGGGCCCAAAACTGAACACATTACTCGAGGTGGGGCCTCACCAATGCCAAGTACAGGGGTATGGTCAGTTCCCTAGTCCTGCTGGCGACACTATTCCTGATACAGGCCAGGATGCTGTTGGCCTTCTTGGCCACCTGGGCACACTGCCGGCTCATATCTGCCGGTCCTTTTCTGCCGGGCATCTTTCCAACCCCTCTGCCCAAGGCCTGTATTGTCCATGGGGTTGTTGTGACCCAAGTGCAGGACCTGGCACTTGGCCTTGTTGAACCTGAAACCTTGTTGAACCTAAAGTCTTGTTGAACCTGTTATTACGGAAATAAGAACAAATGAAGCGATGTCCTAAACCCAGAATTCAACAGACTACTGAAAGACAAATTTTAACTGCCTGAAGCTCAAAGCAGCAGTGGGATTGTTGAGAGGTGTTCCTAATGATGAAAGAGGAAGGGGAAGGGAAATGTAGAGAGCAATCACAAGTTCTTCTGTGCACGTGCACTGCTGGAAAGGTGCCTTCAGACATGGCCACTTCGTTTAGGAGAGGTGGAAATACGTGAAAGATGAGGGAGATTAAATTCAGAGGCTGAGAGAGAGTCCTGACAATGCAAAGAGAGGGAAAGGTCAGTAGCTCTTGTCTTTCTGTCAATGGACATCCTGAAAACTCCTCATCTACATCTCATGGGAGAAGACCGAATGTTTATTAAAAGTATTCTCTTGTTTTAGCTTATGAGGTCATGCTCATACACATGTCAAAATGTCTCAGGCTTCCAGGCAGCGCTCCGCTGTCTGACCATCAGTACCCAGTGGTGCCTCCAGAGGACCCTGTGTCTCCGAAGCACCTGCCTGGGCCTGGCTGCTGTCCCAGAGGAGCTGCTGGAGACCAGAGCCCCTGGGAAGCTGCAGCTGGAGCCTGGGCAGAGGGTCCCAGGCACCTACACTGGCACCGCACTCCCGTGTCCCTCTCACTGCATCCCACCCCAATTTTATAATCACTTGCCTTTGCAAACAAAGGCAGCACACAAAATCGCTGAGAAATCACTTATTAAAACAAGACAAAACCAAGCAAAGAGAATAACAACACCAAAAATGTTTGAAGTTTAGAGTTGCAAGAGGAAGTCAACCAAAGCACAAATACAGGCTGGGTGCAGAATGGATAGAGAGAAGCCCTGAGGAGAAGGACTTGGAGGTGTTGGTGGATAAGCTCAACATGAACCAGAAATGTGTGCCTGCATCCCAGAAAGCCAAGCACATCCCGAGCTTCATTAAAAGCAGCATGGCCAGCAGGTCGAGGGAGGTGATTCTTCCCCTCTACTCTACTCTTGTGAGACTCCACCTGGAGTACTGCATCGAGCTCTGGAGCCTCCAACAGAAAAAGGACACGGAACTGTTGGAGTGAGTCCAGAGGAGGGTCACAAAGATGATTAGAGGGCTGGAGCGCCTCTCCTCTGAAGACAGGCTGAAAGAGTTGGGGTTGTTCAGCCTGCATAAGAAAAGGCTTCAAGGAGACGTTATAGACCCTTCCAGTACCTAAAGGGGGCCTACAGGAGAGCTGGGGGGGCATTTTTTTCAGGGAGAGGAGGAGTATATAAACATTGTGAGAGTACGTAGGGATGCAACGAGGAAGGCTGAAGCCCACTTGGAATTAAACCTGGCCAGGGATGTCAAGGACAATAAGAAGGGCTTCTCCAAGTACCTCAGTAGTAAAAGGTAGACCAGGGAAAATGTGGGCCTGCTACTGAATGAGGTGGGTGCCCGCCCTGGTGACGGAAGATGCAGAGAAGGCAGAATTACTGATACCTTCTTTGCTTCAGTCTTTACTGGTAAGGCCGGCCCTCAGCAATCCCAGACCCAGGAGCGAAGAGAAAGAATCTGAGAAAATGAAGACTTTCCCTTGGTCGAGGAAGATCAGGTTAGAGATCATTTAGGCAAACTTGACACCCACCGCCCTGATGGGTCACTCCCAGGAGTGTTGAGGGACCTGGCAGATGTTATTACAAAGGCGCTCTCCATCATCTTTGAAAGGTCACGGGGACAGGAGAGGTGCCTGACGACTGGAGGAAAGCCAAAGTCACACCAGTCTTCAAAAAGGGCAAGAAGGAGGACCCAGGAAATGGCAGGCCGATCAGTGAGACCTGGAAAGGCTGGAGAGTTGGGTGGAGAGGAAAATAATGAAGTTCAGCCAGGGCAAGTGTAGGGTCCTGCACCTGGGGAGGAAAAACCCCATGCACCAGTAAAGGTTGGGGGTTCACCTGCTGCAAAGCAGTTTGCTGAGAGGGACCTGGGATTCCTGGTGGACAATAAGTTGACCATAAGCCAGCAATGTGCCCTGTTGGCCAAGAAGGCCTATAGTCTCCTGGGGTGAATTACAAAAGAGCATGACCAGCAGGTGAAGGGGGGTCATCCTTCCCCTCTGCTCTGCCCTTCTGAGGCCGAATCTAGAGTAGTGTGGCCAGTTCCAGGTACACCAGTGCAAGAAACACAGGGAACTGCTGGAGAGAGTCCAGTAGAGGGCTACAAAGATGTTCAGGGGACTGGAGCACCTCTCTTATGAGAAACAGCTGAGAGAGCTGCGTCTGTTGAGCCTGGAGAAGAGAAGGCTGAGAGGGGATCTCCTCAATGCTTATCAATATCTAAAAGACGGGTGTCAAGAGGATGGGGCCAGACTCTTTTCTGTGCTGCCCAGCAAAAGGACAAGGGGAAATGGGCACAAACTGGAACACAGGAAATTCCATCTGAACACAAAGAAAAATGTCTTTACTTTGAGGGCAACAAAGCACTGGAAGAGGCTGTCCAGAGAGGCTGTGGAGTCTCCTTCTGTGGAGATATTCAAAAGCCGCCTGGCTTCATTCCTGTCCAACCTGCTGAAGGTGACCCTACTTTGGCAGGGGTGTTGCACTAGACTATCTCTGAGGGTTCCTTCCAACCCCTACCGTTCTGTGATCCTGTGATTCTGTGGTCTTCTATGTTTTTGTTGGCCAAAGGGATTCCCCACCAGCATCCAGGACAATGCCCCCAGATGCTGCCCTGTCTCTCACAATTGCTCCATTAGAGCTTGCAGTTCCCTGCACGTGTCCTGAACCACCTCTGGCACCTCAGATGTCACCCGGTGTTTGCATTGGAAAAGCTCCCTCCTGGCCTCTGTCTCCATTACTCACAGGGCAGCTCAGAGAAGGAGCTCACACTGATTTAGGGCAGCTGAGCTGAGGCAAGAGGAATCCCTCCTCTGGTGGGTCTGTGGGGTGCACTGGAGAAACTGAATGCCCCTCCGGCCTCAAGAATACTGCTGAGGAACACTGAACATTGATGCCTCCTGTAGGTCCACACACCCTGGCAGAGCAGAGATTCCTTCCCACCACAGGGATCGATCCGTCCAGGGTTCAGAGAGGGACAGTCAGTGATGACTTCCTTGTGCTTCAAACTCTGCTCCCCAGGAGAGACCCCGCTGTTTTGGAGGAGCTGTCAGCCCTGGAGGCGCAGGGACACCTCGAGGGATTGGGGCAGCGCGGGGAGGAGGCAGAGAAAGTCAGAGCAGGTCCTCTGCTGCTGAGCTGGGCCGGGCTGCTGGGACGGAGGGAGCTCCTGGCAAGCGGGCAGCGCTGCAGAGAGACAGCTCTGCCCAGGAGCAGCTCCTCTGCACAGCGCAGCAGGGCTGAGGGCACTGCCTGCAGGCAGCGAGGGCAGAGCAGGGAGGCAGAGAGAGGTTGAAGGCAGTCTGGAGAGGGAGGATGCTGAGGGCGAGTTGGGGGAGAACTCTTCCCAAAGCAGAGCAGCTGCAGTAGATGGAGAGATCTCCAACAGCTGGCACCTTCCACAGTCTGTGGGATCATTCAGGAGGATGCTCACACTTCTCTGCTGTGGAAGAAGAGGACATTCTCTAGATTGGGGCTTCCCTGCTTCACCATCAGAGGCACAAGCATGACGGCTGCCTTCTCCCAGGAATGGTCAAAGGGCTGTGAAGGTGGGTGTGCAGGCAGGGGTGTGCAGGGCTTTCCTTGCCAGCAGGGTCCCTGCACCCCGGGGGCGTTGTGCTGGGCAGGGACTCTGCTGCCTGCCAGGGTCAGCTCTCCGCCTGCCCAGAGAGGTCCCACGTAGCTTCTGTGGGGAGAAGCTGTGGGTGGAAGGAGCAACCCCTGGCAGGGCAGGGTCATTCTGCTTTGAAGAGGGTGCTGTGTGGGTCAGGGCTGTTTACACCTCCAGATGACCTCTGGTCATTCCTGGAGGGACTTTTCAAGATGGAGTTCCCTTAATATGAAGGTAAATTTCTTTTGCTGTTTCTTCTCTTGGTTGGCTGGGTGGGCAGTAGCACATGTCCAAGAGGACTTTCAAATGAAAGATCAAAGGAGGGCTCATGTAGAGATAAGGAGCTTTCCTGAGTCTGTGTCTTCGGTTTCCAGCTCTGGGGGCTACAGACAGCACCAGCATCCCCTTTCCAGTCTCACCAGGGTCTGTGGCACCTGCTCTTTAGCCCCTGCACACACGCAGAGGCTGCAGGGCAGAGCTGGGCACACGGGGGCTGCCATGGGGTCTGCGAGCACTGGCAGGGAAGAGACGTGGGGGCAGGGAAAAGGCTGCTGGCAGGGAGAGCTCCAGGCAGTGGAGATGGGCAGGGAAGGAGGGAGCTGCTCCTGGAAGCCCTGCTGCAGGGGAGATAGGGGCACCTCCAGCCACCCCTGCAGTGCAGATGCCTTCCCTGAGCCACCCAGCACAGCCCTCAGCCCTCACGGCCATGGGCTCTGGGGTGGGAGTCAGCTCTGTGCCCGGCAGAGCAGCAGGAGAGGCGAGGTGCATCACTCCTGCCACGTGCCCCATTGCTGCTGCCCAGCGGTGGGGCTGAGGGCACCTGCCCTGCATGATCAGTGTCTGGGTGGTGGCGTGCCCAGCAGGGTGAGGGTAATGCTGTCCTGAGTGCCCGGCTGCCTCTCCCCGTGCCTCGCCCAGTCAGACCCTCATGGGATGTCTCCTGGTTTCTTCATGTGTCTCCTTTAAAGTTATCTTTTTATTGCTGTCAGCGTACTTGGGGATGGGAATTTCAGCTGCAGAGTCCCACACTGATCTTCTTCCACTCCTGCCGGTGTGTCCATGGGAACCAGTGTCCCAGCTTTCATCTGACCTGTGGGGCTGTGGGCAATGCAGGCTGTGGGGGTGGGGAAGGAGTCCATTTTCTCTCACTGAGATCCCATAAATTGGGTATGTCCTTTGGGTGTCCATGGAAGCTGTGAGCTGCCCTCCAGGATGCCAACCTGTCCCATAGCACCTTTGTGTTATCGCAAAGCCCCACAGAGAAACACAGAGACTCTGTGACTGAGGAAATGCTGTTGGGTGGGTGAAATGAGCCGTGTGTGTCCTTGGCTAGAGGTGGGCTGCTGAGACCTTGAGAAAGGGTGAGACATTTCATAGTCTGAGATGGATCCTTCTGCTCTCAGCACTGTCTGATGGCATAATAGAAGAGGGAATCCCCCTCCATCTCATGACGGTGCAAGATGGAGGGACAAACCATCTCCCTTGACTCTGCTCTCTGCCCCAGGCAATCCTCACGTCGCACAGCACTAACTCTGTTCTCCTGGAGTGCAGCAGAAATGCTGAGGGTTTCTGACATCCCAGAACAGTGCCCAGGGGAGGTAGGGGAGCTGTAAAATACCCAAAGCCTCTCCAACTGCCTTCTGCCATCCTGGTTCCTTAGCAATGCATGTGCAGATGCTGACAAGCCCTTCTGCATTGTAGGTGGTTCCATCAGAACAGGCAGAACATCGGCACGGACCCCGGTCCTCACTCTTCCCAGGAACTCTTCCCTCCTCACAGCACAATCAGCAAGAGTAAACCAGAGCTCGAGTCAGGAAGCTGTGGAATGTCTCCTGGAAAAGGAAAAGGGCGTATTACAGGAGGGGCAAAGTCTATGGGAAATGGCTTTCATTTTCCTTAGGAAAATCTCTGGTAACAGACCTCGACCACGTCCCCCTGCCCAGAAGCAGCAAATGTCCAACAGCAGCTCCATCACACAGTTCCTGCTCCTGGCATGTGCAAACACTCGGGAGCTGCAGCTCTTGACCTTCGGGCTCTTCCTGGGCATCTACCTGGCTGCTTTCCTGGGAAACGGCCTCATCATCACCGCTATCGCCTGTGACCACCGCCTTCACACCCCCATGTACTTCTTCCTTCTCAACCTCTCTGTTCTGGACCTGGGTTGCATCTCCACCACTCTCCCCAAAGCCATGGCCAATTCCCTCTGGAACACCAGGGCCATCTCCTATGCAGGGTGTGCTGCTCAAGTCTTTCTGTTTGGCTTCTTCATTTCAGCAGAGTTTTATCTTCTCACCGTCATGGCCTATGACCGCTACATTGCCATCTGCCATCCCCTGCACTACGGGACCCTCCTGGGCAGCAGAGCTTGTGTCCGCATGGCAGCAGCTGTCTGGGGCAGTGGGTTCCTCAATTCTCTCCTGCACACGGCCAATACATTTTCACTCCCCCTCTGCCAGGGCAATGCCCTCAACCAGTTCTTCTGTGAAATCCCCCACATCCTCAAGCTCTCCTGCTCACACTCCTACCTCAGGGAAGCTGGGCTTCTGGTGGTTAGTGTCTGTTTAGCCTTTGGGTGTTCTGTTTTCATTGTGGTGTCTTATGTGCAGATCTTGAGGGCGGTGCTGAGGATCCCCTCTGAGCAGGGACGGCACAAAGCCTTTTCCACGTGCCTCCCTCACCTGGCCGTGGTCTCCCTCTTTATCAGCACTGGTATGTTTGCCTACCTGAAGCCCCCCTCCATCTCCTCCCCATCCCTGGACCTGGTGGTATCATTTCTGTACTCGGTGGTGCCTCCAGCAGTGAACCCCCTCATCTACAGCATGAGGAACCAGGAGCTCAAGCATGCCCTATCGAAACTGACCCAATGGAGGCTGTTTCACCGACAATAACCTGCCGCCCCTTCTCAGCACATTGCCCAGAGTTTATCTTAGATCAGGAGCCTAATTTTTCTCTTGTCATAACCCTGCTGATTGATATTTTTCTGGGTTTATACTACTTATTCTGAGGCTTGATCCTACTGTGTCTGACCCTTGCACAACACTGAGTCAGATCTGGCCGGTCTGGTAACAGCTCTTAAATGAAACGGGATGTCTCAAGTAGAATAGCGAGAAAAGGCAAAAACAGGGAGAAACAAAACATGGGCGGAGATAAATATTTTTTAATAGAACAGTAACAGAAAATAAAAGCAGTAGCAGTAACAACAACAACAACAACAACAACAATAATAATAATAATAATAATAATAATAATAATAATAATAATAAGCATATATAGAATAAAGTGATGCAAAATATATTACTGTCAACACCCAATGATCATTTGCCCCGCCTGTCCAGAGAAGTGATCACCGATTCCTTCCCCCAAGCCAACTCCCATTTATATACTGAGCATGACGTCTATGGGATGGAATATTCCTTTGGCCAGCTTGTCTTGTCTGTGCCCCCCCACCTTCTACGGGAAGTTGAAAATGTCCGTGACTTAATATAAGCATCACTCAGCAACAACTAAAACAATATGAGTTAACAATGTTATTCTCATAGTCAATCAAAAACACAGCAGCTACCAGGAAGGATATTAACTCTATCCCAGGCAAAACCAGGACAGCGTCTGCCCCTTATTCTATACCATCCACCTCATGCCCAAGTCTTACACTTTTCCATAAATCACCACCATTTTCCTGTCTTTCATATATGTGTATATGCACACAGATATCATTCCCTTAGTCCATGGGCCATCCCACTGAAATGTCCCTTGAGTTCATTTAGTCCATGACTTTGGGCTCCATTTGTTGTAACTGTCTTTCCCGGCAGGAGACGTGGTGTGTGGTGTTGAATTGTTGCGTGCTGCATCTGGAGCTCGCAGCTGGTGTAGCCGGCAGGGCCCATGCCCATCATCTGTGGGTTGAAGATGTCGATCTCAAGACAATTCCCGAGTGCCAGTTGCTGCAGCCACTTCTGTTTTCATCACTTCTGCACTTTGCTCAGTTTCATCAAAGTTCATTCTTCATTAATTTAGGTCACTTTCACTGCAATGCCATAGATAGAGCATATAGCAACTGTATCAGTGATGACATACAGTGGTAATTTAACAATAAATATCATATCATTTGATTCATTGGACATTCTCACCAAAATCAAATCCCCTTGAGGAACAAATCGATCATCCCCATCCTCCTGCATCACCCACCAAGTGCACTCAGGGCCTTAAAATAAAGCAATCCCACAGATAGTTTTGCCTTTGCTTGTGTCAGGAATAACCCAGACTGTCTTCCCGAACATATTCAGATCCTCAAATGTTACCTAACCAGGTGGCCTTTGCCAAATGTGTATCCCGACTTTTGAAGGTCCCACCCCCATGACTCTCAGTGTAGTTTATAGCAGTCCGTTGTATTGTTTCATTTTCCCAGAGGCTCGTGCATGGTAGGGGATGTGATACACCCGCCCAATGCCATGCTCTTTGGCCCAGGTGTCTATGAGGCTGTTTGGAAATGAGTCCCACTGTCTGACTCAATTCTCTCTGGGGTGCCATGTCGCCATCAGACTTGCTTTTCAAGGGCCAGGATAGTTGTTCACGGCGGTGGCATGGGGTAGAGGGTGTGTTTCCAGCCGTCCGGTGTTTGCTTCCACCGTTGTGAGCACGTGGCGCTTGCCTTGGCGGGTTTGAGGGAGTGTGATAGAACCAATCTGCCAGGCCTCCCCGTATTAATATTTCAGCCAACGTCCTCCAGATCAAAGAAGCTTTAACCGCTTGGCTTGCTTAAATGCAGCACACGTTTCACATTCGTGGATAACCTGTGCAATAGTGAACGTGATCAAGTCCACCCCCTGGTCACTAGCCCATCTATATGTCGCAATCTCTTCCTTGATGGCTTGAGGCGTCATGGGCCCACCAAGCTATGAATAGTTCACCCTTACGTTGCCAGTCCATGTCCACCTGAGCCACTTCAATCTTAGCAGCCTGATCCACCTGCTGGTTGTTTTGATGATCCTCAGTGGCCTGACCCTTGGGTACGTGGTTATCTACACGATGTACTTTCACAACCAGATTCTCTATCTGGGCAGCAATGTCTTGCCACAGTTCAGCAGCCCAGATGGGTCTACCTCTGCACTGCCAGTTGCTCTGTTCCCACTGCTGTAACCACCCCCACAGAGCATTTGCCACCACCCATGAATCAATATGGAGGTAAAGCGCCAGCTGCACGGGGGCTCACAGCCGGTCCCGGGTCACCCCTGCGCCTGTGATTTCACTTTGGGGCACATTCCAGAGCCACCAGACAGGCAGGGGTTGGGAGACGATATTGGAGGGAGGGCACGGACAAAGCGCTGTAGCACCTCCAGGAGAAGCACTTTCCACTGCCACAGGCTGTGACGTGGGCGATAGCTTGGCTCCCAGCGACACTCATCCTCACCCAGGGAGAGGAAGATGAGTGCTGTGCTTTGCACCGCCTTCAGTGAACTTTGCCTGGAGGAGAGACTCTGCGATGTGGTTCTCAGCGTGGGTGGCATTGAGTTCAGTGCTCACAAGAACATCCTCTGTAGCTGCAGTCAATAGTTCAGGTCAGTGCTTGGAACAAGAGGGGATGGGGACACACAGCATTTCCCAGGCTGTGTCACGCTGCCTTAGTGTCTCTCCAGTGCTTCCCTCGGCACTGAACCTCTTTTCCAGCACTTCCCCATAGTCCTGGTGCCTCCTTGGACACTGGAATTCATCCCCAACCCAAGATATCACAGCAGCACTGGAAGCGGTGCCTGACGAACCCCCAGATGCGGTGCAGGGCTGGAGCGTGGCCAGCCGGGCTTGTCTGCCGTGGGGCGGGAGGTGTTCCTTCCCCACACAGCGCCATTCTCTGTTGGTCTTGTTGAAGCAACGGGGGCACTGGCCCTGTGGCTCTCTGTGCACAGCCGGAGGCGGTGACTCCTTGTTAAAACAACCGGCTCGTAACACATGAATTAATAAACCCCACAGCCTCCCAGCGTGGCTACTGCGTGTGCCCAAATTGGTGCCCCGGGAAGGAGGCACAGGGGATAACGGGGTCCGGGTTTAATGCAGAAAGATGCTTTTCCCCCAGCACTGCTTTGCTTTGAAAAAAGCCCTGAAAAGGGCTTTGTTTTCCACCCACTGGAGCAATGCCGGGAACGATGTCTATAAAATCCCCGGCACTCCACCTGAAATGATTCGGCTCATTATCGAGTACGCCTACACCGGCACAGTACCGGTCACGGCCGACAACGTTGAACGTTTGCTGATAGCGGCCAACCAGTTCAACATCATGGGCATTGTCAGACTGTGCTGTGAGTTCTTAAAGTCCCAGCTGTGCTTGGAGAACTGCGTCGGCATCTGGAGATTCACCGAGTATTACTACTGCCTTTATTATTGACTTTATTATTGACCTGCGGGAAGCAGCCCACGCGTTCATCCCCCATCACTTGGAAAGGGTGACCAGAGTGTTGAGAGAGTTTCTGGAGCTCTCCGTCAATGACCTCCTGTGCGTCCTGCAGAAGGAGGAGCTCCGTGGGAAAGAAGAGGCCGTGTTCAAGGCCGTTCTGCAATGGATGGCTCACGACCCGCAGAACAGGAGGCAGCAGGTTGCAGTCTTGCTGGGCAAGGAAGAGTGGAAGGGGGGACAGAGGCCATTTATTTAAAACAAAGAAAGTCTAGGTTATTCTTACCTTAGAAAAAATAAACTCAGCATTTTTGACAGTAAGGACTTTGCTTGAAACTTTTGAAATCCTGCCTTCACAAGGGTATAAATTTGTAGTTCATATTCACTGTACATACACGCCACTCACCCAAATCCCATTGCTTGTTAGCACGTGCATGGTTTCCGAAGGCACACACACTGACACTGACACTATGGAAATGATCAGGTGTCTGTTGTCTATGAGTGCCCAGGCCACAGCTGTGTGAGGCATTGCACAAGCATCTGAAATCCTTGCCCAAAAGAGTTTGCAAACCACCCGTTCCTTTCGACTGGGCTTGAAAGGGGGACCATCTTGCATAGGGGAGGATGGCACATCGCTCTCATGTTCTTGAGGCAGTCGTATTCGAGTCATGGTTTCAGTCAGAGTCCTTCCTGAACGATCATTGCCTGGGAGGACAGCACCATAAAGGCAGTCAAGTGCCTTCTGGGCCACCCCTGGGGACAATTCTCGGCCTTCGAGGATAACATCATGAAAACTTTCCAACTGCCCATGCTGTCCCAGGAGAGAGACAGGGACACAAAGTATGGAATTACACGAGTGATTCTCTGTTCACGAGCACGAGTGGTCCCAGTCAAATTGGGACACCCCAAATGCAGTTTCACACATGGTTCTTATACCTTTAGAGCATTCAGGTACAACACAATTTGAGTGATCGCTACTTAACACGCACACACAGGCTGCTGTTTGGCAAAGCAACTCTCATGCTGTGGCATCATCATCCACCTGCTGCTCTCCTAATGGAGACGTCCCTGGAGTCGGTCTTGCTGCAGTTCCTTATCTCTGATGCCAGATCAGGGGAGGGTTTCACAGGGGTGTCAGAGGGGCTGGGAGGCTGGCGTCATCCGCGCAGTGCTGGAGTATCCTTTCTTCTTCAGGCTGGGGGCTGTCTTCTCCTCCCGACAATGAGCTGGGTCCTGTAGTCATGCTGACTGAACCATGGCTATGCAGTACGCAATAGAAATGCTGTATATCTTAAGAAAGTTCATACAATTTCATACTCTAAAATGTAATTGTTACAATAGTTCGGGAATGAGATTTTCCTAACAGTCCCTCCTTTTCCTTTCACCGTCAGGGTCACACTATACTCTTCATTATTTAAGTTGTAAGTCAAGTTCATAAGGTAATACACACCCATCTAATTAGAAAGCAAAACAAGAGAGTGAATACAACAACCCAAATCCTTTCAGTTCACAGTCCTGTTCCTAAGTCTGGGAGCCAAGAGGTTAGCCACCCAAAGAGATTTAGGGGAGATAGCTTCCCTATTTCGTGTAATATTTTTAAATGAGTCTTTCTCTTGTTTCACTCAGTTTTGTTTTTCTGGTCTTGACTGACATAAAAACCCCAGCAGCTCTTATTCAAGAACGCACCTACTCTGTCCTGTACTTCTAAAAGGTGCTCTAGAGCTAAGCCATTCTATATTACCATTTTTGATAATAATTTGATTTCTTCCTCTAAGGCTGTCATACTGCCTGCCCTCATTCATGGCTTTTTCTAATTCTCTTGGCACATTTGCAGTAGCCCTTTCTAGTTTTGCAGTCCCTCACTGTGGGATAAAATCTGATACAGACAGGTGGAACTCAGTTCCACATTATCAAAGATATTTGTGAAAGGCAGGTCCTGCTTGACTAACCTGATCTCCTTCTACAACGTGGTCACCCGCTCAGTGGATGAGGGAAAAACTGTGGATGTTGTCTATCTGGACTTTAGTAAAGCCTTTGACACTGTTTCCCACAGCATTCTCCTGGAGAAACTGGCTGCTCATGGCTCGGATGGGCACACGCTTTGCTGGGTAAAAAACTGTCTGGAAGGCCGTGCCCAGAGAGTGGTGGTAAACGGAGTTAATTGCAGTTGGCGGGCGGTCAGGAGTGGTGTCCCCCAGGGCTCAGTGCTGGGGCCAGTCCTGTTTAACCTCTTTATCAATGATCGGGATGAGGGGATGGAGCGCACCCTCAGTCAGTTTGTGGATGACACCAAGCTGGGTGGGAGTGTTGATCTGCCTGAGGGTAGGGAGGCTCTGCAGAGGGATTCGGACAGACTGGACCCATGGGCCAAGGCAGACTGTAGGAGTTTCAATGAGGCCAATTGCCGCATCTCACACTTTGGCCACAACAACCCCCGCCAATGCTACAGGCTTGGGAAGGAATGTCTGGAAAGCTGCTCATCAGAGAGGGACCTCTGTTGGTTGACAGTAGCTGAATGTGAGCCAGCAGTGTGCCCAGGTGGCCAAGGCGGCCACCATCATCCTGGCCTGTATCAGGACTAGTGTAGTCCTGATTTTCCCCCTGTACTGGGCACTGGGGAGGGCGCATCTGGAGTGCTGTGTTCAGTTTTGGGGCCCTCACCACAAGAAGGACATTGAGGCACTGGAGCATGTCCGGAGAAGGGCATCGAAACAGGTGAGGGGTCTGGAGCACATGTCTTATGAGGAGTGGCTGAGGGAACCGGGGTTGTTTAGCCTGGAGAAAAGGAGGCAGAGGGGAGACCTTATTGCTCTCTAAAACGATATGAAAGGAGGTTGCAGAGAGGTGGGGGTCCACCTGTTCTGTCAGGTAACAGGTGTTAGAACAAGAGGAAATGGTTCAATTTGCACCAAGGAAAGTTTCAACTGGATATTAGGAATAATTTCTTTATTGAAAGGGTCATCAGGCATTGGAATGCGTTACTCAGGGCGGTGGTGGAGTCCTCATTCCTGGAGGTGTTTAAGGGTCATGTAATTATAGTGCTGAGGGACATGGTTTAGTGATGGGCTTGTCTGTGTTAGGGTAATCATAGAATCATAGAATCATAGAATTAGTGAGGTTGGAAGGGACCTTTAAGATCATCAAGTCCAACCGTTAACCTACCCTGATAAAAACACCACCACTTCTAAACTATGTCCCTAAGCACCTCATCTACCCTTTTCTTAAACACCTCCAGGGATGGTGAATCCACCACCTCTCTGGGCAGCCTATTCCAATGTTTAATAACCCTTTCAGTGAAAAAATGCTTCCTAATATCCAATCTAAACCTGCTCTGACATAACTTGAACCCATTTCCTCTTGTCCTATCACTTGTCACCAGGGAGAAGAGGTCAGCTCCCATCTCTCTAAAACCTCCTTTCAGGTAGTTGTAGAGGGTGATAAGCTCTCCCCTCAGCCTCCTCTTCTCCAGGCTAAACAACCCCAGATCCCTCAGTCGTTCCTCATAAGGTTTGTCCTCCAGACCCTTCACCAGCTTTGTAGCCCTTCTCTGGACACGCTCCAACACCTCAATGTCCTTCTTATAGTGAGGGGCCCAAAACTGAACACGGTACTCGAGGTGAGGCCTCACCAGTGCCGAGTACAGGGGGATGATGACTTCCCTAGTCCGGCTCACCACACTATTCCTGATGCAGGCCAGGATGGTGTTGGCCTTCTTGGCTGCCTGGGCACACTGCTGGCTCATGCTCAGCTGGCTGTCCACCAACACCCTCAGGTCCTTTTCTGCCACGCAGCTTTCGAGCCACTCCGCCCCCAGTCTGTAGCGCTGCATGGGGCTGTTGTGACCCAAGTGCAGGACCCGACACTTGGCCTTGTTGAACCTCATACCATTGGCCTCTGCCCATCTGTCCAGCCTGTCCAGATCCCTCTGCAGAGCCAATCTACCCTCAAGCAGATCAACACGCCCATCTAGCTTAGTGTCGTCTGCGAACTTACTGAAGGTGCATTCGATCCCCTCATCCAGATCATTGATAAAGATCTTAAAGAGAACGGGCCCCAGCACCGATCCCTGGGGGACACCACTTGTCACTGGACACCAACTGGATTTAATTCCATTTACCACCACTCTCTGGACACGGCCATCCAGCCAGTTTTTTACCCAGCGAAGAGTACACTTATCCAGGCCATGAGCAGCCAGTTTCTCCAGGAGAATGCTATGGGAAACGGTGTCAAAAGCCTTGCAGAAATCCAGGTAGATAACATCCACAGCTTTTCCCTCCACCACTAAGTGGGTCACCTTGTCATAGGAGATCAGGTTTGACAGGTTTTAATGATTGGACTGTGTGATCTTACAGGTCTTCTCCAATATAGGAGTTTCTGTGATACTGTGATTCTGTGATGATGGCCCTGGGGCAACCTCGCCGGGGTGTCCAGTGGGCACAGGCACAGCCCAGACCCCGCTCGTCTGGTCCATCATGTCTCTCGCAGGAGCCCGGCTGTGCCAGGACACTGCTGTGTGTCCCCACCCTGCACACTCCCACACTTCAGCTCTTCCCTGGGGTTGTCCTCTCTGGGGCACTTCCCATCCCCACCAGCCCAGACACTCCCTGAACCTGGCTATCTCCTGCCCTCTCCCCAGCACAGACCAGCAGAGCAGCCCCATTGGGACTGGTCCCACAGCAGGATGTGCAGGCCAGTGAGGCTGTCCACCCAGCCGGCATGCTGAGGAGATCTCCACCCCAGGCAGCGTGCAGCCCCAGCTGCCAAATGTCCTCCCAGGATGGCATGAGAGAATTGGCCCAGGGCACCCTCAGGAAGGTACTTTGGCCCCACGGACAGGGCAGCCTGCCCCAAGCTGCCCCACCGCGGGTAAGGGTTCCTCTTGCAACGGCTGCCCTGCACACACTCGGTGCCCTGCTCTTCTCCCGCCACAGCCCATCTCCCCTCAGAGCCTTTTCCCGAGAGAGCTCATCCGTGCTGGCTTGGCCAGCCGTTCCTGCACCCCCTCCCCAGGCGTCCCACAGCCCCCGAGCTGGTGGTGCGGCTCTGCAGAGCCGGGGGCTGTGGTGCCCAGGGCCATGCTGGTCAGGCTGGGAGGCAGACCCAGCTCAGATGGCTCCTGCCCCCTCCACCTCAGCACACAGATGAGGCCCCTGCAGCTATAGAGAACATCTTGGAGAATGGGTCTCAGACAAACAAGTCAGTGCAGGGCCCTTTATTTTGTTTAAACACACAGAGAGAGCAGCTCCTTATTTACAGAAAGTCTCTGCCTCACACAAGACAGGCAGATGCTGACATCGAAAAAGGATAAAGGATGGCTCTGGTCTTTTGTTGACAGCATTCATACAACCATGAAATCCAAACACCAAAGACACAAAAGGAAAAACTCTACCAAAGAGAGTCTGGGCCTGTAATGAGTTACATTATGAGTGATATGCAGAACAAGATGGGCAGTTCATTTCTGCTTCTGAAAAGAAACCAGTGATCCATTTCCTTAGGGCATCCTTGAGCTCCTGGTTCCTCATGCTGTAGATGAGAGGGTTCACTACTGGAGGCACCACTGAGTATAGAAATGACACCAACAGGTTCAGGGATGGGGAGGAGACAGATGGGGGCTTCAGATAGGCAAATATGGCAGTGCTGACAAAGAGGGAGACCACAGCCAGGTGAGGGAGGCACGTGGAAAAGGCTTTGTGCCGTCCCTGCTCAGAGGACATCCTCAGCACAGCCCTCAAGATCTTCACATACGAAAAAAGAATAAAAGCAAAACAAATGAATCCTAGTAAGATGCTAACTACCAGAAGCCCAGCTTCCCTGAGGTAGTCTGAATGAGAGCAGGAGAGCTTGAGGATGTGGGGGATTTCACAGAAGAACTGGTGCAGGGCATTGCCCTGGCAGAGGGGCAGTGAAAATGTATTGGCCGTGTGCAGGAGAGAATTGAGGAACCCACTGCCCCAGACAGCTGCTGCCATGCGGACACAAGCTCTGCTGCCCAGGAGGGTCCTGTAGTGCAGGGGATGGCAGATGGCAACGTAGCGGTCATAGGCCATGATGGTGAGAAGAGAAAACTCTGCTGACATGAAAAAGCCGAACAAAAAGACCTGAGCAGCACATCCTGCATAGGAGATGGCCCTGGTGTTCCAGAGGGAATTGGCCATGGCTTTGGGGAGAGTTGTGGAAATGGAGCCCAGGTCAAGAACAGAGAGGTTGAGGAGGAAGAAGTACATGGGGGTGTGGAGGTGGTGGTCGCAGGCGATGGTGGTGATGATGAGGCCGTTTCCCAGGAGGGCAGCCAGGTAGATGCCCAGGAAGAGCCAGAAGGTCAAGACCTGGAGCTCCCGTGTGTCTGCGAACGGCAGGAGGAGGAAGTGGGTGATGGAGCTGCTGTTGGACATCTGATCCCTTTGCTCATGAGGTTCTGCCAAAGCAGGAAAGCACACTCAGAAGTTAGGACTGCTCTGAGCAAATCTCTTCTCATTCCGTGTGTCCCATTCTCCCCTGTCCTTCCCAAACACACATTGCCTTCCTCCTTCCTTTTAGGACTTCCTTTTGACTACCCCAAGTTCTGAGCTCTGCTTTGTGCTGGCCAAACACGACATGAGGAGGAGGCTTCTGCCCATGGTCTCCGGAGCAGTCACCCCTGCTCGACAGCAGTGGGCATCTGGGAAAGGTGGGGCAGCTTCTGAAAGTCGCCGTTTGCCTCATCGGTAATCCCTGTGTCATGAAGACAAGCTGGTCAGCATTTTCCAGCAGGAGAATGCCAGGGAAACTCCCACAAGTGCTCAAAGTGCAGTGATCTCAGCAGAGCCAGCTCACCCCCCAGCTCCACACTGCATTTTCCACAGCCCCACAGGTTTGGCTGGTTTGAAGGACTTTGGTCCCACGGACACAGCTGCATGGCAGTGTTGGCGTGTGAGCCACACCTGAACCCCCTCTTACTAGAGAGTATGGATGTAAGAACAAGAGCAGCATGGACAGGAGGGGAAGGTGGAGAAATGCTCCTGCTGAGAGAAGACAGAGACCCATAGAACTAAGGAGTTTCTCCTCCTTGGTGTGTGGCTGCTGAGGAGGCACCTCAGCCAGAAACCCCACAGCCTTGATGTCAGAAGCTCTGCTGGGCGAGAGAGGAGACCAGTAGAAGGCGCCCTCATTACAGGAGATGGCAGGAGGTGCCCGAATCACCCTCCCAAGGCACATGGGAGCTGCTCCCTCTCTTTCCCTGCCCAGGGCTCTGCTGCCTGGAGCTGTCCCTGCTGGGAGCTCTTTCTCTGGCAGCGCGTCTCCTCGCCGGCAGTGCACACAGAACCCATCACAGATGCTGTGTGCTCAGCTCTGTCCCGCAGACACCTCCTGGCAGCAGAACACTGCCCAGGAGCATTTCTGTGGGTGCAGGCTCTGACAGGAACATCTGACCAACGCTGATAAGGCTGGAAAGGTGATGCTGGGTGCTCTCTGTAAGCTGTAGCATATGGATTTTTCTTACTCCCTGATTTATTCACCTCTAAGTGAAAAAGATTTGGAGGCTCTGTGCCTTCTGAAGAATGGGGAGACAAATCTCCACGTCTCACTCCCCACACAAAAAAAAAAAAAAAAAAAGCAGAAGACTGAAAGCACAAACTCCTTCGCTTTCAGGTAGCCCCTGTCTTGAGGTTCTTCTTGAAAAGTTTCCTCTGCCACTGCCCTTCAGCTGTGAGCAGCCCTGACCCACGCAGTTCTCTCTCGGCAACACCAGGACCCTGCCATGATAGGAGTTGATCCTTCCACACACACCTTCTCCCCACAGCACCTCCGTGGGAGCTCCCTGGGCAGGCGGAGAGCTGACCCTGGCAGGCGGCAGAGTCCCTGCCCCGGCACACAGCCCCTGGGGTGCAGGGACCCTGCTGGCAAGGACAGCCCTGCCCACCCTTGCCTGCACACCCACCTTCACACATGGCAGTGGTCCTAAGGAGAAGGCAGCCATTGTGCCCTGTCACTCTGGAGGCACAGCAGGGCATCCCTGCTCTGGAGAACATTCTTCACCTCTACACTAGAGGAAGTGTCGGAGTCCTCCTGAAAGATCCCATAGACCATGGGAGGAGCAGCTTTTGGACATCTTTCCAGGAACTGCAGCTGCAATTGCCCTAACCCAGAGACTTACCATGTCAAGGGCTATGAAGATTTCTCCCCCACAGTGAGCCCTCAGCATCCTCCCTCTCCACACTGCCTTCAACCTCTCTCTGCCTCCCTGCTCTGCCCTCTCTGCCTGCAGGCAGTGCCCTCAGCCCTGCTGTGCCGTGCAGAGGAGCTGCTCCTGGGCAGAGCTGTCTCTCTGCAGCGCTGCCCGCTTGCCAGGAGCTCCCTCTGGCCCAGCAGCCCGGCCCAGCTCAGCAGCAGAGGACCAGCCCACGGTGGCACTCTCTCTGTCCCCTCTGGGCTCCCTGGAGGTGTCCCTGGGGCTCCAGGGGAACCGCCTGTGAAAAAGGCTGATGCAATCTCTCATGTTCCCTCCCTCAGCTGCGCAGAGACACTTACTTCCAGCAGTGTTATTTCTCCCAG
The DNA here is from genome assembly GCF_965231255.1 of Vanellus vanellus. Taxonomy (NCBI): domain Eukaryota; kingdom Metazoa; phylum Chordata; class Aves; order Charadriiformes; family Charadriidae; genus Vanellus; species Vanellus vanellus. Next base: position 1,076,131 of record NW_028128477.1, on the reverse strand, counting down.
CAGAAGAAGAGCTGGCCATGAGTACACCCTCTTCTTGTCCCATCAGTAGCACACACGGGGTCTTGGACTCTTGGTACCAGGAGTCCTTATGGCAAGTCACTGCTTGCCTGGTGCCACAGCTGGGGGGCTTCAGCCCAAACATGCAGCAATGATCTCAGCCAGGGGCACAGACAGGACGAGCTGGAGCCGTTCCTGTGGCAGACAGAGCTGTGACATGGTGGCAGAGCTCAGTCCAGCTGGTCTTCAAGGACAGCCTTCTCCAAGCTCTGCTATAGTCCAGATCATAATTCAATCTAACCCTGAAAGGCAATTCAAGGGCACCAGAATGAGTGTTTACTCCTTCAGGAAGAGTTCAAGGAGAAACAAAGCCACTGTGTGGCCACTGCTGAGTTTCAGAGAGCGGTGGAGATATATCGGAGATTCTCTACATCCTCTTTGCCTCAGTCTGCCCCAGCAAGGTCTCCCAGAGCTCTGAGACTCGGGGCAGGAATCTGGAGGAACACCACCAGCAGTGGATTGTTCCCAAGTCACCTTAACTAAGACAATCCTTACCAGTCTATGGGACAGGAGGGGTGGCAGCTGAGGGAGATGACAGGGTAAGCCAATGTGCCAGCGTGTTCAATGACACTCCGTAATCATTGAAAGGCCATGGAGGTTGAAGGAGGGAACTCCCTGATGACTGGCATCATCCAAATATTGCATGCTCTTTTAAAAATTGGCCAACGGATAAGCAGGGGAACTCAAGGCTGTGCCCCAGAGTGTGTCCACTCAGAACCCATTTGTGGGTGTCTGAAACCCTGGATTTACCCAGGGCAGCTTGTGTCCCACCGTTCTCTGCTTCCTGTGATGGAAGAACAGGATTGCTCAGCGCAGGGAGAGCAGTGCTGGTCTTTTAAGTTGGAAGTCAGCAAAGTTTTCAACATCTTCCCCCACAATATGCTTGTGCCTGAATTAGGATGTCATCGCTTGCATGGGTGCATAAGGAGATGGGTAACTAACCAGACGGCTGTTTGGGCTCAGAGGTGTGTGGTCAATGTGTGGTACTCTGCCTTGAGGCATCTAGCTTGAAAGCTCCTGCAAGGGTTTGTCCTGCCACCTGCCCTGTTTATCATGTTTTTAAGGACCTGGAGACTATGCAAGTGTTCTTTTTCATAGGATTTGCAGACACTACTTTGGCGGGAAGGGCTGGCATGCCAAAGGACATAGACAGGCCAGAGGGATGGGCCAAACGTAATATCATGATGTCCGATAAAGAGAACTCTGTTCTGCCCTTGAGGTGCACTAACCCCGTGCAATGACAGAGGGCAGGGGCGGTGTGGCTGGGTGGCAGCTTTGCGGGAAAGGCTCTGCTGGTCCTTCAGTTTCATTAGGCAAAACAGGAGCAGGGGGCAAAGAAGGCCAACAGCATCCTTTGCTTCTCTTTCCATTCCCTGAAATCCCGAGTGCTTCTCTTTTATTCTCCTTATGCCCTCCCAAAAGAACAGCCCACCTGTGCTGGTTTGAGGCGAAACAGAACCCATTTTCTGTTCAGTAATTTGACTTTGCAGCCAAGCCTCCTCGAACTAACTGAACTCTCTGAAATTTAATGCATATTGGCCATAAGCTGTTTGCTTACCAGGCCAGGTTGGCCGGGGCTTGGAGACAGCTCATCCAGTTGAAGGTGTCCCTGCTCATGGCGGGGGGGGGTGCACTAGATGGCCTTTAATGGTCCCTTCCAACCCAAACCATTCCATGATTCTTACCAGAGCTCGTTTTTACTGGGAGGGGACCAAGTCTGTACTGGAAGGGTTTAATGAAATCCAGTTTGAAATGGCACAGTGCAAATCGTACTGGGAGGGGATGAGAGGATCCAGTTTATACTGGGAGCATGCTCAGCCTGTACTTGGAGGGGTTAAAGAGGACTAGTTTGTAGTGGGAGGGGCCAAGTTTGTACTGGCAGGGGTTAAAGCAACCCAGTTTGTACTGTGACAGAGCCCAGACTGTAGTGGGAAGGGGCCAGGGGCTCCAGTGTGGACTGGGAGGGTGGCCCAGTGTACCCTGGGAGGGTCTAAAGGCATAAAGTTTGTACTGGGACAGGGCCCAGTCTGTTTGTACTGAGACGAGGCCCAGACTCTGCTGGGATTGGCTCAGAGGATCCCGTTTCTACATGGAGAGGGCCCAGTCTGTACTGGGAGGAAACTGGGGGATCCAGTCTGTACTGAGATGAGGCCCAGTCTGTACAGGGCAGTGTTAAAGCGATCCATTTTGTACTGGTACACAGAGTAGTCTGCACTGGGAGCTGGGCTGGGATCCACTTTGGACTAGGAAGAGGCTCTTTCTCCGCTGGGAGGAATTAAAGGGATTCTCTTCATACTGGGACAAGGCCCCTTCTGTACTGGGAGGGAATCAGGGGATGCAGTTTGGACTGGGACAGGGCCCAGTCTGTCCTGGCATAAGTTAGAGGATCCAGATTGTATCGGAGGTGGCCAGTTGGTAGTGGGTGGGGACCAGGGAGTCCATTTTGGACTTGGCATTGGCCCAGTCTGTACTGGGAGGGGTTAAATGGAGTAATCTCTATTTGTTGACAGTCTGTTCTGTACTGGGAGGGGAGCACGGGATCCAGTTTGTACCAGGAGGGGACCCAGTCTGTACTGGGAGGGGGCCACGGCATCTAGTTCGTACTGCCACGGGGACCAGTCTGTAGTGGGAGGGGTTAAGGGATTTGGTGTGTACTGGGAAGGGCGCAGTGTATACCGGGAGGGTTTAAAGAGGTAAAGTTTCTCATGGAATGGGGCCCAGGGGTTACAGGGAGGGGGCCGTGGGATCCAGTTTGTACTGGCACCTGACCCAGTTTCTGTGTGGAGGGGGTGAGGTGGTGGAGTTTGTACTGGGACAGGAACTAGTTTTTACTAAGAGGGGATCGAGTGATCCAGTTTGTACTAGGAGAGGGCCCCATCTGTACTGGCAGAGGTTGAGGGGATCCACTTCATACTGGGTCAGGGCCCAGTCTCTACTGGGAGGGGTTGAGGAGATCCACTTTCTAGTGGGACAGGGGCCCAGTCTGTCATGGGAGGGGTTAAAGGGGTGCAGTTTATACTGGGACAAGGCTCAGTCTGTACTGGGAGGGGATTGGGGATCCAGTTTGTACAGGGACGAGGCCCAGTCTTCTTGGGCTTGGTTCAAACGGCCCCATTTTGGACTTGAAAGGGCCCAGTCTGTGCTGGGAGGTTGCCAGGAGATGCAGTTTGTACTTGGATGGTGCCCAGTCTGCATTCCGAGGGGATCAGGGGATCCCACTGACACTGGGATTCGGCGCAGTCTATACTGGGACACGTTAAAATGATCCACTTTGTACTGGAAAGGACCCAGTCTGTACTGGGAGGTGTTAAATAAAGGCCGACAAGGCAGATATCATGGTGGGAGTCTGTTATAGACCACCCAACCAGGATGAAGAGACAGATGAAATATTCTAGAAGCAGCTGGGACAAGTGTCACGATAGTCAGCCCTTGTCCTCGTGGGGGACTTCAACTTACTGGATGTCTGCTGGAAATGCAATACAGTGGAGAGGAAACAGCCCAGGAGGTTCCTGGAGTGTGTTGAGGATAACTTCCTGACACAGGTGGGGAGGGAGCAGAGGAGGGAAGCACCCCGCTGGACCTGTTGTTTGCCAACAGAGAAGGGCTTGTGGGGGATGTGAGGATTGGAGGCCGTCTTGGGCATAGTGATCATGAAATGACAGAATTTTCAATTCTTGGAGAAGTCAGGAGGGGGGTCAGCAGAACTGCCACCTGGGACTTCCGGAGGGTGGGCTTTGGCCTGTTTAGGGGTCTGGTTAACAGAGTCCCTTGGGAGGAAGTCCTGAAGGGCAAAGGAGTCCAGGAAGGCTGGACATTCATCAAGAAGGAACTTTTAAAGGCACGGGAGCAGGCTGTCACCATGTGCCAAAAGACGAGCCATGAGGGAAGAAGACCTGGCTGAACAGAGAGCTTTGGCTGGAACTGAGGGGAAAAAAGGGGTTTATGACAGTTGGAAGAAGTGGCAGGCAACTCGGTTGGACTGCAAGGATGTCATGAGGTTATGCAGGGAGAAAAGTAGAAGGGCTAAAACCCAACTAGAAATTAATCTGGCCATGCCATAAAAGACAATGAAAAATGTTTCGTAAATACACCATCAACAACAGGAGGGCCAGAAGAATCTCCATCCTCTATTCGATGTGGAGGGAAACACAGTGACCAGGGATGAGGAAAAGGCTGACGTACTTAATGCCTTCTTTGCCTCAGTCTTTAAGAGTAAGACCAGTTGCTCTCTGGGTACCCAGACCCTTGAGCTGGAAGACAGGGTTGGGGAGCAGAATGAAGCCCCCACAATCCAAGGGGAAATGGTGAGGAACCTGCTACATCACTTAGAAATACACAAGTCTATGGCGCCGCATGCGATCCACCCAAGGGTACTGAGGGAACTGGCGGGAGTGCTCACCAAGCCACTTTCCATCATCTATCAGCATTCCTGGCTAACTGGGGTGGTCCCAGTTGACTGGAAGATAACAAATGCGGGACCCATCTACAAGAATGACCAGAAGGAGGACCTGGGGAATTACAGGCCTATCAGTCCGACATCAGTGCTGGGGAAGGTTACGGAGGAGATCATCCTGAGTTCCATCATGCAGCACATACAGGACAACCAGGTGATCAGAACCAGCCAGCATGAGTTTATGAAAGGCAAGTCCTGCCTCAGAAACCTGACCTCCTTCTATGACAAGGTGACCAGCTTAGTGGATGAGGAAAAAGCTGTGGGTGTTGTTTACCTGTGCTTCATTAAAGCCTTTGACACTTTTTCCCACAGTGTTCTCCTGGAGAAACTGGCTGCTCATTGCCTGGACAGGTGTACACTCTGCTGGGTAAAACACTGGCTGGATGGCCGGGACCAAAGAGTGGTGCTGAATGGAGTTCAATCCATTTGGCGGCCGGTCACAAGTGATGTTCCCCGGGGCTCAGTACTGGGACCGGTTCTCTTTAATATCTTTATCAACGATCTAGACAAGGGGGTGGAGTGCCCCCTCAGTAAGTTCGCAGATGACACCAATTAAGGTGGGAGTTTTGATCTGCCTGAGTGTCGGAAGGCTCTGCAGAGGGATCTGGACAAGCTGGATCCATGGGCCGAGGCAAATGGTGTGGGGTTCAACAAGGCCAAGAGCCGGGTCCTGCCCTTGGGTCACAACAACCTCACGCAGCGCTACATGCTTGGGGCAGAGTGGCTGGAAAGATGCCCAGCAGAAAAGGACCTGGGGGTGTTGGTGGCTGAATATGAGCTGGCAGTGTGCCCAGGTGGCCATGAAAGGCCCACAGCATCCGGGCTTGTACCAGTAAGAGTGTGGTGAGCAGGACTACGAAAGTGATCGTCCCCCTGTACTCTGCACTGGTGAGGCCCCACCTCGAGTACTGTGTTCAGTTTTGGGCCCCTCATGACAAGAAGGACATTGAGGTGTTGGAGCGTGTCCAGAGAAAGGCAACGAAGCTGGTGAGGGGTCTGGAGGACAAGTCTTGTGGGGAGCGGCTGAGGGAACTGGGGTTGTTCAGACTGGAGAAGAGGAGGCTGAGGGGAGACTTTCTCGCTCTCTACGGTTCCCTGAAAGGACGTTGTAGCGAGGTGGGGGTTGGTCACTTTTCCCAAGTAATGAGAGAGAGGACTTGAGGAAATGGCCTCAAGTTTCTCCAGGGGAGATTTACATTGCGTATTAGGAAAAATTTCTTCAGCTAAAGGGCTTTTGAGCACTGGAACAGGCGGCCCAGGGAAGTGGTTGAGTCACCATCCCTGGAGGTATTTAATGGATGTGCAGATGTGGCACACAGGGACATGGTTTAGTGGTGGACTTGGCAGTGTTAGGTTTACAGTTGGACTCTATGATCCTAAAGGTCTTTTGCAATTCTAAATGATTCTTTGATTCTTTTGGGACTCTGGATTTTGTTCTGTCCTTGACCCTTTTTGGGAGGGCAGGAGGTGTCACAGAATTTTCTTACACTCAGCCTCGCTCACCCTCACACCCCACTGCCCCCAGGAAGAGCCCTGAGCCACCAGTGAGGGGCAGGACCTGCCTTCCCAGGGCCTGGGGGTCAGGGGTTGGCCTTCCTGCTGCATCAACCAAACCAAGGGGTTCCTTACCGTTACAGCCACCTGCACAGTGCCTTTGCCTACCTGCAGCCACAGCCTCCAGTTATCTCCTCTAACGAGTCCCTGTGGAGACTTTGGCAGTAACTACCCTCAGTGGGGCCAATCAAGGCTTCAAGGTACTTTGCTTCTGACTTGTTCTGATTGTTCTGGATACAGGGTGTCCCTTCAGGGGGTCTGGACAGGGAGGAGAAGCAGTCCCTGGAGGTCTGACACTGTAGGACAGCTTTGCTCCTCACCTCCCCACCCTCCCCATTTCTGACATTGGCCACCTGGGACTGGCACCCCTGGTCTTTGCATCAGACTTCTCCACTGAAGTCTGCAGCTGGATGTCACAGCTCCATTGCCCCATCTCCCACCTGCGCTCCTCAGAGCCCTGGCTGCACCCAGGCGCAGGAGACCTTTTCCTGTTTGTAAGAAAAGAAAAGTAAAGCATAATCAGATTTCCTAAACAATAACACACAGTCCGCAATCACAGGCTCAGGACAAGCTACCTCTAATGAGGCTGCCTTTCTACAAGGGAGTTCTTATGAGAAAGAGTTTAGGAAGGTAGATAGACAAGACAGATATAAACACAATTAAGGAGTTGGCTGAGGAGACAATTAGATTGTTGAAAGACAGGCAAGCTTTGAACTCCTTGAAAGTCAAAGCAGCAGCACAGGTGAGAGGTATCTGAGCGAAGAAAGAGTAAGGGGAGGAGAAAACTGGCGAAGAATGGAAAGGGCCTTTGCCCAGAGAGTCTGCATCTGCAAAGATGACTTTAGAAATGAACATTGTCTCAGGAGAAGGGTAAGCATCTGAAAGATTAGAGAAAGTACACACAGTGTGTAACAGGGAGAAGAGTGGTAATGAGGTTACAGGGGAAGATCAATATTTCTTTGGAATATCCCTTTTGAAAGGTCATGGGATTAGCACAGGTCTCGTGTGAGAGAGGACAAGCAAGTGTAGCACCTGTCTTTGAAAGAGTCCAAATGTGCAACCGAGGGAGCCAGTGGCTGTACAAGTTCACTTTGGTGAGGAGTGTTGTGCCATCAGTCAGAGTCCTCCGTGGTGACATTTCTGGGCACCAGCAGCAGAAGAATGTGTCCAAGAACCATCAGCATGGATTTCATAGAATAGAATCATAGAATCATAGAATTGTTGAGGTTGGAAGTGACCTTTAAGATCGTCAAATCCAACCATTAACCTACCCTGGCAGAACCACTTCTAAACCATGTCCCCAAGTACCACATCTACCCTTTTTTTAAACACCTCCAGGCATGGCAAATCCATCACCTCCCTGGGCAGCCTATTCCAATGCTTAATAACCCTTTCAGTGAAAAAAAAAAAAAATCCTAATATCCAATCTAAACCTTGCCTGGCATAACTTGAACCCATTTCCTCTTGTCCTATCACTTGTCACTAGGGAGAAGAGGTCAGCCCCCACCTCTCTACAAGCTCCTTTCAGGAAACTGTAGAGAGCAATAAGGTCTCCCCTCAGCCTCCTCTTCTCCAGGCTAAACAATCCCAGTTCCCTCAGCCGCTCCTCATAAGATTTCTCCTCCAGACCCCTCACCAGCTTCATTGCCTTTCTCTTGACACGCTCCAACACCTCAATGTCCTTCTTGTAGTGAGGGGCCCAAAACTGAACACAGTACTCGAGGTGGGGCCTCACCAGTGCTGAGTACAGAGGGATGATCACTGCCCCAGTCCTGCTCACCACACTATTTCTGATACAAATCAGGATGTCATTGGCCTTCTTGGCCACCTGGGCACACTGCTGGCTCATATTCAGGCAGCTGTCAACCAACACCCCCAGGTCCTTCTCCCCTGGGCAGCTTTCCAGCCCCTCTGCCCCAAGCCTGTAGTGTCCATGGGGTTGTTGTGACCCAAGGGCAGGACCTGGCACTTGGCCTTGTTGAACCTGAAACCTTGTTGAACCTAAAGCCTTGTTGAACCTGTTCTTATGGAAATAAGCACAAATGAAGAGTTTCCTAAAACCAGAATTCAACAGACTACTGACAGTCAAATTTTAACTGCCTGAAGCTCAAAGCAGCAGTGGGATTGTTGAGAGGTGTCTGAATGATGAAAGAGGAAGGGGAAGGGGAATGTAGAGAGCAATCGCAAGTGCTTCTGTTCACGTGCATTGCTGGAAAGGTGCCTTCAGACATGGCCACTTCGTTTAGGAGAGGTGGAAATACGTGAAAGATGAGGGGGATTAAATTCAGAGGCTGAGAGAGAGTCCTGACAATGCAAAGAGAGGGAAAGGTCAGTAGCTCTCATCTTTCTGTCAATGGACATCCTGAAAACTCCTCATCTACATCTCATGGGAGAACACGAAATGTTTATTAAAATTATTCTCTTGTTTTAGCTTATGAGGTCGTGCTCATACACATGTCAAAATGTCTCAGGCTTCCAGGCAGCGCTCCGCTGTCTGACCATCAGTACCCAGTGGTACCTCCAGAGGGCCCTGTGTCTCCGAAGCACCTGCCTGGGCCTGGCCGCTGTCCCAGAGGAGCTGCTGGAGACCAGAGCCCCTGGGAAGCTGCAGCTGGAGCCTGGGCAGAGGGTCCCAGGCACCTACACTGGCACCACGCTCCCGTGTCCCTGCCACTGCATCCCACCCCAATTTTATGATCACTTGCCTTTGCAAACAAAGGCAGCACACAAAATCGCTGAGAAATCACTTATTAAAACAAGACAAAACCAAGCAAAGAGAATAACAACACCAAAAATGTTTGAAGTTTAGAGTTGCAAGAGGAAATCAACCAAAGCACAAATACAGGCTGGGTGCAGAATAGATAGAGAGAAGCCCTGAGGAGAAGGACTTGGAGGTGTTGGTGGATGAGAAGCTCAACATGAGCCAGAAATGTGTGCCTGCATCCCAGAAAGCCAACCACATCCTGAGCTTCATTAAAAGCAGCATAGCCAGCAGGTCGAGGGAGGTGATTCTTCCCCTCTACTCTACTCTTGTGAGACTCCACCTGGAGTACTGGATCCAGGTCTGGAGCCTCCAACAGAAAAAGGACATGGACCTGTTGGAGTGAGTCCAGAGGAGGGTCACAAAGATGATTAGAGGGCTGGAGCACCTCTCCTCTGAAGACAGGCTGAGAGAGTTGGGGTTGTTCAGCCTGTATAAGAAAAGGCTCTGGGGAGACCTTATTTTAGCCTTCCAGTACCTAAAGGGGGCCTACAGGAGAGCTGGGGAGGCACTGTTTTCAGGGAGTGTAGCGATAGGATGAGGGATAACGGTTTGAAACTGAAAGAGGGGAGACTGAGATTAGATATTAAGAACAAATTCATTACTCCAAGGGTGGTGAGACACTGGAACATGTTGCCCAGGGAAGTGGTGGATGCCCCGTCCCTGGAAAGCTGGATGGGGCTTTGAGCTAGCTGGTCTAGTGGGAGGTGTCCCTGCCTATGGCAGTAGGGTTGGAAGTAGATGGTTTTTAAATTCCCCTCCAACCTAAACCATTCTATGATTCCATGAAATATGGAATAAGAAATATGAAATAAGAGATGACATAAGCTCTCTGAGAGATCTCCTCCAGTGCTTGACTATCTTGATGGGGAGAAAGATTTTCTTCATGTTTTTCAGCTGACGTCCATTGGCCTTCCTCCTCCCATCATGCACAACAAGGAAGAGCTTGGTAGCCTTTTAATGCAAGAAGATACAGGGAACTCATGAAAGAGGATGAAGAGATTTGTCAAAGTGTTGGTGATGTTCCCCATTTGCAGGAGAGGAAACTGCATTAAGGAGGTTTGATTGTCCCCCTCCCCTTTCTTGGCCAGAAAGCCAAGGAGGGATAACATAGCAGACAGAGGAATTGGTAATGAGCCTGTCCAAGGCAGGTGAGATGAACCTCACTGGGATAGTGTGGGTTGTTCCTGAAGTCAGACACAAATGTCAGGGCTGTGAGGTGTCCCCACCTCATTTGGCCTCATGCACTCCTTGTACACACAGGGGTGTTTGGAGACACGAGTCCTTCCCTTCCAAAGGCAGAGGCAGAGCACTGCAGCAGTCGTAGTGTCTCCCTGGCCTCCTGTTGCCAGTGCCAGAGGCTGGCTGGCACCTCAGCCCTGTGCTGTGTCCCCCTGCTCTTCACTCATCTGAGATGCCCCAAATCGTGAAGAATGAACAGGGGGATGTCAGTTCAAGGAAGCACATTCCAGTGCTTCATTAAGAGGGTTTCCCAGGGGACCATACTCTCCAGGTGGAGTGACCTCAGGACACCTTCTGTCCCACAGTCCTTCATGGCATCCCTAAGAACAGCTGATGGCGTTTGTGCTCACTTGGGTTCATCTTACCACCCACATGCAATGTGTATACTTCTGTCTCCTCTGTACAACGCAAACACGGTCTTCACACCTCGTCTTTCAATGTCCCTCTGTGGAGGGAAGAAGAACCTCTCTGAGCTGGGTGAGAGGGCAGTGCTGGAAGCGGTGCTTGTTAGTGGGTGCCCTGTGACGATTGCCCCGGGGCAGCTTCCCTGGGGTGTCCCATGAACAAAGGCAGAGACATCACCCTGCTCTGCTGCTCCTGTGTGTCTCTCCCAGGAGCCCGGGCTGTGTGAGGACACTGCTGTGTGCCCCTACCCTGCACGTTCACACACTTTAGCTGTACATTGGTGTTTCTTCCTCCCCAGCGTTTCCGAGCCCAGCCGTCCCAGTCCTTCCCAGCTCTCCCCACTCCTCTACCTTCTCCCCAGCCGAGCAGAGCAGCCCGGTCTGGTTGGGCCCTGCAGCAAGGAGGAAACGGAGGTAAGTAGCAGTGTCTCTTCTGCTGTCATGTCCTGGAGATCCCATCCCAGGAAGCGCGCAGCCCCCGTTACCAGCAGCGCTCCCCAGGAAAGCACAGAGTCCTGGCCCCGGCGCTCCTCTGGCAGCTTCTGCTGTCCCAGCCGCAGGGCAACCTTGCTCAACCTGGCCCAAGCTGGCACAGCGAAGTGTTTCTCTTTCCATGTCTCCCCTGCACACACACCGTTCCCTGCTCTTCTCCCAGGACATCCCACCTGCCCACAGAGCCTTTCCCAAGGTCAGCACATCTGTGCTGGCTCAGCCAGTCATTGCTGTGCCCTGTCCCCATGGTCCCCACAGCCCTCGAGCTGGTGATGCTGCTCTGCAGAGCAAGTGAGCTGTGGTGCCCAGGACCAATGGGGTGATTCTGCTGGGCTGTGCTGGTCAGGCTGGGAGGCAGAGCCAGCTGATGGTGGTCACTGCCACTGAGCACCTCCCACACAAGCTCTTATGTGGCCATGGAAGGTGCTCAGAGGTACCCTGCCTTACTCCAGTGCTGTGAGATGTGTTTGGGTGCTGCGCTGGATCCAGTCTGTGAAAGTTCACTGAGGGTAAAATGAATCACTTGCCAGACTCCTTTCCCTGTGCCAGCTGTCTCCCTCGCGGCTGCAGAGCTCTCATTTGCAGGCTCATACACAGACTTGGTGTGTTGTCTGTGGGTGACACCACAATGGACAGGCTCGTGCTCAGTCGGCACCATTCACTGCTGACTCCCTGGCACACGCTGTCCCTGCAGATCCCTTGTGCTCTTCTGGCAGCTCCCAAGTCCCTCCAGAAAAACGCTGCTCTGCCATCAGCCCTATGAACTGCTGCAGAGCCCCAGGCAGGTTCGTTGGAGACCATTCACTGTCTGCATGGGCCCTGGCCACCAACAAGCAACACATGAACCAGCCCTAAGTCCCTAGAAGGCCATCCTGGGACCACAGTCTCATCGCACTGAGCCCACAGAGAACAAACAAAGCAACAAGGCTCTTTAGAGTCTATTCCTTGGGCATGTTCTTGAGAGCAACTTTGGAAGAAGACCGAAGCCTTCAAGCACTGTGCTGAGGACATCCCCTGTCATAATGGAGATGCCGTTATAAAGGTCAGCTGTGTCACAGAAGTGCTCATGGCCTGTCCCTGCCTGCAGTCACAGGACTACCACACAGCAGGACTGTGACCCCTGAGGCCTTACACCTACACAAGGGCTCCAAAGGAGAGCGTGGGAGTGGCAAGAGAGCAGCTCTGGCAAGACCGAGGCTGGTGCGCCCTGGCAGTGCTGCTGTGCTGGGACTCGTTCCCCTCCACCTCTGCACACAGGCACTGCCCTGTGTCTTTACAGAGGTCTCAGAGGAAGGATCTAAGACAAACAAGTCACTGCAGGGTCCTTTCTTTTGTTTGAATACACAGAGAGCACTGCACCTGATTTACACAGTCTGTGGGTCAAATTCTACAGGTACACAATGAATTAGAAGTGGGAAGAATAATAAAATTTTGCTGAGCACAACATTATAACAAGAAAAACAAAGAAACACACACACACACAGCAAAAACCTGAGAAGACATTCTGGGCCTGTAAAGAGTTACACTCTGAATGCTGTGCAGAAGAAAACAGGCACTCTGTTGCTTCTGAAAACCATCCAACCATCATTTTTCTCAGAGCATCCTTGAGCTCCTGGTTCCTCATGCTGTAGATGAGGGGTTCTCTGCTGGAGGCACCACCGAGTACAGCACTGTCACCACCAGGTCAAGGGATAGGGAGGTGAGATAGACAGGGGCTTCAGGTGGGTAAACGCTGATGTGCTGACAAACTGAAGCCATGAGGAGGTGAGGGAGGAACATTGGAAAGACTTTGTGCTGCCCCTGCTCCGAGGGGATCCTCAGCACAGCCCTGAAGATCTGCACATAGGACACCACAATGAAAACAAAACCGCCAAATCCAAAAACGATACTAATCACAAGTACTGCATCTTCTCTGTGGTAGGTGTCTGAGCACGGGAGCTTGAGGATGTGGGGGATTTCACAGAAGAACTGGTGCAGGGTATTGCCCTGGCAGAGGGGGAGTGAAAATGTATTGGCCGTGTGCAGCACAGCATAGGGTAAAACACTGCCCCAGGCAGCTGCTGCCATGCGGACACAAGCTCTGCTGCCCAGGAGGGTCCCGTAGTGCAGGGGATGGCAGATGGCAATGTAGTGTTTGTAAGCCGTGAAAGTGAGAAGAGAAAACTCTGCTGCAACACAGAAAAATAAAAAAAAAAAACCCAAACAACCAAACACCTGAAGAGCACATCCTGAGTAAGATATGGCCCTTGTGTCCCACAGAGAATTGGCCATGGCTTTGGGGAGAGTGGTGATGGAGCCCAGGTCAAGAACAGAGAGGTTGAGGAAGAAGTACATGGGGGTGTGGAGGAGGTGGTCGCAGGCTATGGCGGTGATCATGAGGCCGTTTCCCAGGAGGGCAGCCAGGTAGATGCCCAGGAAGAGCCAGAAGGTCAAGAGCTGCAGCTCCCGAGTGTTTGCACATGCCAGAAGGAGGAACTGGGTATTGGAGCTGCTATTGAACAGCTACTCTGGGCATGGCGCACTGCTGAAAGAGAAGACATTGACAAGTTAAGGGAGACATCTTTGAGCCCATCCTGTGCTGTTTCCCAACAAATCCCCTGATGATTTTTTCTTTGGCATACTTTCCTCCATTTCTGGGAGGACATGTGTTGAAGGACATGTGTCTGAACAACATGTGTTGGGCACAAGGCCTGAAGGACAGCAGTAAAATGATGAGGCTTCTGGGTCAATACTTCCTTCAGTGAAAACCCTGACACAGTGTCCCAGCCTTCCTTTCCACAAAACCCTTCCGGAGGGGATGATGGCCACAGGGCCATGGTCTCATTGCAATTACAGAGACATGGTGGGATAGCTCGCAGGACTGGAATGCTGTCACGGACGGCTATGTACTGTTTTGGAAAGACAGGCCAGCAGGGTGAGGTGGTGGAGTTGCTTTCTACAAGACAGAGCAACTGGAATGTCTTGAGCTCTGCCTGCAGCTGGATGAAGAACGTGTTGAGAGCTTATCGTTAAGAATTAAGGGACAGGCGATGTGGGAGACACTGCTGTGGGTGTTTACTACAGACCACCAGATCAGGAAGAGGAAGTTGATGAGGCCTTCTACAGACAGCTGGAAATAGCCTCACGGTCACAGGCCCTGGTTCTCACAGGGGACCTCAGCCACCCTGGTATTTGCTGGAAAGGGAACATAGCCAGGCACACAGAGTCCTGGAGGTTTCTGCAGAGCATTGATGAGAACTTTCTGACACAGTTGGTGGGGAAACCAACAAGGAGAGGTGCACTGCAGGACGTATTACTGACAAATAAAGGAGGACTAGTTGGGGATGTGAAGGCTGGGGGTAGCCTTGGCTGCAGTGACCATGAGATGGTGGAGTTCTGGATCCTGTGTGGAAGAAACAGGGCAAAAAGTAGAATTACAAGCCCGGACTTCAGGAGGGCTGACTTTGGTCTCTTCAAAGACATACTTGGAGGAATCCCATGGGCAAAGGCTTTGGCAGCAAGGGGGGTGCAGGAGAGCTGGTTAATAGAAAAGCTCCACTTCCTCCAAGCTCAACATCAGTGCATCCCTATGAGTAATAAAGTAGACAGAGGAGGCAGGAAATCTGCATGGATAAGCAAGGACCTTCTGAAAAATCTCAGGTGCAAGAGGGAAGTTTACAGAATGTGGAAAAAGGGACTGGCCACTTGGGAGGAGTATATAAACATTGCGAGAGTATGTAGGGATGCAACGAGGAAGGCTGAAGCCCACTTGGAATTAAACCTGGACAGGGATGTCAAGGACAATAAGAAGGGCTTCTCCAAGTACATCAGTAGTAAAAGGCAGACCAGGGAAAATGTGGGCCTGCTACTGAATGAGGTGGGTGCCCCGGTGACGGAGGATGCAGAGAAGGCAGAATTACTGATACCTTCTTTGTTTCAGTCTTTACTGGTAAGGCCGGCCCTCAGCAATCCCAGACGCTGGAGCGAAGAAAAAGAATCTGAGAAAATGAAGACTTTCCCTTGGTCGAGGAAGATCGGGCTAGAGATCATTTAGGCAAACTTGACACCCACCGCCCTGATGGGTCACTCCCAGGAGTGTTGAGGGACCTGGCAGATGTTATTACGAAGGCGCTCTCCATCATCTTTGAAAGGTCAGGGGAAGAGGAGAGGTGCCTGAGGACTGGAGGAAATCCAAAGTCATGCCTATCTTCAAAAAGGGCAAGAAGGAGGACCCAGGAAACGGCAGGCCGGTCAGTGAGACCTGGAAAGGCTGGAGAGTTGGGTGGAGAGGAACATAATGAAGTTCAGCAAGGGCAAGTGTAGGGTCTTGCACCAGGGGAGGAAAAACCCCATGCACCAGTAAAGGTTGGGGGTTCACCTGCTGCAAAGCAGCTTTGCTGAGAGGGACCTGGGAGTCCTGGTAGACAATAAGTTGACCATAAGCCAGCAATGTGCCCTGTTGGCCAAGAAGGCCTATAGTCTCCTGGGGTGCATTACAAAAGAGCGTGGGCAGCAGGTGGAGGAAGGTCATCCTTCCCCTCTGCTCTGCCCTGCTGAGGCCGAATCTGGAGTAGTGTGGCCAGTTCTAGGTACACCAGTGCAAGAAACACAGGGATCTGCTGGAGAGAGTCCAGTAGAGAGCTACAAAGATGATCAGGGGACTGGAGCACCTCTCTTATGAGAAACAGCTGAGAGAGCTGCCTCTGTTGAGCCTGGAGAAGAGAAGGCTGAGAGGGGATCTCCTCAATGCTTATCAATATCTAAAGGAAGGGTGTCAAGAAGATGGGGCCAGACCCTTTTCTGTGCTGCCCAGCAACAGAATCAGGGGAAACGGGCACAAACTGGAACACAGGAAATTCCATCTGAACACAAGGAAACATGCATTTAATTTGAAGGCACCAAAGCACTGGAACAGGCTGTTCAGAAAGGCTATGGAGTCTCCTTCTGTGGAGATATTCAAAAGCCGCCTGGCTTCATTCCTGTCCAACCTGCTGTAGGTGAGGCTACTTTGGCAGTGGGGTTGCACTAGACGATCTCCAATGGTTCCTTCCAACCCCTACCGTTCTGTGATCCTGAGATTCTGTGGTCTTCTATGTTTTCTGTTGGCCAAAGGGATTCCCCACCAGCACCCAGGACAATGCCCGCAGATGCTTCCCTGCCTCTCACAATTGCTCCATTAGAGCTTGCAGTTCCCTGCAGGTGTCCTGAACCACCTCTGGCACCTCAGATGTCACCCGGTGTTTGCATTGGAAAAGCTCCCTCCTGGCCTCTGTCTCCATTGCTCACAGGGCAGCTCAGAGAAGGAGCTCACACCGATTTAGGGCAGCTGAGCTGAGGCAAGATGAATCCCCCCTCTGGTGGGTCTGTGGGGTGCACTGGAGAAGCAGACTGTCCCTCCGGCCTCAGCAACACTGCTGAGGAAGACTGAACATTGATGCCTCCTGTAGGTCCACACAACCTGGCAGAGCAGAGATTCCTTCCCACCACAGGGATCAGTCAGTCCAGGGTTCAGAGAGGGACAGTCGGTGATGACTTCATTGTGCTTCAAACTCTTCTCCCCAGGAGAGACCCCGCTGCCTTGGAGGAGCTGTCAGCCCTGGAGGCGCAGGGACACCTCGAGGGATTGGGGCAGTACGGGGAGGAGGCAGAGAAAGGCCCAGCGGGTCCTCTGCTGCTGAGCTGGGCCGGGCTGCTGGGACGGAGGGAGCTCCTGGCAAGCGGGCAGCGCTGCAGAGAGACAGCTCTGCCCAGGAGCAGCTCCTCTGCACAGCGCAGCAGGTCTGAGGGCACTGCCTGCAGGCAGTGAGGGCAGAGCAGGGAGGCAGAGAGACGTTAAGGGCAGTTTGGAGAGGGAGGATGCTGAGGGCGAATGGGGGGAGAACTCTTCCCAAAGCAGAGCAGCTGCAGTAGTCAGAGAGATCTCCAAAAGCTGGCACCTCCCACAGCCCGTGGGATCTTTCAGGAGGACGCTCAGAACTTCTCTGCTGTGGAATAAGAGGACATTTTCTAAATCGGAGCTTCCCTGCTTCACCATCAGAGGCACGAGCATGACGGCTGCCTTCTCCCAGGAATGGTCAACGGGCTGTGAAGGTGGGTGTGCAGGCAGGGGTGGGCAGGGCTGTCCTTGCCAGCAGGGTCCCTGCAACCCGGGGGCTATGTGCAGGGCAGGGATTCTGCCCCCTGCCAGGGTCAGCTCTCCGCCTGCCCGGGGAGCTCCCATGTAGCTTCTGTGGGGAGAAGCTGTGGGTGGAAGGAGTGACCCCTGGCTGGGCAATGTCCTTCTGCTTTGAAGAGGGTGCTGTGTGGGTCAGGGCTCTTTACACCTCCAGATGACCTCTGGTCATTCCTGGAGGGACTTTTCAAGATGGAGTTCCCTTAATATGAAGGTAAATTTCTTTTGCTGTTTCTTCTCTTAGTTGGCTGGGTGGGCAGTGGCACATGTCCAAGAGGACTTTCAAATGAAAGATCAAAGGAGGGTTCGTGTAGAGATAAGGAGCTTTCCTGAGTCTGTGTCTTCGGTTTCCAGCTCTGGGGGCTACAGACAGCACCAGCATCCCCTTTCCAGTCTCACCAGGGTCTGTGGCACCTTCCCTTTAGCCCCTGCACACACGCAGAGGCTGCAGGGCAGAGCTGGGCACACGGGGGCTGCCATGGGGTCTGTGAGCACTGGCAGGGAAGAGACGTGGGGGCAGGGAAAGAGCTGCTGGCAGGGAGAGCTCCAGGCAGTGTAGATGGGCCGGGAAGGAGGGAGCTGCTCCTGGAAGCCCTGCTGCAGGGGAGATAGGGGCACCTCCAGCCACCCCTGCAGTGCAGATGCCTTCCCTGAGCCACCCAGCACAGCCCTCAGCCCTCACGGCCATGGGCTCTGGGGTGGGAGTCAGCTCTGTGCCCGGCAGAGCAGCAGGAGAGGCGAGGGGCATCCCTCCTGACACGTGCCCCATTGCTGCTGCCCAGCGGTGGGGCTGAGGGCACCTGCCCTGCATGATCAGTGTCTGGGTGGTGGTGTGCCCAGCAGGGTGAGGGTAATGCTGCCCTGAGTGCCCGGCTGCCTCTCCCCGTGCCTCTCCCAGCCAGACACTCATGGGATTTCTCCTGGTTTCTCCACGTCTCCTTTAAAGTTGTCTTTTTATTGCTGTCAGCCTCCCTGGGATGGGAATTTCAGCTGCAGAGTCCCACACTGATCTTCTTCCACTCCTGCCGGTGTGTCCATGGGAACCAGTGTCCCAGCTTTCATCTGACCTGTGGGGCTGTGGGCAATGCAGGCGGTGGGGGTGGGGAAGGAGTCCATTTTCTCTCACTGAGATGCCATAAACTGGGTATGTCCTTTGGGTGTCCATGGAAGCTGTGAGCTGCCCTCCAGGATGCCAACCTGTCCCATAGCACCTTTGTGTTATCGGAAAGCCCCACAGAGAAACACAGAGACTCTGTGACTGAGGAAATGCTGTTGGGTGGGTGAAATGAGCCGTGGGTGTCCTTGGCTAGAGGTGGGCTGCTGAGACTTGAGAAAGGGTGAGACATTTCATAGTCTGAGATGGATCCTTCTGCTCTCAGCACTGTCTGATGGCATAATAGAAGAGGGAATCCTCCTCCATCTCATGACGGTGCAAGATGGAGGGACAAACCATCTCCCCTGACTCTGCTCTCTGCCCCAGGCAATCCTCATGTCTCACAGCACTCACTCTGTTCCCCTGGAGGGCAGCAGAAATGCTGAGGGTTTCTGACATCCCAGAACAATGCTCAGGGGAGGTGGGGGAGCTGTAAAATACCCAAAACCTCTCCAACTGCCTTCTGCCATCCTGGTTCCTTAGCAGTGCATGTGCAGATGCTGACAAGCCCTTCTGCATTGTAGGTGGTTCCATCAGAACAGGTACAGAACATTGGCACAGACCCCAGTCCTCACTCTTCCCAGGAACTCTTCCCTCCTCACAGCACAATCAGCAAGAGTAAACCAGAGCTCGAGTCAGGAAGCTGAGGAATGTCTCCTGGAAAAGGAAAAGGGCGTATTACAGGAGGGGCAAAGTCTATGGGAAATGGCTTTCATTTTCCTTAGGGAAATCTCTGGTAACAGACCTCGACCACGTCCCCCTGCCCAGAAGCAGCAAATGTCCAACAGCAGCTCCATCACACAGTTCCTCCTCCTGGCATTCGCAGACACACGGGAGCTGCAGCTCTTGACCTTCTGGCTCTTCCTGGGCATCTACCTGGCTGCCTTCCTGGGAAACGGCCTCATCATCACCGCCATCGCCTGCGACCACTGCCTCCACACCCCCATGTACTTCTTCCTCCTCAACCTCTCCCTCATAGACATGGGCTCCATCTCCACCACTCTCCTCAAAGCCATGGCCAATTCCCTCTGGAACACCCAGGATATCTCTTACTTTGGCTGTGCTGTCCAGCTCTTTTTCATGCTCTTTTTTATGTCAACAGAGTGTTCTCTCCTCACCGTCATGGCCTATGACCGCTACGTTGCCATCTGTCATCCCCTACACTACGGGACCCTCGTGGGCAGCAGAGCTTGTGTCCGCATGGCAGCAGCTGCCTGGGGCAGTGGATTCCTCAATTCTCTCCTGCACACGGCCAATACATTTTCACTGCCCCTCTGCCATGGCAATGCCATGGACCAGTTCTTCTGTGAAATCCCCCACATCCTCAAGCTCTCCTGCTCACACTCCTACCTCAGGGAAGTTGGGCTGATTGTGTTTAGTGCCTGTTTAGTCTTTGGGTGTTCTGTTTTCATTATACTGTCCTATGTGCAGATCTTGAGGGCAGTGCTGAGGATCCCCTCTGAGCAGGGACGGCACAAAGCCTTTTCCACGTGTGTCCCTCACCTGGCTGTGGTCTCCCTCTTTATCAGCACTGCCATGTTTGCCCACCTGAAGCCCCCCTCCATCTCCTCCCCATCTCTGGACCTGGTGGTGGCAGTGTTGTACTCGGTGGTGCCTCCAGCAGTGAACCCCCTCATCTACAGCATGAGGAACCAGGAGCTCAAGGATGCCCTATGGAAACTGGCCCAATGGACGCTGTTTCACCGACAATAACCTGCCACCCCTTCGCTGCACATTGCCCAGGGCTTATCTTAGATCATGAGCCTAATTTTTCTCTTGTCATAACCCTGCTGATTGATATTTTTCTGGGTTTATACTACTTGTGTTGGGGCTTGATCCTACTGGGTCTGACCCTTGCACAACACTGAGTCAGATGTGGCCGGTCAGGTAACAGCTCTTATATGAAACAGGATGTCTCAGGTAGAATAGCAAGAAAAGGGAAAAACAGGGAAAAACAAAACATTGGCGGAGATAAATATTTTTTAATAGAACAGTAACAGAAAATAAAAGCAGTAGCAGTAGCAGTAACAACAACAATAATAATAATAAGTATATCTAGAATAAAGTGATGCAAAATATATTACTGTCAACACCCAATGATCATTTGCCCGCCTGTCCAGAGAAGTGATCACCGATTCCTTCCCCCAAGCCAACTCCCATTTATATACTGAGCATGACGTCTATGGGATGGAACATTCCTTTGGCCAGCTTGTCTTGTCTGTGCCCCCCCACCTTCTACGGGAAGTTGAAAATGTCCGTGACTTAATATAAGCATCACTCAGCAACAACTAAAAGAATATGAGTTAACAATGTTATTCTCATAATCAATCAAAAACACGGCAGCTACCAGAAAGAATATTAACTCTATCCCAGGCAAAACCAGGACAGCGTCCGCCCCTTATTCTATACCATCTACCTCATGCCCAGGTCTTACACTTTTCCATAAATCACCACCATTTTCCTGTCTTTCATATATGTATATATGCACACAGATATCATTCCCTTAGTCCATGGGCCATCCCACTGAAATGTCCCTTGAGTTCATTTAGTCCATGACTTTGGGCTCCATTTGTTGTAACTGTCTTTCCCGGCAGGAGACATGGTGTGTGGTGTTGAATTGTTGCGTGCTGCATCTGGAGCTCACAGCTGGTGTAGGCGGCATGGCCCATGCCCATCATCTGTGGGTTGAAGATGTTGATCTCAAGACAATTCCCGGGTGCCAGTTGCTGCAGCCACTTATGTTTTCATCACTTCTGCACTTTGCTCAGTTTCATCAAAGTTCATTCTTCATTAATTTAGGTCACTTTCACTGCAATGCCATAGATAGAGCATATAGCAACCGTATCAGTGATGACATATAGTTGTAATTTAGCAATAAATATCATATCATTTGATTCATTGGACATTCTCACCAAAATCAAATCCCCTTGAGGAACACATCGATCATCCCCATCCTCCCGCATCACCCACCAAGTGCACTCAGGGCCTTAAAAAAAAGCAATCCCACAGATAGTTTTGCCTTTGCTTGTGTCAGGAATAACCCAGACTGTCTTCCTGAACATATTCAGATCCTCAAATGTTCCCTAACCAGGTGGCCTTTGCCAAATGTGTATCCCGACTTTTGAAGTTCCCACCCCCATGGCTCTCAGTGCAGTTTATAGCAGACCGTTGTATTGTTTCAGTTTCCCAGAGGCTCGTGCATGGTAGGGGATGTGATACACCCGCCCAATGCCATGCTCTTTGGCCCAGGTGTCTATGAGGCTGTTTGGAAATGAGTCCTACTGTCTGACTCAATTCTCTCTGGGGTGCCACGTCGCCATCAGACTTGCTTTTCAAGGCCCAGGATAGTTGTTCAGGACAGTGGCATGGGTCACAGGGTGTGTTTCCAGCCGTCCGGTGTTTGCTTCCACCGTTGTGAGCACGTGGCGCTTGCCTTGGCGTGTTTGAGGGAGTGTGATAGAACCAATCTGCCAGGCCTCCCCATATTGATATTTCAGCCAACATCCTCCATATCAAAGAAGCTTTAACAGCTTGGCTTTCTTAATTGCAACACATGTTTCACATTCGTGGATAACCTGTGCAATAGTGAACGTGGCCAAGTCCACCCCCTGGTCACGAGCCCATCTATATGTCACATGTCTTCCTTGATGGCTTGATGCGTCATGGGCCCACCAAGCTATGAATAGTTCACCCTTACGTTGCCAGTCCATGTCCACCTGAGCCACTTCAATCTTAGCAGCCTGATCCACCTGCTGGTTGTTTTGATGTTCCTCAGTGGCCTGACCCTTGGGTACATGGTCATCTACATGATGTACTTTCACAACCAGATTCTCTATCCGGGCAGCAATGTCTTGCCACAGTTCAGCAGCCCAGAT
This sequence comes from Vanellus vanellus, assembly GCF_965231255.1. Classification (NCBI taxonomy): domain Eukaryota; kingdom Metazoa; phylum Chordata; class Aves; order Charadriiformes; family Charadriidae; genus Vanellus; species Vanellus vanellus. The sequence continues at coordinate 1,053,989 of NW_028128477.1, read as the reverse complement.
GGGTCTACCTCTGCACTGCCAGTTGCTCTGCTCCCACTGCTGTAACCACCCCCACAGAGCATTTGCCACCACCCATGAATCAATATAGAGGTAAAGCACCAGCTGCAAAGGGGCTCACAGCCGGTCCCGGGTCACCCCTGCGCCTGTGATTTCACTTTGGGGCACATTCCAGAGCCACCAGACAGGCAGGGGTTGGGAGACGATATTGGAGGGAGGGCACGGACAAAGCGCTGTAGCACCTCCAGGAGAAGCACTTTCCACTGCCACAGGCTGTGACCTGGGCGATAGCTTGGCTCCCAGCGACACTCATCCTCACCCAGGGAGAGGAAGAGGAGTGCTGTCCTTTGCACCATCTTTAGTGAGCTTTGCCTGGAGGAGAGACTCTGTGATGGGTGGCACTGAGTTTAGTGCTCACAAGAACATCCTCTGTAGCTACAGTCAATAGTTCAGGTCAGTGCTTGGAACAAGAGGGCATGGGGACACACAGCATTTCCCAGGCTGTGTCACGCTGCCTTAGTGTCCCTCCAGTGCTTCCCTCGGCATGAAAACTCTCCTCCAGCACTTCCCCATAGTCCTGGTGCCTCCCTGGACACTGGAATTCATCCCCAACCCAAGATCTCACAGCAGCGCTGGAAGCGGTGCCTGACGAACCCCCAGATACGGTGCAGGGCTGGAGCTTGGCCAGCCGGGCTTGTCTGCCGTGGGGCGGGAGGTGTTCCTTCCCCACACAGCGCCATTCTCTGATGGTCTTGTTGAAGCAAGGAGGGCACTGGCCCTGTGGCTCTCTGTGCACAGCCGGAGGTGGTGACTCCTTGTTAAAACAACCAGCTCGTAACATATGAATTAATAAACCCCACGGCCTCCCAGCGTGGCTACTGCTCGTGACCAAATTGGTGCCCCGGGAAGGAGGCACACGGGATAACGGGGCCCGGGTTTAATGCAGAAAGATGCTTTTCCCCCAGCACTGCTTTGCTTTGAAAAAAGCCCTGAAAAGGGCTTTGTTTTCCACCCACTGGAGCAATGCCGGGAAGGTCGTCTATAAAATCCCCGGCAGTTCGCCTGAAATGATGCGGCTCAGTATCGAGTACGCCTACACCGGCACAGTACCGGTCACGACCGACAACATTGAACGTTTGCTCATAGTGGCCGACCAGTTCAACGTCATGGGCATCGTCAGACTGTGCTGCGAGTTCTTAAAGTCCCAGCTGTGCTTGGAGAACTGCGTCGGCATCTGGAGATTCACCGAGTATTACTACTGCCTTTATTATTGACTTTATAATTGACCTGCGAGAAGAAGCCCATGCTTTCATCCTCCATCACTTGGAGGGGGTGACCAGGGTGTCAAGAGAGTTTCTGGAGCTCTCCGTCAATGAGCTCCAGCGCGTCCTGCAGAAGGAGCAGCTCTGTGGGAAAGAAGAGGCCACGTTCAAGGCCGTTCTGCAATGGATGGCTCACGACCCGCAGAACAGGAGGCAGCAGGTTGCAGTCTTGCTGGGCAAGGAAGAGTGGAATGGGGGACAAAGGGCATTTATTTAAAAGAAAGAAAGTCTAGGTTATTCTTACCTTAGAAAAAATAAACTCAGCATTTTTGACAGTAAGGACTTTGCTTGAAACTTTTGAAATCCTGCCTTCACAAGGGTATAAATTTGTAGTTCATATTCACTGTACATACACGCCACTCACCCAAATCCCATTGCTTGTTAGCACGTGCATGGTTTCCGAAGGCACACACACTGACACTGACACTATGGAAATGATCAGGTATGTGTTGTCTATGAGTGCCCAGGCCACAGTTGTGTGAGGCATTGAACAAGCATCAGAAATCCTTGCCCAAAAGAGTTTGCAAACCACCTGTTCCTTTCGACTGGGCTCGAAAGGGGGAGCATCTTGCATAGGGGAGGATGGCACATCGCTCTCATGTTCTTGAGGTAGTCCTATTCGAGTCATGGTTTCAGTCAGAGTCCTTCCTGAACGATCATTGCCTGGGAGGACAGCACCATAAAGGCAGTCAAGTGCCTTCTGGGCCACCCCTGGGGACAATTCTCGGCCTTCGAGGATAACATCATGAAAACTTTCCAACTGCCCATGCTGTCCCAGGAGAGAGATTGGGACACAAAGTATGGAATTACACGAGTGATTCTCTGTTCACGAGCACGAGTGGTCCCAGTCAAATTGGGACACCCCGAATGCAGTTTCACACATGGTTCTTATACCTTTAGAGCATTCAGGTACAACACAATTTGAGTGATCGCTACTTAACACGCACACACAGGCTGCTGTTTGGCAAAGCAACTCTCATGCTGTGGCATCATCATCCACCTGCTGCTCTCCTAATGGAGACGTCCCTGGAGTCGGTCTTGCTGCAGTTCCTTATCTCTGATGCCAGATGAGGGGAGGGTTTCACAGGGGTGTCAGAGGGGCTGGGAGGCTGGCGTCATCCGCGCAGTGCTGGAGTATCCTTTCTTCTTCAGGCTGGGGGCTGTCTTCTCCTCCCGACAATGAGCTGGGTCCTGTAGTCATGCTGACTGAACCACGGCTATGCAGTACGCAATAGAAATGCTGTATATCTTAAGAAAGTTCATACAATTTCATACTCTAAAGAGTAATTGTTACAATAGTTCGGGAATGAGATTTTCCTAACAGTCCCTCCTTTTCCTTTCACCGTCAGGGTCACACTATACTCTTCATTATTTAAGTCGTAAATCAAGTTCATAAGGTAATACACACCCATCTAATTAGAAAGCAAAACAAGAGAGTGAATACAACAACCCAAATCCTTTCAGTTCACAGTCCTGTTCTTAAGTCTGGGAGCCAAGAGGTTAGCCACCCAAAGAGATTTAGGGGAGATCCCTGCCCTATTTTGTGTAATATTTTTAAATGAGTCTTTCTCTTGTTTCTCTCAGTTTTGTTTTTCTGGTCTTGACTGACATAAAAACACCAGCAGCTCTTATTCAAGAACGCACCTACTCTGTCCTGTACTTCTAAAGGGTGCTCTAGAGCTAAGACTTTCTATATTACCATTTTTGATAATAATTTGATTTCTTCCTCTAAGGCTGTCATACTGCCTGCCCTCATTAATGGCTTTTTCTAATTCTCTTGACACATTCGCAGTAGCCCTTTCTAGTTTTGCAGACCCTCACTGTGGGATAAAATCTGATACAGACAGGTGGAACTCAGTGCCACATTATCAAAGATATTTGTGAAAGGCAGGTCCTGCTTGACTAACCTGATCTCCTTCTACAACGTGGTCACGCGCTCAGTGGATGAGGGAAAGACTGTGGATGTTGTCTATCTGGACTTTAGTAAAGCCTTTGACACTGTTTCCCACAGCATTCTCCTGGAGAAACTGGCTGCTCATGGCTCGGATGGGCACACGCTTTGCTGGGTAAAAAACTGTCTGGAAGGCCGTGCCCAGAGAGTGGTGGTAAACGGAGTTAATTGCAGTTGGCGGGCGGTCAGGAGTGGTGTCCCCCAGGGCTCAGTGCTGGGGCCAGTCCTGTTTAACCTCTTTATCAATGATCGGGATGAGGGGATGGAGCGCACCCTCAGTCAGTTTGCGGATGACACCAAGCTGGGGGGGAGTGTTGATCTGCCTGAGGGTAGGGAGGCTCTGCAGAGGGATTCGGACAGACTGGACCCGTGGGCCAAGGCAGACTGTAGGAGTTTCAATGAGGCCAAGTGCTGCGTCTCACACTTTGGCCACAACAACCCCCGCCAATGCTACAGGCTTGGGGAGGAGTGTCTGGAAAGCTGCTCACAGAGAGGGACCTCTGTTGTTGGTTGATAGCAGCTGAACATGAGCCAGCAGTGTGCCCAGGTGGCCAAGAAGCCCACCGGCATCGTGGCCTGTATCAGGACTAGTGTAGCCAATAGGACCAGGGAGGTGATTTTCCCCCATGTATTGGGCACTGGGGAGGCCGCATCTTGAGTACTGTGTTCACTTTCGGCCCCCTCACCACAAAAAGGACATTGAGGCACCAGAGAGTGTCCAGAGAAGGGCAACGAAATGGGTGAGGGGTCTGGAGCACATGTCTTATGAGGAGCGGCTGAGGGAACTGCGGTGGTTTAGCCTGGAGAAAAAGAGGCTGATTGGAGACCTTATCGCTCTCTAAACATATCTGAAAGGAGGTTGCAGAGAGGTGGGTGTCGACGTGTTCTGTCAGGTAACGGGTGTTAGAACAAGAAGAAATGGTTCAAGTTGAGCCAAGGGAAGTTTTGACTGGGTATTAGGAAGAATTTCTTTACTGAAAGGGTCATCAGGCATTGGAATGCGTTACCCAGGGCAGTGGTGGAGTCCCCATCCCTGCAGGTGTTTAAGGGTCATGTAGTTATTGTGCTGAGGGACATAGTTTAGTGATGGGCTTGTCAGTGTTAGGGTAATGATTGGACTATGTGATCTTACAGGTCTTCTCCAATCTAGGAAATTCTGTGATACTGTGATTCTGTGATGATGGCGCTGGGACAACTTCCCCGGGGTGTCCAGTGAGCACAGGCACAGCCCAGACCCTGCTCTGCTGGTCCCTCATGTCCCTTGTAGGAGCCCGGCTGTGCCAGGACACTGCTGTGTGCCCCCACCCTGCACATTCCCTCAGTTCAGCTCTTCCCTGGGGTTCTCTTCTCTAGGGCACTTGCCAGCCCTGCCAGCCCAGACCCTCCCTGAATCTGGCCACCTCCTGCCCTCTCCCAGCACAGACCAGCAGAGCAGCCCCATTGGGACTGGTCCCACAGCAGGACACAGAGGCTAGTGAGAATTTCCACCCAGCCGGCATGATGAGGAGATCTCTGCCCCAGGCAGCTTGCAGCCCCACCTGCCAAACGTCCTTCCCAGGATGGCATGAGAGAATTGGCCCAGGGCACCCTCAGGAAGGTCCTTTGGCCCCACGGACAGGGCAGCCTGCCCCGAGCTGCCCCACTGCAGCAAAGGGTTCCTCTTGCCATGGCTGCCCTGCACACACGCGGTGCCCTGCTCTTCTCCCGCCACAGCCCATCTCCCCTCAGAGCCTCTTCCCGAGAGAGCTCATCCATGCTGGCCTGGCCATCCGTTCCTGCACCCCTCCCCAGGCGTCCCACAGCCCCCGAGCTGGTGGTGCAGCTCTGCAGAGCCGGGGGCTGTGGTGCCCAGGGCCATGCTGGTCAGGCTGGGAGGCAGACCCAGCTCAGATGGCTCCTGCCCCCTTCACCTCAGCACACAGACGTGGCCCCTGTAGCTCCAGAGAAGTTCTCGGAGAAAGGATGTCAGACAAACAAGTCAGTGCAGGGTCCTTCAGTTTTTCAAAAACAAAGAGAGAACAGTTTCTTATTTACACAAAGTCTGTGTCTCCCACAACACAGATCCTGACATAGCAATAGGATAAAGGATGATTCTTCACTTTTATTGACAGCATTAACAAAACCCAGAAAAGCTAAAAAACAAACAAAGGAAAGGAAAAAAAGTACTAAAGACGGTCTGGGCCTGTAATGAGTTACATCATGTGTGATATGCAGAAGATGGGCAGTTCATTGCTGCTTCTGACAAGATACCAGTCATCAGTTTCCACAGGGCATCCTTGAGCTCCTGGTTCCTCATGCTGTAGATGAGAGGGTTCACTGCTGGAGTCACCACTGAGTACAGAAATGACCTCAACAGGTCCAGAGATGGGGAGGAAATGGTGGGGGGGTTCATGTAGGCAAACATGGCAGTGCTGATAAACAGGGAGATCACAACCAGGTGAGGGATGCCCGTGGAAAAGGCTTTGTGCCATCCCTGGTCCGAGGGCATCCTCAGCACAGCCCTCAAGATCTGCACATAGGAAAAGAGAATGAAAGCAAAAGCCCCAAATGCTAGTAAGACACTAAGCACCAGAAGCCCAACTTCCCTGAGGTAGTCTGAATGTGAGCAGGAGAGCTTGAGGATGTGGGGGATTTCACAGAAGAACTGGTGCAGGGCATTGCCCTGGCAGAGGGGCAGTGAAAATGTATTGGCTGTGTGCAGGAGAGAATTGAGAAACCCACTGCCCCAGACAGCTGCTGCCATGCGGACACAAGCTCTGCTGCCCAGGAGGGTCCCGTAGTGCAGGGGTTGGCAGATGGCAACGTAGCGGTCATAGGCCATGATGGTGAGAAGAGAAAACTCTGCTGAAATGAAAAAGACAAACAGCAAGGCCCGTGTAGCACGTCCTGCATAAGAGATGACCCTGGTGTCCCAGAGGGAATTGGCCATGACTTTGGGGAGAGTTGTGGAGATGGAGCCCAGGTCAAGAACAGAGAGGTTGAAGAGTAAGAAGTACATGGGGGTACCAAGAAGACCGAGTGGATAAGGTCCTCTATAGACAGATTGGAGTAGGTTCACATTCACAAGCCCTGGTCCTCAGAGGGAACTTTAGCCACTCTGATAGCTGTTGGAAGGAAAGCACACAGGCAATCCAGGAGGTTCCTGGAACACATTAACGATTACATCCTTCTCCAAGTGACAGCAGAGCCAATGAGGAGAGATGCCATGCTGGACTTTGTCCTGACCAAGAAAGAGGGGCCCATGGGGAATGTCATGGTCAAGGGCAGCCTTGGCTGCAGTGACCTTGAGGTGGCAGAGTCTGGGATCTTTAAGGTGGCTAGGAGAGCGCACAGTAAGATCGCTATCCTGGACTTCAGGAGATAGACTTTGGCCTCTTCAGGGTACTGCTTGGTGAACTACATTGGGACAAAGCCCTGGAAGGAAGAGGGACCCATGAAAGTTGGCTAATATCCAAGGGCTACCTCAGCCAAGCTCAGGAGCAATACATCCCGGCAAAGAGGAACTCAGGGAAAGACAGCAGGACACCTGCGTGGATGACCAAGTAGGTCCTGGTCAATCTCAAAAAGGAAAAGGAAGCCTACAGAGGGTTGAAGCAAGGACAGGTATCCTGGAAAGAATTGTCCGAGCAGCGAGAGATCAGGTTAGGAAAGCTAAAGACCAGGTATAGGTGAATCTGGCCAGGCGCATGAGGGCACAGCAGTCCTGGCCTTGGGGTCCCCTCAGGCACCTCATGCGTCTCCCCACTCTCCCCTCCCTGTGCCTGATGAGGCCCTGCTGACTCCCTCGGCACTGCAGCGTCCCTGTGCGTGGACACATTGATTCAGTGCTTTATATTGGTGGACTTCACCTTGGAGGGTGTTTCACCTTTGGAGTCTCCATCCGTTCCAGTCCAAGGGCAAGTGTTGAGTCCCTAATCCCGCCTCTCCTCCCCCGTAAAAGATTCATTTCCAGAATGTCCGGTATATGCCGTCAGTCCTCTCATACATGAAGAAGACTGAGGAGATAATGGGACTGTCTCCCCTTCTATTGGGCACCAAGAAGAGCGCTTTTAAATTTAGAATATTTCGTGCAGTGGAACCCAATAGTACCGGGAGCTTGGCTCCAGAAACATTGAAAAAACAAGAACAGACTCCTTAAAATATTGATTCCTTGAACATGTTCTTGGAAGGAACTTTGGAGGAACAGCCCATCCTTCAGGCACTGCACTTGGGAGGTGCCCTTTTACTGAAGAGCTGTTATCTGTCAGGCCACACCTGCCTCAGTGTTGTGCAAGGGTCAGACACAGTAGGATCAAGCCTCAAGACAAGCAGCGTAAACTCAGAAAATTATCTATAAGCGGGATTATCACGAGAGAAAAAATCAGAATTGCAGCCTAAGATGAGCCTTTGGCAATGTGCAGAGAAGGGGCAGAAGGTTATTGTCAGTGAAACAGTGTCCATTGGGCCTGTTTCCGCAGGGCATCCTTGAGCTCCTGGTTCCTCATGCTGTAGATGAGGGGGTTCACTGCTGGAGGCACCACCGAGTACAACACTGCCACCACCAGGTCGAGAGATGGGGAGGAGATGGAGGTGGGCTTCAGATGTGCAAACACTCCAGTGCTGATAAAGAGTGAGACCACAGCCAGGTGAGGGAGGCATGTGGAAAAGGCTTTGTGCTGCCCCGGCTCAGAGGGGATCCTCAGCACCGCCCTCAGGATCTGCACATAGGACAGCAGAATGAAAACAAAACACACAAATGCTAAACAGGCACTAACCACAATCAGCCCAACTTCCCTGAGGTAGGAGTGTGAGCAGGAGAGCTTGAGGATGTGGGGGATTTCACAGAAGAACTGGTGCAGGGCATTGCCCTGGCAGAGGGGCAGCGAAAATGTATTGGCCGTGTGCAGGAGAGAATTGAGGAACCCACTGGCCCAGGCAGCTGCTGCCATGTGGACACAAGCTCTGCTGCCCAGGAGGGTCCCGTAGTGCAGGGGATGGCAGATGGCAACGTAGCGGTCATAGGCCATGACTGTGAGGAGAGAACACTCTGTTGACATAAAAAAGAGCATGAAAAAGAGCTGGACAGCACAGCCAAAGTAAGAGATATCCTGGGTGTTCCAGAGGGAATTGGCCATGGCTTTGGGGAGCGTGGTGGAGATGGAGCCCAGGTCTATGAGGGAGAGGTTGAGGAGGAAGAAGTACATGGGGGTGTGGAGGCGGTGGTCGCAGGCGATGGTGGTGATGATGAGGCCGTTTCCCAGGAGGGCAGCCAGGTAGATGCCCAGGAAGAGCCCGAAGGTCAAGAGCTGCAGCTCCCGTGTGTCTGCGAACTCCATGAGGAGGAAGTAGGTGATGGAGCTGGTGTTGGACATTTGCTGCCTCTGGGCAGCGGCACCTGTCCAAGAGGGAAACAGAGTAAGTCAATGCAGACTTCTGTAAGGAAAATGAAAGCCATTTCCCGTAGGCTCTGTCTCTGTTGCAAACACTCCCTTTTCATTTTCCAGGAGACCTTCCTCACCTCCATGGCTGGAGCTCTGGTTGGCGTTGGCTGCCTGTGCCGTGAGGAGCAGGGTGCTGCCCACTGGCTGCCGAGGAGTAAGCACTGCTCTGCAGCAGGGAGTTCATAGGGAGGGTGGTGGCAGGAGCCAGTCCAGGTGTTCTGCTTTGGCTGAGGAACCCACACCTAATGCAGATGGGCTTTTCAACATCTGAACCCCCACTGCTATGGAACAGGGATGGCAGAAGGCAGTTGGAGAGGTTTGGGGTATTTTAAAGCTCCCCCATCTCAACTGGGCAGTGTTCTTGGATGTCATAAACCCTCAGCATTTCTGCTGCACTCCAGGAGAACAGAGTGAGTGCTGTGAGACATGAGGATTGCCTGGGGCAGAGAGCAGAGTCAGGGGAGATGGTTTTTCCCTCCATCTTGCACCGTCATGAGATGGAGGGGGATTCGCCTCTTCTATTATGCAATCAGATAGTGCTGAGAGCAGAAGGATCCATCTCAGACTATGAAATGTCTCACCCTTTCTCAAGGTCTCAGAAGCCCACCTCTAGCCAAGGACACCCACGGCTCATTTCACCCACCCAACAGCATTTCCTCAGTCACAGAGTCTCTGTGTTTCTCTGTGGGGCTTTCCGATAACACAAAGGTGCTATGGGACAGGTTGGCATCCTGGAGGGCAGCTCACAGCTTCCATGAACATCCAAAGAACTTACCCAATTTTGGGGATCTCAGTGAGAGATTTAGCAGGGGCTAAAGAGCAGGTGCCACAGATCCCGCTGAGACTGGAAAGGGGATGCTGGTGCTGTCTGTAGCCCCCAGAGCTGGAAACCGAAGACACAGACTCAGGAAAGCTCCTTATCTCTACAGGGATCCCTCCTTTGATCTTTCATTTGAAAGTCCTCTTGGTCATGTGCCACTGCCCACCCAGCCAACCAAGAGAAGAAACAGCAAAAGAAATTTACCTTCACATTAAGGGAACTCATTAAGGGAATATCTTGAAAAGTCCCTCCAGGAATGACCAGAGGCCATCTGGAGGTGTAAAGAGCCCTGACCCACACAGCACCCTCTTCAAAGCAGAAGGACATTGCCCAGCAGGGGTCACTCTTTCCACCCACAGCTTCTCCCCACAGAAGCTACGTGGGAGCTCTCTGGGCAGGCGGAGAGCTGACCCTGGCAGGTGGCAGAGTCCCTGCCCGGCACAACACCCCCGGGGTGCAGGGACCCTGCTGGCAAGGACAGCCCTGCCCACCCCTGCCTGCACACCCACCTTCACAGCCCTTCGACCGTTCCTGGGAGAAGGCAGCTGTCATGCCCTGTGCCTCTGATGGTGCAGCAGGGAAACCCCAATCTAGAGAATGTCCTCTTCTTCCACAGCAGAGAAGTGTGAGCGTCCTCCTGAAAGATCCCAAAGGCTGTGGGAGGTGCAGCTTTTGGAGATCTCTCCAGCTACTGCAGCTGCTCTGCTTTGGGAAGAGTTCTCCCCCCATTCGCCCTCAGCATCCTCCCTCTCCAGACTGCCTTCAACCTCTCTCTGCCTCCCTGCTCTGCCCTCGCTGCCTGCAGGCAGTGCCCTCAGCCCTGCTGCGCTGTGCAGAGGAGCTGCTCCTGGGCAGAGCTGTCTCTCTGCAGCGCTGCCCGCTTGCCAGGAGCTCCCTCCGTCCCAGCAGCCCGGCCCAGCTCAGCAGCAGAGGACCAGCTGTGGCTTTCTCTGCCTCCTCCCCGCACTGTCCCAATCCCTCGAGGTGTCCCTGCGCCTCCAGGGCTGACAGCTCCTCCAAGGCAGCGGGGTCTCTCCTGGGGAGCAGAGTTTGAAGCACAATGAAGTCATCACTGACTGTCTCTTTCTGAACCGTGGACGGACTGATTCCTGTGGTGGGAATTGCTCTGCCAGATTGTGCGGACCTACAGGAGGCGTCTGTGTTCCCCTCTGGAAACCCCCATTGCTGCCCCATTGCCAGGCAGGGCACGGAGGCAGTGACGGGCCGGGGATCATTCCCACCGGTGCAGGGCAGGGATTGAGCAAAGTCCAATGAGGCATCTCAGCTCTCAGCAGTGTTCCTGAGGCCGGAGGGACATTCTGCTTCTCCGGTGCACCCCACAGACCCACCGGAGGGGGGATTCCTCTTGCCTCACCTCAGCTGCCCTAAATCGGTGTGAGCTCCTTCTCTGAGCTGCCCTGTGAGTAATGGAGACAGAGGCCAGGAGGGAGCTTTTCCGATGCAAACACCGGGTGACATTTGAGGTGCCAGAGGTGGTTCAGGACATGTACAGAGAACTGCAAGCTCTAATGGAGCACTTTTGAGAGACAGGGCAGCATCTGGGGGCACTGGTGGGGAATCCCTTTGGCCAACAGAAAACATAGAAGATCACAGGATCACAGAATCACAGAATGGTAGGGGTTGGAAGGAACCCTTGGAGATTGTCTAGTGCAACCCCCCTGCGAAAGCAGGGTCCCCTACAGCAGGCTGGACAGCAATGCAGCCAGGCGGCTTTTGAATATCTCCACAGAAGGACACTCCACAGCCTCTCTGGGAAGGATGGCCTCCCTCCACCTGCTGGCCACACTCTTTTGTAATGCACCCCAGGAGACCATAGGCCTTCTTGCCCACCAGGGCACATTGCTGGCTTATGGTCAACTTATTGTCCACTAGGCCTCCCAGGTCCCTCTTAGCAAAGCTGCTTTGCAGCAGGTGAACCCCCAACCTTTACTGGTGCATGGCATTTTTCCTCCCAGGGTGCAGGACTCTACATTTGCCCTCGTTGAATTTCATTATGTTCCTCTCCACCCAACTCTCCAGCCTTTCCAGGTCTCACTGACCGGCCTGCCGTTTCCTGGGTCCTCCTTCCTGCCCTTTTTGAAGACTGGCATGACTTTGGCTCTCCTCAAGTCCTCAGGCACCTCTCCTGTCCCTCGTGACCATTCAAAGATGATGGAGAGCACCTTTGCAATAACATCTGCCAGGTCCCTCAACACCCCTGGGTTCATCCCATCAGGGAGGTGGGTGTCAAGTTTGCCTAAATGATCTCTAACCCGATCCTCCTCAACCAAGGGAAAGTCCTCCTTTTTCCAGACTCTCTCTTCACTCCTGGGTCTGGGATTGCTGAGGGCCGGCCTTAGCAGTAAAGCCTGAAGCAAAGAAGGCATTCAGTAACTGCACCTTCTTTGCATCTTCCGTCACCAGGGCACCCACCTCATTCAGTAGCAGGCCCACATTTTCCCTGGTCTGCCTTTTACTACTGATGTACTTGGAGAAACCCTTCTTATTGTCCTTGACATCCCTGTCCAGGTTTAATTCCAAGTGTGCTTCAGCCTTCCTCGTTGCATCCCTACATACTCTCGCAATGTTTATATACTCCTCCCAAGTCGCCACTCCCTTTTTCCACATTCTGTAAACTTCCCTCTCGCACCTGAGTTTTTTCAGAAGGTCCTTGCTTGTCCATGCAGATTTCCTGCCTCCTCTGCCTGATGTATTACTTAAAGGCATGCACTGATGTTGACCTTGGAGGAAGTGGACCTTTTCTATTAATCAGCTCTCCTGCACCCCCCTTCCTGCCAAAGCCTTTGCCCATGGGATTCCTCCAAGTATGTCTTTGAAGAGGCCAAAGTCAGCTCTCCTGAAGTCCGGGCTTGTAATTCTACTTTTTGCCCTGCTTCTTCCACACAGGATCCGGAACTCCACCATTTCATGGTCACTGCAGCCAAGGCTACCCCCAGCCTTCACATCCCCAACTAGTCCTTCTTTATTTGTGAGTAAGACATCCTGCAGCACACCTCTCCTCGTTGGTTTCCCCACCAACTGTGTCAGAAAGTTCTCATCAATGCTCTGCAGAAATCTCCAGGACTGTGTGTGCCTGGCTGTGTTGTTTCCAGCAAATATCGGGGTGGCTGAGGTCCCCCATGAGAACCAGGGCCTGTGACCAGGAGGCTATTTCCAGCTGTCTGTAGAAGGCCTCATCAACTTCCTCTTCCTGATCTGGTGGTCTGTAGTAAACACCCACAGCAGGGTCTCCCACATTAGCCTGTCCCTTAATTCTTAACGATAAGCTCTCAACACGTTCTTCATCCAGCTGCAGGCAGAGCTCAAGACATTCCAGTTGCTCTGTCCCGTAGAACGAAACTCCACCACCTCACCTTGCTGGCCTGTCTTTCCGAAAGAGTACATAGCCGTCCGTGACAGCATTCCAGTCCTGCGAGCTATCCCACCATGTCTCTGTAATTGCAATGAGACCATGGTCCTGTGGCCATCATCCCCTCCGGAAGGGTTTTGTTGAAAGGAAGGCTGGGACACTGTGTCAGGGTTTTCACTGAAGGAAGTATTGACCCAGAAGCCTCATCATTTTACTGCTGTCCTTCAGGCCTTGTGCCCAACACATGTTGTTCAGACACATGTCCTTCAACACATCTCCTCCCAGAAATGGAGGAAAGTATGCCAAAGAAAAAATTATCAGGGGATTTGTTGGGAAACAGCACAGGATGGGCTCAAAGATGTCTCCCTTATCTTGTCAATGTCTTCTCTTTCAGCAGTGCGCCGTGCCCAGGGTAGCTGTTCAATAGCAGCTCCAATACCCAGTTCCTCCTTCTGGCATGTGCAGACACTCGGGAGCTGCAGCTCTTGACCTTCTGGCTCTTCCTGGGCATCTACCTGGCTGCCCTCCTGGGAAACGGCCTCATGATCACCGCCATAGCCTGCGACCACCTCCTCCACACCCCCATGTACTTCTTCCTCAACCTCTCTGTTCTTGACCTGGGCTCCATCACCACTCTCCCCAAAGCCATGGCCAATTCTCTCTGGGACACAAGGGCCATCTCTTACTCAGGATGTGCTCTTCAGGTGTTTGGTTGTTTTGGTTTTTTTTTTTTATTTTTCTGTGTTGCAGCAGAGTTTTCTCTTCTCACTTTCATGGCTTACAAACACTACATTGCCATCTGCCGTCCCCTGCACTACGGGACCCTCCTGGGCAGCAGAGCTTGTGTCCACATGGCAGCAGCTGTCTGGGGCAGTGTTTTACCCTATGCTGTGCTGCACACGGCCAATACATTTTCACTGCCCCTCTGCCAGGGCAATGCCCTGCACCAGTTCTTCTGTGAAATCCCCCACATCCTCAAGCTCTCCTGCTCACACTCCTACCTCAGGGAAGTTGGGCTTATTGTAGTTAGTATCTGTTTAGCATTGGGATGTTTTGTTTTCATTGTGGTGTCCTATGTGCAGATCTTCAGGGCTGTGCTGAGGATCCCCTCGGAGCAGGGGCAGCACAAAGTCTTTCCCACGTTCCTCCCTCACCTCCTCATGGCCTCTGTTTGTCAGCACATCAGCGTTTACCCACCTGAAGCCCCTGTCTATCTCACCTCCCTATCCCTTTACCTCGTGGTGTCAGTGCTGTACTCAGTGGTGGCTCCAGCAGTGAACCCCTCATCTACAGCATGACGAACCAGGAGCTCAAGGATGCTCTGAGAAAAATGATGGTTGGATGTTTTTCAGAAGCAACAGAGTGCCTGTTTTCTTCTGCACAGCATTCAGAGTGTAACTCATAGCAGGCCCAGAATGTCTTCTCAGGTTTTTGCTGTGTGTGTGTGTGTGTTTCTTTGTTTTTCTTGTTATAATGTTGTGCTCAGCAAAATTGTATTATTCTTCCCACTTCTAATTCATTGTGTACCTGTAGAATTTGACCCACAGACTGTGTAAATCAGGTGCAGTGCTCTCTGTGTATTCAAACAAAAGGAAGGACCTTGCAGTGACTTGTTTGTCTTAGATCCTTCCTCTGAGACCTCTGTAAAGACACAGGGCAGTGCCTGTGTGCAGAGGTGGAGGGGAATGAGTCCCAGCACAGCAGCACTGCCAGGGCGCACCAGCCTCGGTCTTGCCAGAGCTGCTCTCTTGCCACTTCCAAGATCTCCTTTGGAGCCCTTGTGTAGGTGTAAGGCCTCAGGGGTCACAGTCCTGCTGTGTGGTAGTCCTATGACTGCAGACAGGGACAGGCCATGAGCACTTCTGTGACACAGCTGACCTCTATAACGGCATCTCCATCATGACAGGGGATGTCCTCAGCACAGTGCTTGAAGGCTTCGGTCTTCTTCCAAAGTTGCTCTCAAGAACATGCCCAAGGAATAGACTCTAAAGAGCCTTGTTGCTTTGTTTGTTCTCTTTGGGCTCAGTGCGATGAGATTGTGGTCCCAGGATGGCCTTCTAGGGACTTAGGGCTGGTTCAGGTGTTGCTTGTTGGTGGCCAGGGCCCATGCAGACAGTGAATGGTCTCCAACGAACCTGCCTGGGGCTCTGCAGCAGTTCATAGGGCTGATGGCAGAGCAGCGTTTTTCTGGAGGGACTTGGGAGCTGCCAGAAGAGCACAAGGGATCTGCAGGGACAGCGCCAAATATCTGTATGAGCCTGCAAATGAGAGCTCTGCAGCCGCGAGGGAGACAGCTGGCACAGGGAAAGGAGTCTGGCAAGTGATTCATTTTACCCTCAGTGAACTTTCACAGACTGGATCCAGCGCAGCACCCAAACACATCTCACAGCACTGGAGTAAGGCAGGGTACCTCTGAGCACCTTCCATGGCCACATAAGAGCTTGTGTGGGAGGTGCTCAGTGGCAGTGACCACCATCAGCTGGGTCTGCCTCCCAGCCTGACTAGCACAGCCCAGCAGAATCAGCCCATTGGTCCTGGGCACCACAGCTCACTTGCTCTGCAGAGCAGCATCACCAGCTCGAGGGCTGTGGGGACCATGGGGACAGGGCGCAGCAATGACTGGCTGAGCCAGCACAGACGTGCTGACCTTGGGAAAAGTCTCTGTGGGCAGGTGGGATGTCCTGGGAAAAGAGCAGGGAATGGTGTGTGTGCAGGGGAGACATGGAAAGAGAAACACTTCGCTGTGCCAGCTTGGGCCAGGTTGCCCTGCGGCTGGGACAGCAGAAGCTGCCAGAGGAGCGCCGGGGCCAGGACTCTGTGCTTTCCTGGGGAGCGCTGCTGGTAACGGGGGCTGCACGCTTCCTGGGATGGGATCTCCAGGACATGACAGCAGAAGAGACACTGCTACTTACCTCCGTTTCCTCCTTGCTGCAGGGCCCAACCAGACCGGGCTGCTCTGCTCGGCTGGGGAGAAGGTAGAGGAGTGGGGAGAGCTGGGAAGGGGCTTGGACGGCTGGGCTCGGAAACGCTGGGGAGGAAGAAACACCAATGTACAGCTAAAGTGTGTGAGCGTGCAGGGTAGGGGCACACAGCAGTGTCCTCACACAGCCCGGGCTCCTGGGAGAGACACACAGGAGCAGCAGAGCAGGGTGATGTCTCTGCCTTTGTTCATGGGACACCCCAGGGAAGCTGCCCCGGGGCAATCGTCACAGGGCACCCACTAACAAGCACCGTTTCCAGGACTGCCCTCTTGCCCAGCTCAGAGAGGTTCTTCTTCCCTCCACAGAGGGACATTGAAAGACGAGGTGTGAAGACCATGTTTGCGTTGTGCAGAGGAGACAGAAGTATACACATTGCATGTGGGTGGTAAGATGAACCCAAGTGAGCACAAACGCCATCAGCTGTTCTTAGGGGTGCCATGAAGGACTGTGGGACAGAAGGTGTCTTGAGGTCACTTCACCTGGAGAGTAAGGTCCCCTGGGAAACCCCCATAATGAAGCACTGGAATTTGCATCCTTGAACTGAGGTACCCCTGTTCATTTTTCACGATTTGGGGCATCTCAGATGAGTGAAGAGCAGGAGGACACACCACAGGGCTGAGGTGCCGGCCAGCCTCTGGCACTGGCAACAGGAGGCCAGGGAGACACTACGACTGCTGCAATGCTCTGCCTCTGCCTGTGGAAGGGAAGGACTCGTGTCTCTAAACACCCCTGTGTGTACGAGGAGTGTATGAGGCCAAATGAGGTGGGGACACCTCACAGCCCTGACATTTGTGTGACTGACTTCAGGAACAACCCCCACTATCCCAGTGAGGTTCATCTCACCTGCCTTGGACAGGCTCATTACCAATTCCTCTGTCTGCTATGTTATCCCTCCTTGGCTTTCTGGCCAAGAAAGGGGAGGGGGACAATCAAACCTCCTTGATGCAGTTTCCCCTCCTGCAAATGGGGAACATCACCAACACTTGACAAATCTCTTCATCCTCTTTCATGACTTGCCCTGTATCTTCTTGTATTAAAAGGCTGCCAGGCTCTTCCTTGTTGTGCATGATGGGAGGAGGAAGGCCAATGGGCATCAGCTGAAAAACATGAAGAAAATCTTTCTCCCCATCAAGATAGTCAAGCACTGGAGGAGATCTCTCAGAGAGCTTATGTCATCTCTATATTTCATGGAAACATAGAATGGTTTAGGTTGGAGGGGAATTTAAAAACCATCTACTTCCAACCCTACTGCCATAGGCAGGGACACTTCCCACTAGACCAGCTTGCTCAAAGCCCCATCCAGCCTGGCCTTGAACACCTCCAGGGACGGGGCATCCACCACTTCCCTGGGCAACATGTTCCAGTGTCTCACCACCCTTGGAGTAATGAATTTGTTCTTAATATCTAATCTCAATCTCCCCTCTTTCAGTTTCAAACCATTACCCCTCATCCTATCGCTACACTCCCTGAAAACAGTGCCTCCCCAGCTCTCCTGTAGGCCCCCTTTAGGTACTGGAAGGCCACAATAAGGTCTCCCCAGAGCCTTCTCTTCTCCAGGCTGAACAACCCCAACTCTCTCAGCCTGTCTTCAGAGGAGAGATGCTCCAGCCCTCTAATCATCTTTGTGAGCCTCCTCTGGACTCACTCCAACAGGTCCATGTCCTTTTTCTGTTGGAGGCTCCAGAGCTGGATGCAGTACTCCAGGTGGAGTCTCACAAGAGCAGAGGGGAAGAATCACCACCCTCGACCTGCTGGCCATGCTGCTTTTAATGAAGCTCAGGATGTGCTTGGCTTTCTGGGATGCAGGCACTCATTTCTGGCTCATGTTGAGCTTCTCATCCACCAACACCTCCAAGTCCTTCTCCTCAGGGCTTCTCTCTATCCATTCTGCACCCAGCCTGTATTTGTGCTTTGGTTGATTTCCTCTTGCAACTCTAAACTTCAAACATTTTTGGTGTTGTTATTCTCTTTGCTTGGTTTTGTCTTGCTTTAATAAGTGATTTCTCAGCGATTTTGTGTGCTGCCTCTGTTTGCAAAGGCAAGTGATCATAAAATTGGGGTGGGATGCAGTGGCAGGGACACGGGAGCGTGGTGCCAGTGTAGGTGCCTGGGACCCTCTGCCCAGCTCCAGCTGCAGCTTCCCAGGGGCTCTGGTCTCCAGCAGCTCCTCTGGGACAGCGGCCAGGCCCAGGCAGGTGCTTCGGAGACACAGGGCCCTCTGGAGGAACCACTGGGTACTGATGGTCAGACAGCGGAGCGCTGCCTGGAAGCCTGAGACATTTTGACATGTGTATGAGCACGACCTCATCAGCTAAAACAAGAGAATACTTTTAATAAACATTCAGTCTTCTCCCATGAGATGTAGATGAGGAATTTTCAGGATGTCCGCTGACAGCAAGACGAGAGCTACTGACCTTTCCCTCTCTTTGCATTGTCAGGACTCTCTCTCTCAGCCTCTGAATTTAATCTCCCTCACCTTTCACGTATTTCCACCTATCCTAAAGGAAGTGACCATGTCTGAAGGCACCTTTCCAGCAGTGCACGTGCACAGAAGCACTTGTGATTGCTCTCTACATTTCCCTTTCCCTTCCTCTTTCATCATTAGGAACACCTCTCAACAATCCCACTGCTGCTTTGAGTTTCAGGCAGTTAAAATTTGTCTTTCAGTAGTCTGTTGAATTCTGGGTTTAGGACATCTCTTCATTTGTTCTTATTTCCGTAAGAACAGGTTCAACAAGACTTCAGGTTCAACAAGGTTTCAGGTTCAACAAGGCCAAGTTCCGGGTCCTGCCCTTGGGCCACCACAACCCCATGGACACTAAAGGCTTGGGGCAGAGGGGTTGGAAAGATGCCCGGCAGAAAAGCACCGGCAGATATGAGCCGGCAGTGTGCCCAGGTGGCCAAGAAGGCCAACATCATCCTGGCTTGTATTAGGAATAGTGTGGCCAGCAGGACTAGGGAACTGACCATCCCCCTGTACCGGGCACTGGTGAGGCCCCACCTCGAGTACTGTGTTCAGTTTTGGGCCCCTCACTACAAGAAGGACATTGAGGTGTTGGAGCGTGTCCAGAGAAAGTCAACGAAGCTGGTGAGGGGTCTGGAGGACAAGTCTTGTGGGGAGCGGCTGAGGGAACTGGGGTTGTTTAGCCTGGAGAAGAGGAGGCTGAGGGGAGACCTTATTGCTCTCTACAGTTCCCTGAAAGGAGCTTGTAGAGAGGTGGGGGCTGACCTCTTCTCCCTAGTGACAAGTGATAGGATGAGAGGAAATGGGTTCAAGTTATGCCAGGCAAGGTTTAGATTGGATATTAGGAATTTTTGTTTCACTGAAAGGGTTATCAAGCATTGGAATAGGCTGCCCAGGGAGGTGATGGATTTGCCATGCCTGGAGGTGTTTAAAAAAAGGGTAGATGTGGTACTTGGGGACATGGTTTAGAAGTGGTTCTGCCAGGGTAGGTTAATGGTTGGATTTCATGATCCTAAACGTGCCTTCCAGCCTCAACAATTCTATGATTCTATGATTCTATTCTATGAAATCCATGCTGATGTTTCTTGGACATGTTCTTCTGTTATCGGTGCCCAGAAATGTCACCAAGGAGGGCTCTGACTGATGGCACAACACTCCTCACCAAAGTGAGCTTGTACAGCCAGTGGCTCCCTGGGTTGCACATTTGGACTCTTTCAAAGACAGGTGCTACACTTGCTTGTCCTCTTTCACCAGAGACCTCTGCAATCCCATGACCTTTCAAAAGGGATATTCCAAAGAAATATTGATCTTCCCCTGTAACCTCATTACCACTCTTCTCCCTGGTACACACTGTGTGTACTTTCTCTAATCTTTCAGATGCTTACCCTTCTCCTGAGACAATGTTCATTTCTAAAGTCATCTTTGCAGATGCAGACTCTCTGGGCAAAGGCCCTTTCCTTTCTTCGCCAGTTTTCTCCTCCCCTTACTCTTTCTTCACTCAGATACCTCTCACCTGTGCTGCTGCTGTGACTTTCAAGGAGTTCAAAGCTTGCCTGTCTTTCAACAATCTAATTGTCTCCTCAGCCAACTCCTTAATTGTGTTTATATCTGTCTTGTCTATCTACCTTCCTAAACTCTTTCTCATAAGAACTCCCTTGTAGAAAGGCAGCCTCATTAGAGGTAGCTTGTCCTGAGCGTGTGATTGCGGACTGTGTGTTATTGTTTAGGAAATCTGATTATGCTTTACTTTTCTTGTCTTACAAACAGGAAAAGTTCTCCTGCGCCTGGGTGCAGCCAGGGCTCTGAGGAGCGCAGGTGGGAGATGGGGCAGTGGAGCTGTGACATCCAGCTGCAGACTTCAGTGGAGAAGTCTGATGCAAGGACCAGGGGTGTCAGTCCCAGGTGGCCAATGTCAGAAATGGGGAGGGTGGGGAGGTGAGGAGCAAAGCTGTCCTACAGTGTCAGACCTCCAGGTACTGCTTCTCCTCCCTGTCCAGACCCCCTGAAGGGACAGCCTGTATCCAGAACAATCAGAGAATTCTTCTATCCTAATCATAAGTGATAATCAGGAGTAATACATTATATCCTTTAAAATGAAAAAGACATTTTTCTTAGGTGCACTTTGAAATCTCCTCCTTAACTACACTCTGAAACCTCTCTAATTGGCTGTACAAGTCTTGACGATTTGAAGAAAATTACAAGAACGATGAACACCTTGTTAGGGCTTTCTGTCTTTTAATGAGCCCCACGGTGTATTTGGTGCTGAGTCCATGAGCCTCAGGCACTGAGAGAAGATTGAACAAAGTGCTCCAGAAGTCCAAGTCAGAAGCAAAGTACCTTGAAGCCTTGATTGGCCCCACTGAGGGTCGTTACTGCCAAAGCCTCCCCAGGGACTCGTTAGAGGAGATAACTGGAGGCTGTGGTTGCAGGTAGGCAAAGGCACTGTGCAGGTGGCTGTAACGCTGAGGAACCCCTTGGTTTGGTTGATGCAGCAGAAAGGCCAAACCTTGACCCTCAGGCCCTGGGAAGATAAGTCCTGCCCACTGATGGCTCAGGGCTCTTCCTGGTGGCCGTGGGGTGTGAGGGTGAGCGAGGCTGAGTGTAGGAAAATTCTGTGACAACTCCTGCCCTCCCAAAAAGGGGCAAGGACAGAACAAAATCCAGAGTCCCAAAAGAATCATAGAATCATTGAGAATTGCAAAAGACCTTTAAGATCATAGAGTCCAACTGTAAACCTAACACTGCCAAGTCCACCACTAAACCATGTCCCTGTGTGCCACATCTGCACATCCATTAAATACCTCCAGGGATGGTGACTCAACCACTTCCCTGGGCCGCCTGTTCCAGTGCTCGAAAGCCCTTTAGCTGAAGAAATTTTTCCTAATACGCAATGTAAATCTCCCCTGGAGAAACTTGAGGCTATTTCCTCAAGTCCTCTCTCTCATTACTTGGGAGAAGAGACCAACCCCCACCATGCTACAACGTCCTTTCAGGGAACTGTAGAGAGCGAGAAAGTCTCCCCTCAGCCTCATCTTCTCCAGGCTAAACAACCCCAGTTCCCTCAGCCGCTCCTCACAAGACTTGGCCTCCAGACCCCTCACCAGCTTCGTTGCCCTTCTGTGGACACGCTTCAAGACCTCAATGTCTTCCTTGTAGTGAGGGGCCCAAAACTGAACACAGTACTCGAGGTGGGGCCTCACCAATGCAGAGTACAGGGGGACGATCACTTTCCTAGTCCTGCTCACCACACTCTTACTGGTACAAGCCCGGATGCTGTGGGCCTTCATGGCCTCCTGGGCACACTGCCAGCACATATTCAGCCACCAACA
Organism: Vanellus vanellus; assembly: GCF_965231255.1. Taxonomy (NCBI): domain Eukaryota; kingdom Metazoa; phylum Chordata; class Aves; order Charadriiformes; family Charadriidae; genus Vanellus; species Vanellus vanellus. Next base: position 1,032,335 of record NW_028128477.1, on the reverse strand, counting down.
CCCCCAGGTCCTTTTCTGCTGGGCATCTTTCCAGCCACTCTGCCCCAAGCATGTAGCGCTGCGTGAGGTTGTTGTGACCCAAGGGCAGGACCCGGCTCTTGGCCTTGTTGAACCCCACACCATTTGCCTCGGCCCATGGATCCAGCTTGTCCAGATCCCTCTGCAGAGCCTTCCAACACTCAGGCAGATCAACACTCCCACCTTAATTGGTGTCATCTGCAAACTTACTGAGGGGGCACTCCACCCCCTTGTCTAGATCGTTGATAAAGATATTAAAGACAACCGGTCCCAGTACTGAGCCCCGGGGAACGTCACTTGTGACCGGCCGCCAAATGCATTGAACTCCATTCAGCACCACTCTTTGGTCCCGGCCGTCCAGCCAGTGTTTTACCCAGCAGAGTGTACACCTGTCCAGGCAATGAGCAGCCAGTTTCTCCAGGAGGATGCTGTGGGAAAACGTGTCAAAGGCTTTAATGAAGCGCAGGTAAACAACATCCACAGCTTTTTCCTCATCCACTAAGCCGGTCACCTTGTCATAGAAGGAGGTCAGGTTTCTCAGGCAGGACTTGCCTTTCATAAACTCATGCTGGCTGGGTCTGATCGCCTGGTTGTCCTGTATGTGCTGCATGATGGAACTCAGGATGATCTCCTCCGTAACGTTCCCCAGCACCGAGGTCGGACTGATAGGCCTGTAATTCCCCAGGTCCTCCTTCTGGTCATTCTTGTAGATGGGCGCCACGTTTGTTATCTTCCAGTCAACTGGAACCACCCCAGTTAGCCAGGAATGCTGATAGATGATGGAAAATGGCTTGCTGAGCACTCCTGCCAGTTCCCTCAGTACCCTTGGGTGGATCTCAAGCGGCGCCATAGACTTGTGTATTTCTAAGTGATGTAGCAGGTTCCTCACCATTTCCCCTTGGATTGTGGGGGCTTCATTCTGCTCCCCAACCCTGTCTTCCAGCTCAGGGGGCTGGGTACCCAGAGAGCAACTGGTCTTACTCTTAAAGACTGAGGCAAAGAAGGCATTAAGTATGTCAGCCTTTTCCTCATCCCTGGTCACCGTCTTTCCCTCCACATCCAATAAAGGATGGAGATTCTTCTTGGCCCTCCTGTTGTTGATGGTGTATTCACAGAAACAGTTTTTTAATTGTCTTTTATGGCATGGCCAGATTAATTTCTAGTTGGGCTTTAGTCCTTCTAATTTTCTCCCTTCATAACCTCATGACATCCTTACAGTCCAACCGAGTTGCCTGCCACTTCTTCCAACTGTCATAAACTCCTTTTTTCCCCTCAGTTCCAGCCAAAGCTCTCTGTTCAGCCAGGTCTTCGGCTGAAGACGGCTCGTCTTTCGGCACATGGTGACAGCCTGCTCCCGTGCCTTTAAAAGTTCCTTCTTGATGAATGTCCAGCCTTCCTGGACTCCTTTGCCCTTCAGGACTTCCTCCCAAGGGACTCTGTTAACCAGACCCCTAAACAGGCCAAAGCCCGCCCTCCGGAAGTCCCAGGTGGCAGTTCTGTTGACCCCCCTAATGACTTCACCAAGAATTGAAAATTCTGTCATTTCATGATCACTATGCCCAAGAAGGCCTCCAATCCTCACACCCCCCACAAGCCCTTCTCTGTTGGCAAACAACAGGCCCAGTGGGGTGCTTCCCTCCTCTGCTCCCTCCCCACCTGTGTCAGGAAGTTATCCTCAACACACTCCAGGAACCTCCTGGGCTGTTTCCTCTCCACTGTATTGCATTTCCAGCAGACATCCAGTAAGTTGAAGTCCCCCACGAGGACAAGGGCTGGCTATCGTGACACTTGTCCCAGCTGCTTTTAGAATATTTCATCTGTCTCTTCATCCTGGTTGGGTGGTCTATAACAGACTCCCACCATGATATCTGCCTTGTCGGCCTTTATTTAACACCTCCCAGCACAGACTGGGCCCTTTCAAGTCCAAAATGGGGCCCTTTGAACCAAGCCCAAGAAGACTGGGCCCCGTCCCTGTACAAACTGGATCCCCAATCCCACCCCAGTACAGACTGAGCCTTCTCCCAGTATAAACTGCATCCCTTTAACCCCTCCCATGACAGACTGGGCCCCTGTCCCACTAGAAAGTGGATCTCCTCAACCCCTCCCAGAAGAGACTGGGCCCTGACGCAGTATGAAGTGGATCCCCTCAACCTCTGCCAGTACTGATGGGGCCCTCTCCTAGTACAAACTGGATCACTCAATCCCCTCTTAGTAAAAACTAGTTCCTGTCCCAGTACAAACTCCACCACCTCATCCCCTCCACACAGAAACTGGGTCAGGTGCCAGTACGAATTGGATCCCATGGCCCCCTCCCTGTAACCACTGGGCTCCATTCCATTAGAAACTTTACCTCTTTAAACCCTCCCGGTATACACTGCGCCCTTCCCAGTACACACCAAATCCCTTAACCCCTCCCACTACAGACTGGTCCCTGTGGCAGTACGAACTAGATGCTGTGGTCCCCTCCCAGTACAGACTGGGTTCCCTCCTGGTACAAACTGGATCTCTTGCTCCCCTCCCAGTACAGAACAGACTGTCAACAAATAGAGATTACTCCATTTAACCCCTTCGAGTACAGACTGGGTCAATGCCGAGTCCAAAATGGACTCCCTGGTCCCCACCCACTACCATCTGGCCACCTCCAATACAATCTGGATCCTCTAACTTATGCCAGGACAGACTGGGCCCTGTCCCTTTATAAACTGCATCCCCTGATTCCCTCCCAGTACAGAAGGGGCCTTGTCCCAGTATGAAGAGAATCCCTTTAATTCCTCCCAGCGGAGAAAGAGCCTCTTCCTAGTCCAAAGTGGATCCCAGCCCAGATCCCAGTGCAGACTGCTCTGTGTACCAGTACAAAATGGATCGCTTTAACACTGCCCTGTACAGACTGGGCCTCATCTCAGTAAAGACTGGATCTCCCAGTTTCCTCCCAGTACAGACTGGGCCCTCTCCACGTAGAAACGGGATCCTCTGAGCCAATCCCAGCAGAGTCTGGGCCTCGTCTCAGTACAAACAGTCTGGGCCCTGCCCCAGTACAAACTTTATGCCTTTAGACCCTCCCAGGGTACACTGGGCCACCCTCCCAGTCCACACTGGAGCCCCTGGCCCCTTCCCACTACAGTCTGGGCTCTGTCACAGTACAAACTGGATTGCTTTAACCCCTGCCAGTACCAACTTGGCCCCTCCCCCTACAAACTAGTCCTCTTTCACCCCTCCAAGTACAGGCTGAGCACGCTCCCAGTATAAACTGCATCCTCTCATCCCCTCCCAGTACGACTGGGCACTGTGCCATTTCAAACTGGATTTCATTAAACCCTTCCAGTACAGACTTGGTCCCCTCCCAGTAAAAACGAGCTCTGTTTCGAATCATGGAATGGTTTGGGTTGGAAGGGACCATTAAAGGTCATCTAGTGCAACCCCCCTGCCATGAGCAGGGACACCTTCAACTGGATGAGCTGTCTCCAAGCCTCGGCCAACCTGGCCTGGAATGTTTCCAGGGATGGGGCATCTCCTGTCTCTCTGGGCAACCTGGGCCGGTGTCTCACCATCCTCATTGTTAAAAGGTTCTTTATATCGAGTGTAAATTTCCCCCCTTTTAGTTTAAAGCCCTCACCCTTTGTCCTATCGCAACAGGCCCTGCTAAAAACTCTGTCCCCAGCTCTCCTGTAGGCCCCCTTTAGGTACTGGAAGGCCAAAATAAGGTCTCCCCAGAGCCTTCTCTTCTCCAGGCTGAACAACCCCAACTCTCTCAGCCTTTCCTCACAGCAGAGGTGCTCCAGCCCTCGGAGCATCTTTGTGGCCTCCTCTGGACTGTAATAAGTAATTTGGCAAAAATTTTGCTTCAGCTAAAAATGAATGTGTGCTCGCTATGGCTTCAACTAAGATGGGTGTGTGCTTGCTATGCGTTTGGAAAAGGGATAGTTTTAAATAGGATATCAGACGAAAGCAACAGTTAGAACTACCGAAAATTTGCAGAACAAAGGGTGGTGTAGTTAGCTAAGATAACCACAGAAGTGTAAGGAGTGAAGAAGCCACAAGAAGGACATGGTGATAAAGACTTTGGCCCTCCCTCCATGGACTATCAGGAAGACCCCGGAGGAAGCATGCCGCCTGGGAGGGGGGCATGTTGCATTCCCAGAACTCATTGACTATGTATTTGGGGGTGGGTTGCATTCCCAGAACTCATTGTTTATGTATTTGGGGGTGGGTCGCATTCCAAAAACTCATTGATTATGCAAACCATGTTCCAAGAAGAAACATGAATAATTATAAGGAATACGAAATAAAAACAAGCGGTTGTAAAGGGAAAAATGAGGCACAGGAGGAGAAACCCCCTGTGTAACTCCCAGCGCTGTAATAAATATTCTTTGCTCCACCGAATTTGCCCCAGACTAAAATTCAATACAGTGAGCGCGTTTCTCACAGGACCCACTCCAATAGGTCCATGTCTCTCCTGTGCTGAGGGCTCCAGAGCTGGAGCAGCACTGCAGGTGGGGTCTCACCAAAGCAGAGCAGAGGGGCAGAATCCCCTCCCTCGACCTGCTGGTAATGCTTCTTTTGATGCAGCCCAGGATACTGTTGGCTTTCTGGTCTGAGAGCGCACATTGCCAGCTCATGTCCAGCTTTTCATCCCCCAGTATACCCAAGTCCTTCTCGGCGGGGCTGTTCTCCATCCCTTCATCCCCCAGGTTGTACTGATATCAGGGATTGCCCTGACCCAGGTGCAGGACCCTTCACTTGGCCATGGTGAACCTCATACTGTTCATATGGGCTCACTTCTTGAGCCTGTCCAGGTCCCTCTGGATGACATCCTGTCCCCTGGGAGTGTCAACCGCACCACTCAGCGTGGTGTCATCAGCATACTTGCTGATGGTGCACTCGATCCCACTGCTTATGTCACTGATGAAGATATTGAACAGTACTGGTCCCAGTACAGACCGCTGAGGTTCACTGCTTGTCACCAGTCTCCATCTGGATGTGAGACCGTTGATCACTACTGGATGGGACCATCCAACCAGTTCCTCATCCACCGAACGATCCACCCTTCAAATCCATGTCTCTCCAGTTTCACAGAATCACAGAGTGGTCAGGGTTGGAAGGGACTTCTGGAGATCATCTAGTCCAAGCCCCCTCCTAGAGCAGGGTCACCTACAGCAGGTTGCACAGGATAGCATCCAGGCGAGTTTGGAATGTCTCCAGAGTGGGAGATTCCCCCTCCTCTCTGGGCAGCCTGTGACAGTGCTCTGCCACCCTCAAAGGAAAGAAGTTCCTCCTCATGTTAAGATGGAACTTCCTACGTTCATGTTTGTGCCCGTTACCTTTTGTCCTGTCACTGGGCACCACTGAGAAAAGACTGTTCCCATCCCCCTGGCACCCTCCCTTTAAGTATATATAAGCATAGATAGGGTCCCCCCTCAGTCTCCTTTTCTCCAGACTAAAAAGCCCCAAGTCCCTCAGCCTTTCCTCATAAGAGAGATGTTCCAATCCCCTCATCATCTTCGTAGCTCTTTGCTGGACCCTCTCCAGCAGTTCCCTGTCCTTCTTGAACTGGGGAGCCCAGATCTGGACACAGTACTCCAGATGAGGTCTCACCAGGGCAGAGTAGAGGGGGAGGATGACCTCCCTCGACCTGCCGGCACACTCTGCTTGATGCACCCCAGGATGCCATTGGCCTTCTCGGCCACCAAGACACATTGCTGGCTCATGGGCATCCTGTAGTCCACTGGGACATGCTGCTGCATGTTCCCCCAAAATCTTCCTTTCTTCCAGCTGGACAAGCCCAGCTTTTTCAGCTTCTTCTCACAGCACAAGTGCTCCAACCCTGACCACCTTGGTGGCCCTCCACTGAACGGGCTCCAGTTTACCAGTGTCTCTCAGGCATTGCAGGGGTCAGAACCTGGGGGAGTATTCTGGATCTGTTCTCAAATGTGCTGAGCCCAGGGCGATAATCACTCCCACTGGCTGTGCTCCTGTTCCTACCACCCAGGATGCTTTTGGCCTTTGCTGATGGCTCTATATTTTGCCTAATGAAACCAAATGACCACCAGAGCCTTTCCTGCAGTGCTGATACCAACCTAGGCAGTCCCTGCCCTCTGTCACTTCAGGCCCTTAGTCAACCTCAGGGAAAGAACTTTAGATCTGTCCTTGTTGGATAACATGATGTTACTGGTGGCCTGTCCTTGTCTAGGTCCCTTGGGATGGCAACCCTGCCCTCTAATATAGTGTCTGCTCTCCTCATTGAGGTGTCATCTACAAATGCTATAAAAAAAGCATTTTCTCATCTCCTTTGGGTAATTAAAAGCCCTTGAAACATGGTGGAATCCGACTAGATACATCCCTCTGGGCAGAACACTATGCATTCACCAAGTTCCTCCAAGCCCGACTATTCATCTCAGTTATTACCCATCTACTTATCCACCCAATCAGACCATAATGTCCTAACTGGACACAAGAATACTGTGGGGAATGAGGCTGATAGCATAGTGTTCGGCGCAGAGTCTAGTTGGAGGCCTGTAAGTAGCAGTGCTCCCCAGGGGTCAGTACTGGCCCGTCTTGTTCAACATGTTAATCAACGTCCTGGATGAGGGCACAGAGTGTACCCTCAGCAAGTTTGATGACATCTGTTGGAAGGGTAACACAGCAGGGCATAGGCAGTCCAGGAGGTTCTTGGATTGTATTGACGACAACTTCTTTCTCCCAGTGGTAGAAGAGCAAAGAAGGAGAGGATCTCTGCTGGACCTTGTCCTTACAACAAGGAAGGGTTGGTAGGCAGTGTCTCAAGCTCAAGGGCAGCCTGGGCTGCCATAACCATGAAATGATCGAATTTGAGATGCCCAAGGCAGCGAGGAAGATGCGCAGCAAGCTGACCACCCTGGTCTTTAGCAGAGCTGACTGTGTCTTCTTGAAGAATCTGCTTGGTATAGTGCCATGGGATGAAGCGCTGGAGGGAAGAAGGGCCCAAGTAAGCCAGTTAATATTCAAGGTTCACCTCCTCCAAGCTTAGGAGTCATGCATCCCTACAAAGAAGAAGGCAGGCAGAAAAGCCAGGAGGCCTGCATGGATGAACAAGGAGCTCCTGGACATGCTCAGAAGTGAAAAGGAGGCCTATAGGGGGTGGAAACAGGGGTGGGAAGCCTGGGAGGAATACAGAGAAATTGTTCAAGCAGCCAGCGATCGGGTTAGGCAAGCTAATGCCCAGATTGAACTAAATCTGGCCAGGGGCATCAAGACAAACAAAAATCCTTCTTTAAGTATGTCAGCGAGAAAAGAAAGACTAGGGAAGATGTGGGCCCTCTCCGGAAGGAAATGCAAGAACTGGTCACCTGGGACAGAGACAAAGCTGAGGTCCTCAGTGACTTACTTGCCTCAGTCTTCACTGGCAAAGACTGCAGCCACACTACCCATGATGCATAAGGCAAAGGCAAGGAGTGGGAAAATGAAGAACTGCCCACTGTAGGTGAAGATCAAATACAAGACCACCTGAGGAACCTGAAGGTGCACAAGTCCACGGGACCTGATGAGACACATCCACGGGTCTTGAGGGAACTGGCAGATGAAGTTGCTAAGCCACTGTCCCTCATATTTGAGAAGTCATGGCACTCTGGTGAGGTTCCCGCTGACTGGAAAAATGGGAAAAATAACCCCTATTTTCAAAAAGGAAAACAATGAAAACCCAGGGAACTACAGGCCAGTCAGTCTCACCCCTGTGCCTGGACCGATCATGGAGCAGAGCCTCCTGGAAACTCTGCTGAGACAGATGGAAAATAAGGATGTGATTGGTAGCAACTAAGATGGCTTCAGCCAGGGCAAGTCATGCCTGACAAATTTGGAGGCCTTCTACGAAAGGCCTTACAGCGGCAGTGGACAAGGGAAGAGCAACTGATGTCATCTACCTGGACTTATGCAAAGTGTTTGACACTGTCCCACACAATATCCTGGTCTCTAAATTGGAGACACATGGATTCGATAGATGGACCACTCAGTAGATAAAGAATTGGCTGGACGGTCGCACTCAAAGTGTTGTGGTCAATTGCTCCATGTCCAAATGGAGAGCAGTGATGAGTGGCATTCCTCAAGTGCTGTACAACATCTTTGTCAGCGGCACGGAGAGGGGGATCGAGTGCACCCTCAGCAAGTTTGCTGATGAAACCAAGCTGTTTGGCGAGGTTGACATGCTGGAGGGGAGGGATGCCATCCAGAGGGACCTGGACAGGCTGGAGAGGTGGGCCCAAGACAACCTCATGCAGTTCAACAAGGCCAAGTGCAAGGTCCTACATCTGGGTTGGGGCAATCCCAAGCACAAATACAGGCTCGGCGGGGAATGGCCGAAGAGCAGCCCTGAGGAGAAGGACCTGGGTGTGCTGATTGACGAGAAGCTCAACATGAGCCAGCAATGTGAGACTGCAGCCCAGAAGGCCAACCAGATCCTGGTGTCCATAAAAAGCAGCATGGCCAGCAGGTCAAGGGAGGTGATTCTGTCCCTCTACTCTGCCTTCATGAGACCACGCCTGGAATATTGCATCCAGCTCTGATACCCTCAACATAAGAAGAACATGGATGTGTTAGAGCAGGTTCAGAGGAGGCCCTGAAGATGATCAACGGTCTGGAGCAGCTCTCCTATGAGGACAGGCCAAGAGAGTTGGGGTTGTTCAGCCTGGAGAAGAGCAGGCTCCGGGGAGACCTTATAGCCCGTTCCAGTACCTAAAGGGTGCCTACAGGGGAGCTGAGGAAGGACTTTATACTAGGGCATGTACTGATAGGATGAGGGGGAATGGCTTTTAACTGGAAGTGGGTGGATTTAGGTTAAATATTAGGAAGAAATTTTTGACTTTAAGGGTGGTAAGGCACTGGCGGAGGTTGCCCAGAGAAGTTGTTGAGGTCCCATCCCTGTAGGTGTTTAAGGCCAGGCTGGATGGGGCTTTGAGCAAATTGGTCTAGTGGGAGGTGTCCCTGCCTATGGCTGGGGGGTTGGAACTTGATGATCTTCAAGGCCCCTTCCAACCTAAAGCATTCTATAAAACAAGAAGTGCTTTTTTAAGTACATTAATAGCAAGAGGAGGTCTAAAGAAAATGTTGGACTGATAGTTGTTGAAGGTGGTCATGTGACTGATAGGGATGAAGGGATGAAGAAAAAGCAGCAGTGTGCAATGCTTTTTTTTGCTTCACTCGTTAATCATGCATCTAGAGCTTGGGCTGCCCGGTCCCCTGAATCGGAGGACCACGAGTGTAGAAACAAAAACTTTCCATTTGTGGGACGGAAATCGTCAGAGAACAGCTATATCAGCTGAACGTTCACAAGTCCATGGGGCCTGATGGGATTCATCCCAGGGTATTGAAGGAGCTGCTGGATGTGCTGGCAAGACCTCCCACAACTTCTCTGGGCAACCTGTTCCAGTGCCTTACCACTCTCAAAGTGAAAAGTTTCTCCCTAAAAACTAATCTAAATCTACCTTCTTCCAGTGTGAAGCCATTCCCCCTCATCCTATCATGTCCTGCCTAATTAATAAATCAGAGCAGATATGCTGGACCTCAGCCAAGCACCAGAACCACGCTCAGATGTGTAACAAAGAAAGGCAGTACCAAGTGCCCAAGGTCCCATGCAAGGAAAAAGTTTTCTTCAGAGCATGCAGGAGTGGATGGCAGATGGCAATGGAAAGATGAAATGAGGTGACCCGAAGGAGAGCAAACCCTTGTGACCAGAGAGACGCAGGGCTGGACTGTGCAGCCGTGGCAGGAGAGGGCGTTGCTCTCTGGGATGTCTCTGCAGCCCTCCAGAGCCTGTGGTGTAGGGAAGCTGATCTCCAGGAAGGACATGGTGCTTTGGAAAATGTCCTCAGCGATGGACATCCTGTGATCCAAGAACATGGGGTAAATCATTGCTCTGTTCCATGATTGCATCATCAAAGGGATGACTAAAGGCTGTGGGAGAAGCACTGCCTACATCTGCTGGATGGAGATGGAACAGGACTGGCCTCACTGCAGCTGCCTCAAAAAAAGCACTGAATGTCCCAGAGGTTCTCTTGGGGTGTGTTACACGGCTGCTCTGAATGCCGATCGTGTTCCTGCAGGTCTTGTGCTGTCCCTGCTGGCTACATGTGGCTGTGCAGGAGAGCCCTGGCACCTCCCGTAGCACCACAGGGTGTAGGTCACCTTCCAATGGAGCAGCTGCCCTGAATGAGGTTGGGCACTGTAGGGGTGTCTGTGAGAAACGGGCCATGGGTGCCAAAGGAGATGGGGTAAAGACAGCTGGTGGAGGAGAGAGAGTGTCACCACCATGCCCCACCAGCCTCAAAACGATGACTCCAGACACTGCCCTGTCCCTCTTAATATTTCCATCAGATACGAGCATGTGTCTTAGACCACCTCTGGCACCTCATGTGTCACCTGTGCTTTGCATGGGTACAGGAGGTACAGGAGACTCCTGCTTTTCACTGCCTGGGTGTGCTGTCTCCTAGTGGGGCAAGAAGAGGGGATTCTTGGACATAACTCTGTCTCCGAAAGGGGAAATGGCACTGCAGGGAAGAAGTTTCTCTGCCCAGCAGAGGGAGAAAAGATCAGTGATGACTTCAGCTTGTTTCCCAGGTGGTTCCCCTGGAGCCCCAGGGACATCTCTGAGGGAGCCCAGAGGGGACAGAGAGAGTGCCACCGTGGGCTGGTCCTCTGTTGCCAAACTGGGCCGGGCTGCTGGGCCGGAGGGAGCTCCTGGCAAGCGGGCAGCGCTGCAGAGAGACAGCTCTGCCCAGGAGCAGGACTGAGGGCAGTGCCTGCAGGCAGCGAGGGAAGAGAAGAGAAGAGAAGAGAGAGAAGAAGAGAAGAGAAGAGAAGAGAAGAGAAGAGAAGAGAAGAGAAGAGAAGAGAAGAGAAGAGAAGAGAAGAGAAGAGAAGAGAAGAGAAGAGAAGAGAAGAGAAGAGAAGAGAAGAGAAGAGAAGAGAAGAGAAGAGAAGAGAAGAGAAGAGAAGAGAAGAGAAGAGAAGAGAAGAGAAGAGAAGAGAAGAGAAAAGAGAGGGGTAAAGGCAGTCTGGGGTGGGAGGACAGGAGAGAGCTCACCGGGGGACAAACCTTCGCAGCCTTTCACATGGTAAGTCTCTGGCTGTGGGGCAATGCAGATGAGTTCCTGGCAGTGTCTCCTAGAGCTGGCACATGCCATGGCTGATAGGAGCTGTCAGGATGGCTCTCCTGGCTTGTCTGGTGTGGAGCAGAAGGATGTGCTTCAGAGCATGGATGTCCTGCTGCACCTTCAGAGGGACAATGACGGACAGCTGCCTTCTCCCAGGGATGGCTCCGGGGTTTGCAGATCGGTGTGCAGGCAGGGGTGGGCAGGGCTGTCCTTGCCAGCAGGGTCCCTGCACCCCGGGGGCTGTATGCCGGCGCAGGGACTCTGCCGCCTGCCAGGGTCAGCTCTGCGCCTGCCCGGGGAGCTCCCACGGAGGTGCTGTGGGGAGAAGCTGTGGGAGGAAGGAGTGACCCCTGTCAGGGCAGGGTCTTTCTAATTTTGAGAGGGTGCTGCATGGGTCACGGCTGCTCACAGCTGCTGACCACCCCTAGAACATTGGCAGAGGCAGCATTGCAAGGGGAAAGTCAAGGAAGGGGCTACCTTAAAGACAAAGACCTTTCCAGGCTCTGTGCTCGCAGCTTTCTCCTAAGGGAAAGGAGCTGTCACTGTGACACTGAGGGATCAGCAGGTCTGCCACAAACCTCATCAAGTGCCTGCACTCACTCCTCTACCCACAGACAGCGCCAGCATCCCCTTTGCCTGCAGCATCAGGCTGGATCTGCTCCACTCCTCAGGACCCGCACAGAGGGAGCTGGCCCTGGGCAGTGCCCTGCTGCTGGGAGGGGGCTGCAGGGCAGAGCTGAGCACACAGCGGGTGGGATGGGCTCTGGGGCACTGGCAGGGGGAGACCTGGGCACAGAGCAACAGCTCCTGGCAGGGACAGCCCCAGGCAGCAGAGACAGGGGCAAGGGCTGGGGGGAAACTGCCAACACGCCCGGGGGGAGGCTGCCTTCAGCCAGCTCTCCTGGGCTCCTCCATGGAGGTGTCTGCTGGGCGCTGTCTGCTGGGACCTGAGCGCACTCTCTCTTCACATCATCTCCTCTGCGGCACCCCGACTGCTGCTCTGCCGGTCCTGTGGGGCTTGCGAGCTGCCCCCAGCAAGGCACAGCGCTGCCGTCGGGTCCTGGGGAGTGCTGAGCCTTTCCTCGGGGGTGGGCAGTCTCCTCTCAGAGAGCTTTGCTTCTCTCGGGGAGGGGTGGTGTCCTGCTCTCTCCATCACAGCTCCATCTCTGCGCTGGGACAGGGAAGAGATTGCAGATCTGCCCTCTCAACCAGTGCTCCCCTCATCCCATATGAGTTCAGCTGTTTGGTATTTTTTAAAAAGTAGTTTGTGTGTGGAGTCATCTTGAAGGCAGATGAAACAAAAGCAGAGGGCAGATGGGCAAAACCCCGATGGACAGTGCAGCTCTGCTGACTCTGCTTTAAGCCAAAGAGAGCTGAACTCGTCTGTCCCGTCTGAAGAATCGTAACATGATTAGTCATCAAAATGAGGATTTCTACATTCATGAGATGTTATCATGGAAAATAAAAAGCACAGGCAAAAATTTATAAGGACATGCTAACCCTCTGCTCTGCAGCCCACGCTCTGGAGAGCCGTGAGTGCAAATATTGAACTTTTCCATTACAGGTGGATTACATCTGACACCCCTTGTGACGGTTGGAGCTGTCACAGAGCAGCTCCCTTGTACCCACTGCAGCAGAGCAGGGCTGACTCCTCAGCAGCACAGGGGCAGAGGTGCTGCTCCTCACACCACACTCAGCCAGCACCACACAGAGAGAAAAAATGCATTTCAACTGAGGGTGATATCTATGAAAAATGGAGTATATGGGCTCATAGAATTCTGTCCTGATTTTTTCCTGTCTTTTCCTTCCTTTAACAGAGCCCCCATAAAAGAAATATCTAATATCCAACAGCAGCTCCATCACCCACTTCCTCCTCCTGGCATTCACAGACACACGGGAGCTGCAGCTCTTGACCTTCGGGCTCTTCCTGGGCATCTACCTGGCTGCCCTCCTGGGAAACGGCCTCATCATCACCGCCATCACCTGCGACCACCACCTCCACACCCCCATGTACTTCTTCCTCCTCAACCTCTCCCTTTTGGACCTGGGCTGCATCTCCACCACTCTCCCCAAAGCCATGGCCAATTCCCTCTGGAACACCAGGGCCATCTCCTATGGAGGGTGTGCTGTCCAACTCTTTTTCTTTCTCATTTTTATTTCAGCTGAGTATTTTCTCCTCACCATCATGGCCTATGACCGCTACGTTGCCATCTGCCATCCCCTGCACTACGGGACCCTCCTGGGCAGCAGAGCTTGTGTCCGCATGGCAGCAGCTGTCTGGGGCAGTGGGTTTCTCTATGCTGTGCTGCACACGGCCAATACATTTTCACTGCCCCTCTGCCAGGGCAATGCCCTGCACCAGTTCTTCTGTGAAATCCCCCACATCCTCAAGCTCGCCTGCTCACACTCCTACCTCAGGGAAGTTGGGCTGATTGTGGTTAGTGCCTGTTTAGTCTTTGGGTGTTTTGTTTTCATTGTGGTGTCCTATGTGCAGATCCTGAGGGCGGTGCTGAGGATCCCCTCTGAGCAGGGACGGCACAAAGCCTTTTCCACGTGCCTCCCTCACTTGGCCGTGGTCTCCCTGTTTATCAGCACTGCTGTATTTGCTCACCTGAAGCCCACCTCCATCTCCTCCCCACTCCTGGATCTTCTTGTGTCATTTCTGTACTCGGTGGTGCCTCCAGCAGTGAATCCCCTCATCTACAGCATGAGGAACAAGGAAATCAAGAATGCCCTGTACAAATTATTGCAATACAATCTACTCACAATTAATATGGTGCCCATTATCCCACAAGGGTACCCACAGTATTACAGCAAAGACCAGGACTAACTTTTCTTCAATTGTGCATTTTACCTCATTGCTTTTCTTCTTGTTTTGTTGTTTTGTTTTCTTTTTTTTTTCATTCTGTTTTTTTATTATATACCTTTGATGTTACTGTTTTTGTTCTCGTGCTTGTTTTTTTTTTTTCTTTTCCTGGACCCAAAGACCTCATGTGCATAAGAATCACAGAATCACAGAATGGTCAGGGTTGGAAGGGACCTCTGGAGAGCATCTAGTCTAACTCCACTGCCAGAGCAGGGACACCTACAGCAGTGGCACAGGACGGCTTCCAGGCGGGTTTGGAATGTCTCCAGAGTGGGAGACTCCCCCACCTCTCTGGGCAGCCTGTGCCAGTGCTCTGCCACCCTCAAAGGAAAGAAGTTTCTCCTCATGTTAAGATGGAGCTTCCTACGTTCATGTTTGTGCCCGTTACCTTTTGTCCTGTCACTGGGCACCACTGAACAAAGACTGTTCCCATCTCCCTGGCACCCTCCATTTAACTATTTATACGCATTAATAAGATCCCCCCTCAGTCTTCTTTTCTCCACACAAAAAAAGCCCCAAGTCAGCTTTTCCTCATCAGAAAGTTGCTCCAGTCCCCTGATCATCTTTGTAGCCCTTTGCTGGACTGTCTCCAGCAGTTCCCTGTCCTTCTTGAACTGGGGAGCCCAGCACTGGACACAGTACTCCAGATGCGGCCTCACCAGGGCAGAGTAGAGGGGAAGGAAGACCTCCCTCGACCTGCTGGCCACACTCTGCTTGATGCCCCCCAGGATGCCATTGGCCTTCTTGTCCCCAGGGCACATTGCTGGCTCAAGGTCATCCTGTTGTCCACCAGGATTCCCAGGTCCCTTTCCACACAGCTGCTCTCCAGCAGGTCAGCCCCTAACCTGTACTGGTGCATGAGGTTATTCCTCCCCAGGCTCAGTACCCTACACTTGCCCTTGTTGAACTTCATAAGGTTTCTCTCTGCCCAACTCTCCAGCCTGGCCAGGTCACACTGTATGGTGGCACCACCTTCTGGCATGTCAGCCACCTCTTCCAGTTTTTTGTCATCAGCAAACTTGCTAATGGTACACTCTATCCCTTCACCCATGTCATTGATGAATATATTGAACAGGACTGCACCTGAGCTAGATCGAAGCTCCTTGTTTAGACTAGCTTAATAAAGAATCCAGCAGAAAATTAGTTGTATCAACTTCTGCATCTTCACATCTCCCCTGGAGCTGGGCCCCAGCATGCAAGAGAGGTTCAAGAGGCAAATGCCCAGCTGCCCCATGGAGGATCAGCCTTGGGGGCCCTTAGGGCTGCCCCTGGCTGCCTCGCTGGGCACTCTGTCTCTGCTGCCTGTGAGTCTGAGCTGCTGCTCCCCTTGAGCCATGGCCAAGGACAGCAGAATGAGGTCACCTTTTCAGTGCTGGTATCTCCTCACATCCACAGTCTTCTGTGCTCTTGCCTTTGTGTTACCCAAAAGGTCTTGTGGAACTTGTGACAGTCCTGTTGTCCAGACAGTGGCATCCCTGTGGCTGCAGGCAGGAGCAGGTCACGTGAACCTGTTTACCAGAGCTGGTCTCTGTGCAGGAACCACCATAATCAAAATGGTTTCTTAAGGGAGGGCCCAAAGGCTGAATGCCTCTTCCAAAGCTGGTGTCAGGAATGCACCCAGGGAACTGCTCCCTCAAAGGACCGTTTCTCTTCTTGAGACCTTGATGGATTTAGGGGGACAGGCTCAGAGTGCCAGGGGGATCTGTGAGGGACCAAGGACTGGGTGAAGACCTCCCTTCATGCTTGCACATGTCCGCTCAGACAGCAACTGGTCTTTGACTTATTTGCCCGGTGCTGTCCCACCTGCAGTGGGGCTGATGAAAGATGAGGAATCAGGCACTACCAGGAGAGCTCAGGGGATCTTCCGGGACAGTGCGTGAGTCTGGGTGGGCAGTGAGCGGCACCTCATAAAATGAGTGACCATCCAAGGTTGAAAATGTCAACCTGTGGAGCCCATAGGCTAAGAAGGAAACTTGAAAGCAATGACAGGTTGTGAGGACCCAGTAGGAAAAGGGACATAAGACTGGAGAGCAGTTCAGGACACCCTCTCAGAAAGCCTCAAGGGCTGGATCTAGTGCAGCCCTGTGCTGTCCTTTGTGCCATTGGAGACACCCTTTGGTCCTACTCAGCCCTGTCCTCTCTTCCTGAGCCAGGAGGGGAGATGGAACGGGGCTCAGAAGCAGTCATCCCTTTCTGGCTGGGTCTGCTGCCCACCCTGACCAGCATGGCCAGTGCAGGCTCACCTCATGGCCCCAGGGCACCACAGCCCCCTCCCTCTGCACAGCAGCACCACCAGCTCAGGGCCATGCAGGGATCACAGGGTGGGAACCAGGAATGTCCACCTGGGAAAGGATCTCTGGGGAGAAGGGGTGTCCAGGGGGAAGAGCAAGGGAGCATTTCTGTGCCTGCAGGGAGGAACCCATGAGAAGGAGAAAGCTCTTTCTGCAGCACCCACTCGGGGCAGGCTGCTCCGTCTCTGGAGCAGGACTCTTGTGCCGGCCTGGGGAGAGGGGCTGGCACTGAGGGGGCAGAGGCCGCCTGTTGTGGGCACCTCCTTGGCCCGAGATCAGGGCTCCTGCAGGTTCACGGACCTCCATGTCCTCCTGCCACGTGCAGCCTCCAGCCCTGGGGCTGATGGGGAGGCTGAGAGCCCTCTCTGTTCCCCAGCAGCTGCTGTGCCCTTCAGAGGGGCTGTGGCTGTGGGGGGAGCAGCCAGAGCTCTGCAGCACCCTGTGGCGGGCACGGCCATGGGGCCAGCCCAGAGGGGGCTGCTTTGCGGGGCTGGGCTGGGGAGAGGGCAGGGGAGTTGGGGAGAGCCTGGGAGGGGCTGGGCTGGCCTTGGACGTGCCCGGGAGAGGACACACACCCACTGGAGTGTGTGGTGCAGAGCCCGGTCTCGTGGCAGGGAGCTGAGACATGCGGGTGCAGGAGAGAGGAGGCCGGTCTGTGCCCTCGGTGCCATGGGCAGACTGGGAAGGTGCCCAGGGCATTCGTCACCCCCAGCCTCTCCCCTCGGCTCCTTCCAGCACTGGCCACTCGCCCCTGTTCATGGGGGAGGTTTGCTCTGTGGCCATCTCCTGCCTGAGTCCTTGATAGGCCAGCAGAAGGCACATGGCCTGAATGCCAGTTGTGAGGGTGTGTTGTGGTTTGGGCCGCACTGGGTACTGAAAGGAAAGACAGACGCTCTCCACCACCTCTGTCTCCAAGGAGAGGAGGGAGACAGAGAAAGAGACACTTGGGTTTAAAAACTAAACTACTGTCGTGAAAATATTAAGAATATAATAATAATTTAAAAGGAAATACTGTTATAGATACACTGTATGTAAAGTGTATTGAGCTCTCTGGATGATGATGACATCATCGTCAGGCACTGGGAAAGGCCCAGAATGGACTCAGTGCTGGACGGGAACTGGATTCCGGATCTGGATTCAGGAACACATGGATCGGGGTCAAAGGCAGATGGACAGAGTCCTCCTCAGACGTCGGCCATTGCAGAAAGGGGGCTGACCCTCTGACCACTCAGCTTTTACACTGAGCATGGGGCAGATGGGGTGGAAGATCCTGTTGGTCAGTTTGGGGTCACCTGTCCTGTCCGCTCCTCCGCGCAGGTGGGACCCCTCTACGCTCTTCTGCTTTTGACCCTCCAACGTGGCACGTAACCAAGTGAGCTGCCCTTGGCTGTTATAGCAATGAGCGTAAGCGAGAGCCTCTCTGCACACCATTGCGGTATTGTGACTCTGGAAACAGACACAGTCTGAAGAAGGAGCCGTTAATTTCAGAGAGTGCAGCTAGTTAGAAGAGACTTCACTGGGAAGTATAATTACGGAACAGAAAAATGGTTCTGTTTTACCTCAAACTAGGACAGACAGGGATCTTCAGAGCCTGGGTGGGTGCAGCTACACAAACACAGATGTCTTCAGTCACAGGGACACAGACGCCTGGTGCCCGTGCAGGTGCCCTGACACCCTCTATCAGCAGCTCCCAAGGGGCTCTGGTCTCCTGCAGGTCGTGTGTGACATTGGCCTGTCCCAGACCAACACCTCAGCTACACCGGGACCTCTACAGGTGGCCCTGGATGTCTGCGGTCAGAGCTGAACTCTGCCAGGAACAGCTTGCAACTTCTCAAAACACATGAGCACCTTTTCACCAACTGAGATGATGGTATCTTTTTTGTAAAATGGCAATTCTTTCCCACCGTGCCAGAATGGGAATTTCCAGGAAGTGTTTTAATCGCAGGAGAAGAAATCTTGGCCTTCCCCTGGACTTGCCTTGCAGGACTTTGCCCGTGCTCCTGTGTATTTAATCTCCTGACGCTTTCCACCTGTCCTGACAAAATGACCGGGTCTAAAGGCACCTTCTCAGCAGACCATCCGGACCGATGCCCTTCCCATTGCTCTCCAGTTTCCCCTTCCCCTTACTGCTCGCTCAGTCTGATCCCTCTCAACTACCCAGGTGCTGCTTGAGAGTTAGAAGCCCGCCCTTGTCTTTCAGCAGTCTAATGGGCTCTTCAGCCAAATCCTTCCGTGTCTTTATACCTATCATTTCCCATCAGTCTCTCTCCAATACTTCTAGTGACGATGATGACCCTCGCTGGAGGAGTTTCACCAGGTTGAAGAAGCCCACCTGCCTCAGCGTTCCAACACAGGGCACGTGCTCTAGGCCCCAGGGCTCAAAACCAGGAAATTCCACCTGAATTAAGAAAACAGGTTGTGGCACCAAGGGTGCAGGACACTGGCCCAGGCTGCCCTGAGAGGCTGTGGAGTGTCCATGCATGGAGATATTCAAAACAGACCTGGGCATGCTATTGAGCAACCTGCTCTGGCCGACTCCCTTTAGGCAGGGGATTGAAGTAGATGATCTCCAAAGACCTCTCTCAATCTACATGGTACTGTGAGGACATGAAAGTCCAGTGAAAGCTTTATGTCTAAGGTAGATGCTTGTGAGGTCCCTTCTGCCTGAGAAGGCAACAGGCCAGCAGCAGCCCAAGGCCTGGCATGTTATTGTGAGGTCACCTCTGCCAGAGTCCCAGATACCTGAACAGCTGACATCTGCTTTGGATGCTCATTTTGGGGCCACTGCTGTCTCTGCAGGTGGCAGGCCAACCCCAGGCTCAAGGCTGGGTTCAGTGCCCATGACGTCCTTCCTTCATGAGTACCAGACAGCCCAGCAGCAGGCCCATGGTTTGGATGTTAATTCTGAGGTCAGTGCTGCCACAATCTCTGACAGGCCAGAAGCAGGCAGATCACCTGGATATGGAATTGGAGGTCAGCGCTCTCTGAGTGCCTGAGAGGCCAGCACCAGCATCACGGGTGACCTTGGTGTTTGCAGGTCCTTTCTGCTTGAGTCCTTAACAGGTCAGCAGCAGGCAAATGACCTGAATGCCAACTGTGAGGGTGCTGCTGCTGGAGAACCTGAGAGACCATGAGCAAGCTCAGAGGTGTTGGACGTGCTGTGTTTCAGAGCACCTCTTAGGGCAGCAGAGGGTTGATGACCTGGCTTGGTACTCGTGAGGTCCCAACTATAGAACATGTCAGCAGCAGGAGTGTGTATGTAACATACAATATGTGCATGCCAGCATGTATGGAACATGCCAGCAGCAAGAGGTTACTTGTGAGGTCACCACTGCTTGGACACTGGACTGGCCAGTAGAAGGCCCGTGACCGGGATCTGTGTTTGTGAAATCATTTCTTTGTGAATATCTTTTTAAGCAAGGATCAGGTTTGTAGCTGTGTTAGGCGCCTGTGAGGTCTCTTCTTCTCAGAAACTTTCCTGGACTCTTCCCTAGGTGCTGGGATGCCTGCAGTAGTGTTCCCAAGGCTTCAGACAGCTTTTGCCTTCTCAGCAGTGAAATGTCTCTGCTTTTCTCTCCCCTGGGTTGGGATTTCTGGACTCACTGGAAAGATGCCCAGCAGAGCCAAGATGCCTGGTCCCCTAACCCCTGTCCTGGATGGGGGTCATGATGGGAGGTGTGGCACTCAGCATGCTGTGTGGTCCCCATCACTGCCTGGTGGGCTTGTATGCCCCATCCTCTGGAAGCCATTGTATTTCCTGCAGCAGCAGGAGCCCTTTCCCATTGCCCCTTAGATGGTTCTGTCAGGCTCCAACCCCCGAACGAGATCTATACTGGGACAAAGGGGCTCCTTTCTCTTTAGTCCCCACCCATGCACACCACAACCTGGACGTCAGATGAACACGCAAGGGTGCATAAATGTGGGAGCAGTGTGACCACCACATCGGCAAAGATGTTTCAAGGGTGCACCCAAACCCTTGGCTCAGGATCTGCCTTCCCAGGGCCTGGGGCTCAGGGCTCGGCCTTTGTGCTTCAGAAAGCCAAGGCAGGGTTTTCTCAGCTGCGCAGCTGCCCCCACAGGGCTTTTGCCTACCTGCAATCATGGCCTCCAGTTGTCTGCTCGAACGAGTCCCTGGGGGGGCTTTGTCAGTAACCACCCTCAGTGGGGCTCAGTCATACTTGAAGGCGCTTTTTCTCTGCTGACTGTGACTTCTTCATGAGAGGTTTGTGCAATCTCCTCTCAGTACTTGAGGTTCAAGGGCTCAGCAGCAAAAATGCCATGGGGCTTGTAACAGTGAAGAAAGTCCTGAAAAAACATGTCTCTTCCTGCCATTTTCTTCTGCTGTTGTACAGTTAATTGGACAGTTTCCCAGTGTACTTATGGAGAAAGGTATCAAAGAGCTTCTAAGAAAAAAGAGTGTTTATTTTCAAAATGGAGGAGAGGCTATAGCTGCACTCTCTGATTGATGTTGATCCAGGGTCTCTGCTGAGGAGATCTGGACTGGTCAGAGAAGCTGTCCCTTGAGGTCTGACACAGCATAGACAACCTTGCACCTCCCCAACCCCACCACGTCTCTCCTCAGCCACCTGGGACGTGCCTCGCTTTGCCTCACATCACACTTCTCCACCGCAGTCTGCAGCTGGAGGTTACAGCTCCTTTGCACCAGCGCCCACTGCTTTCCTTAGAGACCTGGAGGCACAAAGGCAAAGATGGACTTGTCCTTATTTCTAACAAACCAAATAACAGTTATAAGATTTGCCTCACAAAACACACTCAAAAACTCTATGTCAAGTACAAGCTGTCCCCAATGGGGTTCACCTTCCACAATGCATAACCATGCAAAAAATGGTTTAGACAGATGGAAATTATAAAATCAACAAAACTAAAGAGGTTCCTGAAGACTGATAGCCACAGATTTTGGAAAGACCCACAAGCTTTTAACTGCCTGAAGCTCAAAGCCGCAACTGGATTGTTGAGAGGTCCTGAATGATGAAAGAAAAAGGGGAAGAGAGATCTAGAGAGCAATCACAAGTGCTTCTGTGCAGATGCACTGCTGGAAAGGTGCCTTCAGACATGGTCGGTTTAGTTAGGAGAGGTGGAAATAAGTGAAAGATGAGGGAGATGAAATTCAGAGCCTGAAAGTGGGAGTCCTGACAAAGCAAATAGAGGGGAAGGTCCATAGGTCTCCTCTTGCTATCAATACACATCCTGAAAACTCCTCAATTCGATCTCATGGGAAAACATTGACACTTTATCAAAAGTATTCACTTGATTCAGCTGATGAGGTTATGCTCTTACACGATGGTTGGGATCTGGGCTTGGTCATCCTGCTTGACGAAGCACATTGAGGGCTTTAACAATGATCTTCACATTTCATTTTCCTACAACTTCCCGCTTCACCAGCTCCCAGGGATGGCAAACTTGTCTGCTCATTCCCTCCATGGTCTCTTCAGTGAGGGACGTCAGCAGGGCCTGCCAACACCCTCAGAAACCTGCAGGTTTGCTGCTTCTCCAGAAGCTTGGTCAGCCTTTCAGGAGCTGCAGTTCAGTAACTCGGCACCAGAGGGCTCATTCCCACACAAAACACCCGAAGGAACCAAGTCGGGGCCTAAATTTCCTTTAGTCTTCAGGTCTGATGTGGCTCATTAAAGAGATTTTGGGAGTGCAGTCAAAGTGAAAAGATGTCAAAGCAGAGAGACAAAGGGAATAACATGTTTGATTTTAACTAGCCCCTTTGGCATTCATGCCAATGCGTTTGGCTTAGAGGAATGACTTCAAGTAGAGTCGGCACCATCCAGAGCCATATGGATGGACTGGCACAGCCCCCGCAGCATCCCTTGCAGGAGGCACCCCCCCTCTCCTAGGCTGAGGCATGCATTCAAGATGCAAACCTCTGCAGTGCCCACTTGTCACAGGCCTCCCGGCAGAGGCTGACTCATTCCCCATGACCCTCCAAGCCTGCATCAGCTCTTTTGGCTTTTGCTCCCCAGCACTGCAATTCTCCAGCCCATGGCAGCTTTGGCTTTGACACCCTCCCTCCATGCTGGGCCAAGGGTTCCCAGTTCCTCCTTGGCAGCTGCCCCTGCTTCCACCTCCTGCCTGCTGCCTTTTGGCCCTGGCGCTCACTCACTTTATACCAGCAGCCTCCTCAGAGGCATGTTTCTCTTCATGGCTATTCAGAGAGATCCTTCCTGCCCTTGGAGGAGGCTGTCCTGTAAGGCCTATGAGATTCCCTGAGCTCCTTCACCCTTCAGAGCTGCTTCCCAGGGCACCGCTTGTATCAGTCTCCCACACACATCAAAGTCGTCTTCTCTGGAGCCTGCCCATCTGTGCTCAGCTGCTGGCCTTTCTCACTCCACTTTGGCACCTGGGACACCACTATTTCCTGGTCACGACAGCCAGGGCTCACGCTGATGATCACACCCTGACCAGCTCTTCCATGTTGGCCAGTACCTGGTCTAGGTGAGCACCACCCTTCCTGGCCCACCTGGCAGCTGTGATAAGAAGTCATCCCAAGATCCTCCAGACTGTTGGCACCCTGTTGCTTTGCCTGGCCACTGAATGCCAGGATACTTACGGTTCTTCATGGGAACCTGCTCATGCACCTGGAGGCTTCTCTGGGTAGATGTCAGAACAGTTTCAAAGGTCCCTTATGGAGGCTGAGTGCCTTTCTTTCTGGGATCATCACAGAGCAGCACCTCCTGGTGAAAAAACACCCTTGGATGCAAACTCTCTGGTCCTACGCACTGGTAAGTGTGCAGTTGGCTCATGTGAACCCTGGCTTGTTCCCCATCCACTGCTGGTTGTTCTCCTCCGAAATCCTGCCTCAAAGCACAAAGGCCTGGGAGACCTTGCTGGTGGTAACCGAGGAAAAGAGGACATCAAGTATCTCAGATCTATCTACACTTACTCCTACTAAATTCAGCAGTGCTGCTACATTATCCCTTGGGCTTCTTTAACTGTTCCCGAAGTAGCAAAAGCTCATCTTGGTGCCCTGGAATTCCTTTTGAGTTTGAATTGAGTTTTGATATGGACCATTGCTGGGTCTGGATGATGCTCTCCTTTAGGACAAGATGTATCCAGGCACACTGTTCAAGTTATTGGTCTTTTCACCAAGGGAGTGAGTGAAGATGCCTGTGTGATGCGCTTCATGTCCATGCAATGTGTGCCGCTGTGGGATAGGGAAGGGTCAGACCTTGCCCCTGAACAGACCTGGTGACTGATGCCTCTGACTGATGCCTCTGAGTGACAGCATCAGACAACAGAACAGACACCAAATAGCACTCTCTGCGATGCTGTCTGGGGCATCTGTGATGCATCCACCCTGAATGGGAACCGCTTTCTTCTAAGTCCTGTGTGGTCCATGCCAGCCTTGGCATCTTATGTAGCTCTCTGGGCCTAGGTTTGAACATGACATTGAGTAGCTGCCCCGAATTCTGTCAGGCAATGTGGGGCTGAACAGGGGAACAATGCCATTATTGTCACTGCAGATCTCTATGATTAGAGAGAGAACACAGAAAAGAATATAGGAGTTCTCTATCATAGGTTCTATGATTCTGTGGTTCTGTGAAAGGGCGGTCGATTGGAAGCTTGCTGAACACCTGGGGTCAGAAGGTTGTGACCAGAGATGCGCAATCCAGCTAGAGGTCATTTACTACGTCTGTACGTGGGGAGTCGACACTGGGACCAACGCTCTTTAACAACTTGGTTAATGGCCTGGATGGTGGGGCAGAGTTCACCCTCAGCGGGTTGCAGATGATATGAAACTGAGAGGAGTTGCTGCTACACAAGATGGTTGTGCTGCCCTTCTGAGGGACTGGAGCAGGCTGGAGAAAGGAGCAGAGGGGAACTTCACCAAGTTCAACAAGGGGAAATGCCCAGGCAGCAGTAACACCATTCAGCAGTATATGTTGTAGAATCATAGAATCATAGAATTGCTGAGGTTGGAAGGGTCCTTTAAGGTCATCAAGTCCAACCATTAACCTACCCTGACAAAAACCACTTCAAAACCATGTCCCCAAGTACCAAATCTGCCCTTTTTATAAACACCTCCAGGGATGGTGAATCCACCACCTCCCTGGGCAGCCTATTCCAATTATAAAAACCCATTCAGTGAAAAAGTGTTTCCTAATATTCAGTCTAAACCTCCCCTGACATAACTTGAACCCATTTCCTCTGGTCCTATCACTTGTCACCAGGGAGAAGAGGTCAGCCCCCACCTCTCTACAACCTCCTTTCAGGTAGTTGTAGAGGGTGATAAGGTCTCCCCTCAGCCTCCTCTTCTCCAGGCTAAACAACCCCAGATCCCTCAGTCGTTCCTCATAAGATTTGTCCTCCAGACCCCTCACCAGCTTTGTAGAGCTTCTCTGGACACGCTCCAACACCTCAATGTCCTTCTTGTAGTGAGAGGCCCAAAACTGAACGCAGTACTCGAGGTGGGGTCTCACCAGGGCCGAGTACAGGGGGATGATCATTGCCTCAGTCCTTCTCGCCACACTATTCCTGATGCAGGCCAGGATGCTGTTGGCCTTCTTGGCCACCTGGGCACACTGCCGGCTCACATTCAGCCGGCTGTCCACCCAGGTCTTTTTCTGCCAGGCAGCTTTCCAGACACACCACCCCCATCCTGTAGTGCTGCAGGGGGTTGTTGTGACCCAAGTGCAGGACCCGGCACTTGGACTTGTTGAAACTCACATCACTGACCTCGGCCCATTAGTCCAGCCTGTCCAGATCCCTCTGCAGAGCCAACCTACCCTCAAGCAGATCAACACTCACGCCTAGTTTAGTGTCACCTGCGAACTTACTGAGGGTGCATTCGATCCCCTCATCCAGATCATTGATAAAGATCTTAAAGAGAACCGGCCCCAGCACCAAGCCCTGGGGGACACCACTTGTGACTGGACACCAACTGGATTGAACTCCACTCACCACCACTCTCTGGGCATGGTCGCCCAAACGGTTTTTTACCCAGCAAAGAGTACACCTGGTCCAGGCCATGAGCACCCAACTTCTCCAGGAGAATGCTGTGGGAAACAGTGTCAAAAGCTTTGCAAAAATCCAGGTAGATAACATCCACAGCTTTTCCCTCATCCACTAAGTGGGTCACCTTGTCATAGAAGGAGATGAGGTTTGTCAGGCATGACCTTCCTTTCACAAACCCATGCTGACTGGGCCTGATCACCCTATTCTCCTGCATGTGCCATATAATGGCCCTGAGGATGATCTGTTCCATGACCTTCCCAGGCACCGAGGTCAGACTGACCGGCCTGTACTTCCCTGGATCCTCCTTCCTGCCCTTCTTGTGGATGGCTGTCACATTTGCCAACCTCCAGTCAGCTGGGACCTCCCCGGTTAGCCAGGACTTCTCATAAATGATGCAAAGTGGGCTGGTGAGCACTTCCGCCAGCTCCCTCAGTACCCTTGAGTGGATCCCATCTGGCCCCATTGATTTGTGTACCTCCAGGTGCTGAAGCAGGTCCCTCACCATTTCCCCTTGGATTACAGGGGATGCATTCTGCTCCCCATCCTTGTCTTCCATCTCAAGGGTCTGGGCACTCAGAGAACAACTGGTTCTACTGCTGAAGACTGAGGCAAAGATGGCATAAAGTACCTCAGCCTTTTCCTCATCCTTGGTCACGATGTTACCGGTCCCATCTACTAGAGGATAGAGATTATCCTCAGTCTTCTTTTTATTGCTAATACACTTATAGAACCTTTGTTTGTTGCCCTTGAAAACAGGAGCCAGGTTTAGTTCTAGCTGGGCTTTGGTCCTTCTGATTGTCTCCCTACATAGCCTCACTACCTCTTTGTAGTCCTCATGAGTGGCCTGCCCTTCCAAAGGCCATAAATCCTCTTTTTCTCCCTAGGTTGCAACCCTAGCTCCCTGTTCAGCCAGGCCGGTCTTTTTCCCCGATAGCTTGTGTTTCGGCACAGGAGGACAGCCTGCTCCTGCGCCTTTAAGACTTCCTTCTTGAAAAACATGCAGGCTTCCTGGGCTCCTTTGCCCTGGAGGACTGCTTCCCAGGGGACTTTGTCAACCAGGCTCCTGAAAAGCCCCAAGTCTGCCCCCCGGAAGTCCAGGGTAGCAGTTCTGCTGACAATTACGATAGATGGGACTCCTTGTTTTGAACTACAGAAATTCAACAGACCTCGTAAAGGAATAGTTCATCACTTTAGAGAATTATATTTTTGCGTGTGTGTGTATATATACATTAGAAGACAAATATAACAGTAATTTGAGTGAGACTGCACTTTTAGAGGACTCTAGTGTCTGAATTTGTGACTATATTTACTTTATAGCCAGCTGTGGTGTGTGGGTTTCGAGGTCTCAGCGTTTTCGAGCTCGCCCGGTGCGGGGACCTCAGGAGGGAGACCTCAGCACTCGACCCAAGCTGCCACCATGGTTATTTCATACCATGAGCGTCGTCACATTCAATATAGATTAGAAAGTTTGCTGCAAAGTTCATTCTCTCCCTTGATGGCTGCCATCCTGAGAACTTCTTCCCCAGTGCCAGATCCCCCGGCCCTCCCCCTCCTCCCGAAGCTGTAGCGCTCGCAGTGTCCCACATTTACTGTCCACTGCTGGGAGTGCACAGCTTCCGACTGATATCGTTGGCTGAGTGTAGTCTTTGTATATTTTGTATTGGTATCTGGATCCATATTGGTTCTTTGGTGTTAGTAATATAAATTATCCAATCTTTGTCTATTAAATCTGTTGACATTTCCACCCATGTGTTTGCTTGGTTTTTGCCTGATTCCCCTTCCTGGATGTGCAGGGGTCATCGGGTGACAGAGTGATTGTCTAAAGGACCATAAATTGTGAGGGGTTTCTCAAACCATAACACAGGCACAACTTTATGGTGAGGCTCTGGACTTGGTTTCTTCTTCCCCATTGCTCGGGGAAGCCGGGAGGTGGTGTGCGGTTTTCCTACACTCGGCCTTGCTCACCCTCAGACCCCACCACCCCCAGGAAGAGCCCTGAGCCACCAGTGAGGGGCAGGACATGCCTTCCCAGGGCCTGGGGGTCAGGGGTTGGCCTTTCTGCTGCATCAAACCAACCAAGGGGTTCCTCAGCATTACAGCCACCTGCACAGTACCTTTGCCTATCTGCAACCACAGCCTCCAGTTATCTCCTCTAACGAGCCCATGGGGAGACTTTGGCAGTAAGGACCCTCAGTGGGGCCAATCAAGGCTTCAAGGTACTTTGCTTCTGACTTGGACTGCTGGAGCACTTTGTTCAGTCTCCTCTCACTGTCTGAGGTTGATGGAGTCAGGGTCAAATACATCATGGGGCTCCTTAAAGTACAGAAAGTCCTAATGAGCTATTTCTCTCCCTGTCATTTGCTTCAAGTCTTCAATAGAGCTAATTGGAGATGTTTCATACTGTAATTTAGAAGGAAGATTTTAAAGAGAACCTAATAGAAAATATTTTTTTAATTTATTTCAAAGGTTCTTTTTATTAGCTTTTCAGTTATAGAAGAGGTGATAGAAGCAGTCAGCAGTTGATATTGATGCAGAGGGTCTCCTCAAGAGGTCTGGACAGCCAGGAAAAGCAGTCCCCTGAGGTCTGAGACTGTATGGACAGCCTTGCTCCTCACCTCCCCTTCCTCCCCATCCCTGTCATTGGCCAACTGGGATTTGCATC
This sequence comes from Vanellus vanellus, assembly GCF_965231255.1. Taxonomy (NCBI): domain Eukaryota; kingdom Metazoa; phylum Chordata; class Aves; order Charadriiformes; family Charadriidae; genus Vanellus; species Vanellus vanellus. Next base: position 1,004,399 of record NW_028128477.1, on the reverse strand, counting down.
ACTTTTCCTTACCTCAGACTTCTCCACTGAACTCTGCAGCGGGGTGTTACAGCTCCATTGCACCATCTCCCTCCTGCGCTCCTCAGAGACCTGGCTGCACCCAGGCGCAGGAGGAGTTTTCCTCTTTGCAAGCAGAGAAAAGTAAAGCATGATCAAGTTTGATAAACAATAAAACACCCTCTGCAACCAGATGCTCAGGACAAGCTGCCTCTAATGAGGTTGCTTTGCTACAAGGGATGATCTTATCAGAAATGCTTTAGATGGACAGGTACAAAAAGAGAGATATAAACGTAGTTACAGACTTGGCTAAAGGAGATAATTAGACGACGGAAAGACAGCCAAACTTGTAACTCCCTGAAGCTCAAAGCAGCAGCTGGATAGGTGACAGGAATCTGAATGACCAAAGAGGAAGGGCAGGAGAAAAGTGGAGTGCAATAGAAAAGGCCTTTGTCGAGACAGTCTGCATCTGAAAAGCTGAGTTTAGAAATGGTCATTGTATATAAACAGGTGATACAGGTCTGAAAGATGAGAGACATTCAAACCACTTTATTAACAGGCAGAATAGTGGCAATGAAGTCACAGGGGAAGATCTATACTTCTGTGGAATATAATTTTTGAAAGGTCATTGGATTTGTAGAGGTCTCGTGAGAGAGGACAATCAAGTGTTGGACCCAACTTTGAAGGAGGCCAAAAGTGCAGCTCAGGGAACTACTGGCCCAGAAAGCCAACCACATCCTGGGCTGCATCAAAAGGAGCGTACCCATAATGTGTCCTACAGCCCTAGGCAACAATCCCCGTAGTCCAAATGGTGATCCAGAGAGCTGCTCTCTGTGATTCTTCTTGATGGGTTTCACACCTGGGGCTGATGGCTGTTCCAGGGCAACCCTGGAAGGAGCTGAGCTGAGATGTTCGTTCCTCAGGAGTCTGTAATTGGGGTTTCCATCTGCCACTGTGCCTCTGTGCTCTTCTTGATTTCTGGAGATGGGCTCTTGATGAGCTGATGGCTCTGCTGTGGTGGGTCGGGGAGCAGGACATTAAGTGAGTTACACCCCTGACATTGCTTGTGCCTTCTTCAGTTGCAGATGAGCTTCTTATCACTCAACCTAAAACAATCCAATGAGAACATAAATCTCCTGAGACATCTGTGTTTGGTGGTTATATGCATATTCATTGGTATTATTTAACATAGGAGAGCAGATCATTGGAGTTGCTGTCCAGAAAGGCATCGTGATTGAGGGAAAAGCTATCGTGTTGCACGGGCAATGGCTTCATTCAGGGCCAGTGTCACAGCCTTGTTTCTAAGACTGTAGATGAATGGATTTAAGAATGGGTACAGGACAGTGTTCAGCAAAGCTACCATTCTGTTTGCCTCCAAGGAAACATCTCCTGAAGGATGCACATAGAGAGCAATGCAGCTCCCGTATACAATGGCCAAGGTGGTGAGATGAGAAGAACATGTAGCAAAGGCTTTTTTCCTGCCGGAGGCTGCTGGGAGGTGTAGAATACAGGAAAGGATGCCTATGTAAAATGCCAGAGTTAAACATAAGGAACCGAGAATGACAAATGAAAATAAAACCGAGTCTATTTTCCAAATCAGGCTGGTGTCAGAGCAGGACAATTTGAATAAGGGGGAGTTGTCACAAAAAAAATGATGGATCTTGTTTGAGCCACAGAAAGTCAGCTTGTAGAGGAGGACCGGACGGTAAGTCAAGAGTGTGATGCCCATGACCCAAGCAGCAAGAACCAGGTGGACGCAGAGCTGAGGCTTCATGATGGCAGTGTAACGCAAAGGCTGGCAGATGGCAACATAGCGGTCAAAGGACATGACAACAAGTAGAACAAACTCTGTACAGCCCAGGGCAAAATAGAAATAGGATTGGGCAAAGCAGCTGCTTAGTGAGATTGTTCTCCTACCAGAACCCAGGATCACAAACAATTTGATGCTCGTGGAGGACGTAAACCATATTTCCAGGAAGGACAGGTTGCTGATGAAAAAGTACATGGGGGTTTGCAGGCGGTGATCCACACACACGAGGAAAATGATGGTTGTGTTCCCCATCACTGTTGTCAGGTATATGAGCAGAAGGACCAGAGAGAGAAATAGCTGTAGTCTTTGATCAAGCCCCGAGAAACCCTCGAGGATGAACTCAGTAACTGCAGTTTCATTTTCTGGTCCCATGCTGAATTTCAGTTCATCCTGCCGAGACAGGAACACGGCACAAAGCCAAGTGTGATAATTTCATGGTCTGGATGACAAGGTCTGTCCTTCCTCTTCTACTTCTTTCCTTTCCTGCAGTCTTCCTATAGAACACAGAGATAGTCCTCCAAGCATTTCTCACACCCTGGCTTTTATGTTTTACATTTCAGTCCCCAGAGTATTTGTCATCTTCTTTCTACCTTTTTCAAACACTCACAAAGGGTTCTTTCTGCAGAACAGAAGATTTTAAAGAGGCTTTTAGCCATTTCAGCCCATTCCTGGGAAATTCCAAATTCACTCAGACCTATTGCAAACATCTGTCATACCTATGTGCCAAACTCATCTCTTCTATTGCACAAATGTTAAACATCAAATCAAATCAAATCAAATCAAATCAAATGTGTATGTTGAAAGCTCTTTTTTGTACTTTTCAGTACTTGCCTTTTTGGGCTAGGAATCCCTGAGGATTTGTTGATTTCAAACCAAGTAATATCAAGCACCTCTTTTGTAATCCCCTGCTCTCCTCCACAGATTCTTGCTCTCTTCTTGCTTTCTTCCGGAAAGGGGGAGGGGGTGGAATAGGGACCACATAGAACTTGTCTTCTTCAGTATTCTAAATAATGATTGAAATTTACCATGGTTCCACACACTCTGTCACACGGTCTCCTCTGACATTCGTCTGTGCCGAAATGCAGTGGTTTCCAAACAGCGGCTCATTGCTATTACTACCAAATGTCCTGACCTAAATGCAGGGCGAGAGAAGAGTGTCTGGAAGAGATTTGTAATCTTTCTTTGGCATGCCAGTTATGGGTTGGGAGGACCCAGCCTCTAGCATTTTCTCGTGTCTCCATTGACTGTAGAGGGAGCCTTGGGGAAGCAAGTTCTCATAGGCACCTGCAACAAAGTACATGAAACTCATTATTCAAGTCTCAAATCTCTGACTCATTAACTTACTGTTGTTTTTTTTTTACATCAAAATACACATCTAACAGAAGGAAGCACAAGAAAAAATACATGCAATGAAGACTGATGTTTTCCCCTTCATCTTTGCACTTGCTTTTAGACATAGAAAGAAGCAGAGCAGATGACCCCCAAAGTTAGGATGATTCAAAATGCAAGGGGAGGAGAGGGACGGAAGGAGATGGTGGGTTTGAAGCAGGGATGCAAAGCTTCTCCACAGCCTGTGTTGTCCCCGCAGGCTCTGTCCCAGGGCAGAATGGGTAGCACTCACCCAAGGAGTAAAATGGGAAGTTCAGTATAGGGCGGTGCCCCATGCTTGCATGGACATTTGAGCCTGGGGCTCAGGCTTGTCTTAGAACCCAATCGCCCAGCTTGTTCTTTGCCTCTAGTCTGGCACAGGGGAATTTCTGCACTGGCTTTGCCTGGAAAACTTTCTGAGGTTAAACCACTGGCTGGATGCGGCTCAGGCTCAGTCACCTACAGCAGGATGAGCATAGTGAGTCAGTGCAACAGAGGTCACAGTCCCAGTTTCCATTTTCTGGGTCAGTTCAAACACCCAAAGGGTTGTGTGTTCTTAATCTGTTGGGTGACACCTAAATTATCTGAAAATAAGAGGAGAGAGCAACGCTCATGTTTCATAGTAGCTGGTGCCCACGCGGGCTGCTCCCGGAAAAGGGACAATGCCGCAGAAGAAGCAGTCTCTACACCGGGCACAGAGGGTCCGATGGCATACAAGTTGGTGGGCTGAGCATGGATAGAGTTGTCATTGCCCAGCAGCTAAAGATAAGCATGGAGCACAACCAGGAGTTCGTAAGGACAGAATAGTATGAGGGGTTGCAAATGGCACTGCAGCAAAGGAAACACATCCCAACACATAGGTTAAACTCAGCTGGGCCCAGGAAGACAGAGGAGAAGGTCTGTGACTTGTAAGCAGCCACAGAGACTGCCAAACATGTTAGGGGAATGACCAAAGTGAACCAAATGGCCAAGAAGGACAAGGTGCTGAGGAAGGGATCCATGGGGGTGTGGTACTAGCAGCAGAGTCAAATGACGGCAATGGTGACTGCATTCCCCGTGACAGTGAGCAGATAAATCACCAGCAGCGGTGTGAAAAGGAGGACTTTCCACTCTGGAATGACTGGAAAGGTCTTCAGGAAAGATGGGGTACGGTTGTGAGGATCCATTTTGAGTACCCAGTCAGTTGAATGCATGACAAGGGTAACTAATACCATGTTGTGGTTTTGACCCTTCCTTCCCTTTTCTTGGGCTTCCTCTTCCTTCTTGAAATGGGAGACCAGAACTGCCCTCTGTAAGGATTCTGCTTTTCTCTGTGTTTTTACCCAGTGGCATGAAACAAATACTGATCCAGCCCACTTGTCTTCAGACTCAGGAAATGCCTCTCCAGCCTTGCTGGCTTGCATGGGTATTCTGGACTGCCAGCTAGGAACTGATATTTCTGGCAAAAGCTGTATGAATTCTGTTACATTTCTCATGGTGGTGTAGCTGGGCATCAAGCCTGTGCAAGTGTGCAGCCAGAGCACTTCAGTCATTAATCCCCTGGGTGGTCCAGGGACCCTCCCAACTCATCATCTACATCGGCAAGAGGAGACACTGGTCTGAGAGAGGGGATTGACATGGAACCAAAGGATTGAGTTGAGTCACCCCCTTCAAAATTAACCAGCTCCAAAATGAGCCAAAATGAGTCACCTTCAGAATTAACCAGCTCCAAAATGAGCCAAAATGAGTCACCTTCAAAATTAACTGCTGGACATGGCAGTGTTTGGTTAACAGTTGGACTCGATGATCTTAAAGGCTTTTTCCAACCTCGATCACTCTATGATTCTATGATCATTTCAGAAGCATCTCTTCTACAGACCCACGCAGCCATTGCAAAAGTCTCCTTGCAATTTCCGTTTAAGCCCTCCCTTGACTAGGATGCCTACAGCACCATAATCTGTGTATTGCTATATACATCCTGAAATCGGGACTCTCACATAAGTCCCTGTTGTGTGTAGCCCTGGAAAACTCCTTTTGAGTGTAAAGGAAAACAGAACCAGCAGGAAAGTGGTTTGGCAACAAAATAGGAAAACAGAGCAATGGGGAAAAAAGGGACCGTGTGAGTGGAAACAGGTTTCTAGTCAGCAGGCTTCTCTGATGGAGCCCTGCAGTAGCCTGTGTCCCGTGTTCTCATTGGAGCCGATTTCCAACTACCTTCTGTGCGGGCGCATCCTCTGTTCTTAGTGGGCATGTGTGAATGGCAGTGAACTTCAAGCTGGAATCACCGGTGAGGAGGATACGAGGTCTGTCTTCCAGCAACTGGAGCAGGGCTGCAAACATCCTGGACTCCAATGCCTGGGTGCAGGCAATGAGGAGACCATGAAGACCAGGGTCCAGCAGCTGGATAGAACCAGTGCGTAAGGCAGACCTGGGTCTTCTCCTAGAGAGACTCATGGGCTGGAGAAAGCTGACTGGCTCTCTCCTGCCCTCTGCACAAGGCTCACTGGGCCGTGCTGACCATAGACCTCAACGTTGCAAGAGCTGAGGAACTCCTGGAGGAGCAGCATGGTACAACTTGGCAAAATGGGCTCTGACTCCTTGCCTGGCCTGACTTTCCAGACTGTACCTGCACAGGTTGATCAGGACACACTTCTTCAGCTGCCACCAGCCTCAGGTAGGCACCAGTGAGGACCCTCAGCTCCCTTCAGTCAGGGGAGCAGTGTCTGGAAGCAAGCTGTCTTGTAGAGGAAAAAGGTGGCCAAGGTGTCTGGGAGTCACTATCAGAACCCAAGTGGGAAAGGAAAAATGCTCTTGTTTTTGACAGAAAAGCTCATCTGGAGTTAAAGCGTGGGTCAGACCTTAACTAGAGCCAAGAGTGAACGTAAATATCATCCAGGAAAAAATTCCTTCAGGTGCACTGGCTCAAACCAGATCACTCACAGAATCCCAGGATCACACGGGTAGGGTTTTGGAGGGGGTCTCTGGAGATTGTCTTGTCCCACCCACCTGCTAAACCCCCCTTCAGCTAGTGTGCCTGAAGGGTGGTGGGATATGCCGAGGGAGGGCTGCTCATGGGCCCCTCATCCCCCCGCTCTGGCCTCACACACATCGAAAGCCACCAACAGCTGGGGCACATCTGGAGCAAGGCTTCATGTGTGATCAGAGATGGATCTGCAGAGACCCCCACCAGGAACGGCTACAACCTTACAGTTACAAAAGGACTCTGCTTGTGAAGAAACCATTAGCCTTGGTAACTACATGGTTCCATTCTTATGATGCAAGTGGATGGAGACCTCTCTTATGAAGAGAGGCTGAGAGAGTTGGGGTTCTTCAGTCTGCAGAAGAGAAGGCTCCAGGGAGACCTTACAGTGGCCTTTCAGTACTTAAAGGGGACCTACAAGAAAGCTGGAGAGGGACTTTTTACAAGGGCATGTAGTGATAGGACGAGGGGGAATGGCTTCAAACTGGAAAAGGGGAGATTTAGATTGGATATGGGAAAAGAAATTCTTCGCTCTGAGGGTGGTGAGACACTGGCACAGGTTGCCCAGAGAAGCTGTGGCTGTTCCATCCCTTGAGGTGTTCAAGGCCAGGCTGGATGGGGCTTTGAGCAACTTGGACTGGTGGAAGGTGCCCATGGCAGGGGGTTGGAACAAGATGATTTTTAAGGTCCCTTCCAACTCTAACCATCCTAGGAGTCTATGATTCTATAACCTGAAACGGGAGATTCTGACCTGGAACAGGAAGAACATCAGACAGACAGACATTGGAACAAGTTGTCCAGGCAGGCTATGGAATGTCCACTCTTTGAAGTTTTCAAGACCCTACTGGGCCACAGCCCTGACCACCAAGTCTGACTCCACTGGAGACAATGCTCTGTGCAGTTGCTACCCTAAATGATGTCTCAGGGTCCTTCTCTCCCTTTTCACTCAGAGGAGAGACCTGAGGGGTCCACCTGTCATGAGGAGCAAGTCAGCAGAGCTGAACCTAAGTCAGCTCCCTTATCCTAAAGCTGGAGCCAAGCAGAACCCTGTGCACCATTCCTCTAGGAGGGTGGAGTCCTAACTGTCACTCTAGATCAGCAGCTGAGCTCACTTTAGCCCCCACCACAGAATCACAGAATCACCGAATAGTCAGGGTTGGAAGGGACTTATGGAGGTCATCTAGTCCAACCCCCCCTGCCAGAGCAGGGTCACATACAACAGGTTGCACAGGACAGCGTCCAGGCGGGTTTTCAACATCTCCAGAGAGGGAGACTGCACAACCTCTCTGGGCAGCCTGTTCCAGTGCTCTACTACCCTCAAAGTGAAGAAGTTCCTCCTCATGTTAAGATTGAACATGTTCAAGCTTGTGCCCATTACCCCTTGTTCTATCAATGGGCACCACTGAAAAAAGACTCCTCCCATCCCTCTGGCATCCTCCCTTTAAGTATTTGAAAGCATTAATAAGATCCCCTCTCAGTCTTCTTTTCTCTAGACTAAAGAAACCCAAGTTCCTCAGCCTTTCCTCATATGAAAGATGTTCTAATCCCCTAATCATCTTCGTAGCCCTTTGCTGGACCCTCTCCAGCAGTTCCCTGTCCTTCTTGAACTGGGGAGCCCAGAACTGGACGCAGTACTCCAGATGCGGCCTCACCAGAGCAGAGTAGAGGGGGAGGATGACCTCCCTCGACCTGCTGGCCACACTCTTTTTGATGCACTCCAGGATGCCATTGGCCCTCGTGGCCACCAGGGCACATTGCTGGCTCATGGTCATTCTGTTGTCCACCAGGACTCCCAGGTCCCTTTCCACACAGCTGCTCTCCAGGAGGTCAGCCCCCAACCTGTACTGATGCGTGGGGTTATTCCTCCCCAGATGCAGTACCCTACATTTACCCTGTTGAATTTCATTAGGTTCCTCCCTGCCCAACTCTCCAGCCTCTCCAGGTCACGCTGTAAAGCAGCACAGCCTTCTGGCGTGTCAGCCACTCCTCCCGGTTTAGTGTCATCAGCAAACTTGCTGATGGTACACTCTATCCCTTCATCCAGATCATCGATGAATATATTGAACATCAAATAAAGCACCCTGGCCTCTGGGGAAGGTTTGGGTTTCCCCTCTCCTTAAAGGGCAGAGCCTGGCACCCCTGTGGGGACTTATCCTGTCCCACATTCCCAGTCTCCTTAGCTTGGAGGAAATCACTCCTTCCTCCCCAACAACCATTCGTGGAGTCTAGAAGGAGAAGCTGTGAGGAGCATCTCATTATAGTTCTGCTCCGTGAGCTGGAAGAGATCACGGCTCATTCCCCAGCTTGTTTCCCCGCCTCCGAAGAGCACAGAGGTCCAAGGGAGGGCAGCTCAGGGCTTTCATCCCCCCAGGGCTTCACTTGCACAGGGCTCACTTTCTGTGACACAGAGAGTTGAGCTGCAGCAGGAACCTTCAGGAGCCTCTTCTATAAACCCGGGAGGCACTGCAGAGAAGGGGATATTCAGGTGCTGCTGAAGACTCTCAGAAGGAGATGGTGACAGGTGAGTGCAAGGACAGAGCAGTGACTAAGTCATGGGTCAGGGTCTGCAGGCAGAATTGGAAAGGGGAGGGTGGAATGGAGAAGAGGCAGGAGATAGCCCCCGACCTTGCCTTTCATGCTCCATTCCCCTCAGAGGAAGGGCTGTGACATCCTGCTGGGGACTACAGGTAGGTGCTGGGTTTGCTGAGGTGGGTGTCATTAATGTGCCAATGGCTCTTTGCACAGCGGCCAGTAGAAGTGGGGCCATGTGTCTTGGTACAGCCCTGTCCTGCATGTCTTCTTATTCCAGCTCACTCTTTCCTCTGGATACCCTCCCTGGGTCCTTGACACCACTGAACAGATACAGGCAGCGTGGTTGTCAGTGCAGAGACAGAGCTGCGGGGCATCAGCTGATGGGCACTCGGACACCTCCGTGGACATGAAGAGGTTGGAGAGGAGGGTATGGGGCCAGCGTGCCAACACACGTCCTTTAATGTCTCAACTCTTATTCTCTCTCTGTCTCTTTCTCCATCTTGCTTGTGTCTTAGGGCTTCACCTCAATGCCTCAGCTCTCTCACAGCTGTCTCTCAGCCATCCACATGGGGTGTGATTTACTGAGAGCACTGGCTCTGGGGCACCCTCCCCATGGAAGCACCTTCTGGAACAACGCATCCCAGTGTAGGTGCACTAACTCACTGAGTCAAAGGGCTCCTCCATCCCAGGAACTCTCTGGGCTGTCCAGGTGCCTGCCTTGGCCATCTCCAACTCTGTAAAATGTGTGAAGTTTGAGGCAGAGCATCATCAGGGACAGTGTTTTGTCTGACCCGAGTGTTATGGAAGCCCGGAGAGGTGGTGTGGGCTTTCTCTTTCAGCCACAGGCGTTCCCTGGGCAGGCAACCAGGTGTGTATCAGGAATTTACTGGAAACCTGTGCTTCATGAGGATCCTGCACCGCCTCAGCCCCCACTCACCCCCAGGACACTCTTGTGTCTTCATTGCAGTGCTGAACAGGGAGCCCTGAGCACTCAGGTGGCAATGCTGAGGTCCAGGTGCTGCGCTGCTGCAGGGAGGCAGCCCAAATGCACCCAGAAATGTAAGGTGAGGAGGAAGAGATGTCCAGCAAATGATCGTCACCCCTGTCTTTTTTGCCTCCTCCTTGTGCAACATCGCTTTTCCTCATTTGGCTTAGAACCTCAGGGACCTCTTCTCTGGAATCCCGTTTTTCCCACCCTTCTCTCCCAAGTTCATATCTGCTTGTGAGTGTCCTGGCTAACAGACCCTTTGCAGTGCCTTCAGCTACCAAGCTAGTAAGTCCTGGCCACTCTTGGTCAGTGGAAAGAGATGGCCTGTCCAGGGACAGAATTGCGTCATCAGAAAGCAAATGTTTCAGGGAGTTGAGACCTCTAGCCCTCTTCGGTGTCCATTCTTCCTCAGTGGAAAGAAGCTGTCTATGGCACGATGCGTTCCCCTAAAGGCTTTTTTGCATGATGGAGTTTTCCTCTCTGGCCCATCTTTCTGTTGCTTGAAATTTGGCTAAAACCTATGCTGGGTACTCCTGGCAATAACTTCACGCATCACAATCTAATATGATCAAATGAACATTCTCTTTCATTCCACAGAAATAGGCACCTCGATGCGGCAACTCACCTCTCTAATCAAAGGAGATTCTTCAAAGAAGAGCAGTTTGGCCCTCTCAAAGAACCTTTTCTTGCCCTTTCGCCAGGAATGATGCCCCTAAACCAAGTCGGAATTCAGTCAAATGGGGGAAAACCTCCATGTTGTCTCTGGCAGTGACTTCTTCCCAGTTCATTTTCACAAAAATCACAGAAACACATGCCCTTCCCCAGGTTCCCTTCCTGCCTCATGGGGAAAAGAAAGTCCTACAGCACCTCATGGAGAAAGAAGAATGGGACAACCAGACCTCACCAGTGGTGTTCCTCCTGCTGGGATTGAGTAACGTCCCCAAGCTTCAGGTGCCTCTCTTCATCCTCTCTCTCATGATCTACATGGTGACCATGTTTGGCAACATCCTCGTTGTTGTGCTGGTGGTGGCACATCGGCATCTTCACACTCCCATGTACTTCTTCCTGGGGAATTTATCCAGTGTAGAAATCTGCTATACCTCCACTATCCTGCCCAGGCTGCTGGCCAGCTTCCTAACCAGGGACAGAACCATTTCTGCTCAAGGCTGCATGACGCAGTTCTTTTTCTTTGGCTGTTTTGCAGGTGCCGAGTGCTACCTGCTGGCCACCATGTCCTATGATCGGTACTTGGCCGTATGTCAACCCCTGCTCTATGCAAGCCTCATGAACTGGAAGCTCTGTCTCCAGCTGGCGGCTGGGTCCTGGCTAGCAGGATTACTGATGTCTACCATAGTCACTGGACAATTTTCCAAGTTACACTTCTGTGGTCCCAATGCAATTGATCACTTCTTCTGTGATTTTGCCCCGTTGCTAGAGCTCGCCTGCAGTGACACCACCGTGCTTAGACTGGTGACTTTCATAATCTGTTTTCTGGATGTAGTCGTCCCGTTTGTAGTCACTTTGGTATCCTACATCTGCATCATAGCTGCGATCCTGAGGATTCCGACCACCATGGGGAGGCAGAAGGCCTTCTCCACCTGCTCCTCTCACCTCATGGTGGTCACTGTTTTCTATGGCACCCTCGTCGTTGTCTATATGATACCCAGGACAGCCTCACTGAGGCAGCTCAATCAAGTGCTCTCCTTTTTCTACACCATCCTCACGCCCATGGTCAATCCTCTCCTCTACAGCCTGCGGAACAGGGAGGTCAAGGGGGCTCTAGGAAATGCACTCAGAAAAACTGTGGCCTGCCTCGAGAGCTCATACTAGTTGAGATCCACCAGGAAGACACAGGTTGTGGGTCTCCTTTGACCAAGCATGGACAATTCGTAAGTGCATATTTTGTGTCCCAGGTCCATCTTTAGAAGTGCAGAATCTGTGGACTGGTTGTGGAATGAGAAGTGGGAGAGATGAATTTGTGTCTTAAAGAAATACAGGTCTGGTGTTGAAGAGTGTCAAATCTTCCCTGGCTTGCTTCCTTCTTTAAAGTAAACACGATTGTGATCCTGCAGGCGGGAGCTGTGAAATGCCACACCTGCCCAGGAGTGGGAGAAAACTTACGCTAAACATTCTGTTTCCTCTTCCGTTACCCAGCCAAGCTGAGGGCTGCCATTCTTGCATGCCTGGGACTCCTCAGGGCACCTCCCTATTGGCAGTGAGAAGTGGGCAGCTGAATCAAGCCCCGCTAGTGGACACGTCTAAATTCCAGTAGATGCATGCCAGCCCTCGTGTTCTCTGGGCTTCCTAGCAGAGGACAACTGTGACAGCTAGTCTGACAGGGTCACCCCCCCGAAAGAAAAACCAAGATCCATCTTCAGAAGACAGGCAAACAAGCTGGGTCTTGGCTTCCCAATGTTTGAACACAGCAATCATGACTTTCCCCCCTCTTTCCTTCTCCTAATCTGCCTCCCCCTCTCCAACCCTCCTCTCCCAATATCTTTACTTTTTTGTTTCCCACTGGCTGACTGAGGTATGGCAAACTCAGTCCTCCTGTTTTCTTCTTTCTTGCATGAGAGAACAAGGTCAGCTCCTGAGGCTTGACTGAGTACACACACCCCCAGCAGCGGGCATGCCCCATTTCCTGCCCTGAGGCATGCACACAAGATGGAAATGTCTCCATCATCCCTGATTTGCGCAAGGGCCTTCGGCCCTGACATACTGCCACAACACACTTATTCCTCCTCCAAGCACAGACGAAAATTCCTTCCCACTTCCAGGCTCAAATCACAGTTGCAAGAATTTGCTGCCCTTCAGAAGAGGCCTTGAGCTTCTTGGATCTTCTTGGTGCTCACGGCAATGTTCTTGGCTGCCTCCAGGGTTGATGGGCTTCTTGTCTATAGCAAGGACATTATGACAAACTTTTAGGAAATGTTTGCTTTTCTGTCATTCCGACATGTAGAAAGAGTAGACATAGAAAAGAGTGAAATACACGGAAATGGATGCTGAGCTAAGGGACAGTAAGAACCAGGTGAGACACCCCCATAGCTGTGGCTTCCTGGCAAGAAGTCCATCCTGCAAAGGGGCTCCAGCCTCTGCCGCTCTGGAGTGGGGAATCAGCAGTGTCCATGCCACCTGGGGACACAAACAGTGACTTTTGAAAGACCACCCTTCCTCTGAACTGCTTTGGATTTGTTCTTGAGGATGGGGTATCACGGCTCACGCTGCAAATACTGATTTCACTGGCACTGCCCAGAGCAGCTGTCCAAGATGCAAACTGCTGCATTTAGATTTAGGCAGATTAATGTTTGTGGGTGACTTTGGATTGTTTTTTTGTGATTGGTTGGGCTTTTGTTTAATTTTGGGGGAGGGTGTTACATTTTTTAGATACTGATAGGGAAGTCAACCTCCTGAAGGATTGTTGGAGGATTACTGACAGAAGGCCCCGCATTTCTTGCATCTCAAGGCATGAGATGCCAGAGGCCAAGGGAAAGATGGTTTGGGCACTACCTTGTGCTTTGGGGAACAGATATGTGCTCCCCTCTCGCAACACCCTGCTCTCCTCAGTGAGGGCTGTGAGAAACTCTGCCAACCAGGTCTGAACTCACATTTGTCTCAGGTAACTTATGTCTAACTGCAGCCAATGTGGTCCAGCCAGCTCAGGATTTGAGTTTCCATTGGAGGACAAATCATTTCAATTCACACTTCTTTTCCATCTTCACTCTGACACTGAATGTTGTGTGACACAACTGTCCTGGTTCTCCGGGCAGGATGGGCAAAAGTTTGATACCTGAACGGGAACTTTTGCCCTTGCTGGAAATAGGAATGCAGCAGGCTCGAGCCAAGAGACCCAAGAAACAAAACTTCCCATAGGGCCAACTAATGAAAACGTGCCACAGGCTGTGGGACCTTCTCTTTACTGACAGAGAATTAGTGAGTCTGGAAAATACAGCTTCACCTATTTTTCCCTTTCTTTGTAACTTGGCTCTCAGAATTTATGTAGAATAGAATCATGGAATCATAGAATCATAGAATCATAAAATCATGGAATCATAGAATCATAAAATCGTGGAATCGTTTAGGTTGGAAGGGACCTTTAGGATCATTGACTCCAACTGTTAACCAGGTCCACCACTAAACCATGTCCCTCAGCACCACCCCAACATGTCTTTTCAATACCTCCAGGGATGGTGTCTCAACCCCTTCCCGGGTAGCCTGGTCTAATGCTTGATAATCCTCTCAGTCAAGACGTTTTTCCTAATGTCTAATGTAAACCTCCCCCAGTGCAACTCGAGCCCAATTCCTCTTGTCCTATCGCTTGTTACTTGGTAGAAGAGACCAAGCCCCACTTGGCTACAACCGCCTTTCAGGTAGTTGTAGAGAGCAATAAGGTCTCCCCTCAGCCTGCTTTTCTCCAGGTTAAAAACCCCCAGTTCCTTCAGACACTTTGAAGCTGCTTTGCCACTTTGAAACTGTCTCTGAAAAACTAGCTCAGGATACATTTTTTATATTTGATTGAGCCCCAATTAACGTGCTGCATTTAAGTGAGTTTCCATACCTGGAGCAGCTTTGCACAATGTCTGCTCAAAGAGGAGAAATAGCTCAGCCTGCAGTTGGAAATGGGTGAAGCTGGGGGCAATAAATGTGTTGCTTCAGATAATATTTGGTACGCATAAAATACAAAAAGGTTGTGAAGGTGAATGGGCAGGAAAGAAACGGAAAACTGGTCACCCAGTGGAGCTCTGCAAGAGGAGGATGGAGCTGTACATAACATGAGGCCATATAAGTGGGATCAGCATGAAGAGAAGACAACTTTTGTAGGGAAGATGTTTCAAGGGAGTACCTTGACTTCGCCCAACTGCAAAACTGAGTTTGGGCATAGGGCAGAAGTGACGGACAGAGTTGTCCTGGGTTAAAAGACCTTCTCTGAGAGAAGGCTTGTGGGATTTTAGTTGGAGAGATTTGAGGCAGTCCTTTCAAGATCTAAGGTGGCTGAGCTTTGGAAAGAAGGAAGAATCAGAATGCATCTCAAGGATAGTTTGGAATTAGTTGTACTATCTTTTCTCTCTCTTATAATGTAAAGATTACAGTAGTGTCCTTAAGTCATCCATGCTCCATATCTTTGTTCCCTCCTTTTATGAAGAGAGGGAGGTGGAATAGGGGAGTAGTTTCTCAGGCCGATGGAAAGATCCCAGGTTAGTGAAAAGGCACAAAGACAGGCAAATCGGTGATCACACCAGAAGATTACCTGTGTTTCCATTCTCGGAAGTCCGAGCTGTGCAGCAGAGAGCTCAGAGCTGCCTTCATCTGCCCCGCATTCCAGCATGGAAAATGAAACTAATCTAGTCCAAAGGTTGGGTTTGATTCTCTTCACATCCTAAAGCACCACATGGGGCCGGAGACAGGCAGGACACTGAAAGAGGAATCACACTTCCCCACTTCCCTGGACAAAATCTTAGGTGCTTGTGGGAATCTCAGGAGGCATGGCATACCGATTTCTGGGTTCAACAAGCTGGTCAAATGCCTTGTCCCCGTGTCTGTAATGGCGTCTTTGATGTGTGGCTCTCGTGTGCAGACTCTGCACTGGGACGCTGCTGTGTCTTGAGCAACCTGCTCGACCTCAGAGCTAGCCCTGCTTGGAACTAAAGGTCGAAGTAGAGACCCACTGATCACAGGACAGTTCCACCCTGAATTGTCCCATGAGCATCTGCTGTAGCCACCCTCACATCCAGGCTCAGGGAAGGGCTGTAGGGAAAGGGTTTGCTGGTGTCTGTGGTCCAGGCTCCCACCAAAGGGTGGGAAATAGCCAACCTCAGACTCTGGTCGGTTGTGACTGTGGAGCTGAAACCTGAAAACCTCCAAACATGGAGATCAAAGATCCTCTGGGAGGGTCCCGCTGCAGTGCAACACCACCCTCCTACTCAGTTTTCACTCTTATGTCCTCCAGGTCATTATAAACATTTCAAACAGGGCAGGTTATGATATCGACCCCTGCAGGACCCTACTGGCGAGATACCTCCAGGCACAGTACCACACAGGAACCACGAGCCTCTAAGCCCAGCAATTCAGATCGTATTTTACCCACCTGCTTATCTACCCATGCAGATTCTACTGTCCTCAGTTAGAAACAAGCTGGGGGTGATGCTGAATGCCTTTCTGACTTCCCAGTAAAAGTTACCGCTCTCTCTGCCCAGCAATCCTGTCCTTTCAGCACAGAAAGCAAAGAGGATGGCCAGGTGCGATCTGCTTTGGGTAAATCCCGTCACCTTCTGTTTCAAACACACAGAAGAAGTCCCTGAGTGGACATGCTCTGGGGCACAGCCTTCAGCTCCCCTGCTAATTCTTTGGGGCATGCACGTTTTGGGCGCTGCCAGTGAGCAGACAATTCCCCCAGTCTCCGTGATCTTCCAAAGACAAAGCAGAGTGACCACTGTGACACTGGCTGCCCTCTCAGCTCCCTCAGTTTCCACCTCTCCTGTCCATAGACTGGTAAGGATTGTGTTTGCTCGAGGACTTGACCCCAGCCGTTGCTGGTGGTTCTCCTGCAGGTTCCATCCTTGAGCCCGAGGCCTGGGAGACCTTGCTGGGGCAGACTGAGGCGAAGAGTACATGGAGTATTTCAGATCTATCAACACCTGTTCTTATGAAACTCAGCAGTGGCCACACAGTGGCTTTGTTTCTCCTTGAACTGTTCCTGAAGGAGTAAACACTCATTCTGGTGCCCTTGAATTGCCTTTCAGGGTTAGATTGAATTGCCATCTGGACTGCAGCTAAGCTTGAGTCCTTGAAGACCAGCTGGACTGAGCTCTTGCACAATGTCACAGCTCTGTCTACCACAGGAACGGCTCCAGCTCGTCCTGTCTGTGCCCCTGGCTGAGATCATTGCTGCACGTTTGGGCTGAAGCCCCCCCAGCTGTGGCACCAGGCAAGCGGTGACTTGCCATAAGGACTCCTGGTACCAAGAGTCCAAGACAGTGTGTGTGCTACTGATGGGACAAGAAGAGGAGGTACTCGTGCCCAGCTCTTCTTCAGCTGGGAGAAATGACACAGATGGAAGTAAGTGTCTCTGCACAGCTGAGGGAGGGAACATCAGAGATTGCATCAGCCTTTTTCACAGGTGGTTTCCCTGGAGCCCCAGGGACACCTCCAAGGAGGAGCCCAGAGGGGACAGAGAGAGTGGCACCGTGGGCTGGTCCTCTGCTGCTGAGCTGGGCCGGGCTGCTGGGCCGGAGGGAGGTCCTGGCAAGTGGGCAGCGCTGCAGAGAGACAGCTCTGCCCAGGAGCAGGGCTGGGGGCACTGCCTGCAGAGGGGAGACCTGCGAGGCAGAGAGAGCTTAAAGGCAGTTGGGAGTGGGGGGTGCTGAGAGCTCACTGGGGCAGAAATATTCACCAGCTTCTGCGTGGTAAGTCTTGGGGTGCCGGGCAATGCAGCTCCAGTTCCTGGAGGGATCTCCTCAAGCTGGTCCATCTGAGAGCTGCTGGGCTCTGTCAGGAGGACTCTCTCAGTTTCTGTGCTGTAGAGGAGGAGGATGTGCTCCAGAGCAGGGCTTCCCTGCTGCCCGGTGAGAGGGACAGGGCCCGAGGGCTGCCTTCTGCCGGGGATGGTTGTGGAGGTGTGCGTAGGGGTGTGCAGGCAGGGGTGGGCAGGGCTGTCCTTGCCATCAGGGTCCCTGCACCCCAGGGGCTGTGTGCCGGGGCAGGGACTCTGCCAGGGTCAGCTCTCCGCCTGCCCGGGGAGTTCCCACGGAGCTTCTGTGGGGAGAAGCAGTGGGTGGAAGGAGTGACTGCCAGCAAGGCAGATGCCTTCTGTTGCTGAGATGGACCCGTGTGGGTCAGGGCTGCTCGGGATCCCCATCACCCCCAGGACATTTCCAGAGGGCCCTTTTGAAGAAGGACATCGAGGCACCTTTCCCCTGAAAGGGAACAAGTCTGTGCTGTGGGATTTCTCCTCTCAGCTGCTGGGTGGGCAGTGGGAGGTGGGAATGGATTTCTCCTTTACGAAGAAGGCACAGAGACCCCCATTCTCGTTAGCACTTCCCTGAACCCCTCCTGAGCCCCCGCACACCCAGAGATGCCCCCGGGCAGCGCTGTGCTGCCAGGAGGGGTCTGCAGGGCAGAGCTGAGCACACAGCGGGTGGGATGGGCTCTGGGGCACTGGCAGGGAGGAGACCCGGGGGCAGAGAAGCAGCTCCAGGCAGGGGCAGCTCCTGGCAGCCCAGACATAGGCAGGGACAGAGAGGGAGCTGCTGCCAGAAGTGCCCAGGCAGGGGGGATCCTGGCACCTCCGGCCACCCCATGACCTTCAGACAACTTCTCGGCAGGAAGCCTCTGCTCTCCTCTCACACCCGCCCCACAGCCAGTGGGTCCAGAGCCCGAGATGCCTTCTCGGCAGCTGCACCTGCAGTCAAGGAGATGTGTGATTGTCCTACAAGTGATGCACAACATAAAAGCAAGTGCCCTGCAGTGTCTCTGTCTGGAGACACTGTCACTGAGGAGAAGGCTTCACTGCATGCCTGTCTGACTCCCTCTCCTCGCTTCCTTTTTTCAGAGCACAGATGCATTTCTCCTTGTTTCCCCACCCCTCTATTGAACTCTGCATCTCAGGAGTTGGGAGGAGGTGTGGGTCAGCTTCTCTTCTGCCTCTGACTCTGCCTCTGACTCCTGCCCCAGAGGTGCCCTCATGGAAAGTAGGTGTCGAAGCAGTATTTTACCTGATAAGAGAGAGTGTCACTGAGTTTGTGGGGTTGGGAATGAGCTGGGTCATTCCTCATTCAGCTGTGGGAGGGGGATTTCTGTGAGGAGTGGCATGGGGATTTCCTCAGAGAAGTCTCTCCCAGTTTGTCACTGCCTTTTCCTCCTTGGACAGGTCCCCCTGCCCAGAGGCAGCAAATGTCCAACAGCAGCTCCATCACCCACTTCCTCCTCCTGGCATTGGCAGACACACGGGAGCTACAGCTCTTGACCTTCGGGCTCTTCCTGGCCATCTACCTGGCTGCCCTCCTGGGAAACGGCCTCATCATCACCGCCATCGCCTGCGACCACCGCCTCCACACCCCCATGTATTTCTTCCTCCTCAACCTCTCTGTTCTTGACCTGGGCTCCATCTCTACCACTCTCCCCAAAGCCATGGCAAACTCCCTCTGGAACACCAGGGCCATCTCCTATGCAGGATGTGCTGTCCAGCTCTTTTTCTTTCTCTTTTTTATTTCAGCTATTTTCTCCTCACCATCATGGCCTATGACCGCTACGTTGCCATCTGCCAACCCCTGCACTACGGGACCCTCCTGGGCAGCAGAGCTTGTGTCCGCATGGCAGCAGCTGCCTGGGGCAGTGGGTTTCTCAATTCTCTCCTGCACACGGCCAATACATTTTCACTGCCCCTCTGCCAGGGCAATGCCATGGACCAGTTTTTCTGTGAAGTCCCCCACATCCTCAAGCTCTCCTGCTCACACTCCTACCTCAGGGAAGTTGGGCTGATTGTGGTTAGTGCCTGTTTAGCATTTGTGTGTTTTGTTTTCATTCTGCTGTCCTATGTACAGATCCTGAGGGCGGTGCTGAGGATCCCCTCACAGCAGGGACGGCACAAAGCCTTTTCCACATGCTTCCCTCACCTGGCCGTGATCTCCCTCTTTATCAGCACTGCAGTGTTTGCCCACCTGAAGCCCCCCTCCATCTCCTCCCCACCTCTGGACCTGGTGGTGGCAGTGTTGTACTCGGTGGTGCCTCCAGCAGTGAACCCCCTCATCTACAGCATGAGGAACCAGGAGCTCAAGGATGCCCTGTGGAAACAGGCCCAATGGACGCTGTTTCACCGACAATAACCTACTGCCTCTTCTCCGCACATTGCCCAGAGTTTATCTTAGACCACGAGCCTGAAGTTTTCTCTCGTGATAATCCTGCTTATTGATATTTTTCTGGGTTTATACTACTTTTTCTGAGGTTTGATCCTACTGGGTCTGACCCTTGCACAACACTGAGTCAGATGTAGCTGGTCAGATAACAGCTCTTAAATGAAATGGGATGTCCCAGGTAGAATAGGGAGAAAATGGAGAAATGGGAAAAAAAAGACATGGGCTGAGATAAATAATGTTTAAAAGAACAGTAACAGAAAAGATACTATTACTGCTACTACTAATAATAATAATACTAAACAAAATAAAGTGATGCAAAACAAATTGCTGTCACTTCCCAATGATTAACTCCACAGCCTGTCCGGAGACGTGATCACCGATCCCTGCCCCCCTGCTAACTCCCATTTATATACTGAGCATGACGTCTATGGGATGGAATATTCCTTTGGCCAGCTTGTCTTGTCTGTGGCCCCCCACCTTCAACAGGAAGTTGAAAAAGTCCGTGACAATATAAGCATCACTCAGCAACAACTAAAACAATATGAGTTAGCAATGTTATTCTCATAGTCAATCCAAAACACAGCAGCTACCAGGAAGGATATTAACTCTATCCCAGGCAAAACCAGAACAGCGTCCGCCCCTTATTCTATACCATCTACCTCATGCCCAGGTCTTACACTTTTCCATAAATCACCACCATTTTCCTGTCTTTGATATATGTATATATGCACACAGATATCATTCCCTTAGTCCATGGGCCATCCCACTGAAATGTCCCTTGAGTTCATTTAGTCCATGACTTTGGGCTCCATCTGTTGTAACTGTCTTTCCCGGCAGGAGATGTGGTGTGTGGTGTTGAATTGTTGCGTGCTGCATCTGGAGCTCACAGCTGGTGTAGCCGGCAGGGCCCATGCCCATCATCTGTGGGTCACTCTCACTGTAATATCATGGCTAGAGCATACGACAACTGCAGTAGTGATGGCATATAGTGGTAATTTAGCAATAAATATCATATAATTTGATTCATTGGCCATTCTCACCAAAATCAAATCCCCTTGAGGAACACGTCGGTCATCCCCATCCTCCCGCATCACCCACCAAGTGCACCAAGGGCCCTAAACAAAAGAAATCCCACGGATAGGATTGCCTTTGCCTGTATCAGGAATAACCCGGATTTTCTTCCCGAACATATTCTTCATGTGCCCTGTGGGGACTTTATCTCCTTCCACAGGATGGAAAAGTTCTCACCGGGCAGGGACAGCTCCATAGCAGATCCTCAAATGTTACCTAACCAGGTGTCCTTTGCTAAATGGGCATCCCAGCATTTGAAGGTCCCACCACCCATGGCTCTCAGTGTAGTTTATAGCAGTCCGTTGTATCGTTTGATCTTCCCAGAGGCTCGTGCATGGTAGTGTATGTGATACACCCACCCAATTCCATGCTCTTTGGCCCACTGAATGCTCTGCCTGTGGGATGAGGGTGTGCAGGCCCCGTGGCAGGCAACAGCGCCTGGCTCCGAGCACTGCCTGCTGACAGCTCGCAGGAACAAACCAAGAATGGCATCATTGCCCTTTGGGCAGTGCCTGCTGCGACAGGGCAATGGGTAATAGTTCTAAGGTAGAAGAGGGTCGATTTAGACTACATAGAAGTCTTTTCCTCTGTTTTACCAGGTAGAGAAGGGAGCAGCCAGAAACGGACTCATAATGCATGTCAACTCCTGGCTACGTGGCTGGTGCTATCATGAGGGTTTTTGCTTTTATGACAATAAAATATGAACATGGCCTTTTAGAGAGGGATGGGATCCACCTGTCTAGAAGAGGCAAGGGAGTCTTTGGCAGCAGGCTGGCCAGCTTGGTGAGGCAGGCTTGAAACTGTCACATCCAGCTGGGCAATAACCACAGCCAACCAGAGCAGTGACAAATATTCCTTAGCGGACTCCCAAGGTGATATCCAGAAAGCCAACCACCTCCACTGCGTGTACGACTGTGATGGATCCTCTCGCTCTCCTCCAGGGAACCTGCATGCTTGATGACCTCTCTGAAACGCCTGTACACACGCAGCGTGGTTAATGGACAGGAAGAATTACAGATCTGTGTGCGGTCACAGGGCCATGGTTTCATTGCAATTACAGAGACATGGTGGGATAGCTCGCAGGACTGGAATGCTGTCACAGATGGCTATGTACTTTTTTGGAAAGACAGGCCAGCAGGGTGAGGTGGTGGAGTTGCTCTCTATGGGACAGAGCAACTGGAACTCATTGAGCTCTGCCTGCAGCTGGATGAAGAATGTGTTGAGAGCTTATCGTTAAGAATTAAGGGACAGGCTAATGTGGGAGTCACTGTTGTGGGTGTTTACTACAGACCACCAGATAAGGAAGAGGAAGTTGATGAGGCCTTCTACAGACAGCTGGAAATAGCCTCATGGTCACAGGCCCTGGTTCTCTCGGGGGACCTCAGCCACCCTGGTATTTGCAGGAGAAACAACACAGCCAGGCACACAGAGTCCCAGAGGTTTCTGCAGAGCATTGATGAGAACTTTCTGACACAGTTGGTGGGGAAACCAACGAGGAGAGGTGCACTGCTGGGCATTTTACTGACAAATAAAGAAGGACTAGTTGGGGATGTGAAGGCTGGGGGTAGCCTTGGCTGCAGTGACCATGAGATGGTAAAGTTCCGGATCCTGCGTGGAAGCAGGGCAAAATGTAGGACTGGAGCACCTCTTTTATGAGAAACAGCTGAGAGAGCTGCGTCTGTTGAGCCTGGAGAAGAGAAGGCTGAGAGGGGATCTCCTCAATGCTTATCAATATCTAAAGGGAGGGTGTCAAGAGGATGGGGGCAGACTCTTTTCTTTGCTGCCCAGCGAAAGGACAAGGGGAAATGGGCACAATCTGGAACACAGGAAATTCCATCTTAACACAAGGATAAATGTCTTTACTTTGAGGGCACCAAAGCACTGGAAGAGGCTGTCCAGAGAGGCTGTGGAGTCTCCTTCTGTGGAGATATTCAAAAGCCGCCCAGCTGCATTCCTGTCACACCTGCTGTAGGTGACCCTACTTTGGCAGGGGGGTTGCACTAGATGATCTCCAATGGTTCCTTCCAACCCCTACAATTGTGTGATTCTGTGATCCTGTGATTCTGTGATCTTCTATGTTTTCCGTTGGCCAAAGGGATTCCCCACCAGTGCCCACGGATGCTGCCCTGTCTCTCAAAATTGCTCCATTAGAGCTTGCAGTTCCCTGCACGTGTCCTGAACCACCTCTGGCACCTCAAATGTCACCCGATGTTTGCATCGGAAAAGCTCCCTCCTGGCCTCTGTCTCCATTGCTCACAGGGCAGCTCAGAGAAGGAGCTCACTCTGATTTTGGGCAGCTGAACTGAGGCAAGAGGAATCCCCGCTCCGGTCTCCCCAGAGCCTTCTCTTCTCCAGGCTGAACAACCCCAACTCTCTCAGCCTTTCCTCACAGCAGAGGTGCTCCAGCCCTCGGAGCATCTTTGTGGCCTCCTCTGGACCCACTCAAACGGGTCCATGTCTGTCCTGTGCTGAGGGCTCCAGAACTGGAGCAGCACTCCAGGTGGGGTCTCACCAAAGCAGAGCAGAGGGGCAGAATGCCCTCCCTCGACCTGCTGGTTATGCTTCTTTTGATGTATCCCAGGATACCGTTGGCTTTGTGATCTGCGAGCGCACATTGCCAGCTCATGTCCAGCTTTTCACCCCCCAGTATACCCAAGTCCTTCTCGGCAGGGCTGCTCTCCATCCTTTCATACCCCAGGTTGTACTGATATCAGGGATTGCCCCAACCCACGTGCAGGACCCTTCACTTGGCCCTGTTGAACCTCATGCTGTTCATACGGGCCCACTTCTTGAGCCTGTCCCAGTCCCTCTGGATGACATCCTGTCCGCTGGGAGTTTCAATCGCACCATTCAGCGTGGTGTCATCAGCATACTTGCTGAGGGTGCACTCGATCCCACTGCCTATGTCACTGATGAAGATATTGAACAGTACTGGTCCCAGTATGGACCCCTGAGGTTCACCCCTTGTCACCAGTCTCCATCTGGATTTGAGGCCGTTGACCACTACTGGATGGGACTATCCAACCAGTTCCTCATCCACCGAACAGTCCACCCTTCATATCCATGTCTCTCCAGTTTCACAGAATCACAGAGTGGTCAGGGTTGGAAGGGACTTCTGGAGATCATCTAGTCCAAGCCCCCTCCCAGAGCAGGGTCACCTACAGCAGGTTGCACAGGATAGCATCCAGGCGAGTTTGGAATGTCTCCAGAGTGGGAGATTCCCCCACCTCTCTGGACAGCCTGTGCCAGTGCTCTGCCACCCTCAAAAGAAAGAACTTCCTCCTCATGTTAAGATGGAACTTCCTACATTCAAGTTTGTGCCTGTTCCCTATAGTCCTATCACTGGGCACCACTGACAAAAGACTGTTCCCATCCCCCTGGCACCCTCCCTTTAAGTATATATAAGCATAGATAGGGTCCCCCCTCAGTCTCCTTTTCTCCAGACTAAAAAGCCCCAAGTCCCTCAGCCTTTCCTCATAAGAGAGGTGTTCCAATCCCCTCATCATCTTTGTAGCCCTTTGCTGGACCCTCTCCAGCAGTTCCCTGTCCTTCTTGAACTGGGGAGCCCAGATCTGGACACAGTACTCCAGATGAGGCCTCACCAGGGCAGAGTAGAGGGGGAGGATGACCTCCCTCGACCTGCTGGCCACACTCTGCTTGGTGCACCCCAGGATGCCATTGGCCTTCTCGGCCACCAAGACACATTGCTGGCTCATGGGCATCCTGTTGTCCATTGGGACATGCTGCTGCATGTTCCCCCAAGATCTTCCTTTCTTCCAGCTGGACAAGCCCAGCTTTTTCAGCTTCTTCTCACAGCACAAATGCTCCAACCCTGACCACCTTGGTGTCCCTCCACTGTACGGGCTCCAGTTTACCAGTGTCTCTCAGGCATTGCAGCGGGTCAGAACCTGGGAGAGTGTTCTGGATCTGTTCTCAAATGTGCTGAGCCCAGGGCGGTAATCACTCCCACTGGCTGTGCTCCTGTTCCTACCACCCAGGATGCTTTTGGCCTTTGCTGACGGCTCCATGTTTTGGCTAATGAAACCAAAGGACCACCAGAGCCTTTCCTGCAGTGCTGATACCAACCTAGGCAGTCCCTGCCCTCTGTCACTTCAGGCCCTTAGTCAACCTCAGCGAAAGAACTTTAGATCTGTCCTTGTTGGATAACATGATGTTACTGTTGGCCTGTCCTTCAAGCCTGTCTAGGTCCCTTGGGATGGCAACCCTGCCCTCTAATATAGTGTCTGCTCTCCTCAATGAGGTGTCATCTACAAATGGTATAAAAAAAGCATTTTGTCATCTCCTTTGGGTAATTAAAAGCCCTTGAAACATGGTGGAACCCGACTAGATACATCCCTCTGGGCAGAACACTATACGTTCACCACGTTCTTCCAAGCCCGAGTACTGATCTCAGTTATTACCCATCTACTTATCCACCCAATCAGACCATAATGTCCTAACTGGACACAAGAATACTGTGGGGAATGAGGCTGATAGCATAGTGTTCGGCGCACAGTCTAGTTGGAGGCCTGTAAGTAGCAGTGCTCCCCAGGGGTCAGTACTGGCCAGTCTTGTTCAACATGTTAATCAACGTCCTGGATGAGGGCACAGAGTGTACCCTCAGCAAGTTTGCTGACATCTGTTGGAAGGGTAACACAGCAGGGCATATGCAGTCCAGGAGGTTCTTGGATTGTATTGACGACAACTTTTTTCTCCCAGTGGAAGAGGAGCCAATGAGGAGAGGAGCTCTGCTGGACCTTGTCCTTACCAACAAGGAAGGGTTGGTAGGCAGTGTCAAGCTCAAGGGCAGCCTGGGCTGCCATGACCATGAAATGGTCGAGTTTGAGATCCTCAAGACAGCGAGGAAGGTGCGCAGCAAGCTGACCACCCTGGGCTTTAGCAGAGCTGACTGTGGCTCCTTGAAGAATCTGCTTGGTATAGTGCCATGGGATGAAGCGCTGGAGGGAAGAAGGGCCCAAGTAAGCCAGTTAATATTCAAGGCTCACCTTCTCCAAGCTCTGGAGTGATGCATCCCTACAAAGAAGAAGGCAGGCAGAAAAGCCAGGAGTCCTGCATGGATGAACAAGGAGCTCCTGGACATGCTCACAAGTGAAAAGGAGGCCTATAGGGGGGTGGAAACAGGGGTGGGAAGCCTGGGAGGAATACAGAGAAATTGTTCAAGCAGCCAGTGATCGGGTTAGACAAGCTAAAGCCCAGATAGAACTAAATCTGGCCAGGGGCATCAAGACAAACAGAAATCCTTCTTTAAGTATGTCAGCGAGAAAAGAAAGACTAGGGAAGATGTGGGCCCTCTCCGGAAGGAAATGCAAGAACTGGTCACCCGGGACAGAGACAAAGCTGAGGTCCTCAATGACTTTCTTGCCTCAGTCTTCACTGGCAAAGACTGCAGCCACAATGCCCATGATGCAGAGGGCAAAGGCAAGGAGTGGGAAAATGAAGAACTGCCCACTGTAGGTGAAGATCATGTATAAACCACCTGAGGAACCTGAAGGTGCACAAGTCCATGGGACCTGATGAGACACATCCGCGGGTCCCGAGGGAACTGGCAGATGAAGTTGCTAAGCCACTGTCCCTCATATTTGAGAAGTCGTGGCAGTCTGGTGCGCTTCCTGCTGACTGGCCAAGGGGAAACATAAGCCCTGTTTTCAAAAAGGGAAATAAGGAAGACCTGGGGGACTACAGGCCAGTCAGTCTCACTCCTGTGCCTGGCCCGATCATGGAGCGGATCCTCCTGGAAACTCTGCTGAGGCACATAGAAAATAAGGAGGTGATAGGTAGCATCCAGCATGGCTTCACCAAGGGCAAGTCATGTCTGACAAAATTTGATGCCCTTCTATGAACGGGTTACATAGTCTATGTTACATGTCTATGTCCTTTGCCATGCCAGCCTTTCCTACCAGGGTAGTGTTTTCAAATCCTATGAAAAAGAACACTTGCATCTTCTCCAGGTCCTTAAAAACATGATAAACAGGGCAGGTGGCAGGACAAACCCTTGCAGGAGGTTTCAAGCTAGATGCCTCAAGGCAGAGTACCACGCATTGACCACAGACCTCTGAGCCCAATCAGCCGTCTGGTTAGTTACCCATCTACTTATCTACCCATGCAAGCCATGACATCCTAATTCGGGCACAAGCATACTGTGGGGGAAGATGCTGAAAACTTTGCTAACTTCCAACTTAAAAGACCAGCACTGCTCTCCCTGCGCTGAGCAATCGTTTTCTTCCATCACAGGAAGCAGAGAACGGTGGGACACAAGCTGCCCTGGGTAAATCCAGGGTTTCAGACACCCACAAATGGGTTCTGAGCGGACACACTCTGGGGCACAGCCTTGAGTTCCCCTGCTTATCCGTGGGCCATTTTTCTAAAAGAGCATGCAATATTTGGATGCTGCCAGTCATCAGGGAGTTCCCTCCCTCAACCTCCATGGCCTTTCAATGATTACGGAGTGTCATTGAATACGCTGGCACATTGGCTTACCCTGTCATCTCCCTCAGCTGCCACCCCTCCTGTCCCATAGACTGGTAAGGATTGTCTTAGTTAAGGTGACTTGGGAACAATCCACTGCTGGTGGCGTTCCTCCAGATTCCTGCCCTGAGTCTCAGAGCTCTGGGAGACCTTGCTGGGGCAGAATGAGGCAAAGAGGATGTAGAGAATCTCCGATATAGCTCCACCTGCTCTATGAAACTCAGCAGTGGCCACACAGTGGCTTTGTTTCTCCTTGAACACTTCCTGAAGGAGTAAGCACTCATTCTGGTGCCCTTGAATTGCCTTTCGGGGTTAGATTGAATTGCGATCTGGACTATAGCTGAGCTTGGAGGAGGCTGTCCTTGAAGACCAGCTGGACTGAGCTCTGCCACCATGTCACAGCTCTGTCTGCCACAGGAACGGCTCCAGCTCGTCCTGTCTGTGCCCCTGGCTGAGATCATTGCTGCACGTTTGGGCTGAAGCCCCCCAGCTGTGGCACAAGGCAAGCAGTGATTTGCCATAAGGAATCCTGGTACTAACAGTCCAACACCCTGTGTGTGCTACTGATGGGACAAGAAGAGGGGTTACTCATGGCCAGCTCTTCTTCTGCTGGGAGAAATGACACAGCTGGAAGTAAGTGTCTCTGCGCAGATGAGGGAGGGAACATGAGAGATTGCATCAGTCTTTTTCACAGGCGGTTCCCCTGGAGCCCCAGGGACACCTCCAGGGAGCCCAGAGGGGACAGAGAGAGTGCCACCGTGGGCTGGTCCTCTGCTGCTGAGCTTGGCCGGGCTGCTGGGCCGGAGGGAGCTCCTGACAAGCAGGCAGTGCTGCAGAGAGACAGCTCTGCCCAGGAGCAGGGCTGGGGACACTGCCTGCAGGCAGAGAGGGGAGACCTGCGAGGCAGAGTGAGCTTAAAGGCAGTTGGGAGTGGGGGGTGCTGAGAGCTCACTGGGGCAGAAATCTTCACCGCCCTCTGTGTGGTAAGTCTCAGGGTGCCGGGCAATGCAGCTCCAGTTCCTGGAGGGATCTCCTCAAGCTGGTCCATCTGAGAGCTGCTGGGCTCTGTCAGGAGGACTGCACCCCGGGGCTGTGTGCCGGGGCAGGGACTCTGCCAGGGTCAGCTCTGCGCCTGCCTGGGGAGTTCCCACGGAGCTTCTGTGGGGAGAAGCAGTGGGTGGAAGGAGTGACTGCCAGCAAGGCAGATGCCTTCTGTTGCTGAGATGGACCTGTGTGGGTCAGGGCTGCTCCCGGATCCCCATCACTCCCAGGACATTTGCACAGAGTCCTTTTGAAGAAGGACATCGAGGCACCTTTCCCCTGAAAGAGAACAAGTCTGTGCTGTGGGATTTCTCCTCTCGGGTGCTGGGTGGGCAGTGGGAGGTGGGAGTGGATTTCTCCTTTGTGGAGAAGGCACAGAGACCCCCGTTCTCGATAGCACTTCCCTGAACCCCTCCTGAGCCCCCGCACACCCAGAGATGCCCCCGGGCAGCGCTGTGCTGCCAGGAGGGGTCTGCAGGGCAGAGCTGAGCACACAGCGGGTGGGATGGGCTCTGGGGCACTGGCAGGGAGGAGACCCGGGGGCAGAGAAGCAGCTCCAGGCAGGGGCAGCTCCTGGCAGCCCAGACACAGTCAGGGACAGAGAGGGAGCTGCTGCGAGACATGGCCAGGCAGGGGGGATCCCGGCACCTCCTGCCATCCCCTCACCTTCAGACAACTTCTCCGCAGCAAGCCTCTGCTCTCCTCTCCCGCCCACCCCACAGCCACAGGGTCCATGGCCCGAGATGCCTTCTCGGCAGCTGCACCTCCAGTCCAGGAGAAGTGTTTTTGTCCTACAAATGATGCACAACACAAAAACAAGTACCCTGCAGTGTCTCTGTCTGGAGACACTGTCACTGAGGAGAAGGCTTCACTGCACGCCTGTCTGACTGCCTCTCCTCACTTCCTTTTTTCAGAGCACAGACGCATTTCTCCTCGTGTCCCCACCCGTCTGTTGAACTCTGCATCTCAGGAATTGGGGAGGGGGTGCGGGTCAGCTTCTCTTCTGCCTCTGACTCTGGGAGTCCTGCCCCAGACGTGTCCTCATGGAAAGTAGGTGTCGAAGCAGTATTTTGCCTGATAAGGGAGCGTGTCACTGAGTTTGTGGGGTTGGGAATGAGCTGGGTCATTCCTCATTCAGCTGTGGGAGGGGGATTTCTGTGAGGAATGGCATTGGGATTTCCTCAGAGAAGTCTCTCCCAGTTTGTCACTGCCTTTTCCTCCTTGGACAGGTCCCCCTGCCCAGAAGCAGCAAATGTCCAATGGCAGTTCCATCACACAGTTCCTCCTCATGGAGTTTGCAGAAACACGAGAGCTGCAGCTCTTGACCTTCGGGCTCTTCCTGGGCATCTACCTGGCTGCCCTCCTGGGAAACAGCCTCATCATCACTGCCATCGCCTGCGACCACCGCCTCCACACCCCCATGTACTTCTTCCTCTTCAACCTCTCTGTTCTTGACCTGGGATCCATCTCCACCACTCTCCCCAAACCCATGGCCAATTCCCTCTGGAACACCAGGGCCATCTCCTACGGAGGGTGTGCTGTCCAGCTCTTTTTCTTTCTCTTTTTTATTTCAGCTGAGTATTTTCTCCTCACCGTCATGGCCTATGACCGCTACATTGCCATCTGCCAACCCCTGCACTACGGGACCCTCCTGGGCAGCAGAGCTTGTGTCCGCATGGCAGCAGCTGCCTGGGGCAGTGGGTTCCTCAATTCTCTCCTGCACACGGCCAATACATTTTCACTTCCCCTCTGCCAGGGCAATGCCCTGCACCAGTTCTTCTGTGAAATCCCCCACATCCTCAAGCTCTCCTGCTCACACTCCTACCTCAGGGAAGTTGGGCTGATTGTGGTTAGTGCCTGTTTAGTCTTTGGGTGTTTTGTTTTCATTGTGGTGTCCTATGTGCAGATCCTGAGGGTGGTGCTGAGGATCCCCTCACAGCAGGGATGGCACAAAGCCTTTTCCACGTGCCTCCCTCACCTGGCCGTGGTCTCCCTATTTATCATCACTGGAGTGTTTGCCCACCTGAAGCCCCCCTCCATCTCCTCCCCATCTCTGGACCTGGTGGTGTCATTTCTGTACTCGGTGGTGCCTCCAGCAGTGAACCCCCTCATCTACAGCATGAGGAACCAGGAGCTCAAGGATGCCCTATGGAAACTGACCCAATGGACGCTGTTTCACCGACAATAACCTGCCACCCCTTCTCTGCACATTGCCCAGGGCTTATCTTAGATCATGAGCCTAATTTTCCTCTTGTCATAACCCTGCTTATTCATATTTTTCTGGGTTTATACTACTTGTTCTAAGGCTTCATCCTACTGGGTCTGACCCTTGCACAACACTGAGTCAGATGTGGCCGGTCAGGTAACAGCTCTTAAATGAAACGGGATGTCTCAGGTAGAATAGCGAGAAAAGGGAAAAGCAGGGAAAAAAAAAAAAAACAACCATGGGCTGAGATAAATATCGTTTAATAGAACAGTAACAGAAAATAAAAGCAGTAGCAGTAACAACAACAATAATAATAATAAGTATATATAGAATAAAGTGATGCAAAATATATTACTGTCACCACCCAATGATCATTTGCCCCGCCTGTCTGGAGAAGTGATCACCGATTCCTTCCCCCAAGCCAACTCCCATTTATATACTGAGCATGACGTCTATGAGATGGAACATTCCTTTGGCCAGCTTGTCTTGTCTGTGCCCCCCCACCTTCTACGGGACGTTGAAAAAGTCCGTGACTTAATATAAGCATCACTCAGCAACAACTAAAACAATATGAGTTAGCAATGTTATTCTCATAGTCAATCCAAAACACAGCAGCTACCAGGAAGAATATTAACTCTATCCCAGGCAAAACCAGGACAGCGTCCGCCCCTTATTCTATACCATCTACGTCATGCCCAGGTCTTACACTTTTCCATAAATCACCACCATTTTCCTGTCTTTGATATATGTATATATGCACACAGATATCATTCCCCTAGTCCATGGCCCATCCCACTGAAATGTCCCTTGAGTTCATTTAGTCCATGACTTTGGGCTCCATCTGTTGTAACTGTCTTTCCCGGCAGGAGACGTGGTGTGTGATGTTGAATTGTTGCGTGCTGCATCTGGAGCTCACAGCTGGTGTAGCCGGCAGGGCCCATGCCCATCATCTGTGGGTTGAAGATGTCGATCTCAAGACAATTCCCGGGTGCCAGTTGCTGCAGCCACTTCTGGTTCCATCACTTCTGCACTTTGCTCAGTTTCATCAAAGTTCATTCTTCATTAATTTAGGTCACTTTCACTGCAATGCCATAGATAGAGCATATAGCACCTGTAGTAGTGATGACATAGAGTGGTAATTTAGCAATAAATATCATATAATTTGATTCATTGGCCATTCTCACCAAAATCAAATCCCCTTGAGGAACACATTGGTCATCCCCATCGTCCCGCATCACCCACCAAGTGCACTCAGGGCCTTAAAATAAAGAAATCCAACAGATAATTTTGCCTTTGCCTGTGTCAGGAATAACCCAGACTGTCTTCCTGAACATATTCAGATCCTCAAATGTTCCCTAACCAGGTGGCCTTTGCCAAATGTGTATCCCGACTTTTGAAGGTCCCACCACCCATGGCTCTCAGTGTAGTTTATAGCAGTCCGTTGTATTGTTTCATTTTCCCAGAGGCTCGTGCATGGTAGGGGATGTGATACACCCGCCCAATGCCATGCTCTTTGGCCCAGGTGTCTATGAGGCTGTTTGGAAATGAGTCCCATTGTCTGACTCAATTCTCTCTGGGGTGCCATGTCGCCATCAGACTTGCTTTTCAAGGGCCAGGATAGTTGTTCAGGGCGGTGGCATGGGGCAGAGGGTGTGTTTCCAGCCGTCCGGTGTTTGCTTCCACCGTTGTGAGCACGTGGCGCTTGCCTTGGCGGGTTTGAGGGAGTGTGATAGAACCAATCTGCCAGGCCTCCCCGTATTGATATTTCAGCCAACGTCCTCCAGATCAAAGAAGCTTTAACCGCTTGGCTTGCTTAAATGCAGCACACGTTTCACATTCGTGGATAACCTGTGCAATAGTGAACGTGATCAAGTCCACCCCCTGGTCACAAGCCCATCTATATGTCGCAATCTCTTCCTTGATGGCTTGAGGCGTCATGGGCCCACCAAGCTATGAATAGTTCACCCTTACGTTGCCAGTCCATGTCCACCTGAGCCACTTCAATCTTAGCAGCCTGATCCACCTGCTGGTTGTTTTGATGTTCCTCAGTGGCCTGACCCTTGGGTACGTGGTCATCTACACGATGTACTTTCACAACCAGATTCTCTATCTGGGCAGCAATGTCTTGCCACAGTTCAGCAGCCCAGATGGGTCTACCTCTGCACTGCCAGTTGCTCTGCTCCCACTGCTGTAACCACCCCCACAGAGCATTTGCCACCACCCATGAATCAATATGGAGGTAAAGCGCCAGCTGCATGGGGGCTCACAGCCGGTCCCGGGTCACCCCTGCGCCTGTGATTTCACTTTGGGGCACATTCCAGAGCCACCAGACAGGCAGGGGTTGGGAGACGGTGTTGGAGGGAGGGCACGGACAAAGCGCTGTAGTACCTCCAGGAGAAGCACTTTCCACTGCCACAGGCTGTGACGTGGGCGATAGCTTGGCTCCCAGCGACACTCATCCTCACCCAGGGAGAGGAAGATGAGTGCTGTGCTTTGCACCGCCTTCAGTGAACTTTGCCTGGAGGAGAGACTCTGCGATGTGGTTCTCAGCGTGGGTGGCATTGAGTTCAGTGCTCACAAGAACATCCTCTGTAGCTGCAGTCAATAGTTCAGGTCAGTGCTTGGAACAAGAGGGGATGGGGACACACAGCATTTCCCAGGCTGTGTCACGCTGCCTTAGTGTCTCTCCAGTGCTTCCCTCGGCACTGAACCTCTTTTCCAGCACTTCCCCATAGTCCTGGTGCCTCCTTGGACACTGGAATTCATCCCCAACCCAAGATATCACAGCAGCACTGGAAGCGGTGCCTGACGAACCCCCAGATGCGGTGCAGGGCTGGAGCGTGGCCACCCGGGCTTGTCTGCCGTGGGGCGGGAGGTGTTCCTTCCCCACACAGCGCCATTCTCTGTTGGTCTTGTTGAAGCAACGGGGGCACTGGCCCTGTGGCTCTCTGTGCACAGCCGGAGGCGGTGACTCCTTGTTAAAACAACCGGCTCGTAACACAT
The DNA here is from genome assembly GCF_965231255.1 of Vanellus vanellus. Taxonomy (NCBI): domain Eukaryota; kingdom Metazoa; phylum Chordata; class Aves; order Charadriiformes; family Charadriidae; genus Vanellus; species Vanellus vanellus. Next base: position 971,090 of record NW_028128477.1, on the reverse strand, counting down.
GAATTAATAAACCCCACAGCCTCCCAGCGTGGCTACTGCGTGTGCCCAAATTGGTGCCCCGGGAAGGAGGCACAGGGGATAACGGGGTCCGGGTTTAATGCAGAAAGATGCTTTTCCCCCAGCACTGCTTTGCTTTGAAAAAAGCCCTGAAAAGGGCTTTGTTCTCCACCCACTGGAGCAATGCCGGGAACGATGTCTATAAAATCCCTGGCACTCCACCTGAAATGATGCGGCTCATTATCAAGTACGCCTACACCGGCACAGTACCGGTCACGGCCGACAATGTTGAACGTTTGCTGATAGCGGCCGACCAGTTCAACGTCATGGGCATCGTCAGACTGTGCTGCGAGTTCTTAAAGTCCCAGCTGTGCTTGGAGAACTGCGTCGGCATCTGGAGATTCACCGAGTATTACTACTGCCTTTATTATTGACTTTATTATTGACCTGCGAGAAGAAGCCCATGCTTTCATCTTCCATCACTTGGAGGGGGTGACCAGTGTGTCGAGAGAGTTTCTGCAGCATTCCGTCAAAGACCCCCTGTGTGTCCTGCAGAAAGAGGAGCTCAGTGGGAAAGAAGAGGCCGTGTTCAAGGCCGTTCTGCAATGGATGGCTCACGACCCGCAGAACAGGAGGCAGCAGTCTTGCTGGGCAAGGAAGAGTGGAAGGGGGGACAGAGGGCATTTATTTAAAACAAAAAAATCTAGGTTATTCTTACCTTAGAAAAAATAAACTCAGCATTTTTGACAGTAAGGACTTTGCTTGAAACTTTTGAAATCCTGCCTTCACAAGGGTATAAATTTGTAGTTCATATTCACTGTACATACACACCACTCACCCAAATCCCATTGCTTGTTGGCATGTGCATGGTTTCCGAAGGCACACACACTGACACTGACACTATGGAAATGATCAGGTATGTGTTGTCTATGAGTGCCCAGGCCACAGTTGTGTGAGGCATTGCACAAGCATCGGAAATCCTTGCCCAAAAGAGTTTGCAAACCACCTGTTCCTTTCGACTGGGCTCGAAAGGGGGACCATCTTGCAAAGGGGAGGATGGCACATCGCTCTCATGTTCTTGAGGCAGTCCTATTCGAGTCATGGTTTCAGTCAGAGTCCTTCCTGAACGATCATTGCCTGGGAGGACAGCACCATAAAGGCAGTCAAGTGCCTTCTGGGCCACCCCTGGGGACAATTCTCGGCCTTCGAGGATAACATCATGAAAACTTTCCAACTGCCCATGCTGTCCCAGGAGAGAGACTGGGACACAAAGTATGGAATTACACGAGTGATTCTCTGTTCACGAGTACGAGCGGTCCCAGTCAAATTGGGACACCCCAAATGCAGTTTCACACATGGTTCTTATACCTTTAGAGCATTCAGGTACAACACAATTTGAGTGATCGCTACTTAACACGCACACGCAGGCTACTGTTTGGCAAAGCAACTCTCATGCTGTGGCATCATCATCCACCTGCTGCTCTCCTAATGGAGACGTCCCTGGAGTTGGTCTTGCTGCAGTTCCTTATCTCTGATGCCAGATCAGGGGAGGGTTTCACAGGGGTGTCAGAGGGGCTGGGAGTCTGGTGTCATCCGGGCAGTGCTGGAGTATCCTTTCTTCTTCAGGCTGGGGGCTGTCTTCTCCTCCCGACAATGAGCTGGGTCCTGTAGTCATGCTGACTGAACCATGGCTATGCAGTACGCAATAGAAATGCTGTATATCTTAAGAAAGTTCATACAATTTCGTACTCTAAAGAGTAATTGTTACAATAGTTCTGGAATGAGATTTTCCTAACAGTCCCTCCTTTTCCTTTCACCGTCAGGGTCACACTATACTCTTCATTATTTAAGTCGTAAGTCAAGTTCATAAGGTAATACACACCCATCTAATTAGAAAGCAAAACAAGAGAGTGAATACAACAACCCAAATCCTTTCAGTTCACAGTCCTGTTCCTAAGTCTGGGAGCCAAGAGGTTAGCCACCCAAAGAGATTTAGGGGAGATCCCTGCCCTATTTTGTGTAATATTTTTAAATGAGTCTTTCTCTTGTTTCTCTCAGTTTTGTTTTTCTGGTCTTGACTGACATAAAAACCCCAGCAGCTGTTTTTCAAGAACGCACCTACTGTGTCCTGTACTTCTAAAGGGTGCTCTAGAGCTAAGCCATTCTATATTACCATTTTTGATAATAATTTGATTTCTTCCTCTAAGGCTGTCATACTGCCTGCCCTCATTCATGGCTTTTTCTAATTCTCTTGACGCATTTGGAGTAGCCCTTTCTAGTTTTGCAGCCCCTCACTGTGGGATAAAATCTGATACAGACAGGTGGAACTCAGTGCCACATTATCAAAGGCATTTATGAAAGGCAGGTCCTGCTTGACTAACCTGATCTCCTTCTACAACGTGGTCACGCGCTCAGTGGATGAGGGAAAAGCTGTGGATGTTGTCTATCTGGACTTTAGTAAAGCCTTTGACACTGTTTCCCACAGCATTCTCCTGGAGAAACTGGCTGCTCATGGCTCGGATGGGCACACGCTTTGCTGGGTAAAAAACTGGCTGGAAGGGCATGCCCATAGAGTGGTGGTGATTGGAGTTAATTGCAGTTGGCGGGCGGTCAGGAGTGGTGTCCCCCAGGGCTCAGTGCTGGGGCCAGTCCTGTTTAACATCTTTATCAATGATCGGGATGAGGGGATGGAGTGCTCCCTCAGTCAGTTTGCGGATGATACCAAGCTGGGTGGGAGTGTTGATCTGCCTGAGGGTAGGGAGGCTCTGCAGAAGGATTCGGACAGAATGGACCCATGGGCCAAGGCAGACTGTAGGAGGTTCAATGAGGCCAAATGCCACCTCTCACACTTTGGCCACAACAACCCCCGCCAACGCTACAGGCTTGGGGAGGAGTGGCTGGAAAGCTGCTCACAGAGAGGGACCTCTCTTGTTGGTTGATAGCGGCTGAAAGTGAGTCAGCAGTGTGCCCAGGTGGCCAAGAAGCCCACCGGCATCGTGGCCTGTATCAGGACTAGTGTAGCCAGTAGGACCAGGGAGGAGATTTTCCCCCTGTACTGGGCAATGGGGAGGCCGCATCTTGAGTACTGTGTTCACTTTCGGCCCCCTCACCACAAAAAGGACACCAGAGCGTGTCCAGAGAAGGGCAACGAAACGGGTGAGGGGTCTGGAGCACATGTCTTATGAGGAGCGGCTGAGGGAACTGCGATCGTTTAGCCTGGAGAAAAAGAGGCTGATTGGAGACCTTATCGCTCTCTAAACATATCTGAAAGGAGGTTGCAGAGAGGTGGGTGTCGACGTGTTCTGTCAGGTAACGGGTGTTAGAACAAGAGGAAATGGTTCAAGTTGCGCCAAGGGAAGTTTTGACTGGGTATTAGGAAGAATTTCTTTACTGAAAGGGTCATCAGGCATTGGAATGCGTTACCCAGGGCAGTGGTGGAGTCCCCATCCCTGCAGGTGTTTAAGGGTCATGTAGTTATTGTGCTGAGGGACATAGTTTAGTGATGGGCTTGTCAGTGTTAGGGTAATGATTGGACTATGTGATCTTACAGGTCTTCTCCAATCTAGGAAATTCTGTGATACGGTGATTCTGTGATGATGGCCCTGGGACAACTTCCCCGGGGTGTCCATTGAGCACAGGCACAGCCCAGACCCTGCTCTGCTGGTCCCTCATGCCCCTTGTAGGAGCCCGGCTGTGCCAGGACACTGCTGTGTGCCCCGACCCTGCACATTCCCTCACTTCAGCTCTTCCCTGGGGTTCTCTCCTCTAGGGCACTTGCCAGCCCTGCCAGCCCAGACCCTCCCTGAATCTGGCCACCTCCTGCCCTCTCCCAGCACAGACCAGCAGAGCAGCCCCATTGGGACTGGTCCCACAGCAGGACACAGAGGCCAGTGAGAATTTCCACCCATCCGGCATGATGAGGAGATCTCTGCCCCAGGCAGCTTGCAGCCCCACCTGCCAAACATCCTTCCCAGGATGGCATGAGAGAATTGGCCCAGGGCACCCTCAGGAAGGTCCTTTGGCCCCAGGGACAGGGCAGCCTGCCCCGAGCTGTCCCACCAGAGCAAAGGGTTCCTCTTGCCATGGCTGCCCTGCACACACGCGGTGCCCTGCTCTTCTCCCACCACAGCCCATCTCCCCTCAGAGCCTTTTCCTGAGAGAGCTCATCTGTGCTGGCCTGGCCAGCCGTTCCTGCACCCCCTCCCCAGGCGTCCCACAGCCCCCGAGCTGGTGGTGCAGCTCTGCAGAGCCGGGGGCTGTGGTGCCCAGGGCCATGCTGGTCAGGCTGGGAGGCAGACCCAGCTCAGATCACTCCTGCCCCCTCCACCTCAGCACACAGACGTGGCCCCTGTAGCTCCAGAGAAGTTCTCGGAGAAAGGATGTCAGACAAACAAGTCAGTGCAGGGTCCTTCAGTTTTTCAAAAACAAAGAGAGAACAGTTTCTTATTTACACAAAGTCTGTGGCTCCCACAACACAGATCCTGACATAGCAATAGGATAAAGGATGATTCTTCACTTTTATTGACAGCATTAACAAACCCCAGAAAAGCTAAAAAACACATAAATGAAAGGAAAAATGTATTAAAGACAATGTGGGCCTGTAATGAGTTACATCATGTGTGATATGTAGAAGATGGGCAGTTCATTGCTGCTTCTGACAAGATACCAGTCATCAGTTTCCACAGGGCATCCTTGAGCTCCTGGTTCCTCATGCTGTAGATGAGAGGGGTCACTGCTGGAGTCACCACTGAGTACAGAAATGACACCAACAGGTCCAGAGATGGGGAGGAAATGGTGGGGGGGTTCAGGTGGGCAAACATGGCAGTGCTGATAAACAGGGAGATCACAACCAGGTGAGGGATGCCCGCGGAAAAGGCTTTGTGCCATCCCTGGTCCGAGGGCATCCTCAGCACAGCCCTCAAGATCTGCACATAGGAAAAGAGAATGAAAGCAAAAGCCCTGAATGCTAGTAAGACACTAAGCACCAGAAGCCCAACTTCCCTGAGGTAGTCTGAATGTGAGCAGGAGAGCTTGAGGATGTGGGGGATTTCACAGAAGAACTGGTGCAGGGCATTGCTCTGGCAGAGGGGCAGTGAAAATGTATTGGCCGTGTGCAGGAGAGAATTGAGGAACCCACTGCCCCAGACAGCTGCTGCCATGCGGACACAAGCTCTGCTGCCCAGGAGGGTCCCGTAGTGCAGGGGATGGCAGATGGCAACGTAGCGGTCATAGGCCATGATGGTGAGAAGAGAAAACTCTGCTGAAATGAAAAAGACAAACAGCAAGGCCCGTGTAGCACGTCCTGCATAAGAGATGACCCTGGTGTACCAGAGGGAATTGGCCATGACTTTGGGGAGAGTGGTGGAGATGGAGCCCAGGTCCAGAACAGAGAGGTTGAAGAGGAAGAAGTACATGGGGGTACCAAGAAGACCGAGTGGATAAGGTCCTCTATAGACAGATTGGAGTAGGCTCACATTCACAAGCCCTGGTCCTCAGAGGGAACTTTAGCCACCCTGATAGCTGTTGGAAGGAAAGCACACCAGCGCACTGGCAATCCAGGAGGTTCCTGGAACACATTAACGATTACATCCTTCTCCAAGTGACAGCAGAGTCAATGAGGAGAGATGCCATGCTGGACTTTGTCCTGACCAAGAAAGAGGGGCCCATGGGGAATGTCATGGTCAAGGGCAGCCTTGGCTGCAGTGACCTTGAGGTGGCAGAGTCTGGGATCTTTAAGGTGGCTAGGAGAGCGCACAGTAAGATCGCTATCCTGGACTTCAGGAGATAGACTTTGGCCTCTTCAGGGTACTGCTTGGTGAACTACATTGGGACAAAGCCCTGGAAGGAAGAGGGACCCATGAAAGTTGGCTAATATCCAAGGGCTACCTCAGCCAAGCTCAGGAGCAATACATACCGGCAAAGAGGAAGTCAGGCAAAGACAGCAGGAGGCCTGCGTGGATGACCAAGGAGGTCCTGGTCAATCTCAAACAGGAAAAGGAAGCCTACAGAGGGTTGAAGCAAGGACAGGTATCCTGGAAAGAATTGTCCGAGCAGCGAGAGATCAGGTTAGGAAAGCTAAAGACCAGGTAGAGGTGAATCTGGCCAGGCGCATGAGGGCACAGCAGTCCTGGCCTTGGGGTCCCCTCAGGCACCTCATGCGTCTCCCCACTCTCCCCTCCCTGTGCCTGATGAGGCCCTGCTGACTCCCTCGGCACTGCAGCGTCCTTGTGCGTGGACACATTGATTCAGTGCTTTATATTGGTGGACTTCACCTTGGAGGGTGTTTCACCTTCGGAGTCTCCATCCGTTCCATCTCAAGGGCAAGTGTTGAGTCCCTAATCCCGCCTCTCTTCCCGCCTGAGATACATTTCCAGAACGTCCAGTATATGCCATCAGTCCTGTCATACATGAAGAAGACTGAGGAGATAATGGGAGCTCATGGACCGTCTCCCCTTCTATTGGGCACCAAGAAGAGCGCCTTTAAATCCAGAATATTTGGTGAAGTGGAAACTAATTATACCATGAGCTTAGCTCCAGAAACTTTGAAAACACAAGGAGAAGAGACTCCTTACAATATTGATTCCTTGAACATGTTCTTGGAAGGAACTTTGGAGGAACAGCCTATCTTTCAGGCACTGCAATTCGGAGATGCCCTTTTATTGAAGAGCTGTTATCTGTCAGGCCACACCTGACACACTGTTGTGCAAGGGTCAGACACAGTAGGATCAAGCCTCAAGACAAGCAGCGTAAACTCAGAAAATTATCTATAAACTGGATTATCACAAGAGAAAAAAGCATAATCACAGCCTAAGATAAGCCTTGGGCAATGTGCAGAGAAGGGGTGGCAGGTTATTGTCGATGAAACAGTGTCCATTGGGCCTGTTTCTGCAGGGCAGCCTTGAGCTCCTGGTTCCTCATGCTGTAGATGAGGGGGTTCACTGCTGGAGGCACCACTGAGTACAACACTGCCACCACCAGGTCCAGAGATGGGGAGGAGATGGAGGGGGGCTTCAGGTGGGCAAATGTTCCAGTGCTGAGAAAGAGGGAGACCACGGCCAGGTGAGGGACACACGTGGAAAAGGCTTTGTGCCGTCCCTGCTCAGAGGGGATCCTCAGCACCGCCCTCAGGATCTGCACATAGGACACCACAATGAAAACAAAACACCCAAAGGCTAAACAGACACTAACCATAAGAAACCCAACTTCCCTGAGGTAGGAGTGTGAGCAGGCGAGCTTGAGGATGTGGGGGATTTCACAGAAGAACTGGTGCAGGGCATTGCCCTGGCAGAGGGGCAGTGAAAATGTATTGGCTGTGTGCAGGAGAGAATTGAGGAACCCACTGCCCCAGGCAGCTGCTGCCATGCGGACACAAGCTCTGCTGCCCAGGAGGGTCCCGTAGTGCAGGGGATGGCAGATGGCAATGTAGCGGTCATAGGCCATGACTGTGAGGAGAGAACACTCTGTTGACATAAAAAAGAAAAAGAAAAAGAGCTGGACAGCACAGCCAAAGTAAGAGATATCCTGGGTGTTCCAGAGGGAATTGGCCATGGCTTTGGGGAGAGTGGTGGAGATGCAGCCCAGGTCTATGAGGGAGAGGTTGAGAAGGAAGAAGTACATGGGGGTGTGGAGGCGGTGGTCACAAGCGATGGCAGTGATGATGAGTCCGTTTCCCAGGACGGCAGCCAGGTAGGTGCCCAGAAAGAGCCCAAAGGTCAAGAGCTGCAGCTCCCGTGTGTCTGCGAATTCCATGAGGAGGAAGTGGGTGATGGAGCTGCTGTTGGACATTTGCTGCCTCTGGGCAGGGGCACCTGTCCAAGGAGGGAAACAGAGTAAGTCAATGGAGTTCATAGGGAGGCTGGCGGCAGGAGCCAGTCCTGGTGTTCTCCTTTGGCTGAGGAACCCACACCTAATGCAGATGGGCTTTTCAACATCTGAACACTCACTGCTATGGAACAGGGATGGCAGAAGGCAGTTGGAGAGGCTTTGGGTATTTTACAGCTCTCCCACCTCCCCTGGGCACTGTTCTGGGATGTCAGAAACCCTCAGCATTTCTGCTGCACTCCAGGAGAACAGAGTGAGTGCTGTGAGACATGAGGATTGCCTGGGGCAGAGAGCAGAGTCAGGGGAGATGGTTTGTCCCTCCATCTTGCACCTTCATGAGATGGAGGGGGATTACCCTCTTGTATTATGCCATCAGACAGTGCTGAGAGCAGAAGGATCCATCTCAGACCACTAAATGTCTCACCCTTTCTCAAGGTCTCAGAAGCCCACCTCTAGCCAAGGACACACATGACTCATTTCACCCACCCAACAGCATTTCCTCAGTCACAGAGTCTCTGTGTTTCTCTGTGGGGCTTTCGGATAACACAAAAGTTCTATGGGACAGGTTGGCATCCTGGATGGCAGCTCACAGCTTCCATGGACACCCAAAGGACATACCCAGTTTTTGGCATCTCAGTGAGAGAAAATGGACTCCTTCCCCACCCCCACGGCCTGCATTGCCCACAGCCCCACAGGTCAGAGGAAAGCTGGGACACTGCTTCCCATGGACACATAGTCAGGAGTGGATGAACAAGATCAGTGTGGGACTCTGCAGCTGAAATTCCCATCCCAGGGAGGCTGACAGCAATAAAACGATAACTTTAAAGGAGACATGTGGAGAAACCAGGAGAAATCCCATGAGGGTCTGACTGGGAGAGGCACGGGGAGAGGCAGCCGGGCACTCAGGACAGCGTTACCCTCACCCTGCTGGGCACGCCACCGCCCAGACACTGATCATGCAGGGCAGGTGCCCTCAGCCCCACCGCTGGGCAGCAGCAATGGGGCACGTGGCAGGAGGGATGCCCTTCGCCTCTCCTGCTGCTCTGCTGGGCACAGAGCTGACTCCCACCCCAGAGCCCATGGCCGTGAGGGCTGAGGGCTGTGCTGGGTGGCTCAGGGAAGGCATCTGCACTGCAGGGGTGGCTGGAGGTGCCCCTATCTCCCCTGCAGCAGGGCTTCCAGGAGCAGCTCCCTCCTTCCCTGCCCATCTCCGCTGCCTGGAGCTCTCCCTGCCAGCAGCCTTTTCCCTGCCCCCACATCTCTTCCCTGCCAGTGCTCGCAGACCCCATGGCAGCCCCCGTGTGACCAGCTCTGCCCTGCAGCCTCTGCGTGTGTGCAGGGGCTAAAGGGCAGGTGCCACAGACCCTGGTGAGACTGGAAAGGGGATGCTGCTGCTGTCTGTAGCCCCCAGAGCTGGAAACCGAAGACACAGACTCAGCAAAGCTCCTTATCTCTACATGAACCCTCCTTTGATCTTTCATTTGAAAGTCCTCTTGGACATGTGCCACTGCCCACCCAGCCAACCAAGAGAAGAAACAGCAAAAGAAATTTACCTTCATATTAAGGGAACTCCATCTTGAAAAGTCCCTCCAGGAATGACCAGAGGTCATCTGGAGGTGTAAAGAGCCCTGACCCACACAGCACCCTCTTCAAGGTGAAGGACATTGCCCAGCCAGGGGTCACTCCTTCCACCCACAGCTTCTCCCCACAGAAGCTACGTGGGACTTCTCTGGGCAGGCGGAGAGCTGACCCTGGCAGATGGCAGAGTCCCTGCCCAGCACACAGCCCCCGGGGTGCAGGGACCCTGCTGGCAAGGAAAGCCCTGCACACCCCTGCCTGCACACCCACCTTCACAGGCCTTTGGCCATTCCTGGGAGAAGGCAGCTGTCATGCCCTGATCCTCTGATGGTGAAGCAGGGAAGCCCCAATCTAGAGAATGTCCTCTTCTTCCACAGCAGAGAAATTATGAGCGTCCTTCTGAAAGATCCCACGGGCTGTGGGAGGTGCCAGCTGTTGGAGATCTCTCCAGCTACTGCAGCTGCTCGGCTTTACGAAGAGTTCTCCCCCCATTCGCCCTCAGCATCCTCCCTCTCCAGACTGCCTTCAACCTCTCTCTGCCTCCCTGCTCTGCCCTCGCTGCCTGCAGGCAGTGCCCTCAGCCCTGCTGCGCTGTGCAGAGGAGCTGCTCCTGGGCAGAGCTGTCTCTCTGCAGCGCTGCCCGCTTGCCAGGAGCTCCCTCCGTCGCAGCAGCCCGGCCCAGCTCAGCAGCAGAGGACCAGCTGTGGCTTTCTCTGCCTCCTCCCCGCACTGCCCCAATCCCTCGAGGTGTCCCTGCGCCTCCAGGGCTGACAGCTCCTCCAAGGCAGCGGGGTCTCTCCTGGGGAGCAGAGTTTGAAGCACAATGAAGTCATCACCGACTGTCCCTCTCTGAACCCTGGACAGACTGATCCCTGTGGTGGAAAGTGCTCTGCCAGGGTGTGCGGACCTACAGGAGGTATCCGTGTGCCCCTCTGGAAACCCCCATTCCTGCCGCATTGCCAGGCAGGGCACGGAGGCAGTGATGGGCCGGGGATCATTCCCACCGGTGCAGGGCAGGGATTGAGCCAAGTCAATGAGGCATCTCAGCTCTCAGCAGTGTTTCTGAGGCCGGAGGGACATTCATCTTCTCCAGTGCACCCCACAGACCCACCAGAGGGAGGATTCCTCTTGCCTCACCTTAGCTGCCCTAAATCGGAGTGAGCTCCTTCTCTGAGCTGCCCTGTGAGTAATGGAGACAGAGGCCAGGAGGGAGCTTTTCCAATGCAAACACCGGGTGACATCTGAGGTGCCAGAGGTGGTTCAGGACACGTGCAGGGAACTGCAAGCTCTAATGGCGCAATTTTGAGAGACAGGGCAGCATCCGTGTGCACTGGTGGGGAATCCCTCTGGCCAACAGAAAACATAGAAGATCACAGAATCACAGGATCACAGAATGGTAGGGGTTGGAAGGAACCCTCAGAGATCGTCTAGTGCAACCCCCCTGCCAAAGTAGCCTCACCTACAGCACGTTGGACAGGAATGCAGCCGGGCAGCTTTTGAATATCTCCACAGAAGGACACTCCACAGCCTCTCTGGACAGCCTCTTCCAGTGCTTTGTTGCCCTCAAAGTAAAGACATTTTTCTTTGTGTTCAGATGGAATTTCCTCTGTTCCAGTTTGTGCCCATTTCCCCTTGTCCTGTCACTGGGCAGCACAGAAAAGAGTCTGGCCCCATCCTCTTGACACCCTCCCTTTAGACACTGATAAGCATGGAGGGGATCCCCTCTCAGCCTTCTCTTCCCCAGGCTAAACGTACCCACCTCTCTCAGCTGATTCTCATAAGAGAGGTGCTCCAGTCCCCTGATCATCTTTGTAGCTCTCTACTGGACTCTCTCCAGCAGTTGCCTGTCTTTCTTGCACTGGGGTACCTAGAACTAGACACGGTACTTCAGATGCAGACTCAGCAGGGCAGAGCAGAGAGGGAGGAAGACATCTCTCCACCTGCTGGCCACTGTCTTTTGTAATGCACCCCAGGAGACCATAGGCCTTCTTGGCCACCAGGGCACATTGCTGGCTTATGGTCAACTTATTGTCCACCAGGACTCCCAGGTCCCTCTCGGCAAAGCTGCTTTGCAGCAGGTGAACCCCCAACCTTTACTGGTGCATGGGTTTTTTCCTCCCTGGATGCAGGACCCTACACTTACCCTTGAACTTTATCATGTTCCTCTCCACCCAGCTCTCCAGCCTTTCCAGGTCTCACTGACCGGCCTGCTGTTTCCTGGGTCCTCCTTCCTGCCCTTTTTCAAGATAGGCATGACTTTGGCTTTCCTCCAGTCCTCAGGCAGTTCTCCTGTCCCTCGTGACCATTCAAAGATGATGGAGAGCACCTTTGCAATAACATCTGCCAGGTCCCTCAACACTCCTGGGTGTGACCCATCAGGGCCCATGGATTTGCGGGTGTCAAGTTTGCCTAAATCATCTCTAACCTGATTCTCCTCCACCAAGCGAAAGTCTTCCTTTTTCCAGACTCTTTCTCTTCGCTCCAGTCTCTGGGATTGCTTAGGGCCGGCCTTAACAGCAAAGACTGAAGCAAAGAAGGCATTCAGTAACTGCACCTTCTCTGCGTCCTCCGTCACCAGGGCACCCACCTCATTCAGTAGCAGGCCCACATTTTCCCTGGTCTGCCTTTTACTACTGATGTACTTGGAGAAGCCCTTCTTATTGTCCTTGACATCCCTGGCCAGGTTTAATTCCAAGTGCGTTTCAGCCTTCCTCATTGCATCCCTATGTACTCTCGCAATGTTTATATACTCCTCCCAAGTCGCCACTCACTTTTTCAACATTCTGTAAACTTCCCTCTCGCACCTGAGGTTTTCCAGAAGGTCCTTGCTTGTCCATGCAGATTTCCTGCCTCCTCTGCCTGATTTATTACTCATAGGCATGCACTGATGTTGAGCTTGGAGGAAGTGGAGCTTTTCTATTAATCAGCTCTCCTCCACCCCCCTTCCTGCCAAACCCTTTGCCCATGGGATTCCTCCAAGTATGTCAGCCCTCATCATGTCCGGGCTTTTGATTCTACTTTTTGCCCTGCTTCTTCCATGCTGGATCTGGAACTCCACCATCTCATGGTCACTGCAGCCAAGGCTACCCCCAACCTTCACATCCCCAACTAGTCCTCCTTTATTTGTCAGTAATACGTCCAGCAGCACACCTCTCCTCGTTGGTTTCTCTACCAACTGGGTCAAAAAGTTCTCATCAATGCTCTGCAGAAACCTCCGGGACTGTGTGTGCCTGGCTGTGTTGTTTCTCCTGCAAATACCAGAATGGCTGAGGTCCCCCGTGAGAACCAGGGCCTGTGACCATAAGGCTATTTCCAGCTGTCTGTAGAAGGCCTCATCAATTCAGGCATTTCAGAGAGGTCCTCAAGCATGCAGGTTTCCCTGGAGGAGAGGGAGAGTATCCATCACAGTCGGACACACCCTGCAGGTGGTTGGTGCTCTGGATATCACCTTGGGAGTCCGCCAAGGAATATTTGTCACTGTTCTGGTTGGCCGGGCTTATTCTCCAGTAAGCTGTGATGGCATGAGCATTGTCCCCTTCAACCCAGCCCCAAGTCTTCTGGATTCAAGCCCGCCTTACCAAGCTGGCCAGCCTGCTGCCAAAGATGTAGTCTATGTAGTCTAAATCGACCCTCTTTTGCCTTAGAACCTCTACCCATTGCCCTGTCGCAGCAGGCACTGCCCGAAGGGCAATGAGGCCACGCTTGGTTTGTCAGCAGGCAGTGCTCGGAGCCAGGCGCTGCTGCCTGCCACAGGGCCTGCACACCCTCATCCCACAGGCAGAGCATTCAGCGGGGTCTCTCGGGGGTGTCCCATCCCAGCTTCTGCCTCCCCTCCTGCTTGGAACCCCCCAGGCTGCCCCTCCTTCCCCCTGAGAGGCCACCATGCCCAGCACCCGGAACCAGCGACTCTGTGACATCAGTCCTGGGAACAAGGTCACCGCAGGCACCATGAGGACTGTGGGCAATATGTCGGCTGCTGCACTGGTGGTGACGACCCCTTGGCTCTTCCAGCTGCAACGTGCCGCCGCTGGCAGTGATGAATGTGCTCCCTGTCGTCGTCCTGACGGCCCTGTGCTGGCCCATGAACAGCACATGGGACAGCAGTGGGTAAACGTCCTGAGGTTCTGAGAGGGAGCTTGGGCAACACTTATGGGCTTCACTGGAGGGTGCCTGCTTGTCCCCTGTGGCCACTCCACAGCTTCTCAAACCCCACATGGGAGCCTGAGACCCTTGCCAGCACCCAGGATGCTGGCCCATCTCACCTGTGGGGCTCAAGCAGAAACAGAGGCAGGCATACGCATGCCCCACAGGGTTCCTTGGCCCTACTGTCCATGCAACACCTTGTGGGGAGCGGAGATGGCTGACCTTCAACCTGAACCACAGCAAGCCATCGAGAAGGGCAGTCATGAGTTTCTAGTGACAGAGGGACCTGCAGGCTCTGGCCCATGGGTTCCGGCTATGGCACGTCGCACGTGGTGGGTGGCACAGATGCCCGGCCAGGCGCCTGGCCCTACATCACCAGCATCCAGCCTGGAGAAGAGAAGGCTCTTTGGGAGACCTTATAGTGGCCTTCCAGTATCTGAAGGGGGACTACAGGAAAGCTGGGGAGGGACTTTTTACAAGGGTAAAAGGTATGTTTAAAAAAATTAGGGACAGGACGAGGGGGAATGTTTTCAAGCTGGAAGAGGGGAGATTTAGAATAGATATTAGGGAAAAAAACATTCACATGAGTGTGGTGAGCCCCTGGCGCAGGTTGCCCAGGAAAGCTGTAGCTGCCCCATCCCCGGAGGTATTCAAGGCCAGGTTGGACAGGGCTTAGAGCAACCTGGTCTAGTGGGACATGTCCCTGCCCAGGGAAAGGAGGTTGAGACTTGGTGATCTTTAATTTCCTTTCCAATCTAAACTATCATATGAGTCTATGATTCTACCATTCTACTCACACCGCTCAAGCTGCACCATCTATTTGATGCTGTGCACTTCACATACTGCCTCCACAGGGGCAAACACTCACAGAAATTTTGCTGCCTCAACCAGAAAAATCATTTTCACTGTGTTTTCTGTAACTCCAATTCCAGATTTACTGCACTTCACAGTTCCGTTGGTTCGGAGCATCCAGAGAGCCAGACCAAAAGCTGCATGGCGGGTCATTGCAGTCACCACCATCACCCACGAACCTTCCACTTTGACTGCAGGGTTGTCCCTCAGTTTACAGACCACGGAATGAAGCTGGGATGAAGCAGTTGCATCAGATAGCTTACCAGAAAAAATGCTGTTTGAGTCTAGCCAAGGGTGTGTCGGGAACAATTCCTCGAGGCAGCCAACCAAATATTAAATGAGCACAGAGTTATTTGTGGATGGAATTCTGTGTGCAGGAGCAAGGACTGCCATCAGTCCAACAGTGCAGTTCCTGCTCTCTTGTCGTAGTTATGGCTGGACTGGCCACTGTGACAAACAGTCTCCCATTGTCTCCCCCACCTCTCTCTCTCTAAGAAGAGGAAGAAGAGAGAGCAAGAAACTTGTGAATGTAGGAGGAACTCAACTGCTTGAAGGAAATATTAATAAAAAAATAATAAAAAAGATATAAAGAAATAGATACTAATCTGGATCAAGCTCCCAGGATGATGATCACGTCACCGGCAGGCATGGGGAAAATCCAATACTTGACTCAGGGACGGATGGGAATCGGATTCCAGATCTGCATTCAGGAATTTGCAGATCGGGATCAAAGGCAGACAAACAGCCAGAGTCCTCCTGGGACACAAACCACTGAAGGAAGAGAGCTGACCCTTTGATCCCTCAGCTTTTATACTGAGCATGAGGCAGATGGGATGGAATACCCTGATGGTCAGTTTGGGGTCACCTGTCCTGTCCGCTCCTTCCCGCAGGTACCACCCCTCTATGCTCTTCTGCTTCTGACCCTCCAATGGGGCAAAGAACCAAGTCAGCTGGCCTTGGGGGTTATACCAATAAGTATGAGAAAGAGAATTCTGCATACCATTCCTCGGCATACATTACAACTTATCAGGTTTTATCGCTCTGAACAGTGTCACCACAAATGCTGTTAATTTCAGAGTTCACTTAGTTCAAAGAGGCTCAGCTGCAAAGTAAAGTTGCTGAACAGAAGAGGGGTTCTGTTTCACCTCAAACCAGCACAGGTGGGCTGTTCTTTTGGGAGGGTATGAGGAGAATAAAAGAGAAGCACTCGTGATTTCAGGGAATGAAAAGAGAAGCAAAGGATGCTGTTGGCTGTCTTTGCTGAGGGCTCCTGTTTTGCCAAATGAAACCCAAGGACCACCACAGCCTTTCCTGTGGAGCTGCTACTCAGCCACACAGCCCCTGCCCTCTGCCATTGACAGCGATGGAGTCACTGTGAAGGTGCAGTAGAAGAAATGAAACAGTTTGTGGTGCTGCAATGGATGGGCACATAGTTCTCAGTACAGACAGGCTGGAAGGCTCAGGGGTGGGGTTCCCTCTTGTGGCTCCATCTCTGGTGACAGTGGAGTATTAGGAGGGCTTTGGAAGAAGCTGCACAGGTTATGGGGAACTCATTGGCAAAAGCTCAGAAAAACATGGCTTTGTGTTTGAAGAATTAGTGAAGACAGAGAGTCATGAGTAAAGCTTGGGTCAGCACAGGGTGGGAGTGAGGTGGGGAAGCAGGGGTGGTGGTTGAAATCTGCAGAGAAACGGGCACAGGCAGAGGAAAGTGTAGGACAGCCTGTGGTCAGCGTGCACGACACCCCACCCCCCCAGCAGAACTGAAATCCTTGTCCTTTCCACTATGGCTGCGGACTCTTCCACTGGAGCCCCTGAGAGCACTCCAGTTCCTCACAGACACACTGCTTCGCTGCCTCCTCCCCCACCCTCCAGACAGCCCGAGACGTTTCCTACACACACCCCCCTCATCTCACTGCTCCCAGAAAGAGCCCTGAGCATCCCTTGAAGGAAAGAATCCCCATTGCCAGGGTGTGGGGATCAGCGCTTGAATATCCTGCTTGATGAGACACGGCAAGGGCTTTCACAGACACTTTCACATTTCATTTCCAACTGGAAGCAGTGCCTCTGGCTTTCTGCTTCAGGGATAGTCAGGATGGCCCTCAGTGGGGACCGCTGACGCCCTCAGAACCTTGGAGGCTGACTTGCACTGCTCTAGAGACCACTTCAATCCACCCTCAGTACCTGCAGTTCAGGAACTGGGCACCAGAGGGCTCATTAACATGCAAAATGCCATAACGAGCCATGGTTCTGGGCATAATTTTCTTATTATACAATTCTGCTGTGGTTAATTAGAGAGATTTCAGAAGTGAAAAGGTTTCAATAGTAAATAACAAGAAGAAAGGATTTATTTTTCTTACTTTTTTTTTATTTGTCTGCTTAATTTCTCTGTCTATTGATATCAGCAATTTCCAAATGACACTGAAACTGGACCTCTCCAAACAGAGTCTGACTGAGTAGGGCAGTCAAGACCCTGTATGTCAGACACTCTGTGGGCAGCCTTTGTCCCCACCTCCAACCCCGCCTTTCTCTCATCAGCCACCTGGGACTTACAGCACCTTTCCTCAAATCTGAGCTTTCTCTGCTACACTCTGGAGTTGCAGGTTTCAGCCCTTTGGAAACAGTTTCCACCTGTTTCACTTGGGGAATGAACTGCACCCAGACACAGAATTTTCTTTGTAGCCCAAAAACAAGCCCAAAGGAAGGCATGGTTGAATAGAAAAATACAATATACAAAATGCAAAATACACTCCTCTGCTGTACATTAAGTCCACCTTACCTCCACTGAAGTCCACTCTCCACAGTGGATAGCCTTAGACCAAAGGAAAACACATTTTTGTGCCAAACTGGGATCCCACGAACACCAAAGCACTCCCTGTCCTGGACTCGGTTCACATGGGCTCACAGCGAGTCACACGCTAAGGTCACGAGCTCCCTCCATTCACAGAGGGAAGCAAAGAGAGAAAGTGAACGGCGTGCTCTTTTGAAGGGGTCTGGGTTACGGGAACATCTCCAAGCAGACTCTGCAACATCCGCACCCACTCCTTGCCCATCCTCCTCCAGCGATGGACAGCTTGGGTGCAATTGTCCAGGCTTCCTTTTCTCCCGGAGGGAGAGAAATCAGTTGTCTCAGCTGAGATGCTTTGGCCTACCTTGACTGTCCACCAGCTCCAGCTCCACAACTACCACTTGTAAAAAGTCCCTCTCCAGCTTTCCTTTAGGCCCCCTTCAGCTACTCGGTCTGCTATAAGGTCTCCCGGAGTCTTCTCTTCTCCAGGCTCAACAACCCCAACTCTCTCAGCCTGTCCTCACAGCAGAGGTGCTCCACCCCTCTGATCACCTTCGTGGCCTCCTCTTTTCCCACTCCAACAGATCCATGTCCTCCTTATGCTGGGGCCCAGCAGCTGGATGAAGCACTGCGGGGTCTCCCCAGAGAGAGTAGAGAGGCAGAACCACCTCCCTCGCCCTGCTCGCCATGCTGCTGGTGATGCAGCCCATGATGCGGTTGGCTTTTTGGGCTGCCAGCACACATTGCAAGCTCATCTTGAGCTTCTCATCCACCAGCACCTCCAAGTCCTTTTTCTCAGGGCTGCTCTCAAGCCATTCTTCACCCAGCCTGGATTTGTTCACAGGATTGCCCTGATCCACATGCAGGACCTTGCCCTTGGTATAGTAGAACTTCACGAGGTTTGCACAGGCCCACCTCTCAAGCCTGTCCAGGTCCCTCTGGATGGCATCCCTCCCCTCCAGAATGTCGACCGCTCCACACAGCTTGGTGCCATTGGCAAACTTGCTGAGGGTGCACTCCATCCCAACATCCATGTCACCAACAATGATGTTAAACAGAACCAGACCCAGTACGGACCTCTGAGGAACACCACTCGTCACTGCCCACCATTTGGACAGGGAGACCTTGACCACAACTCTAATTTTCTTTCCAGTGGCTGCTGTGTTTCAGATTTGGTAGGAAAAGAATGTCAGTAATGCATATTGGTTTAGTTGTTGCTAGGTGTTGTTCATATTTTTCAAGGACTTTTCTTTCAGCTTTCCGTAGGAGCTCAAAGGGGCCGAGAGAGAATGATGGAATGGGCAATGAAATATTCCATTCCACAGAGGTCATGCTCAGTATTTGGATGGGTTTAACCAGGGGGCGGGTACGTGCAAACGCTGCTTGGGAAGGCACCAATTCACTGAGTGGTGACAGTGACTTGTATTGTCATTAGTAGCAGTAGTAATATTGTTGTTGCTGCTGTTGTTTTCCTTTTCTGTTATTGTTCTATTAAACTCTCTTTACCTCAACGCATGACTTTGGGGTTTTTTTGTTTGTTTGCTTATTTGTTTTATTTCCCTTTCCACTCTTTTTCACCCTCTTCTCCCTTTCCTCCTGGGGGAAGGGGGAGAACTGCACCAGTGGGTGCATGGTCCTAGCTGCTGGCTGGGGTTAAACCACGACACCTGTGCTGAGGCCTCCAGAGCTGGAGGCAGCACTCCATGTGGGGTCCCACGAGAGCAGAATAGAGGGGCAGAACCACCTCCCTTTCCCTGCTGGCCATGCTTCTTTTGATGGAACCCAGGACACAGCTGGATTTCTGGGCTGTGAGTGCACATTGTTGGCTCATGTCCAGCTTTTCATTGCCCCATACCCCCGGGTCCTCCTCAGTGGGGCTGCTCTCAATCCCTTCATCCCCCCGACCTATACTGATATGGGAGGTTGCCCCAACCCGTGTGCAGGACCCCGCACTTGGCCTTGTTGAACTTCATGAGGTTGAAATGGGCCCACTTCTCCATCTTATCCAGGTCCCTCTGGATGCCATCCCATCCCTCAGGCAAGTCAACAGCACCACTCAGCTTGGTGTCTCCATCTTGGGTGATTTCTCACTTTGTGGGGCTCCATTCCATGCCCACCCCAGGCAAATGCTGCTTCTGGAGAGCCCAGGGGATCTCCAGGAAACTCCATTTCCCCCTTGAGAATAAAGTTGTCTGTCACGGCTTGTATGTGACAACCTTGGCTATGTCACTCAGTGACCAGCCATTGCTTCCACTGTCACTACATGCTGACGAGTGAGTCCTAAATCCAATCCTCGAGCTCTAGAAGAACCCAAAAGCAACAGTCCTTTTGGGGATGCCATTGCTCAGGCCTTCTCCTGAGACCAACTTTTAGAAGAAAGGACCAGTGTTTCTGCATAGCACAAAGTAGATCCCATTTTGTTATAGGGATGCTGTGAGAGTTTCAGTTCTGACCTGGTGTTAGACACTGTTATAGAGGCACCAGTGGAGAGATAGTGGGTTAAAGCCTCTTTTGATGTGGAAGGCATCGAAACCTTTCTGCAGGAAAAATCTAAAAAAAAAAGTAAGAATGAAAATAAGAATGAAGAGAAGAAAGAGAGCTCAGGACTGGCGTAGAACATCCTATGAGTCATCTGTGGAGAGAGATGGTAATTTTATTGCTGTTTAGAAGGTGACCATGAAATCAGTTTCTGAATGGAATCTTTGAGCTCCTGGTTCCTCATGCTGTAGAGGAGGGGGTTCACTGCTGGAGTCACCACCGAGTACAGAAATGACACCACCAGGTCCAGAGATGGGGAGGAGATGCTGGGGGGCTTCAGGTGGGCAAACACTCCAGTGCTGAGAAAGAGGGAGACCACGGCCAGGTGAGGGAGGCACGTGGAAAAGGCTTTGTGCCGTCCCTGCTGTGAGGGGATCCTCAGCACCGCCCTGAAGATCTGCACATAGGACACCACAATGAAAACAAAACACCCCAATGCTAAACATGAACTAACCACAAGAAGCCCAACTTCCCTGAGGTAGGAGTGTGAGCAGGAGAGCTTGAGGATGTGGGGGATTTCACAGAAGAACTGGTCGATGGCATTGCCATGGCAGAGGGGGAGTGAAAATGTATTGGCCGTGTGCAGGAGAGAACTGAGGAACCCACTGCCCCAGGCAGCTGCTGCCACGCGGACACAAGCTCTGCTGCCCAGGAGGGTCCCGTAGTGCAGGGGATGGCAGATGGCAACGTAGCGGTCATAGGCCATGACTGTGAGAAGAGAAAACTCTGCTCCGAGCAAGAAGAAAAGCAGAAATACCTGTGCAGCACATCCTGCGTAGGAGATAGCCCTGATGTCCCAGAGGGAATTGGCCACAGCTTTGGGAACAGTGATGGAGATGGAGCCCAGATCAAGAACAGAGAGGTTGAGGAGGAAGAAGTACATGGGGGTGTGGAGGCAGTGGTCGCAGGCGATGGTGGTGATGATGAGGCCGTTTCCCAGGAGGGCAGCCAGGTAGATGCCCAGGAAGAGCCAGAAGGTCAAGAGCTGCAGCTCCCGTGTGTCTACAAATGCCAGGAGGAGGAACTGGGTGATGGAGCTGCCATTGGGCATTTTCCTCTTTGGGGCACAGGGACCTTTTCAAAATGTAAAGACAGTGACAAGTTAAGGTAGAATTCATAGAATCATAGAATGGTTTAGGTTGGAAGGGACCTTGAAGATCACTGAGTTCCAACCCCCTTGCCATGGGCAGGGACACCTCCAACCACACCAGGTTGCTCAAAGCTCCATCCAGCCTGGCCTTGAACACCTCCAGGGTTGGAGTTTCTGCAACTTCTTTGGGACACCTGCTCCAGTGCCTTAACACCATAAAAGTGAAAAATTTCTTCCTAATATAAATCTACCTTCTTCCAGTTGAAAGCCATTCCCCCTCAGCCTGTCACTATGTGCCCTTGTAAAATGTCCTTCCCCAGCTCTCCTGTAGCCCCTTTAGTTACTGGAGGGCCGCAGTAAGTTCTCCATGGAACCGTCTCTTTTCCAGGCTGAGAAACTCTAACTCTCCCAGCCTGTCCTCATCGGAGAGGGCCTCCAGCCCTCTGATCATCTTTGTGGCCATCCTCTGGACCCACTCCAAGAGGTCCATGCCCTTCTTTTGCTTGGGGCTCCAGAGCTGGAATTCTCTGAGTATAATCTATTCAATTTCTCATAAAACACCCCCAAACCACTTTTACCTTTCCAGGAAGACCTTTTGTGAGCTGAGATTGGTGCTGTCTGAGGGTGCCCCAGAGAACAGGAGGTTCTGCTGTTGGCTCTGCAGGACTCAGACCTGTCCTACAGCAAAAGGAAAATAGGAACTTGGGGTGATCTCAGATTAAATCCACTTTTGATAGCAAAGAGCTGTTCAGCATTGTGGCTCCTAATGCACCCGACTGCAGAGCAGAGCTGTGGGGATGTTGTTGTGTTCGTACTGTTTTAGTTGCCCCAACACACCTTAGGAGTGTTTTTAAGACAGAAATCCTGCTGCGCCTTGTGGGTCCTGAGACACAAACGGGCTGTCATTGCAGGGGGTTGACTAGGTGACCCGTAAAGGCCCCTTCCAACCACACCATTCTAGGAGTCTACGATTCTGTGGCACTGGTGAGAGCAGAGGAATGCGCCTTCCAAGTGCATCTCTCTAAAGCCCTCAGCCCCTCTAATCATACCTGAGGAAGACCTCAGCTCTGCCCTCCCAGCCAGGGACACAGAGGGCTCATTACAGCTGCCCACAGACAGCTGCCCAGCAGCGTTTCCATGGCTTTAGCACCACGATGTCTTCTCTGTGGGACTGCTAGATAACACAGAGATGCCGTGGGAGAACTGTGTCCTTCTGGAGGGCAGCCTGCAGCCCAGCAGGACCCCTCAAAGAAGGAATCACGTATCTTAAATTTGCTTATCCTGAAGGCACGATCAGGTCATTTCCAGCCGCATACACTGTGATTCCCAGAGCGCCAAAGGCAGACAGGATGCAAGTTGGCTGCTTTTCCTCCATGGACATATGTGCACGAAAGGACGTGCAGTGTTGGTGTCTCAGCTGCGCTTCAATCCTTAGCCCCCCCCACCAGGGAGTTTAACAGTAAGAACAAGGGCAGACGGGAGAGAGGGGATGCCAAAGTACCTCTGCCAGGGCAGGCAGGTGAGGGAGACACAGTCGGACACTTGAGCAAATCTCCTCTGTGGTGGTCAGGTTGCTGGAAAGGCAACTCATGACCAAACCCGCATGACACGAAGGGCAGAGGCTCTGCTGTGTGAGCGAGGGGACCAGGGGTTGCTCCAGGGAAGGCATCTGCACTGTCGGGGAGGGCAGGGAGATGCCTGTATCCCCCTTCCCACAGCATTTCTGGGAGCCCGGCTCTCTTCCTCCCTGCCCATGACCTGGAGCTTGTCTTGGCCAGGACCTGTTTCTCTCTCCCCATATCTCCTCCCTCTTCATGCTCACAGACCCCATTCCGCCTGCTGCGTGCACAGCTCTGCCCTGCAGACCCCTCCTGGCATCAGGGCACTGCCCAGGGACATCTTCGTGTGCAGGGGTTAACGAGAACCTCAGACAGGTCCTATCAACAAATGGGGTCTCAGAGCCTTGTGCACGGTGGAGAAATCCATTCCCATCTCTCCCTGCCCATCCAGCCGACCAAGAGGAGAAAACTCACAGCACAGACTTGTTCCCCTGCAGGTGAATAGTTCCTTGGCATCGTTTTTCAAAAGAACCCTCTGCAAATGTCCTTGGGGTGATCTGGAGCTGGGACCAGTCCTCAACCCTGCAGTTCCCTTGCACAAGCAGAAGTAATCTGCCTCACTGGCGGTCACTCCTTCCACCCACAGCTTCTCCACACAGCGCCATGGGAGCTCCCCGGGCAGGCTGAGAGCATACCCTAGCAGGCGGCAGAGCCCCTGCCCCGGCACACAGCCCCCGGGGGGCAGGGACCCTGCTGGCAAGGACAGCTCTGCCCACCCCTGCCTGCACACCCAGTGTCACCTCCTGCAGACGTCTCCAGGAGCAGGCAGCCATCGTGCCCTGTGCCTCTGATGGTGGGGCAGGGAAGCCCTGCTCTGGAGCACGTCCTTCTCCTTTGCCCCAGCCATGGAAGGTGCCAGCTGTAGATGGTGCCAGGAGCTGCAGCTGCAGCTGCCCCGCAGCCAGAGACTTACTGTGCCGAGGGCTGTGGAGATGCCTCCCCTGGTGAACACTCTGCTCTGCCCTCGCTGCCTGCAGACAGTGCCCTCAGCCCTGCTGCGCTGTGCAGAGGAGCTGCTCCTGGGCAGAGCTGTCTCTCTGCAGCGCTGCCCGCTTGCCAGGAGCTCCCTCCAGCCCAGCAGCCCAGCCCAGTTTGGCAGCAGAGGACCAGCCCACGGTGGCACTCTCTCTGTCCCCTCTGGGCTCCCTGGAGGTGTCTCTGGGGCTCCAGGGGAACCGCCTGTGAAAAAGGCTGATGCAATCTCTCATGTTCCCTCCCTCAGCTGCGCAGAGACACTTACTTGCAGCAGTGTTATTTCTCCCAGTAGAAGAAGAGCTGGCCATGAGTACCCCGTCTTCTTGTCCCACCAGTAGCACACACGGGTTCTTGGACTCTTGGTACCAGGATTCCTTATGGCAAGTCACCGCTTGCCTGGTGCCACAGCTGGGGGGCTTCAGCCCAAACGTGCAGCAATGATCTCAGCCAGGGGCACAAACAGGACAAGCTGGAGCCGTTCCTGTGGCAGACAGAGCTGTGACATGGTGCAAGAGCTCAGTCCAGCTGGTCTTCAAGGACAGCCTCCTCCAAGCTCAGCTATAGTCCACATCTCAATTCAATCTAACCCCGAAAGGCAATTCAAGGGCACCAGAATGAGTGCTTACTCCTTCAGGAACAGTTCAAGGAGAAACAAAGCCACTGTGTGGCCACTGCTGAGTTTCGTAAGAACTGGTGCTGATAGATCTGAGATACTCCATGTCCTCTTTGCCTCAGTCTGCCCCAGCAAGGTCTCCCAGGCCTCGGGCTCAAGGATGGAACCTGCAGGAGAACCACCAGCAATGGCTGGGGTCAAGTCCTTCAGCAAACACAATCCTTACCAGTCTATGGACAGGAGGGGCGGAAGCTGAGGGAGCTGAGGGGGCAGCCAGTGTCACAGTGGTCACTCTGCTTTGTCTTTGGAAGATCACGGAGACTGGGGGAATTGTCTGCTCACTGGCAGCGCCCAAAACATGCATGCCCCAAAGAATTAGCAGGGGAACTGAAGGCTGTGCCCCAGAGCATGTCCACTCAGGGACTTCTTGTGTGTTTGAAACAGAAGGTGACGGGATTTACCCAGAGCAGATCGCACTTGGCCATCCTCTTTGCTTTCTGTGCTGAAAGGACAGGATTGCTGGGCAGAGAGAGCGGTAACTTTTACTGGGAAGTCAGAAGGGCATTCAGCATCACCCCCAGCTTGTTTCTAACTGAGGACAGTAGAATCTGCATGGGTAGATAAGCAGGTGGGTAAAATACGATCTGAACTGCTGGGCTTGGAGGCATGTGGTTCCTGCGTGGTACTGTGCCTGGAGGTATCTCACCAGTAGGGTCCTGCAGGGGTCGATATCGTAACCTGCCCTGTTTGAAATGTTTATAATGACCTGGAGGACATAAGAGTGAAAACTGAGTAGGAGGGTGGTGTTGCACTGCAGTGGGACCATCCCAGAGGATCTTTGATCTCCATGTTTGGAGGTTTTCAGGTTTCAGCTCTGCAGTCACAGCAGACCAGAGTCAGAGGTTGGCGATTTCCCACCCTTTGGTGGGAGGCTGGACCAGAGACCCCAACAGACCCTTTCCCTACAGCCCTTCCCTGAGCCTGGATGTGAGGGTGGCTACAGCAGATGCTCATGGGACAATTCAGGGTGGAACTGTCCTGTGATCAGTGGGTCTCTACTTCAACCTTTAGTTCCAAGCAGGGCTAGCTCTGAGGTCCAGCAGGTTGCTCAAGAAACAGCAGCGTCCCTGTGCAGACTCTGCACACGAGAGCCCAACATCGAAGCCACCATTACAGACACGGGGACAAGGCATTTGACCAGCTCGTTGAACCCAGAAATCGGTATGCCACGCCTCCTGAGATTCCCACAAGCACCTAAGATTTTGTCCAGGGAAGTGGGGAAGTGTGATTCCTCTTTCAGTGTCCTGCCTGTCTCCGGCCCCATGTGGTGCTTTAGGATGTGAAGAGAATCAAACCCAACCTTTGGACTAGATTAGTTTCATTTTCCATGCTGGAATGCGGGGCAGATGAAGGCAGCTCTGAGCTCTCTGCTGCACAGCTTGGACTTCCGAGAATGGAAACGCAGGTAATCTTCTGGTGTGATCACCGATTTGCCTGCCTTTGTGCCTTTTCACTAACCAGGGATCTGTCCGTCGGCCTGAGAAACTACTTCCCTATTCCACCTCCCTCTCTTCATAAAAGGAGGGAACAAAGATATGGAGCATGGATGACTTAAGGACACTATTGTAATCTTTACATTATGGGAGAGAGAAAAGATAGTACAACTAATTCCAAACTATCCTTGAGATGCATTCTGATTCTTCCTTCTTTCCAAAGCTCAGCCACCTTAGATCTTGAAAGGACTGCCTCAAATCTCTCCAACTAAAATCCCACAAGCCTTCTCTCAGAGAAGTCCTTTTAGCACAGGACACCTCTGCTTGTCACTTCTGCCCTATGCCCAAACTCTGTTTTGCAGTTGGGCGAAGTCAAGGTACTCCCTTGCAACATCTTCCCTACAAAAGTTGTCTTCTCTTCATGCTGATCCCACTTATATGGCCTCATGTTATGTACAGCTCCATCCTCCTCTTGCAGAGCTCCACTGGGTGACCAGTTTTCCCTTTCTTTCCTGCCCATTCACCTTCACAACCTTTTTGTATTTTATGCATACCAAATATTATCTGAAGCAACATATTTATTGCCCCCAGCTTCACCCATTTCCAACTGCAGGCTGAGCTATTTCTCCTCTTTGAGCAGACATTGTGCAAAGCTGCTCCAGATATGGAAACTCACTTAAATGCAGCACATTAATTGGGGCTCAATCAAATATAAAAAATGTATCCTGAGCTAGTTTTTCAGAGACAGATTCAAAGTGGCAAAGCAGATTCAAAGTGTCTGAAGGAACTGGGGGTTTTTAACCTGGAGAAAAGGACGCTGAGGGGAGACCTTATTGCTCTCTACAGCTACCTGAAAGGAGGTTGTAGCCAGGTGGGGCTTGGTCTCTTCTACCAAGTAACAAACGATATGACAAGAGGAATTGGGCTTGAGTTGCACTGGGGGAGATTTAGATTAGACATTAGGAAAAACGTCTTGACTGAGAGGGTTATCAAGCATCGGACCAGGCTACCCGGGAAGGGGTTGAGTCACCATCCCTGGAGGTATTGAAAAGACATGTTGGGATGGTGCTGAGGGACATGGTTTAGTGGTGGACTTGGTTAACAGTTGGACTCGATGATCCTAAAGGTCCCTTCCAACCTAAACGATTCCATGATTCCATGATTCTATGATTCCATGATTCTATGATTCCATGATTCTATTCTACATAAATTCTGAGAGCCAAGCTACAAGAAAGGGAAAAATAGGTGAAGCTGTATTTTCTAGATTCACTAATTCTCTGTCAGTAAAGAGAAGGTCCCACAGCCTGTGGCACGTTTTCATTAGTTGTCCCTATGGGAAGTTTTGTTTCTTGGGTCTCTTGGCTCGAGCCTGCTGCGTTCCTATTTCCAGCAAGGGCAAAAGTTCCCGTTCAGGTATCAAACTTTTGCCCATCCTTCCCGGAGAGCCAGGACAGTTGTGTCACACAACATTCAGTGTCAGAGTGAAGATGGAAAAGAAGTGTGAATTGAAATGATTTGTCCTCCAATGGAAACTCAAATCCTGAGCTGGCTGGACCACATTGGCTGCAGTTAGACATAAGTTACCTGAGACAAATGTGAGTTCAGACCTGGTTGGCAGAGTTTCTCACAGCCCTCACTGAGGAGAGCAGGGTGTTGCGAGAGGGGAGCACATATCTGTTCCCCAAATCCCAAGGTAGTGCCCAAACCATCTTGCCTTTGGCCTCTGGCATCTCATGCCTTGAGATGCAAGAAATGCGGGGCCGTCTGTCAGTAATCCTCCAGCAATCCTTCAGGCGGTTGTGTGAATTCCCTATCAGTATCTAAAAAAAGTAACACCCTCCCCCAAAACTAAACAAGCAAAAGCCCCACCAATCACAAAAAAACAATCCAAAGCCACCAACAAACATTAATCTGCCTAAATCTAAATGCAGCAGTTTGCATCTTGGACAGCCGCTCTGGGCAGTGCCAGTGAAATCAGTATTTGCAGCGTGAGCCGTGATACCCCATCCTCAAGAACAAATCCAACGCAGTTCAGAGGAAGGGTGGTCTTTCAAAAGTTACTGTGTGTGTCCCCAGGTGGCATGGACACTGCTGATTCCCCACTCCAGAGCGGCAGAGGCTGGAGCCCCTTCGCAGGATGGGCTTCTGGCCAGGAAGCCACAGCTATGGGGGTGTCTCACCTGGTTCTTACTGTCCCTTAGCTCAGCATCCATTTCCGTGTATTTCACTCTTTTCTATGTCTACTCTTTCTACATGTCGGAATGACAGAAAAGCAAACATTTCCTAAAAGTTTGTCATAATGTCCTTGCTATAGACAAGAAGCCCATCAACCCTGGAGGCAGCCAAGAACATTGCCATGAGCACCAAGAAGATCCAAGAAGCTCAAGGCCTCTTCTGAAGGGCAGCAAATTCTTGCAACTGTGATTTGAGCCTGGAAGTGGGAAGGAATTTTCGTCTGTGCTTGGAGGAGGAATAAGTGTGTTGTGGCAGTATGTCAGGGCCGAAGGCCCTTGCGCAAATCAGGGATGATGGAGACATTTCCATCTTGTGTGTGTGCCTCAGGGCAGGAAATGGGGCATGCCCGCTGCTGGGGGTGTGTGTACTCAGTCATGCCTCAGGAGCTGACCTTGCTCTCTTGTGCAAGAAAGAAGAAAACAGGAGGACTGAATTTGCCATACCTCAGTCAGCCAGTGGGAAACAAAAAAGTAAAGACATTGGGAGAGGAGGGTCGGAGAGGGAGAGACAGATTAGGAGAAGGAAAGAGGGGGAAAAGTGATGATTGCTGTGTTAAAACATCGGGAAGCCAAGACCCAGCTTGTTTGCCTGTCTTCTGAAGATGGATCTTGGTTTTTCTTTTCGGGGGGAGGGGGGGCGGAGGTGTGTGACCCTGTCAGACTAGCTTTCACAGTTGTCCTCTGCTAGGAAGCCCAGAGAACACGAGGGCTGGCATGCATCTACTGGAATTTAGACGTGTCCACTAGCGGGGCTTGATTCAGCTGCCCACTTCTCACTGCCAATAGGGAGGTGCCCTGAGGAGTCCCAGGCATGCAAGAATGGCAGCCCTCAGCTTGGCTGGGTAACGGAAGAGGAAACAGCATGTTTAGCGTAAGTTTTCTCCCACTCCTGGGCAGGTGTGGCATTTCACAGCTCCCACCTGCAGGATCACAATCGTGTTTACTTTAAAGAAGGAAGCAAGCCAGGGAAGATTTGACACTCTTCAACACCAGACCTGTATTTCTTTAAGACACAAATTCCCCTCTCCCACTTCTCATTCCACAACCAGTCCACAGATTCTGCACTTCTAAAGATGGACCTGGGACACAAAATATGCACTTACGAATTGTCCATGCTTGGTCAAAGGAGACCCACAACCTGTGTCTTCCTGGTGGATCTCAACTAGTATGAGCTCTCGAGGCAGGCCACAGTTTTTCTGAGTGCATTTCCTAGAGCCCCCTTGACCTCCCTGTTCCGCAGGCTGTAGAGGAGAGGATTGACCATGGGCGTGAGGATGGTGTAGAAAAAGGAGAGCACTTGATTGAGCTGCCTCAGTGAGGCTGTCCTGGGTATCATATAGACAACGACGAGGGTGCCATAGAAAACAGTGACCACCATGAGGTGAGAGGAGCAGGTGGAGAAGGCCTTCTGCCTCCCCATGGTGGTCGGAATCCTCAGGATCGCAGCTATGATGCAGATGTAGGATACCAAAGTGACTACAAACGGGACGACTACATCCAGAAAACAGATTATGAAAGTCACCAGTCTAAGCACGGTGGTGTCACTGCAGGCGAGCTCTAGCAACGGGGCAAAATCACAGAAGAAGTGATCAATTGCATTGGGACCACAGAAGTGTAACTTGGAAAATTGTCCAGTGACTATGGTAGACATCAGTAATCCTGCTAGCCAGGACCCAGCCGCCAGCTGGAGACAGAGCTTCCAGTTCATGAGGCTTGCGTAGAGCAGGGGTTGACATACGGCCAAGTACCGATCATAGGACATGGTGGCCAGCAGATAGCACTCGGCACCTGCAAAATAGCCAAAGAAAAAGAACTGCGTCATGCAGCCTTGAGCAGAAATGGTTCTGTCCCTGGTTAGGAAGCCGGCCAGCAGCCTGGGCAGGATAGTGGAGGTATAGCAGATTTCTACACTGGATAAATTCCCCAGGAAGAAGTACATGGGAGTGTGAAGATGCCGATGTGCCACCACCAGCACAACAACGAGGATGTTGCCAAACATGGTCACCATGTAGATCATGAGAGAGAGGATGAAGAGAGGCACCTGAAGCTTGGGGACGTTACTCAATCCCAGCAGGAGGAACACCACTGGTGAGGTCTGGTTGTCCCATTCTTCTTTCTCCATGAGGTGCTGTAGGACTTTCTTTTCCCCATGAGGCAGGAAGGGAACCTGGGGAAGGGCACGCGTTTCTGTGTTATTTGTGAAAATGTACTGGGAAGAAGTCACTGCCAGAGACAACATGGAGGTTTTCCCCCATTTGTCTGAATTCCGACTTGGTTTAGGGGCACTATTCCTGGCGAAAGGGCAAGAAAAGGTTCTTTGAGAGGGCCAAACTGCTCTTCTTTGAAGAATCTCCTCTGATTAGAGAGGTGAGTTGCCGCATCAAGGTGCCTATTTCTGTGGAATGAAAGAGAATGTTCATTTGATCATATTAGATTGTGATGCGTGAAGTTATTGCCAGGAGTACCCAGCATAGGTTTTAGCCAAATTTCAAGCAACAGAAAGACGGGCCAGAGAGGAAAACTCCATCATGCAAAAAAGCCTTTAGGGGAACGCATCGTGCCATAGACAGCTTCTTTCCACTGAGGAAGAATGGACACCGAAGAGGGCTAGTGGTCTCAACTCCCTGAAACATTTGCTTTCTGATGACGCAATTCTGTCCCTGGACAGTCCATCTCTTTCCACTGACCAAGAGTGGCCAGGACTTACTAGCTTGGTAGCTGAAGGCACTGCAAAGGGTCTGTTAGACAGGAGACTCACAGGCAGATATGAACTTGGGAGAGAAGGGTGGGGAAAACGGGATTCCAGAGAAGAGGTACCTGAGGTTCTAAGCCAAATGAGGAAAAGCGATGTTGCACAAGGAGGAGGCAAAAAGGACAGGGGTGACGATCATTTGCTGGACATCTCTTCCTCCTCACCTTACATTTCTGGCTGCATTTGGGCTGCCTCCCTGCAGCAGCGCAGCACCTGGACCTCAGCATTGCCACCTGAGTGCTCAGGGCTCCCTGTTCAGCACTGCAATGAAGACACAAGAGTGTCCTGGGGGTGAGTGGGGGCTGAGGCGGTGCAGGATCCTCATGAAGCACAGGTTTCCAGTAAATGCCTGATACACACCTGGTTGCCTGCCCAGGGAACGCCTGTGGCTGAAAGAGAAAGCCCACACCACCTCTCTGGGCTTCCATAACACTCGGGTCAGACAAAACACTGCCCCTGATGATGCTCTGCCTCAAACTTCATACATTCTACAGAGAGTTGGAGATGGCCAAGGCAGGCACCTGGACAGCCCAGAGAGTTCCTGGGACGGAGGAGCCCTTTGACTCAGTGATTCAGCGCACCTACACTGGGATGCATTGTTCCAGAAGGTACTTCCATGGGGAGGGTGCCCCAGAGTCAGTGCTCTCAGTAAATCACACCCTATGCGGATGGCTGAGAGACAGCTGTGAGAGAGCTGAGGCATTGAGGTGAAGCCCTAAGACACAAGCAAGATGGAGAAAGAGACAGAGAGAGAATAAGAGTTGAGACATTAAAGGACGTGTGTTGGCACGCTGGCCCCATACCCTCCTCTCCAACCTCTTCATGTCCACGGAGGTGTCCGAGTGCCCATCAGCTGATGCCCCGCAGCTCTGTCTCTGCACTGACAACCACGCTGCCTGTATCTGTTCAGTGGCGTCAAGGACCCAGGGAGGGTATCCAGAGGAAAGAGTGAGCTGGAAGAAGAAGACGTGCAGGACAGGGCTGTACCAAGACACATGGTCCCACTTCCTAGTGGCCGCTGTGCAAAGAGCCACTGGCACATTAATGACACCCACCTCAGCAAACCCAGCACCTACCTGTAGTCCCCAGCAGGATGTCACAGCCCTTCCTCTGAGGGGAATGGAGCATGAAAGGCAAGGTCTGGGGGCTATCTCCTGCCTCTTCCCCATTCCACCCTCCCCTTTCCAATTCTGCCTGCAGACCCTGACCCATGGCTTAGTCGCTGCACTGTACTTGCACTCACCTGTCACCATCTCCTTCTGAGAGTCTTCAGCAGCACCTGAATATCCCCTTCTCTGCAGTGCCTCCCGGGTTTATAGAAGAGGCTCCTGAAGGTTCCTGCTGCAGCTCAACTCTCTGTGTCACAGCAAGTGAGCCCTGTGCAAGTGAAGCCCCGGGGGGATGAAAGCCCTGAGCTGCCCTCCCTTGGACCTCTGTGCTCTTCGGAGGCGGGGAAACAAGCCAGGGAATGAGCCGTGATCTCTTCCAGCTCACGGAGCAGAACTATAAGGAGATGCTTCTCACAGCTTCTCCTTCTAGACTCCATGAATGGTCGGTGGGGAAGAAGGAGTGATTTCCTCCAAGCTGAGGAGACTGGGAACGTGGGACAGGATAAGCCCCCCACAGGGGTGCCAGGCTTTGCCCATTAAGGAGAGGGGAAACCCAAACCTTCCCCAGAGGCCAAGACCTTTATTTGCTGTTCAATATATTCATCGATGATCTGGATGAAGGGATAGAGTGTACCATCAGCAAGTTTGCTGATGACACTAAACCGGGAGGAGTCGCTGACACGCCAGAAGGCTGTGCTGCTTTACAGCGTGACCTGGACAGGCTGGAGAGTTGGGCAGGGAGGAACCTAATGAAATTCAACAAGGGTAAATTTAGGGTACTGCATCTGGGGAGGAATAACCCCACGCATCAGTACAGGTTGGGGGCTGACCTCCTGGAGAGCAGCTGTGTGGAAAGGGACCTGGGAGTCCTGGTGGACAACAGAATGACCATGAGCCAGCAATGTGCCCTGGCAGCCAAGAGGGCCAATGGCATCCTGGGGTGCATCAAGCAGAGTGTGGCCAGCAGGTCGAGGGAGGTCGTCCTCCCCCTCTACTCTGCCCTGTTGAGGCCGCATCCGGAGTACTGCGTCCAGTTCTGGGCTCCCCAGTTCAAGAAGGACAGGGAACTGCTGGAGAGGGTCCAGCAAAGGGCTACGAAGATGATTAGGGGATTAGAACATCTTTCATATGAGGAAAGGCTGAGGAACTTGGGTTTCTTTAGTCTAGAGAAAAGAAGACTGAGAGGGGATCTTATTAATGCTTTCAAATACTTAAAGGGAGGATGCCAGAGGGATGGGAGGAGTCTTTTTTCAGTGGTGCCCATTGATAGAACAAGGGGTAATGGGCACAAGCTTGAACATAGGAAGTTCCATCTTAACATGAGGAGGAACTTCTTCACTTTGAGGGTAGTGGAGCACTGGAACAGGCTGCCCAGAGAGGTTGTGCAGTCTCCCTCTCTGGAGATGTTGAAAACCCGCCTGGACGCTGTCCTGTGCAACCTGTTGTATGTGACCCTGCTCTGGCAGGGGGGGTTGGACTAGATGATCTCCAGAAGTCCCTTCCAACCCTAACTATTCTGTGATCCTGTGATTCTGTGCTGGGGACTAAAGTGAGCTCAGCTGCTGATCTAGAGTGACAGTTAGGACTCCACCCTCCTAGAGGAATGGTGCACAGGGTTCTCCTTGGCTCCAGCTTTAGGTTAAGGGAGCTGACTTAGGTTAAGCTCTGCTGACTTGCTCCTCATGACAGGTGGACCCCTCAGGTCTCTCCTCTGAGTGCAAAGGGGGAGAAGGACCCTGAGACATCATTTAGGGTAGCAACTGCACAGAGCATTGTCTCCAGTGGAGTCAGACTTGGTGGTCAGGGCTGTGGCCCAGTAGGGTCTTGAAAACTTCAAAGAGTAGACATTCCATAGCCTGCCTGGACTACTTGTTCCAATGTCTGTCTGTCTGATGTTCTTCCTGTTCCAGGTCAGAATCTCCCGTTTCAGGTTATAGAATCATAGACTCCTAGGATGGTTAGAGTTGGAAGGGACCTTAAAAATCATCTTGTTCCAACCCCCTGCTATGGGCACCTTCCACCAGTCCAGGTTGCTCAAAGCCCCATCCAGCCTGGCCTTGAACACTTCAAGGGATGGAACAGCCACAGCTTCTCTGGGCAACCTGTGCCAGTGTCTCACCACCCTCAGAGCGAAGAATTTCTTTTCCCATATCCAATCTAAATCTCCCCTTTTCCAGTTTGAAGCCATTCCCCCTCGTCCTATCACTACATGCCCTTGTAAAAAGTCCCTCTCCAGCTTTCTTGTAGGCCCCCTTTAAGTACTGGAAGGCCACTGTAAGGTCTCCCTGGAGCCTTCTCTTCTGCAGACTGAAGAACCCCAACTCTCTCAGCCTTTCTTCATAAGAGAGGTCTCCATCCACCTGCATCATAAGAATGGAACCATGTAGTTACCAAGGCTAATGGTTTCTTCACAAGCAGAGTCCTTTTGTAACTGTAAGGTTGTAGCCGTTCCTGGTGGGGGTCTCTGCAGATCCATCTCTGATCACACATGAAGCCTTGCTCCAGATGTGCCCCAGCTGTTGGTGGCTTTCGATGTGTGTGAGGCCAGAGCGGGGGGATGAGGGGCCCATGAGCATCCCTCCCTCGGCAGATCCCACCACCTTTCAGGCACACTAGCTGAAGGGGGGTTTAGCAGGTGGGTGGGACAAGACAATCTCCAGAGACCCCCTCCAAAACCCTACCCGTGTGATCCTGGGATTCTGTGAGTGATCTGGTTTGAGCCAGTGCACCTGAAGGAATTTTTTCCTGGATGATATTTACGTTCACTCTTGGCTCTAGTTAAGGTCTGACCCACGCTTTAACTCCAGATGAGCTTTTCTGTCAAAAACAAGAGCATTTTTCCTTTCCCACTTGTGTTCTGATAGTGACTCCCAGAAACCCTGGCCACCTTTTTCCTCCACAAGACAGCTTGCTTCCAGACACCGCTCCCCTGCCTGAAGAGAGCTGAGGTTCCTCACTGGTGCCTACCTGAGGCTGGTGGCAGCTGAAGAAGTGTGTCCTGATCAACCTGTGCAGGTACAGTCTGGAGAGTCAGGCCCAGCAAGGAGTCAGAGCCCATTTTGCCAAGTTGTACCATGCTGTTCCTCCAGGAGTTCGTCAGCTCTTGCAACGTTGAGGTCTATGGTCAGCAGGGCCCTGTGAGCCATGCGCAGAGGGCAGGAGAGAGCCAGTCAGCCTTCTCCAGCCCATGAGTCTCTCTAGGAGAAGACCCAGGTCTGCCTTAGGCACTGGTTCTATCCAGCTGCTGGACCCTGGTCTTCATGGTCTCCTCATTGCCTGCACCCAGGCATTGGAGTCCAGGATGTTTGCAGCCCTGCTCCAGTTGCTGGAAGACAGACCTCGTATCCTCCTCACCGGTGATTCCAGCTTGAAGTTCACTGCCATTCACACATGCCCACTAAGAACAGAGGATGCGCCCGCACAGAAGGTAGTTGGAAATCGGCTCCAATGAGAACACGGGACACAGGCTACTGCAGGGCTCCATCAGAGAAGCCTGCTGACTAGAAACCTGTTTCCACTCACACGGTCCCTTTTTCCCCCTTTGCTCTGTTTTCCTATTTTGTTGCCAAACCACTTTCCTGCTGGTTCTGTTTTCCTTTACACTCAAAAGGAGTTTTCCAGGGCTACACACAACAGGGACTTATCCGAGAGTGCCGATTTCAGGATGTATATAGCAATACACGGATTATGGTGCTGTAGGCATCCTAGTCAAGGGAAGGCTTAAAGGGAAATTGCAAGGAGACTTTTGCAATGGCTGCGTGGGTCTGTAGAAGAGATGCTTCTGAAATGATCATAGAATCATAGAGTGATTGAGGTTGGAAAAAGCCTTTAAGTTCATCGAGTCCAACTGTTAACCTAACACTGCCAAGTCCAGCAGTTAATTTTGAAGGTGACTCATTTTGGCTCATTTTGGAGCTGGTTAATTCTGAAGGTGACTCATTTTGGCTCATTTTGGAGCTGGTTAATTTTGAAGGGGGTGACTCAACTCAATCCTTTGGTTCCATGTCAATCCCCTCTCTCAGACCAGTGTCTCCTCTTGTCGATGTAGATGATGAGTTGGGAGGGTCCCTGGACCACCCAGGGGATTAATGACTGAAGTGCTCTGGCTGCACACTTGCACAGGCTTGATGCCCAGCTACACCACCATGAGAAATGTAACAGAATTCATACAGCTTTTGCCAGAAATATCAGTTCCTAGCTGGCAGTCCAGAATACCCATGCAAGCCAGCAAGGCTGGAGAGGCATTTCCTGAGTCTGAAGACAAGTGGGCTGGATCAATATTTGTCTCATGCCACTGGGTAAAAACACAGAGAAAAGCAGAATCCTTACAGAGGGCAGTTCTGGTCTCCCATTTCAAGAAGGAAGAGGAAGCCCAAGAAAAGGGAAGGAAGGGTCAAAAACACAACAAGGTATTAGTTACCCTTGTCACGCATTCAACTGACTGGGTACTGAAATTGATCCTCACAACCGTACCACATCTTTCCTGAAGACCTTTCCAGTCATTCCAGAGTGGAAAGTCCTCCTTTTCACACCGCTGCTGGTGTTTTATCTGCTCACTGTCACGGGGAATGCAGTCACCATTGTCGTCATTTGACTCTGCCGCTAGTACCACACCCCCATGGATCCCTTCCTCAGCACCTTGTCCTTCTTGGCCATTTGGTTCACTTTGGTCATTCCCCTAACATGTTTGGCAGTCTCTGTCGCTGCTTACAAGTCACAGACCTTCTCCTCTGTCTTCCTGGGCCCAGCTGAGTTTAACCTATGTGCTGGGATGTGTTTCCTTTGCTGCAGCGCCATTTGCAACCCCTCATACTACTCTGTCCTTACGAACTCCTGGTTGTGCTCCATGCTCATCTTTAGCTGCTGGGGAATGACAACTCTATCCATGCTCAGCCCACCAACTTGTATGCCATCGGACCCTCTGTGCCCAGTGTAGAGACTGCTTCTTCTGCGGCATTGTCCCTTTGCCGGGAGCAGCCCGCATGGGCACCAGCTACTATGAAACATGAGCATTGCTCTCTCCTCTTATTTTCAGATAATTTAGGTGTCACCCAACAGAGTAAGAACACACAACCCTTTGGGTGTTTGAACTGACCCAGAAAATGGAAACTGGGACTGTGACCTCTGTTGCACTGACTCACTATGCTCATCCTGCTGTAGGTGACTGAGCCTGAGCCACATCCAGCCAGTGGTTTAACCTCAGAAAGTTTTCCAGGCACAGCCAGTGCAGAAATTCCCCTGTGCCAGACTAGAGGCAAAGAACAAGCCGGGCAATTGGGTTCTAAGACAAGCCTGAACCCCAAGCTCAAATGTCCATGCAAGCATGGGGCACCGCCCTATACTGAACTTCCCATTTTACTCCTTGGGTGAGTGCTACCCATTCTGCCCTGGGACAGAGCCTGCGGGGACAACACAGGCTGTGGAGAAGCTTTGCATCCCTGCTTCAAACCCACCATCTCCTCCCCTCCCTCTCCTCCCCTTGCATTTTGAATCATCCTAATTTGGGGGGTCATCTGCTCTGCTTCTTTCTATGTCTAAAAGCAAATGCAAAGATGAAGGGAAAAACATCAGTCTTTAATGCGCTATTTTTTCTTGTGCTTCCTTCTGTTAGATGTGTATTTTGATGTAAAAAAAAGAAAACCCACTAAGTTAATGAGTCAGAGATTTGAGACTCGAATAATGAGTTTCATGTACTTCGTTGCAGGTGCCTATGAGAACTTGTTTCCCCAAGGCTCCCTCTACAGTCAATGGAGACACGAGAAAATGCTAGAGACTGGGTCCTCCCAACCCATAACTGGCATGCCAAAGAAAGATTACAAATCTCTTCCAGACACTCTTCTCTCGCCCTGCATTTAGGTCAGGACATTTGGTAGTAATAGCAATGAGCCGCTGTTTGGAAAGCACTGCATTTCGGCACAGACAAATGTCAGAGGAGACCGTGTGACAGAGTGTGTGGAACCATGGTAAATTTCAATCATTATTTAGAATACTGAAGAAGACAAGTTCTATGTGGTCCCTATTCCACCCCCTCCCCCTTTCCTGAAGAAAACAAGAAGAGAGCCAGAATCTGTGGAAGAGAGCAGGGGATTACAAGAGAGGTGCTTGATATTACTTGGTTTGAAATCAACAAATCCTCAGGGATTCCTAGCCCAAAAAGGCAAGTACTGAAAAGTACAAAGAAGAGCTTTCAACATACACATTTGATTTGATTTGATTTGATTTGATTTGATTTGATTTGATTTGATTTGATTTGATTTGATGGTTTAGCATTTGTGCAATAGAAGAGATGAGTTTGGCACATAGGTATGACAGATGTTTGCAATAGGTCTGAGTGAATTTGGAATTTCCCAGGAATGGGCTGAAATGGCTAAAAGCCTCTTTAAAATCTTCTGTTCTGCAGAAAGAACCCTTTGTGAGTGTTTGAAAAAGGTAGAAAGAAGATGACAAATACTCTGGGGACTCTAACTGAAATGTAAAACATAAAAGCCAGGGTGTGAGAAATGCTTGAAGGACTATCTCTGTGTTCTATAGGAAGACTGCAGGAAAGCAAAGGCGTAGAAGAGGAAGGATAGACCTTGTCATCCAGACCATGAAATTATCACACTTGGCTTTGTGCCGTGTTCCTGTCTCGGCAGGATGAACTGAAATTCAGCATGGGACCAGAAAATGAAACTGCAGTTACTGAGTTCATCCTCGAGGGTTTCTCGGGGCTTGATCAAAGACTACAGCTATTTCTCTCTCTGGTCCTTCTGCTCATATACCTGACAACAGTGATGGGGAACACAACCATCATTTTCCTCGTGTGTGTGGATCACCGCCTGCAAACCCCCATGTACTTTTTCATCAGCAACCTGTCCTTCCTGGAAATCTGCTTTACATCCTCCACGAGCATCAAATTGTTTGTGATCCTGGGTTCTGGTAGGAGAACAATCTCACTAAGCAGCTGCTTTGCCCAATCCTATTTCTATTTTGCCCTGGGCTGTACAGAGTTTGTTCTACTTGTTGTCATGTCCTTTGACCGCTATGTTGCCATCTGCCAGCCTTTGCGTTACACTGCCATCGTGAAGCCTCAGCTCTGCATCCACCTGGTTCTTGCTGCTTGGGTCATGGGCATCACACTCTTGACTTACTGTCCAGTCCTCCTCTACAAGCTGACTTTCTGTGGTTCGAACAAGATCCATCATTTTTTTTGTGACAACTCCCCCTTATTCAAATTGTCCTGCTCTGACACCAGCCTGATTTGGAAAATAGATTCGGTTTTATTTTCATTTGTCATTCTCGGTTCCTTATGTTTAACTCTGGCATTTTACATAGGCATCCTTCCCTGTATTCTACACCTTCCAGCAGCCTCCGGCAGGAAAAAAGCCTTTGCTACATGTTCTTCTCATCTCACCACCTTGGCCATTGTATACGGGAGCTGCATTGCTCTCTATGTGCATCCTTCAGGAGATGTTTCCTTGGAGGCAAACAGAATGGTAGCTTTGCTGAACACTGTCCTGTACCCATTCTTAAATCCATTCATCTACAGTCTTAGAAACAAGGCTGTGATACTGGCCCTGAATGAAGTCATTGCCCATGCAACACGATAGCTTTTCCCTCAATCACGATGCCTTTCTGGACAGCAACTCCAATGATCTGCTCTCCTATGTTAAATAATACCAATGAATATGCATATAACCTCCAAACGCAGATGTCTCAGGAGATTTATGTTCTCATTGGATTGTTTTAGGTTGAGTGATAAGAAGCTCATCTGCAACGGAAGAAGGCACAAGCAATGTCAGGGGTGTAACTCACTTAATGTCCTGCTCCCCAACCCATCACAGCAGAGCCATCAGCTCATCAAGAGCCCATCTCCAGAAATCGAGAAGAGCACAGAGGCACAGTGGCAGATGGAAACCCCAATTACAGACTCCTGAGGAAGGAACATCTCATCTCAGCTCCTTCCAGGGCTGCCCTGGAACAGCCATCAGCCCCAGGTGTGAAACCCATCAAGAAGAGTCACAGAGAGCAGCTCTCTGGATCACCATTTGGACTACGGGGATTGTTGCCTAGGGCTGTAGGACACATTATGGGTACGCTCCTTTTGATGCAGCCCAGGATGTGGTTGGCTTTCTGGGCCAGTAGTTCCCTGAGCTGCACTTTTGGCCTCCTTCAAAGTTGGGTCCAACACTTGATTGTCCTCTCTCACAAGAGACCTCTACAAATGCAATGACCTTTCAAAAATTATATTCCACAGAAGTATTGATCTTCCCCTGTGACTTCATTGCCACTATTCTGCCTGTTAATAAAGTGGTTTTAATTTCCCTCAACTTTCAGACCTGTATCACCTGTTTATATACAATGACCATTTCTAAAGTCAGCTTTTCAGATGCAGACTGTCTCGACAAAAGCCTTTTCTATTGCACTCCACTTTTCTCCTGCCCTTCCTCTTTGGTCATTCAGATTCCTGTCACCTATCCAGCTGCTGCTTTGAGCTTTAGGGAGTTACAAGTTTGCCTGTCTTTCCGTCGTCTAATTATCTCCTTTAGCCAAGTCTGTAACTACGTTTATATCTCTCTTTTTGTACGTGTCCATCTAAAGCATTTCTGATAAGATCATCCCTTGTAGCAAAGCAACCTCATTAGAGGCAGCTTGTCCTGAGCATCTGGTTGCAGAGGGTGTTTTATTGTTTATCAAACTTGATCATGCTTTACTTTTCTCTGCTTGCAAAGAGGAAAACTCCTCCTGTGCCTGGGTGCAGCCAGGTCTCTGAGGAGCGCAGGAGGGAGATGGTGCAATGGAGCTGTAACACCCCGCTGCAGACTTCAGGGGAGAAGTCTGAGGTAAGGAAAAGTGATGCAAATCCCAGTTGGCCAATGACAGGGATGGGGAGGACAGGGAGGTGAGGAGCAAAGCTGTCCATACAGTCTCAGACCTCAG
Source organism: Vanellus vanellus (assembly GCF_965231255.1). Taxonomy (NCBI): domain Eukaryota; kingdom Metazoa; phylum Chordata; class Aves; order Charadriiformes; family Charadriidae; genus Vanellus; species Vanellus vanellus. The sequence goes on along the minus strand of NW_028128477.1, from coordinate 930,572 downwards.
GGGACTGCTTTTCCTGGCTGTCCAGACCTCTTGAGGAGACCCTCTGCATCAATATCAACTGCTGACTGCTTCTATCACCTCTTCTATAACTGAAAAGCTAATAAAAAGAACCTTTGAAATAAATTAAAAAAATATTTTCTATTAGGTTCTCTTTAAAATCTTCCTTCTAAATTACAGTATGAAACAACTCCAATTAGCTCTATTGAAGACTTGAAGCAAATGACAGGGAAAGAAATAGCTCATTAGGACTTTCTGTACCTTAATGAGCCCTATGGTGTATTTGACCCTGAGTCCATCAACCTCAGACACTGAGAGGAGACTGAACAAAGTGCTCCAGAAGTCCAAGTCAGAAGCAAAGTACCTTGAAGCCTTGATTGGCCCCACTGAGGGTCGTTACTGCCAAAGCCTCCCCATGGGCTCGTTAGAGGAGATAGCTGGAGGCTGTGGCTGCAGGTAGGCAAAGGCACTGTGCAGGTGGCTGTAATGCTGAGGAACCCCTTGGCTTGGTTGATGCAGCAGAAAGGCCAGACCCTGACCCCCAGGCCCTGGGAAGGCAGGTCCTGCCCCTCACTGGTGGCTCAGGGCTCTTCCTGGGGGTGGTGGGGTCTGAGGGTGAGCGAGGCTGAGTGTAGGAAAACCGCACACCACCTCCCGGCTTCCCCGAGCAACAGGGTAGAAGAAACCACGTCCAGAGCCTCACCATAAAGTTGTCCCTGTGTTATGGTTTGAGAAACCCCTCACAATTTATGGTCCTTTAGACAATCACTCTGTCACCCCATGACCCCTGCCCACCCAGGAAGGGGAATCAGGCAAAAAACAAGCAAACACATGGGTGGAAATGTCAACAGATTTAATAGACAAAGATTGGATAATTTACATTACTAACACCAAAGAACCAATACGGATCCAGATACCAACACAAAATATACAAAGACTACACTCAGCCAACGATATCAGTCGGAAGCTGTGCACTCACAGCAGTGGACAGTAAATGTGGGACACTGTGAGCGCTACAGCTTCGGGAAGAGGGGGAGGGCTGGGGGATCTGGCACTGGGGAAGAAGTTCTCAGGAGGGCAGCCATCAAGGGAGAGAATGAACTTTGCAGCAAACTTTCTAATCTATATTGAATGTGATGACGCTCATGGTATGAAATAACCGTGGTGGCAGCTTGGGTCAAGTGCTGAGGTCTCCCTCCTGAGGTCCCCGCACCGGGCGAGCTCGAAAACGCTGAGACCTTGAAACCCACACACCACAGCTGGCTATAAAGTAAATATAGTCACAAATTCAGACACTAGAGTCCTCTAAAAGTGCAGTCTCACTCAAATTACTGTTATATTTGTCTTCTAATGTATATATACACACACACGCAAAAATATAATTCTCTAAAGCGATGAACTATTCCTTTAAGAGGTCTGTTGAATTTCTGTAGTTCAAAACAAGGAGTCCCATCTATCGTAATTGTCAGCAGAACTGCTACCCTGGACTTCCGGAGGGCAGACTTGGGGCTTTTCAGGAGCCTGGTTGACAAAGTCCCCTGGGAGGCAGTCCTCCAGGGCAAAGGAGCCCAGGAAGCCTGCATGTTTTTCAAGAAGGAAGTCTTAAAGGCGCAGGAGCAGGCTGTCCCCCTGTGCCGAAACACAAGCTGTCGGGGAAAAAGACTGGCCTGGCTGAACGGGGAGCTAGGGTTGCAACCTAGGGAGAAAAAGAGGATTTATGGCCTTTGGAAGGGCAGGCTACTCATGAGGACTACAAAGAGGTAGTGAGGCTATGTAGGGAGACAATCAGAAGGACCAAAGCCCAGCTAGAACTAAACCTGCCTTCTGTTGTCAAGGGCAACAAAAAAAGTTTCTATAAATGTATTAGCAATAAAAAGAAGACAGGATTATCTCTGTCCTCTGGTAGATGGGTCCGGTAACATCGTGACCAAAGATGAGGAAATGGCTGAGGTACTTAATGCCGTCTTTGCCTCAGTCTTCAGCAGTAGAACCAGTTGTTCTCTGAGTGCCCAGACCCTTGAGATGGAAGACAGGGATGGGGAGCAGAATGCATCCCCTGTAATCCAAGGGGAAATGGTGAGGGACCTGCTTCAGCACCTGGAGGTACACAAATCTATGGGGCTGGATGGGATCCACCTGAGGGTACTGAGGGAGCTGGTGGAAGTGCTCACCAGCCCACTTTGCATCATTTATGAGAAGTCCTGGCTAACCAGGGAGGTCCCAGCTGACTGGAGGTTGGCAAATGTGACACCCATCCACAAGAAGGGCAGGAAGGAGGATCCAGGGAAGTACAGGCCGGTCAGTCTGACCTCGGTGTCTGGGAAGGTCATGGAACAGATCATCCTCAGGGCCATTACATGGCACATGCAGGAGAATAGGGTGATCAGGCCCAGTCAGCATGGGTTTGTGAAAGGCAAATGCCTGACAAACCTCATTTCCTTCTATGACAAGGTGACCCACTTAGTGGATGAGGGAAAAGCTGTAGATGTAATCTACCTGGATTGTAGCAAAGCTTTTGACACCGTTTCCCACAGCATTCTCCTGGAGAAACTGGCTGCTCATGGCCTGGACCACGTGTACTCTTCGCTGGGTAAAAAACCATCTGGATGGCCGTGCCCAGAGAGTGGTGGTGAATGGAGTTCAATCCAGTTGGTGTCCAGTCACAAGTGTTGTATCCCAGGGCTTGGTGCTGGGGCCGGTTCTCTTTAATATCTTTATCAATGGTCTGGATGAGGGGATCGAATGCACCCTCAGTAAGTTCGCAGATGACATTAAACTAGGTGGGCGTGCTGATCTGCTTGAGGGTAGGTTGGCTCTGCAGAGGGATCTGGACAGGCTGGACTAATGGGCCGAGGTCAATGGTGTGAGGTTCAACAAGTCCAAGTGCCAGGTCCTGCACTTGGGTCACAACAGCCCCATGCAGCACTACAGGATGGGGGCGGTGTGTCTGGAAAGCTGCCCGGCAGAAAATTACCTGGGGGTGTTGGTGGACAGACGGCTGAGCATGAGCCAGCAGTGTGCCCAGGTGGCCAAGAAGGCCAACAGCATCCTGGCCTGTATCAGGAATGGTTTGGTGAGCAGGACTGGGGCAGTGATCGCTCCCCTGTACTCGGCACTGGTGAGACCCCACCTGACCCTTCTCTATCCCACAGCGGCACGCATTGCATGGACATGAAGCACATCACACAGGCATCTTTACTCACTCCCTTGGTGATACAGTCAATGAAAAGACCAATAACTTGAAGAGTGTGCCTGGATACATCTTGTCCTAAAGGAGAGCATCGTCCAGGCCCAGCAATGGTCCACATCAAAACTGAATTGAAACTCAAAAAGAATTCCAGGGCACCAAGATGAGCTTTTGCTACTTCGGGAACAGTTAAAGAAGCCCAAGGATAATGTAGCAGCACTGCTGAATTTAGTAGGAGTAGGTGTAGGTAGATCTGAGATACTTGATGTCCTCTTTTCCTCGGTTACCACCAGCAAGGTCTCCCAGGCCTTTGTGCTTTGAGGCAGGATTCTGGAGGAGAACAACCAGCAGTGGATGGGGAACAAGCCAGGATTCACATGAGCCAACTGCACACTTACCAGTGCGTAGGACCAGAGAGTTTGCATCCAAGGGTGTTTTTTCACCAGGAGGTGCTGCTCTGTGATGATCCCAGTAAGAAAGGCACTCAGCCTCCATAAGGGACCTTTGAAACTCTTCTGACATCTACCCAGAGAAGCCTCCAGGTTCATGAGCAGGTTCCCATGAAGAACCGTAAGTATCCTGGCATTCAGTGGCCAGGCAAAGCAACAGGGTGCCAACAGTCTGGAGGATCTTGGGATGACTTCTTAACACAGCTGCCAGGTGGGCCAGGAAGGGTGATGCTCACCTAGCCCAGGTACTGGCCAACATGGAAGAGCTGGTCAGGGTGTAATCAACAGTGTCAGCCCTGGCGATCGTGACCAGGAAATAGTGGCCTCCCAGGTGCCAAAGAGGAGTGAGGAAGGCCAGCAGCAGAGCATAGATGGGCGGGCTCCAGAGAAGACGACTTTGACGTGTGTGGGAGACTGATACAAGCGGTGCCCTGGGAAGCAGCTCTGAAGGGTGAAGGAGCTCAGGAAATCTCATAGGCCTTACAGGACAGCCTCCTCCAAGGGCAGGAAGGATCTCTCTGAATAGCCATGAAGAGAAACATGCCTCTGAGGAGGCTGCTGGTGTAAAGTGAGTGAGCGCCAGGGCCAAAAGGCAGCAGGCAGGAGGTGGAAGCAGGGGCAGCTGCCAAGGAGGAACTGAGAAGCCTTGGCCCAGCATGGAGGGAGGGTGTCAAAGCCAAAGCTGCCATGGGCTGGAGCGTTGCAGTGCTGGGGAGCAAAAGCCCAATGAGCTAATGCAGGCTTGGAGGGTCATGGGGAATGAGTCAGCCTCTGCCAGGAGGCCTGTGACAAGTGGGCACTGCAGAGGTTTGCATCTTGAATGCACGCCTCAGCCTAGGAGAGGGGGGGTGCCTCCTGCAAGGGATGGTGCGGGGGCTGTGCCAGTCCATCCCTACGGCTCTGGATGGTGCCGACTCTACTTGAAGTCATTCCTCTAAGCCAAACGCATTGGCATTAATGCCAAAGGGGCTAGTTAAAATCAAACATGTTATTCCCTTTGTCTCTCTGCTTTGACATCTTTTCACTTTGACAACACTCCCAAAATCTCTTTAATGAGCCACATCAGACCTGAAGACTAAAGGAAAATTAGGCCCCGACTTGGTTCCTTCGGGTGTTTTGTGTGGGAATGAGCCCTCTGGTGCCGAGTTCCTGAACTGCAGATCCTGAAAGACTGACCAAGCTTCTGGAGAAGCAGCAAACCTGGAGGTTTCTGAGGGTGTTGGCAGGCCCTGCTGACGTCCCTCACTGAAGAGACCATGGAGGGAATGAGCAGACAAAGCACCTGTCTCTGGGGACTGGTAAAGCAGGAAGTCGAAGGCACTTGGTACAGGAGGAAATTTAAATGTGAAGACCCCTGTGAAAACCCTTGATGTGCTTCACCAAGCAGAATGGTCAAGCCCAGAGCCCCATCCCCTGGGAAGGGGTATCCTCGGCCTCTTGAAATACTCTGGTCACTTCCTGGGGGCAATGCAATGTGGGAATGTGTAACACCAGGTGCAGATCAGCGGTAGCGCACGTCCCAGGCTCTGTGGAGGGCAGGTGAGGAGAAAAAATGCACTGGAGCTGTCAGAATCTGGTGTCCTCTCATGGCGCACAGTGGGAGAGACAGAAGCCATAGCTGAGCAGACAAGGCTCTCAGTTCTGTTTGGGTGTCAAAGCCCCACCAAGGCCCTTGGCCGTCCCCACCACAGCTACACACTCCTACTCCTGTGCCTGCTTCCTTCCTGCCAGCACTGGGGTTTTCTGAGGCTTTGGCAATGCCTGTGACTTCCCGACAATGCATGTGGATTCTTCAGTCATGATGACTTTCCAAAATGTATCACAGCAGCCCTCTTGTGACATTGGGCTGCTCTCCCAACATCTTTAGATTCATCCCATCTGGTCCAATGGACTACTAAGGGTTGACCTTAGCTAAGTATCCCCAGACTTGATCTCCATCCACTGCTGGGTTTTGCATGGGGTTTTGCCTCTTAGGCACATGGAAATGGGAGGCCTTGCTGGTGAAGAAGGAGGAGAGAAGAGAACAGAGAAAAAATTGGATCTACACATGCTCTTACCGAATTCAGCAGTGGTCACACACGATGTTCAATTCTTCTTTCAAAGTTCCTGGAGTAGTAACAGCTTATCCTTATGCCCTTGAACTTCCGTGCAAGTGTCAGCTCTATAGGACCTGTGGCTTTTCTAAAACCAACCGTATTTCTGAATTCTTCCTTTGTTTTAACACATGCCTCCTCATCTCGCATGCTTCATTTTCTCTATAGAGCTTCCCCATGAATTTTCTGTTTCCCCAAGCTCCTCTCCTGACAGCTGGGCTTGTTTTTTTCTGACTATTGGTATGACTACACTCTCATACTTGACACATGCTGTCCTTGCAGATGAGGTATACTGAGCTCTGCTGCCCTTCTGTGCTGCTCACATGGGCTCCCCGACTAAAAGTCACAAGACGAGGCCAAAGACTGCTCCTCTGAGGTCTAGCATCTACATTCTTCTATTCTCCTTCCTTTTGGGAGGAGAGACCCCACTATTTCATGGACGTGATAGCCAAAGCTGACATTCTTTACATGTCCATGTCCAGCTCTACCTTCATGGAAATTAACAGATGCAGATGGGCATTACCATTGTTGGCCGATCTGGCAGCTGTGCTATAAAGACTGGGGTCCTCAGCTGTGTCTTGACCAATATTCTCGAGAAGCCTCCAGGACAGTTTGCATGCAGTTGTGGTCCCCTTCCAGTGAATGCCAGGGCAATTAAAGTTGACAGGGTGATGTAAATAGGTTTGTTGTCTCCCACCACAATGTAACCCTTACCAGTCTCTTTTCTGACCCTTACTGGTTCACCCAGTTTATTTATCACCTAGAGGAGCTCCACAAATCTAAGCAGGTTCTTCACCCTGAGTGCAAGCCTCTCTCAAAATTTCTGGCCTCCTGATCATCCTGCACCCACCCATCACAGCACCCCAGTCATGGGAGATGTCCAAACACCCCTCAGCTCTTCTTCCCTCCAAGTGGAATGAAGAGATGGCACACACAGCTCCAGCCCCTCCTCTCTGTGCCCAGGCTGAAGACCTTGGGGCATGGCTGGGCTGCGGCACCTGAGCTGTGGCACACTTGGGCTGAGAGCAGACTCGCAAGACCTGCTTCCAAGGCCCCAAGGCCTCAGCTGTGCAAAGGTTTTGCTTCAGAGCAGAGATCTGGTAGAGTGGATGGCAAAGGGCAGTGTGAAGAGGAACTGAGGTGCACACAAAGGGAGCAAACTCTGTGGTGGAGATGAAGCTGGTCTGAGGAAGAACAAGATGGTGTTGAAAATGTCCTTGGTGTGAACATGCTGTGATTCAGGCCCACTGTGAAAATCATTGGCCTGATCCATGATTCTATCATCAAGGGGATGGCTAAACAATTCAGGAGAGAAGAACCAGCATAGTTTGAGAGTGAAGGAACACGAGAGGAGACCATGGTGTGATGTGCTTGCTGTTCAGGCGCTGCCCAGTTTCTCTGGAGAGAGAAAGGGACAGAGCTTGTGCCAGTGCAGGGGTGGGATTCAGTCAGTGGCCCAAAGGCACCCACTCTGTCTGAGATGCTCTGGGTGATGGCTGTCACACAGCCAGGCTGGATGGGGACGGGGTTCCTGTACAGGACCTCGGCTGTCCCTGTCAGGCACATGCAGTTGTGCTGGAGAGCCCTGGCACCTCCCCTACCACTACAGCCCTGAATTTGTAAACTGAATTGAGGTTCAGCTGCCCTGAATTAGGTCAGGCAATGAAGGGATGCACGTGAGACACCTGCCATTCTACTCCAGGGACATGTGGAAAAGACAACTGATGGAGAAGAGAGAGACTTAACTCTGCCCGTGCCGCACGACTCCATTTGGTCAGCTGAATCCCTCTATGGGCTGCCCTGGGCAGAAGGAAGAGTTACAGGGGCACTTGTCCTCCACGTGGACACCTTCTGTCATTGAAGTTGGCCAAAGGGATTTCCCTCCAGCCTCCACCAAGATGCCCCCAGGTGCTGCCCTGTCTCTCTGAACTGCTCCAATAGAGCTTGCAGTTCCCAACATGCCTCTTGGTCACCTCTGGCACCACAGATGTCCCCAGGTGTCTGTGTCCGAACATCTTCCTCCTGCCCTCCCTCTCCACTCATTCACAAGTGAGCTGAGACCAGGAGCTCTCATGCAGGAGCTGCTCTTGTGCCCATGTGAAGTGAGGCCAGAGGAATGCCACCTGCTGGGGGTTTGTGGTGGGCATGGAATGGAGCTAACTCCTCTTGTAGCCCCAGGGACTACAAACCCAGGCTGAGAAGCCTCCATTGACTCAGCTGAATCCCTTCCCTCCAAAGAGGAAAAGGAGATTTCTCCCTGGCATTGTCTGTGCGTTCTCTCTTATTAGAGAACAAAACAAACAACAAAAAAGGTATTCTTGGACCTCAATCTTTCTCTGACTGAGAACAGAAACTGCTGGATAGAAGTTTCTCTCCCCAGCTGAGGGAGGGAACATCAGTGATGACTTCAGCTTGTTTCCCAGCAGGTTCCCCTGGAGCCCCAGGGACATCTCTGAGGGGACAGAGAGAGTGCCACCATGGGCTGGTCCTCTGCTGCTGAGCTGGGCCGGGCTGCTGGGCCGGAGGGAGCTCCTGGCAAGCGGGCAGCGCTGCAGAGAGACAGCTCTGCCCAGGAGCAGCTCCTCTGCACAGCGCAGCAGGGCTGAGGGCACTGCCTGCAGGCAGCAAGGGTAGAGAAGAGAAGAGAAGAAAGGTAAAGGCAGTCTGGGGTGGGAGGACAGGAGAGAGCTCACCGGGGGACAAACCTTCGCAGCCTTTCACATGGTAAGTCTCTGGCTGTGGGGCAATGCAGATGAGTTCCTGGCAGTGTCTCCTAGAGCTGGCACATGCCATGGCTGATAGGAGCTGTCAGGATGGCTGTCCTGGCTTGTCTGGTGTGGAGCAGGAGGACGTGCTTCAGAGCATGGATGTCCTGCTGCACCTTCAGAGGGACAATGACGGACAGCTGCCTTCTCCCAGGGATGGCTCCGGGGTTTGCAGATCGGTGTGCAGGCAGGGGTGGGCAGGGCTGTCCTTGCCAGCAGGGTCCCTGCACCCCGGGGGCTGTGTGCCGGCGCAGGGACTCTGCCAGGTTCAGCTCTGCGCCTGCCCGGGGAGCTCCCACGGAGGTGCTGTGGGGAGAAGCCGTAGGAGGAAGGAATGACCCCTGTCAGGGCAGGGTCTTTCTATTGTTGAGAGGGCGCTGCATGGGTCACGGCTGCTCACAGCTGCTGACCACCCCCAGAACATTGGCAGAGGCAGCATTGCAAGGGGAAAGTCAAGGAAGGGGCTACCTTAAAGACAAAGACCTTTCCAGGCTCTGTGCTCGCAGCTTTCTCCTAAGGGAAAGGAGCTGTCACTGTGACACTGAGGGATCAGCAGACCTGCCACAAACCTCATCAAGTGCCTGCACTCACTCCTCTACCCACAGACAGCACCAGCATCCCCTTTGCCTGCAGCATCAGGCTGGATCTGCTCCACTCCTCAGGACCCGCACAGAGGGAGGTGGCCCTGGGCAGTGCCCTGCTGCTGGGAGGGGGCTGCAGGGCAGAGCTGAGCACCCAGCGGGTGGGATGGGCTCTGGGGCACTGGCAGGGGGAGACCTGGGCACAGAGCAACAGCTCCTGGCAGGGACAGCCCCAGGCAGCAGAGACAGGGGCAAGGGCCGGGGGGAAACTGCCAACACGCCCGGGGGGAGGCTGCCTTCAGCCAGCTCTCCTGGGCTCCTCCATGGAGGTGTCTGCTGGGCGCTGTCTGCTGGGACCTGAGCGCACTCTCTCTTCACATCATCTCCTCTGCGGCACCCCGACTGCCTGCTCTGCCGGTCCTGTGGGGCTTGCGAGCTGCCCCCAGCAAGGCACAGCGCTGCCGTCAGGTCCTGGGGAGTGCTGAGCCTTTCCTCGGGGGTGGGCAGTCTCCTCTCAGAGTGCTTTGCTTCTCTCGGGGAGGGGTGGTGTCCTGCTCTCTCCATCACAGCTCCATCTCTGCGCTGGGACAGGGAAGAGATTGCAGATCTGCCCTCTCAACCAGTGCTCCCCTCATCCCATATGAGTTCAGCTGTTTGGTACTTTTTAAAAAGTAGTTTGTGTGTGGAGTCATCTCGAAGGCAGATGAAACAAAAGCAGAGGGCAGATGGGCAAAACCCCGATGGACAGTGCAGCTCTCCTGACTCTGCTTTAAGCAAAAGAGAGCTGAACTCGTCTGTCCCGTCTGAAGAATCGTAACATGATTAGTCATCAAAATGAGGATTTCTACATTCATGAGATGTTATCATGGAAAATAAAAAGCACAGGCAAAAATTTATAAGGACGTGCTAACCCTCTGCTCTGCAGCCCACGCTCTGGAGAGCCATGAGTGCAAATATTGAACTTTTCCATTACAGGTGGATTACATCTGACACCCCTTGTGACGGTTGGAGCTGTCACAGAGCAGCTCCCTTGTACCCACTGCAGCAGAGCAGGGCTGACTCCTCAGCAGCACAGGGGCAGAGGTGCTGCTCCTCACACCACACTCAGCCAGCACCACCCAGAGAGAAAAAATGCATTTCAACTGAGGGTGATATCTATGAAAAATGGAGTATATGGGCTCATAGAATTCTGTCCTGATTTTTTCCTGTCTTTTCCTTCCTTTAACAGAGCCCCCATAAAAGAAATATCTAATGTCCAACAGCAGCTCCATCACCCACTTCCTCCTCCTGGCATTCACAGACACACAGGAGCTGCAGCTCTTGACTTCGGGCTCTTCTTGGGCATCTACCTGGCTGCCCTCCTGGGAAACAGCCTCATCATCACCACCATCGCCTGTGACCATCGCCTCCACACCCCCATGTACTTCTTCCTCCTCAACCTCTCCATTCTGGACCTGGGCTGCATCTCCACCACTCTCCCCAAAGCCATGGCCAATTCCCTCTGGAACACCAGGGCCATCTCCTACGTAGGATGTGCTGCACAGGTTTTTATGCTTTTCTTCTTTCTTGGAGCAGAGTTTTCTCTTCTCACAGTCATGGCCTATGACCGCTACGTTGCCATCTGCCAACCCCTGCACTACGGGACCCTCCTGGGCAGCAGAGCTTGTGTCCGCATGGCAGCAGCTGCCTGGGGCATTGGGTTTCTCAATTCTCTCCTGCACACGGCCAATACATTTTCACTGCCCCTCTGCCAGGGCAATGCCCTGCACCAGTTCTTATGTGAAATCCCCCACATCCTCAAGCTCTCCTGCTCACACTCCTACCTCAGGGAAGTTGGGCTTCTTATATTAAGTTCTTTCTTAGGTTTTGGGTGTTTTGTTTTCATTGTGGTGTCCTATGTGCAGATCTTCAGGGCGGTGCTGAGGATCCCCTCTGAGCAGGGACGGCACAAAGCCTTTTCCACGTGCCTCCCTCACTTGGCCGTGGTCTCCCTGTTTATCAGCACTGCTGTATTTGCTTACCTGAAGCCCACCTCCATCTCCTCCCCACCCCTGGATCTTGTTGTGTCATTTCTGTACTCGGTGGTGCCACCAGGAGTGAACCCCCTCATCTACAGCATGAGGAACAAGGAAATCAAGGATGCCCTGTACAAATTATTACAATACAATCTACTCACAATTAATATGGTGCCCATTATCCCACAAGGGCTCCCACAGTATTACAGCAAAGACCAGGACTAACTTTTCTTCAATTGTGCATTTTACCTTACTGCTTTTCTTGTTGTTTTATTGTTTTGTTTTCTTTTTTTTTTTTCATTCTGTTTTTTTATTATATACCTTAATGTTACTGTTCTTTTTCTCATGCTTGTTTTTTTTTTTTTTTTTTCTTTTCCTGGACCCAAAGACCTCATGTGCATAAGGATCACAGAATCACAGAATGGTCAGGGTTGGAAGGGACCTCTGGAGATCATCTAGTCTAACTCCACTGCCAGAGCAGGGGCACCTACAGCAGTGGCACAGGACGGCTTCCAGGCGGGTTTGGAATGTCTCCAGAGTGTGAGACTCCCCCACCTCTCTGGGCAGCCTGTGCCAGTGCTCTGCCACCCTCAAAGGAAAGAAGTTTCTCCTCATGTTAAGATGGAGCTTCCTACGTTCATGTTTGTGCCCGTTACCTTTTGTCCTGTCACTGGGCACCACTGAACAAAGACTGTTCCCATCTCCCTGGCACCCTCCATTTAACTATTTATACGCATTAATAAGATCCCCCCTCAGTCTTCTTTTCTCCACACAAAAAAAGCCCCAAGTCAGCTTTTCCTCATCAGAAAGTTGCTCCAGTCCCCTGATCATCTTTGTAGCCCTTTGCTGGGCTGTCTCCAGCAGTTCCCTGTCCTTCTTGAACTGGGGAGCCCAGCACTGGACACAGTACTCCAGATGCGGCCTCACCAGGGCAGAGTAGAGGGGAAGGAAGACCTCCCTCGACCTGCTGGCCACACTCTGCTTGATGCCCCCCAGGATGCCATTGGCCTTCTTGTCCCCAGGGCACATTGCTGGCTCAAGGTCATCCTTTTGTCCACCAGGATTCCCAGGTCCCTTTCCACACAGCTGCTCTCCAGCAGGTCAGCCCCTAACCTGTACTGGTGCATGAGGTTATTCCTCCCCAGGCTCAGTACCCTACACTTGCCCTTGTTGAACTTCATAAGGTTTCTCTCTGCCCAACTCTCCAGCCTGGCCAGGTCACACTGTATGGCGGCACCACCTTCTGGCATGTCAGCTACATCTTCCAGTTTTGTGTCATCAGCAAACTTGCTAATGGTACACTCTATCCCTTCACCCATGTCATTGATGAATATATTGAACAGGACTGCACCTGAGCTAGATCGAAGCTCCTTGTTTAGACTAGCTTAATAAAGAATCCAGCCCAAAATTAGTTGTATCAACTTCTGTATCTTCACATCTCCCCTGGAGCTGGGCCCCAGCATGCAAGAGGGGTTCAAGATGCAAATGCCCAGCTGTCCCATGGAGGATCAGCCTTGGGGGCCCTTGGGGCTACCCCTGGCTGCCTCGCTGGGCACTCTGTCTCTGCTGCCTGTGAGTCTGAACTGCTGCTCCCCTTGAGCCATGGCCAAGGACAGCAGGATGAGGTCGTCTTTTCAGTGCTGGTATCTCCTCACATCCACAGTCTTCTGTGCTCTTGCCTTTGTGTTACCCAAAAGGTCTTGTGGAACTTGTGACAGTCCTGTTGTCCAGACAGTGGCATCCCTGTGGCTGCAGGCAGGAGCAGGTCACGTGAACCTGTTTACCAGAGCTGGTCTCTGTGCAGGAACCACCATAATCAAAATGGTTTCTTAAGGGAGGGCCCAAAGGCTGAATGCCTCTTCCAAAGCTGGTGTCAGGAATGCACCCAGGGAACTGCTCCCTCAAAGGACCGTTTCTCTTCTTGAGACCTTGATGGATTTAGGGGGACAGGCTCAGAGTGCCAGGGGGATCTGTGAGGGACCAAGGACTGGGTGAAGACCTCCCTTCATGCTTGCACATGTCCACTCAGACAGCAACTGGTCTTTGACTTATTTGCCCGGTGCTGTCCCACCTGCAGTGGGGCTGATGAAAGATGAGGAATCAGGCACTACCAGGAGAGCTCAGGGGATCTTCCGGGACAGTGCGTGAGTCTGGGTGGGCAGTGAGCGGCACCTCATAAAATGAGTGACCATCCAAGGTTGAAAATGTCAACCTGTGGAGCCCATGGGCTAAGAAGGAAACTTGAAAGCAATGACAGGTTGTGAGGACCCAGTAGGAAAAGGGACATAAGACTGGAGAGCAGTTCAGGACACCCTCTCAGAAAGCCTCAAGGGCTGGATCTAGTGCAGCCCTGTCCTGTCCTTTGTGCCATTGGAGACACCCTTTGGTCCTGCTCAGCCCTGTCCTCTCTTCCTGAGCCAGGAGGGGAGATGGAACGGGGCTCAGAAGCAGTCATCCCTTTCTGGCTGGGTCTGCTGCCCACCCTGACCAGCATGGCCAGTGCAGGCTCACCTCATGGCCCCAGGGCACCACAGCCCCCTCCCTCTGCACAGCAGCACCACCAGCTCAGGGCCATGCAGGGATCACAGGGTGGGAACCAGGAATGTCCACCTGGGGAAAGGATCTCTGGGGAGAAGGGGTGTCCAGGGGGAAGAGCAAGGGAGCACTTCTGTGCCTGCAGGGAGGAACCCATGAGAAGGAGAAAGCTCTTTCTGCAGCACCCACTCGGGGCAGGCTGCTCCGTCTCTGGAGCAGGACTCTTGTGCCGGCCTGGGGAGAGGGGCTGGAACTGAGGGGGCAGAGGCCGCCTGTTGTGGGCACCTCCTTGGCCCGAGATCAGGGCTCCTGCAGGTTCACGGACCTCCATGTCCTCCTGCCACGTGCAGCCTCCAGCCATGGGGCTGATGGGGAGGGAGGCTGAGAGCCCTCTCTGTTCCCCAGCAGCTGCTGTGCCCTTCAGAGGGGCTGCGGCTGTGGGGGGAGCAGCCAGAGCTCTGCAGCACCCTGTGGCGGGCACGGCCATGGGGCCAGCCCAGAGGGGGCTGCTTTGCGGGGCTGGGCTGGGGAGAGGGCAGGGGAGTTGGGGAGAGCCTGGGAGGGGCTGGGCTGGCCTTGGACGTGCCCGGGAGAGGACACACACCCACTGGAGTGTGTGGTGCAGAGCCAGGTCTCGTGGTAGGGAGCTGAGACATGCGGGTGCAGGAGAGAGGAGGCCGGTCTGTGCCCTCGGTGCCATGGGCAGACTGGGAAGGTGCCCAGGGCATTCGTCACCCCCAGCCTCTCCCCTCGGCTCCTTCCAGCACTGGCCACTCGCCCCTGTTCATGGGGGAGGTTTGCTCTGTGGCCATGTCCTGCCTGAGTCCTTGATAGGCCAGCAGAAGGCACATGGCCTGAATGCCAGTTGTGAGGGTGTGTTGTGGTTTGGGCCACACTGGGCACTGAAACGAAAGACAGATGCTCTCCACCACCTCTGTCTCCAAGGAGAGGAGGGAGACAGAGAAAGAGACACTTGGGTTTAAAAACTAAACTATTTTAGTGAAAATATTAATAATATAATAATAATTAAAAAGGAAATACTGTTATAGATACACTGTATGTAAAGTGTATTGAGCTCTCTGGATGATGATGACATTATCGTCAGGCACTGGGAAAGGCCCAGAATGGACTCAGTGCTGGACGGGAACTGGATTCCGGATCTGGATTCAGGAACACATGGATCGGGGTCAAAGGCAGATGGACAGAGTCCTCCTCAGACGTCGGCCATTGCAGAAAGAGGGCTGACCTTCTGACCACTCAGCTTTTACACTGAGCATGGGGCAGATGGGGTGGAAGATCCTGTTGGTCAGTTTGGGGTCACCTGTCCTGTCCGCACCTCCGCGCAGGTGGGACCCCTCTACGCTCTTCTGCTTTTGACCCTCCAACGTGGCACATAACCAAGTGAGCTGCCCTTGGCTGTTATAGCAATGAGCGTAAGCGAGAGCCTCTCTGCACACCATTGCGGTATTGTGACTCTGGAAACAGACACAGTCTGAAGAAGGAGCCGTTAATTTCAGAGAGTGCAGCTAGTTAGAAGAGACTTCACTGGGAAGTATAATTACGGAACAGAAAAATGGTTCTGTTTTACCTCAAACTAGGACAGACAGGGATCTTCAGAGCCTGGGTGGGTGCAGCTACACAAACACAGATGTCTTCAGTCACAGGGACACAGACGCCTGGTGCCCGTGCAGGTGCCCTGACACCCTCTATCAGCAGCTCCCAAGGGGCTCTGGTCTCCTGCAGGTCACGTGTGACATTGGCCTGTCCCAGACAACACCTCAGCTACACCAGGACCTCCACAGGTGGCCCTGGATGTCTGCGGTCAGAGAGCTGAACTCTGCCAGGAACAGCTTGCAACTTCTCAAAACATATGAGCACCTTTTCACCAGCTGCGATGATGGTATCTTTTTTGTAAAATGGCAATTCTTTCCCACCGTGCCAGAATGGGAATTTCCAGGAAGTGTTTTAATCGCAGGAGAAGAAATCTTGGCCTTCCCCTGGACTTGCCTTGCAGGACTTTGCCCGTGATCCTGTGTATTTAATCTCCTGACGCTTTCCACCTGTCCTGACAAAATGACCGGGTCTAAAGGCACCTTCTCAGCAGGCCATCCGGACCGATGCCCTTCCCATTGCTCTCCAGTTTCCCCTTCCCCTTACTGCTCGCTCAGTCTGATCCCTCTCAACTACCCAGGTGCTGCTTGAGAGTTAGAAGCCCGCCCTTGTCTTTCAGCAGTCTAAAGGGCTCTTCAGCCAAATCCTTCCGTGTGTTTATACCTATCATTTCCCATCAGTCTCTCTCCAATACTTCTAGTGACGATAATGGCCCTCGCTGGAGGAGTTTCACCAGGTTGAAGAAGCCCACCTGCCTCAGCGTTCCAACACAGGGTACGTGCTCTAGGCCCCAGGGCTCAAAACCAGGAAATTCTACCTGAATTAAGAAAACAGGTTGTGGCACCAAGGGTGCAGGACACTGGCCCAGGCTGCCCTGAGAGGCTGTGGAGTGTCCATTCATGGAGATATTCAAAACAGACCTGGGCATGCTATTGAGCAACCTGCTCTGGCCGACTCCCTTTAGGCAGGGGATTGAAGTAGATGATCTCCAAAGACCTCTCTCAATCTACATGGTACTGTGAGGACATGAAAGTCCAGCGAAAGGCTTTATGTCTAGGGTAGATGCTTCTGAGGTCCCTTCTGCCTGAGAAGGCAACAGGCCAGCAGCAGCCCAAGGCCTGGCATGTTACTGAGAGGTCACCTCTGCCAGAGTCCCAGATACCTGAACAGCCGGCGTCTGCTTTGGATGCTCATTTTGGGGCCACTGCTGTCTCTGCAGGTGGCAGGCCAACCCCAGGCTCAAGGCTGGGTTCAGTGCCCATGATGTCCTTCCTTCATGAGTACCAGACAGCCCAGCAGCAGGCCCATGGTTTGGATGTTAATTCTGAGGTCAGTGCTGCCACAATCTCTGACAGGCCAGAAGCAGGCAGATCACCTGCATATGGATTTGGAGGTCAGCGCTCTCTGAGTGCCTGAGAGGCCAGCACCAGCCTCATGGGTGAGCTTGGTGTTTGCAGGTCCTTTCTGCCTGAGTCCTTAACAGGTCAGCAGCAGGCAAATGACCTGAATGCCAACTGTGAGGGTGCTACTGCCGGAGAACCTGAGAGACCATGAGCAAGCTCAGGGGTGTTGGACGTGCTGTGTTTCAGAGCACCTCTTAGGGCAGCAGAGGGTTGATGACCTGGCTTGGTACTTGTGAGGTCCCAAGTATGAAACATGCCAGCAGCAAGAGGTTACTTGTGAGGTCACCACAGCTTGGACACTGGACTGGCCAGTAGAAGGCCCGTGACCGGGATCTGTGTTTGTGAAGTCATTTCTTTGTGAATATCTTTTTAAGCAAGGATCAGGTTTGTAGCTGTGTTAGGTGCCTGTGAGGTCTCTTCTTCTCAGAAACTTTCCTGGACTCTTCCCTAGGCAGTGGGATGCCTGCAGTAGTGTTCCCAAGGTTTCAGACAGCTTTTGCCTTCTCAGCAGTGAAATGTCTCTGCTTTTCTCTCCCCTGGGTTGGGATTTCTGGACTCACTGGAAAGACGCCCAGCAGAGCCAAGATGCCTGGTCCCCTAACCCCTGTCCTGGATGGGGGTCATGATGGGAGGTGTGGCACTCAGCATGCTGTGTGGTCCCCATCACTGCCTGGTGGGCTTGTATCCCCCATCCTCTGGAAGCCATTCTATTTCCTGCAGCAGCAGGAGCCCTTTCCCATTGCCCCTTAGATGGTTCTGTCAGGCTCCAAGCCCTTCCCGAGATCTACACTGGGACACAGGGGCTCCTTTCTCTTTAGTCCCCACCCATGCACACCACAACCTGGACGTCAGATGAACACGCAAGGGTGCATAAATGTGGGAGCAGTGTGACCACCACATCGGCAAAGATGTTTCAAGGGTGCACCCAAACCCTTGGCTCAGGATTTGCCTTCCCAGGGCCTGGGACTCAGGGCTCGGCCTTTGTGCTTCAGAAAGCCAAGGCAGGGTTTTCTCAGCCGCTCAGCTGCCCCCACAGGGCCTTTGCCTACCCGCAATCATGGCCTCCAGTTGTCTGCTCGAACGAGTCCCTGGGGGGGCTTGGTCAGTAACCACCCTCAGTGGGGCTCAGTCATACTTGAAGGCACTTTTTCTCTGCTGACTGTGACTTCTTCATGAGAGGTTTGTGCAATCTCCTCTCAGTACTTGAGGTTCAAGGGCTCTCAGCAGCAAAAATACCATGGGGCTTGTAACAGTGAAGAAAGTCCTGAAAAAACATGTCTCTTCCTGCCATTTTCTTCTACTGTTGTACAGTTAATTGGACAGTTTCCCAGTGTACTTATGGAGAAAGGTATCAAAGAGCTTCTAAGAAAAAAGACTGTTTATTTTCAAAATGGAGGAGAGGCTATAGCTGCACTCTCTGATTGATGTTGATCCAGGGTCTCTGCTGAGGAGATCTGGACTGGTCAGAGAAGCTGTCCCTTGAGGTCTGACACAGCATAGACAACCTTGCACCTCCCCAACCCCACCACGTCTCTCTTCAGCCACCTGGGATGTGCCTCCTTTTTCCTCACATCACACTTCTCCACCGCAGTCTGCAGCTGGAGGTTACAGCTCCTTTGCACCAGCGCCCACTGCTTTCCTTAGAGACCTGGAGGCACAAAGGCAAAGGGGGACTTGTCCTTATTTCTAACAAAGCAAATAACAGTTATAAGATTTGCCTCACAAAACACACTCAAAAACTCTATGTCAAGTACAAGCTGTCCCCAATGGAGTTCACCTTCCACAGTGCATAACCATGCAAAAAATGATTTAGACAGATGGAAATTATAAAATCAACAAAACTAAAGAGGTTCCTGAAGACTGATAGCCACAGATTTTGGAAAGACCCACAAGCTTTTAACTGCCTGAAGCTCAAAGCTGCAACTGGATTGTTGAGAGGTGTCTGAATGATGAAAGAAAAAGGGGAAGAGAGATCTAGAGAGCAATCACAAGTGCTTCTGTGCAGATGCACTACTGGAAAGGTGCCTTCAGACATGGTCGGTTTAGTTAGGAGAGGTGGAAATAAGTGAAAGATGAGGGAGATGAAATTCAGAGCCTGAGAGAGGGAGTCCTGACAAAGCAAATAGAGGGGAAGGTCCATAGGTCTCCTCTTGCTATCAATGCACATCCTGAAAACTCCTCAATTCGATCTCATGGGAAAACATTGTCTTCTCTGGAGCCTGCCCATCTGTGCTCTGCTGCTGGCCTTCCTCACTCCTCTTTGGCACCTGGGACACCACTATTTGCTGGTCACGACCGCCAGGGCTGACACTGTTGATCACATCCTGACCAGCTCTTCCATGTTGGCCAGTACCTGGTCTAGGTGAGCACCACCCTTCCTGGCCCACCTGGCAGCTGTGTTAAGAAGTCATCCCAAGATCCTCCAGACTGTTGGCACCCTGTTGCTTTGCCTGGCCACTGAATGCCAGGATACTTACGGTTCTTCATGGGAACCTGCTCATGCACCTGGAGGCTTCTCTGGGTAGATGTCAGAAGAGTTTCAAAGGTCCCTTATGGAGGCTGAGTGCCTTTCTTACTGGGATCATCACAGACCAGCACCTCCTGGTGGAAAAAAACACCCTTGGATGCAAACTCTCTGGTCCTACGCACTGGTAAGTGTGCAGTTGGCTCAATGTGAACCCTGGCTTGTTCCCCATCCACTGCTGGTTGTTATCCTCCGGAATCCTGCCTCAAAGCACAAAGGCCTGGGAGACCTTGCTGGTGGTAACCAAGGAAAAGAGGACATCAAGTATCTCAGATCTATCTACACTTACTCCTACTAAATTCAGCAGTGCTGCTACATTATCCCTTGGGCTTCTTTAACTGTTCCCGAAATAGCAAAATCTCATCTTGGTGCCCTGGAATTCCTTTTGAGTTTCAATTCAGTTTTGATATGGACCATTACTGGGCCTGGACGATACTCTCCTTTAGGACAAGATGTATCCAGGCACACTGTTCAAGTTATTGGTCTTTTCATTGACTGTATCACCAAGGGAGTGAGTGAAGATGCCTGTGTGATGTGCTTCATGTCCATGCAATGCGTGCTGCTGTGGGATAGAGAAGGGTCAGACCTTGCCTCTGAATAGACCTGGTGACTGATACCTCTGGCTCATGCCTCTGAGTGACGGCATCAGACAGCAGAACAGACACCAAATAGCACTCTCTGCGATGCTGTCTGGGGCATCTGTGATGCATCCACCCTGAATGGGAACTGTTTTCTCGTAGGTCCCGTGTGGTCCATGCCTTGGCGTCTTATGTAGCTCTCTGGGCCCAGGTTTGAACATGACATTGAGTAGCTGCCCTGAATTCTGTCAGGCAATGTGGGGCTGAACAGGGGAACAATGCCATTATTGTCACTGCAGATCTCTATGATTAGAGAGAGAACACAGAAAAGAATATAGGAGTTCTCTATCATAGGTTCTATGATTCTGTGGTTCTGTGAAAGGGCGGTCGATTGGAAGCTTGATGAACACCTGGGGTCAGAAGGTTGTGACCAGAGATACGCAATCCAGCTAGAGGTGATTTACTACGTCTGTACATGGGGAGTCGACACTGGGACCAATGCTCTTTAACAACGTGGTTAATGGCCTGGATGGTGGGGCAGAGTTCACCCTCAGCGGGCTGCAGATGATATGAAACTGAGAGGAGTTGCTGCTACACAAGATGGTTGTGCTGCCCTGCTGAGAGACCTCAGCAGGCTGGAGAAAGGAGCAGAGGGGAACTTCACCGAGTTCAACAAGGGGAAATGCCCAGGCAGCAGTAACACCATTCAGCAGTACATGTTGTAAAATCATAGAATTGCTGAGGTTGGAAGGGACCTTTAAAGTCATCAAGTCCAACCATTACCCTACCCTGACAAAAACCACTTCTAAACCATGTCCCCAAGTACAACATCTACTCTTTTTTTAATCACCTCCAGGGATAGTGAATCCACCACCTTCCTGGGCAGCCTATTCCAATGTTTAAGAACCCGTTCAGTGAAAAAGTGTTTCCTAATATCCAATCTAAACCTCCCCTGACATAACTTGAACCCATTTCCTCTGGTCCTACCTCTTGTCACCAGGGAGAAGAGGTCAGCCCCCACCTCTCTACAACCTCTTTTCAGGTAGTTGTAGAGGGTGATAAGGTCTCCCCTCAGCCTCCTCCATGCTAAAGAACCCCAATTTCCTCAGTCGTTCCTCATAAGGTTTGTCCTCCAGACCTCTCAACAGTTTCGTTGCCGCTCATCCAGCTCATCAAGAGCGCATCTCCAGAAATCGAGAAGAGCACAGAGGCACAGTGCCAGATGGAATCCCCAATTACAGACTCCTGAGGAAGGAACATCTCATCTCAGCTCCTTCCAGAGCTGCCCTGGAACAGCCATCAGCCCCAGGTGTGAAACCCAACAAGATGAATCAAAGAGAGCAGCTGTCTGGATCACCATTTGGACTACGGGGATTGTTGCCTAGGGCTGTAGGACACATTATGGGTACGCTTCTTTTGATGCAGCCCAGGATGTGGTTGACTTTCTGGGCTGCAAGTGCACATGCCCCACTATGTCCCAGTATGTAGCCTCAGCAAGTCCATGCTTACTGCATTTGGGCACATTCTTCTCTTTTTGGTGCCCAGAAATGTCACACAAGAGGACTATGACTCATGGCACACTCCTCAGCAATCTGAGCTTGAACAGCCAGTGGTTCCCTGAGTTGCACTTTTGGCCTTGGTCAAATTTGGGTCCAACACTTGATTGTCCTCTCTCATGAGACCTCTACAAATCCAATGACCTTTCAAAAATTATATTCCACAGAAGTATAGATCTTCCCCTGTGACTTCATTGCCACTATTCTGCCTGTTAATAAAGTGGTTTTAATTTCCCTCAACTTTCAGACCTGTATCACCTGTTTATATACAATGACCATTTCTAAAGTCAGCTTTTCAGATGCAGACTGTCTCAACAAAGGCCTTTTCTATTGCACTCCACTTTTCTCCTGCCCTTCCTCTTTGGTCATTCAGATTCCTGTCACCTATCCAGCTGCTGCTTTGAGCTTCAGGGAGTTACAAGTTTGCCTGTCCTTCCGTCGTCTAATTATGTCCTTTAGCCAAGTCTGTAACTACGTTTATATCTCTCTTTTTGTACCTGTCCATCTAAAGCATTTCTGATAAGATCATCCCTTGTAGCAAAGCAACCTCATTAGAGGCAGCTTGTCCTGAGCATCTGGTTGCAGAGGGTGTTTTATTGTTTATCAAACTTGATCATGCTTTACTTTTCTCTGCTTGCAAAGAGGAAAACTCCTCCTGTGCCTGGGTGCAGCCAGGTCTCTGAGGAGCGCAGGAGGGAGATGGTGCAATGGAGCTGTAACACCCCGCTGCAGACTTCAGTGGAGAAGTCTGAGGTAAGGAAAAGTGATGCAAATCCCAGTTGGCCAATGACAGGGATGGGGAGGAAGGGGAGGTGAGGAGCAAGGCTGTCCATACAGTCTCAGACCTCAGGGGACTGCTTTTCCTGGCTGTCCAGACCTCCTGAGGAGACCCTCTGCATCAATATCAACTGCTGACTGCTTCTATCGCCTCTTCTCTAACTGAACTGGTAATAAAAAAAACCCCTTTGAAATAAAAAAAATAATATTTTCTATTAGGTTCTCTTTAAAATCTTCCTTCTAAATTACACTATGAAACATCTCCAATTATCTTTATTGAAGACTTGAAGAAAATTACATGGAAAGAAATAGCTCATTAGGACTTTCTGTACCTTAACGAGCCCCATGATCTATTTGGCCCTGACTCCATCAACCTCAGACACTGAGAGGAGACTGAACAAGGGCTCCAGAAGTCCAAGTCAGAAGCAAAGTACCTTGAAGCCTTGATTGGCCCCACTGAGGGTCGTTACTGCCAAAGCCTCCCCATGGGCTCGTTAGAGGAGATAACTGGAGGCTGTGGTTGCAGATAGGCAAAGACACTGTGCAGGTGGCTGTAATGCTGAGGAACCCCTTGGTTGGTTTGATGCAGCAGAAAGGCCAACCCCTGACCCCCAGGCCCTGGGAAGGCAGTTCCTGCCCCTCACTGGTGGCTCAGGGCTCTTCCTGGGGGCAGTGGGGTGTGAGGGTGAGCAAGGCTGAGTGTAGGAAAACCGCACACCACCTCCCGGCTTCCCCGAGCAATGGGGAATAAGAAACCAAGTCCAGAGCCTCACCATAAAGTTGTGCTTGTGTTATGGTTTGAGAAACCCCTCACAATTTATTGTCATTTAGACAATCACTCTGTCACCCGATGACCCCTGCCCACCCAGGAAGGGGAATCAGGCAAAAACAAGCAAACACATGGGTGGAAATGTCAACAGATTTAATAGACAAAGATTGGATAATTTACATTAATAACACTAAAGAACCAATAGGGATCCAGATACCAATACAAAATATACAAAGACTACACTCAGCCAACGATATCAGTCAGAAGCTGTGCACTCCCAGCAGTGGACAGTAAATGTGGGACACTGCGAGCGCTACGGCTTCGGGAGGAGGGGGAGGGCTGGGGGATCTGGCACTGGGGAAGAAGTTCTCAGGATGGCAGCCATCAAGGGAGAGAATGAACTTTGCAGCAAACTTTCTAATCTATATTGAATGTGACGACGCTCATGGTATGAAATAACCGTGGTGGCAGCTTGGGTCGAGTGCTGAGGCCTCCCTCCGGAGGTCCCTGCTCCGGGCAAGCTCGAAAACGCTGAGACCTCGAAACCCACACACCACAGCTGGCTATAAAGTAAATATAGTCACAAATTCAGACACTAGAGTCCTGTAAAAGTGCAGTCTCACTCAAATTACTGTTATATTTGTCTTCTAATGTATATATACACACACACGCAAAAATATAATTCTCTAAAGCAATGAACTATTCCTTTAAGAGGTCCGTTGAATTTCTGTAGTTCAAAACGAGGAGTCCCATCTATCGTAATTGTCAGCAGAACTGCTACCCTGGACTTCCGGAAAGCAGACTTGGGGCTTTTCAGGAGCCTGGTTGACAAAGTCCCCTGGGAGGCAGTCCTCCAGGGCAAAGGAGCCCAGGAAGCCTGCATGATTTTCAAGAAGGAAGTCTTAAAGGCGCAGGAGCAGGCTGTCCTCCTGTGCCGAAAGACAAGCCGTTTGGGAAAAAGACCGGCCTGGCTGAACGGGGAGCTAGGGTTGCAACCTAGTGAGAAAAAGAGGATTTATGGCCTTTGGAAGGGCAGGCCACTCATGAGGACTACAAAGAGGTAGTGAGGCTACGTAGGGAGAAAATTAGAAGGACCAAAGCCCAGCTAGAACTAAACCTGGCTTCTGTTGTCAAGGGCAACAAAAAAAGTTTCTATAAGTGTATTAGCAATAAAAAGAAGACTGAGGATAATCTCTATCCTCTAGTAGATGGGACCGGTAACATCGTGACCAAGGATGAGGAAATGTCTGAGGTACTTTATGCCATCTTTGGCTCAGTCTTCAGCAGTAGAACCAGTTGTTCTCTGAGTGCCCAGACCCTTGAGATGGAAGACAGGGATGGGGAGCAGAATGCATCCCCTGTAATCCAAGGGGAAATGGTGAGGGACCTGCTTCAGCACCTGGAGGTACACAAATCTATGGGGCTGGATGGGATCCACCTGAGGGTACTGAGGGAGCTGGCGGAAGTGCTCACCAGCCCACTTTGCATCATTTATGAGAAGTCCTGGCTAACCAGGGAGGTCCCAGCTGACTGGAGGTTGGCAAACGTGACACCCATCCACAAGAAGGGCAGGAAGGAGGATCCAGGGAACTACAGGCCGGTCAGTCTGACCTCGGTGCCTGGGAAGGTCATGGAACAGATCATCCTCAGGGCCATTATATGGCACATGCAGGAGAATAGGGTGATCAGGCCCAGTCAGCATGGGTTTGTGAAAGGCAGGTCATGCCTGACAAACCTCATCTCCTTCTATGACAAGGTGACCCACTTAGTGGATGAGGGAAAAGCTGTGGATGTTATCTACCTGGATTGTAGCAAAGCTTTTGACACTGTTTCCCACAGCATTCTCCTGGAGAAGTTGGGTGCTCATGGCCTGGACCAGGTGTACTCTTCGCTGGGTAAAACACCATCTGGATGGCCGTGCCCAGAGAGTGGTGGTGAGTGGAGTTCAATCCAGTTGATGTCCAGTCACAAGTGGTGTACGCCAGGGCTCGGTGCTGGGCCGGTTCTCTTTAATATCTTTATCAATGATCTGGGTGAGGGGATCGAATGCACCCTCAGTAAGTTCGCAGGTGACACTAAACTAGGCGTGAGTGTTGATCTGCTTGAGGGTAGGTTGGCTCTGCAGAGGGAGCTGGACAGACTGGACTGATTGGCCGAGGCCAATGGTGTGAGTTTCAACAAGGCCAAGTGCTGGGTCCTGCATTTGGGTCACAACAACCCCATGCAGCACTACAGGATGGGGGCGGTGTGTCTGGAAAGCTGTCCGGCAGAATAAGACCTGGGTGGACAGCCGGCTGAATGTGAGCCGGCAGTGTGCCCAGGTGGCCAAGAAGGCCAACAGAATCCTGGCCTGTATCAGGACTAGTGTGGTGAGAAGGACTGAGGCAATGATCATCCCCCTGTACTCGGCCCTGGTGAGACCCTACCTCGAGTACTGCGTTCAGTTTTGGGGCCCTCACTACAAGAAGGACATTGAGGTGTTGGAGCGTGTCCAGAGAAGCTCTACAAAGCTGGTGAGGGGTCTGGAGGACAAATCTTATGAGGAACGACTGAGGGATCTGGGGTTGTTTAGCCTGGAGAAGAGGAGGCTGAGGGGAGACCTTATCACCCTCTACAACTACCTGAAAGGAGGTTGTAGAGAGGTGGGGGCTGACCTCTTCTCCCTGGTGACAAGTGATAGGACCAGAGGAAATGGGTTCAAGTTATGTCAGGGGAGGTGTAGATTGAATATTAGGAAACACTTTTTCACTGAACGGGTTTTTATAATTGGAATAGGCTGCCCAGGGAGGTGGTGGATTCACCATCCCTGGAGGTGTTTTAAAACAGGGTAGATATGGTACTTAGGGACATGGTTTAGAAGTGGTTTCTGTCAGGGTACATTAATGGTTTGACTTGATGATCTTAAAGGTCCCTTCCAACCTCAGCAATTCTATGATTCTATAACATGTACTGCTGAATGGTGTTATTGCTGCCTGGGTATTTCCCCTTGTTGAACTCGGTGAAGTTCCCCTCTGCTCCTTTCTCCAGCCTGCTGAGGTCCCTCAGAAGGGCAGCACAACCATCTTGTGTAGCAGCAACTCCTCTCAGTTTCATATCGTCTGCAACCCGCTGAGGGTGAACTCTGCCCCACCATCCAGGCCATTAACCAAGTTGTTAAAGAGCGTTGGTCCCAGTGTCGACTCCCCACGTACAGACGTAGTAAATGACCTCTAGCTGGATTGCGTATCTCTGGTCACAACCTTCTGACCCCAGGTGTTCATCAAGCTTCCAATCGACCGCCCTTTCACAGAACCACAGAATCATAGAACCTATGATAGAGAACTCCTATATTCTTTTCTGTGTTCTCTCTCTAATCATAGAGATCTGCAGTGACAATAATGGCATTGTTCCCCTGTTCAGCCCCACATTGCCTGACAGAATTCGGGGCAGCTACTCAATTTCATGTTCAAACCTAGGCCCAGAGAGCTACATGAGATGCCAAGGCTGGCATGGGCCACACGGACCTACGAGAAAACAGTTCCCATTCAGGGTGGATGCATCACAGATGCCCCAGACAGCATCGCAGAGAGTGCTATTTGGTGTCTGTTCTGTTGTCTGATGCCATCATTCAGAGGCATCAGTCAGAGGCATCAGTCACCAGGTCTGTTCAGGGGCAAGGTCTGACCCCTCTCTATCCCACAGTGACACGCGTTGCATGGACATGAAGCACACTACACAGGCATCCTCACTCACTCCCTTGGTGATACAGTCAATGAAAAGACCAATAACTTGAACAGTGTGCCTGGATACATCTTGTCCTAAAGGAGAGCACTGTCCAGGCCCATCAATGGTCCATATTAAAACTCAATTGAAACTCAAAAGGAATTCCAGGGCACCAAGATGAGCTTTTGCTGCTTCGGGAACAGTTAAAGAAGCCCAAGGGATAATGTAGCAGCACTGCTGAATTTAGTAGGAGTAGGTGTAGATAGATCTGAGATACTTGATATCCTCTTTTCCTCTGTTACCACCAGCAAGGTCTCCCAGGCCTTTGTGCTTTGAGGCAGGATTCCAGAGGAGAACAACCTGCAGTGGATGGGGAACAAGCCATGAGCCAACTACACACTTACCAGTGCGTAGGACCAGAGAGTTTGCATCCAAGGGTGTTTTTTTTTTTTTTTTTCACCAGGAGGTGCTGCTCTGTGATGATCCCAGTAAGACAGGCACTCAGCCTCCATAAGGGACCTTTGAAACTCTTCTGACATCTACCCAGAGAAGCCTCCAGGTGCATGAGCAGGTTCCCATGAAGAACCGTAAGTATCCTGGCATTCAGTGGCCAGGCAAAGCAACAGGGTGCCAACAGTCTGGAGGAATCTGGGATGACTTCTTAACACAGCTGCCAGGTGGGCCAGGAAGGGTGATGCTCACCTAGCCCAGGTACTGGCCAACATGGAAGAGCTGGTCAGGGTGTGATCATCAGCGTGAGCCTTGGCTGTCGTGGCCAGGAAATAGTGGTGTCCCAGGTGCCAAAGAGGAGTGAGGAAGGCCAGCAGCTGAGCACAGATGGGGAGAAGACGACTTTGACGTGCGTGGGAGACTGATACAAGCGGTGCCCTGGGAAGCAGCTCTGAAGGGTGAAGGAGCTCAGGGAATCTTATAGGCCTTACAGGACAGCCTCCTCCAAGGGCAGGAAGGATCTCTCTGAATAGCCATGAAGAGAAACATCCCTCTGAGGAGGCTGCTGGTGTAAAGTGAGTGAGCGCCAGGGTCAAAAGGCAGCAGGCAGGAGGTGGAAGCAGGGGCAGCTGCCAAGGAGGAACTGGGAACCCTTGGCCCAGCATGGAGGGAGGGTGTCAAAGCCAAAGCTGCCATGGGCTGGAGCGTTGCAGTGCTGGGGAGCAAAAGCCCAATGAGCTGATGCAGGCTTGGAGGGTCATGGGGAATGAGTCAGCCTCTGCCGGGAGGCCTGTGACAAGTGGGCACTGCAGAGGTTTGCATTCAAGCATGCCTCAGCCTAGGAGAGGGGGGTGTCTCCTGCAAGGGATGGTGCGGGGGCTGTGCCAGTCCATCCATATGGCTCTGGATGGTGCCGACTCTACTTGAAGTCATTCCTCTAAGCCAAATGCATTGGCATTTATGCCAAAGGGGCTAGTTAAAATCAAACATGTTATTCCCTTTGTCTCTCTGCTTTGACATCTTTTCACTTTGACTGCACTCCCAAAATCTCTTTAATGAGCCACATCAGACCTGAAGACTAAAGGAAATTTAGGCCCTGACTTGGTTCCTTCGGGTGTTTTGTGTTGGAATGAGCCCTCTGGTGCCGAGTTCCTGAACTGCAGCTCCTGAAAGGCTGACCAAGCTTCTGGAGAAGCAGCAAACCTGGAGGTTTCTGAGGGTGTTGGCAGGCCCTGCTGACGTCCCTCACTGAAGAGACCATGGAGGGAATGAGCAGACAAAGCACCTGTCTCTGGGGACTGGTAAAGCAGGAAGTCGAAGGCACTTGGTACAGGAGGAAATTTAAATGTGAAGACCCCTGTGAAAGCCCTTGATGTGCTTCACCAAGCAGAATGGTCAAGCCCAGAGCCCCAGCCCCTGGGAAGGGGTATCCTTGGCCTCTTAAAATACTCTGGTCACTTCCTGGGGGCAATGCAATGTGGGAATGTGTAACACCAGGTGCAGATCAGCGGTAGCGCACGTCCCAGGCTCTGTGGAGGGCAGGTGAGGAGAAAAAATGCACTGGAGCTGTCAGAATCTGGTGTCCTCTCATGGAGCACAGTGGGAGAGACAGAAGCCATAGCTGAGCAGACAAGGCTCTCAGTTCTGTTTGGGTTTCAAAGCCCCACCAAGGCCCTTGGCCGTCCCCACCACAGCTGCACACTCCTACTCCTGTGCCTGCTTCCTTCCTGCCAGCACTGGGGTTTTCTGGGGCTTTGCCAATGCCTGTGACTTCCCGACAATGCATGTGGATTCTTCAGTCATGATGACCTTCCAAAATGTATCACAGCAGCCCTCTTGTGACATTGGGCTGCTCTCCCAACATCTTTAGATTCATCCCATCTGGTCCAATGGACTACTAAGGGTTGACCTTAGCTAAGTATCCCCAGACTTGATCTCCATCCACAGCTGGGTTTTGCATGGGGTTTTGCCTCTTAGGCACATGGAACTGGGAGGCCTTGCTGGTGAAGAAGGAGGAGAGAAGAGAACAGAGAAAAACTTGGATCTATCTACACATGCTCTTACCGAATTCAGCAGTGGTCACACACTATGTTCAATTCTTCTTTCAAAGTTCCTGGAGTAGTAACAGCTCATCCTTATGCCCTTGAACTTCCGTGCAAGTGTCAGCTCTATAGGACCTGCGGCTTTTCTAAAACCAACCGTATTTCTGAATTCTTCCTTTGTTTTAACACATGCCTCCTCATCTCACATGTTTCATTTTCTCTATGGAGCTTCCCCATGAATTTTCTGTTTCCCCAAGCTCCTCTCCTGACAGCTGGGCTTGTTTTTTTCTGACTATTGGTATGACTACACTCTCATACTCGACACATGCTGTCCTTGCAGATGAGGTATACAGAGCTCTGCTGCCCTTCTGTGCAGCTCACATGTGCTCCCCGACTAAAAGTCACAAGACGAGGCCAAAGACTGCTCCTCTGAGGTCTAGCATCTACGCTCTTCTATTCTCCTTCCCTCTGGGGGGACAAGCCCCACTATTTCATGGACATGATAGCCAAAACTGACATTCTTTTGACGTTCATGTCCAGTTCTACCTTCATGGAAATTAACAGATGCAGATGAGCATTACCATTGTTGGCCGATCTGGCAGCTGTGCTATAAAGACTGGGGTCCTCAGCTGTGTCTTGACCAATATTCTCGAGAAGCCTCCAGGACAGTTTGCATGCAGTTGTGGTCCCCTTCCAGTGAATGCCAGGGCAATTAAAGTTGACAGGGTGATGTAAATAGGTTTGTTGTCTCCCACCACAATGTAACCCTTACCAGTCTCTTTTCTGACCCTTACTGGTTCACCCAGTTTATTTATCACCTAGAGGAGCTCCACAAATCTAAGCAGGTCCTTCACCCTGAGGGCAAGCCTCTCTCAAAATTTCTGGCCTCCTGATCATCCTGCACCCACCCATCACAGCACCCCAGTCATGGGAGATGTCCAAACACCCCTCAGCTCTTCTTCCCTCCAAGTGGAATGAAGAGATGGCACACACAGCTCCAGCCCCTCCTCTCTGTGCCCAGGCTGAAGACCTTGGGGCATGGCTGGGCTGCGGCACCTGAGCTGTGGCACACTTGGGCTGAGAGCAGACTCACAAGACCTGCTTCCAAGGCCCCAAGACCTCAGTTGCACAAAGGATTTGCTTCAGAGCAGAGACATGCTGGAGTGGATGGCAAAGGGCAGTGTGAAGAGGAACTGAGGTGCACACAAAGGGAGCAAACTCTGTGGTGGAGATGAAGCTGGTCTGAGGAAGAACAAGATGGTGTTGAAAATGTCCTTGGTGTGAACATGCTGTGATTCAGGCCCACTGTGAAAATCATTGGCCTGATCCATGATTCTATCATCAAGGGGATGGCTAAACAATTCAGGAGAGAAGAACCAGCATAGTTTGAGAGTGAAGGAGCATGAGAGGAGACCCTGGTGTGATGTGCTTGCTGTTCAGGTGTTGCCCAGTTTCTCTGGAGAGAGAAAGGTACAGAGCTTGTGCCAGTGCAGGGGTGGGACTCAGTCAGTGGCCCAAAGGCACCCACTCTGTCTGAGATGCTCTGGGTGATGGCTGTCACACAGCCAGGCTGGATGGGGATGGGGTTCCTGTACAGGACCTCGGCTGTCCCTGTCAGGCACATGCAGTTGTGCTGGAGAGCCCTGGCACCTCCCCTACCACTACAGCCCTGAATTTGTAAACTAAATTGAGGTTCAGCTTCCCTGAATTAGGTCAGGCAATGAAGGGATGCACATGAGACACCTGCCATTCTACTCCAGGGACATGTGGAAAAGACAACTGATGGAGAAGAGAGAGACTTAACTCTGCCCGTGCCGCACGACTCCATTTGGTCAGCTGAATCCCTCTATGGGCTGCCCTGGGCAGAAGGAAGAGTTACAGGGGCACATGTCCTCCACGTGGACACCTTCTGTCATTGAAGTTGGCCAAAGGGATTTCCCTCCAGCCTCCACCAAGATGCCTCCAGGTGCTGCCCTGTCTCTCTGAACTGCTCCAATAGAGCTTGCAGTTCCCAACATGCCTCTTGGTCACCTCTGGCACCACAGATGTCCCCAGGTGTCTGTGTCCGAACATCTTCCTCCTGCCCTCCCTCTCCACTCATTCACAAGTGAGCTGAGATCAGGAGCTCTCATGCAGGAGCTGCTCTTGTGCCCATGTGAAGTGAGGCCAGAGGAATGCCACCTGCTGGGGGTTTGTGGTGGGCATGGGATGGAGCTCTTGTAGCCCCAGGGACTACAAACCCAGTCTGAGAAGCCTCCATTGACTCAGCTGAATCCCTTCCCTCCAAAGAAGAAAAGGAGGTTGCTCCCTGGCATTATCCTGCTGTCATGTCTAATACTAAACCAAAACAGTTACTCTTAGACTTAAATTTGCAACAGCTAGAAATAAGTCTCTCTCCACATCTAAGGGTGGGAACACGAGGGACTCCTTCAGGCTGTTTACCAGTAGGTTCCCCTGGAGCCCCAGGGACACCTCCAGGGAGCCCAGAGGGGACAGAGAGAGTGCCACCGTGGGCTGGTCCTCTGCTGCTGAGCTGGGCCAGGGTTCTGGGATGGAGGGAGCTCCTGGCAAGCGGGCAGCGCTGCAGAAAGACAGCTCTGCCCAGGAGCAGCTCCTCTGCACAGCGCAGCAGGGCTGAGGGCACTGCCTGCAGGCAGCAAGGGTAGAGAAGAGAAGGGAGAGAGAGGTAAAGGCAGTCTGGGGTGGGAGGACAGGAGAGAGCTCACCGGGGGACAAACCTTCACAGCCTTTCACATGGTAAGTCTCTGGCTGTGGGGCAATGCAGATGAGTTCCTGGCAGTGTCTCCTAGAGCTGGCACATGCCATGGCTGATAGGAGCTGTCAGGACGGCTCTCCTGGCTTGTCTGGTGCGGAGCAGGAGGATGTACTTCAGAGCATGGATGTCCTGCTGCACCTTCAGAGGGACAATGACGGACAGCTGCCTTCTCCCAGGGATGGCTCTGGGGTTTTGAAGATAGGCATGCAGGCAGGGCTGGCCAGGGCTGTCCTTGCCAGCAGGGTCCCTGCAGCCCGGGGGCTGTGTGCCGGGCAGGGACTCTGCCGCCTGCCAGGGTCAGCTCTCTGCCTGCCCGGGGAGCTCCCACGGAGCTTCTGTGGGGAGAAGCTGTGGGAGGAAGGAGTGACCCCTGTCAGGGCAGGGTCTTTCTATCGTTGAGAGGGTGCTGCATGGGTCACGGCTGCTCACAGCTGCTGACCACCCCCAGAACATTGGCAGAGGCAGCACTGCAAGGGGAAAGTCAAGGCAGGGGCTACCTTAAAGACAAAGACCTTTCCAGGCTCTGTGCTCGCAGCTTTCTCCTAAGTAAAGGAGCTGTCACTGTGACACTGAGGGATCAGCAGGTCTGCCACAAACCTCATCAAGTGCCTGCACTCACTCCTCTACCCACAGACAGCACCAGCATCCCCTTTGCCTGCAGCATCAGGCTGGATCTGCTCCACTCCTCAGGACCCGCACATAGGGAGGTGTCCCTGTGCAGTGCCCTGCTGCTGGGAGGGGGCTGCAGGGCAGAGCTGAGCACCCAGCGGGTGGGATGGGCTCTGGGGCACTGGCAGGGGGAGACCTGGGCACAGAGCAACAGCTCCTGGCAGGGACAGCCCCAGGCAGCAGAGACAGGGGCAAGGGCCGGGGGGAAACTGCCAACACGCCCGGGGGGAGGCTGCCTTCAGCCAGCTCTCCTGGGCTCCTCCATGGAGGTGTCTGCTGGGCGCTGTCTGCTGGGACCTGAGCGCACTCTCTCTTCACATCATCTCCTCTGCGGCACCCCGACTGCCTGCTCTGCCGGTCCTGTGGGGCTTGCGAGCTGCCCCCAGCAAGGCACAGCGCTGCCGTCAGGTCCTGGGGAGTGCTGAGCCTTTCCTCGGGGGTGGGCAGTCTCCTCTCAGAGAGCTTTGCTTCTCTCGGGGAGGGGTGGTGTCCTGCTCTCTCCATCACAGCTCCATCTCTACACTGGGACAGGGAAGAGATTGCAGATCTGCCCTCTCAACCAGTGCTCCCCTCATCCCATATGAGTTCAGCTGTTTGGTATTTTTTAAAAAGTAGTTTGTGTGTGGAGTCATCTTGAAGGCAGATGAAACAAAAGCAGAGGGCAGATGGGCAAAACCCCGAAGGACAGTGCAGCTCTCCTGACTCTGCTTTAAGCCAAAGAGAGCTGAACTCGTCTGTCCCGTCTGAAGAATCGTAACATGATTAGTCATCAAAATGAGGATTTCTACATTCATGAGATGTTATCATGGAAAATAAAAAGCACAGGCAAAAATTTATAAGGACATGCTAACCCTCTGCTCTGCAGCCCACCCTCTGGAGAGCCATGAGTGCAAATATTGAACTTTTCCATTACAGGTGGATTACATCTGACACCCCTTGTGACGGTTGGAGCTGTCACAGAGCAGCTCCCTTGTACCCACTGCAGCAGAGCAGGGCTGACTCCTCAGCAGCACAGGGGCAGAGGTGCTGCTCCTCACACCACACTCA
The DNA here is from genome assembly GCF_965231255.1 of Vanellus vanellus. NCBI lineage: Eukaryota > Metazoa > Chordata > Aves > Charadriiformes > Charadriidae > Vanellus > Vanellus vanellus. Next base: position 897,046 of record NW_028128477.1, on the reverse strand, counting down.
GCCAGCACCACCCAGAGATAAAAAATGCATTTCAACTGGGGGTGATATCTATGAAAAATGGAGTATATGGGCTCATAGAATTCTGTCCTGACTTTTTCCTGTCTTTTCCTTCCTTTAACAGAGCCCCCATAAAAGAAATATCTAATGTCCAACAGCAGCTCCATCACCCACTTCCTCCTCCTGGCATTGGCAGACACACGGGAGCTGCAGCTCTTGACCTTCGGGCTCTTCCTGGGCATCTACCTGGCTGCCCTCCTGGGAAACGGCCTCATCATCACCGCCATCGCCTGCGACTACCGCCTCCACACCCCCATGTACTTCTTCCTCCTCAACCTCTCTGTTCTGGACCTGGGCTGCATCTCCACCACTCTCCCCAAAGCCATGGCCAATTCCCTCTGGGACACCAGGACCATCTCCTATGAAGGATGTGCTGTCCAGCTCTTTCTCTTTTTCTTTTTTATTTCAGCTGAGTATTTTCTCCTCACCATCATGGCCTATGACCGCTACATTGCCATCTGCCATCCCCTGCACTACGGGACCCTCCTGGGCAGCAGAGCTTGTGTCCGCATGGCAGCAGCTGTCTGGGGCAGTGTTTTTCCTTATGCTGTGCTGCACACGGCCAATACATTTTCACTGCCCCTCTGCCAGGGCAATGCCCTGCACCAGTTCTTCTGTGAAATCCCCCACATCCTCAAACTCTCCTGCTCTCATTCAGACTACCTCAGGGAAGTTGGGCTTATTGTAGTTAGTGTCTGTTTAGTATTTGGGTGTTTTGTTTTCATTATACTGTCCTATGTGCAGATCTTGAAGGCGGAGCTGAGGATCCCCTCTGAGCAGGGACGGCACAAAGCCTTTTCCACATGCTTCCCTCACCTGGCCGTGGTCTCCCTCTTTATCAGCACTGGAGTGTTTGCCCACCTGAAGCCCCCCTCCATCTCCTCCCCATCTCTGGACCCGGTGGTGGCAGTGTTGTACTCGGTGGTGCCTCCAGCAGTGAACCCCCTCATCTACAGCATGAGGAACCAGGAGCTCAAGGATGCCCTATGGAAACTGGCCCAATGGACGCTGTTTCACCGACAATAACCTGCCACCCCTTCTCTGCACATTGCCCAGAGTTTATCTCAGACCACGAGCCTGCTTTTTTCTCTTTTCATAATCCTGCTTATTGATATTTTTCTGGGTTTATACTACTTGTTCTGAGGCTTGATCCTACTGTGTCTGACTCTTGCACAACACTGTGTCAGGTGTGGCCTGACAGATAACAGCTCTTCAATAAAAGGGCATCTCCCAAGTGCCGTGCCTGAAAGATGGGCTGTTCCTCCAAAGTTCCTTCCAAGAACATGTTCAAGGAATTGGTCTTTTAATGAGTCTCTTCTCCTTGTCTTTTCAGTGGTTTTGGAGCTAAGCTCATCGGGTTCTATTGAGTACTACTGGGTTCCACCGCACAAAGGTGAATTCACTCAAAGGTGAAGTCCACCAATATAAAGCCCTGAATCAATGTGTCCACGCACAAGGACGCTGCAGTGCCGAGGGAGTCAGCAGGGACTCATCAGGCACAGGATGGGGAGAGTGGGGAGATGCAGGAGATGCCTGAGGGAACCCCAGGGCCAGGACTGCTGTGCTGTCCTGGGGGATGGGGCTGACTGGGGAGAGAAGGGGCAAATTAAGTCAGGGCTGGGGATGAGGCACAATATGAATTCCAGAGAGGCAGAGAGTTACCAGCCTCTTTTTCCTCATTCCCTGAGCACCAGCACGAGCCCCGGGGCTGATGGGCAGGCTGACCTCCTTGTCTGACCCCCAGGAGCTGCTGCACCCTTGGGAGGAGCTGGGGCTGTGCGGTGAGTGCCCAGAGCTCTGCATCAGCCTGCGGTGGGCAGTGCTGTGGGGCCAGCCCAGACTGGGCTGCTGGGCTGGGCTGTCCTGGGGAGAGGGCAGGGGAGGTGGGCAGAGCTGGGCAGGGGCTGGTGAGTGCTGGGAAGTTCCTGGGAGAGGACAAGGGCAGTGTTAGAGCCCTTTCCAGGGAAGACTGAGGCAAAGAAGTCGTTGAGTACCTCAGCCTTCTCCATGTCCCGGGTGACCAGGTCTCCCAGTTCCTTCCCGAGTGGGCCCACGTGTTCCCTAGTCTTTCTTTTGTCACCCACATACCTATAGAAGGCTTTCTTGTTGCCCCTCATGCCCCTGGCCAGATTCACCTCTACCTGGGCTTTAGCTTTTCTAACCTGATCCCTGGCTGCTCGGACAATTCCTCCCAGGATACCTGTCCTTGCTTCCACCCTCTGTAGGCTTCCTTTGTTTATTTGAGATTGACCAGGAGCTGCTTGGTCATCAATGCAGGCCTCCTGGCGTCTTTGTCTGACTTCCTCTTTGCTGGGATGTATCGCTCCTGAGCTTGGCAGAGGTAGCCCTTGGAGATTAGCCAACTCTCTTGGGCCTCTCTTCCTTCCAGGGATTTGTCCCAATGTAGTCCAGCAAGCAGATCCCTGAAGAGGCCAAAGTCTGATCTCCTGAAATCCAGAGTTTACTGTGTGCCCTCCTGGCCACCTTAAAGATCTCAGAATCTGCCACCTCAAGGTCACTGCAGCCAAGGCTGCCCTTGACCATGACATTCCCCACCAGACCCTCTTTGTTGGTCAGGACAACGTCCAGCATGGCACCTCTTCTCATTGGCTCCTCTGTCACTTGGAGAAGGATGCATTCCAGGTACCTCCTGGATTGCCTGTGCTCTGCTCTGCTTTCCTTCCAACAGCTATCAGGGTGGCTGAAGTTCCCTCTGAGGACCAGGGCTTGTGAATGTGAGCCTACTCCAATCTGTCTATAGAGGACCTTATCCACTCGGTCTTCTTGGTACCCCCATGTACGTCTTCCTCATCAGCCTCTCTGTTCTTGACCTGGGCTCCATCTCCACCACTCTCCCCAAAGTCATGGCCAATTCCCTCTGGGACACCAGGGTCACCTCTTATGCAGGATATGCTACACGGGCCTTGCTGTTTGTCTTTTTCATTTCAGCAGAGTTTTCTCTCCTCACCATCATGGCCTATGACCGCTACGTTGCCATCTGCCATCCCCTGCACTACGGGACCCTCCTGGGCAGCAGAGCTTGTGTCCGCATGGCAGCAGCTGTCTGGGGCAGTGTTTTTCCCTATGCTGTGCTGCACACGGCCAATACATTTTCACTCCCCCCCTGCCAGGGCAATGCCCTGCACCAGTTCTTCTGTGAAATCCCCCACATCCTCAAGCTCTCCTGCTCACATTCAGACTACCTCAGGGAAGTTGGGCTTCTGGTGCTTAGTGTCTTACTAGCATTCGGGGCTTTGGCTTTCATTCTCTTTTCCTATGTGCAGATCTTGAGGGCTGTGCTGAGGATGCCCTCGGAGCAGGGACGGCACAAAGCCTTTTCCACGGGCATCCCTCACGTGGTTGTGATCTCCCTGTTTAACAGCACTGCCATGTTTGCCTACCTGAAGCCCCCCTCCATTTCCTCCCCATCTCTGGACCTGTTGGTGTCATTTCTGCACTCAGTGGTGACTCCAGCAGTGAACCCCCTCATCTACAGCATGAGGAACCAGGAACTCAAGGATGCCCTGTGGAAACTGATGACTGGTATCTTGTCAGAAGCAGCAATGAACTGCCCATCTTCTACATATCACACATGATGTAACACATTACAGGCCCAGATTGTCTTTAGTACTTTTTTTTCCTTTCATTTATTTGGTTTTTAGCTTTTCTGGGTTTTGTTAATGCTGTCAATAAAAGTGAAGAATCATCCTTTATCCTATTGCTATGTCAGGATCTGTTTTGTGGGAGCCACAGACTTTGTGTAAATAAGAAACTGTTCTCTCTTTGTTTTTGAAAAACTGAAGGACCCTGCACTGACTTGTTTGTCTGAGATCCTTTCTCCGAGAACTTCTCTGGAGCTAAAGGGGCCACGTCTGTGTGCTGAGGTGAAGGGGGCAGGAGCCACCCGAGCTGGGTCTGCCTCCCAGCCTGACCAGCATGGCCCTGGGCACCACAGCCCCCGGCTCTGCAGAGCCGCACCACCAGCTCGGGGGCTGTGGGACGCCTGGGGAGGGGTCCAGGAACGGATGGCCAGGCCAGCATGGATGAGCTCTCTCGGGAAGAGGCTCTGAGGGGAGATGGGCTGTGGTGGGAGAAGAGCAGGGCACCGTGTGTGTGCAGGGCAGCCATGGCAAGAGGAACCCTTTGCTCTGGTGGGACAGCTCGGGGCAGGCTGCCTGTCCCTGAGGCCAAAGGACCTTCCTGAGGGTGCCCTGGGCCAATTCTCTCATGCCATCCTGGGAGGACATTTGGCAGGGGGGGCTGCAAGCTGCCTGGGGCAGAGATCTCCTCATCATGCCGGATGGGTGGAAAGTCTCACTGGCCTCTGTGTCCTGCTGTGGGACCAGTCCCAATGGGGCTGCTCTGCTGGTCTGTGCTGGGAGAGGGCAGGAGGTGGCCAGATTCTGGGAGGGTCTGTGCTGGCAAGGCTGGCAAGTGCCCTAGAGAAGAGAACCACAGGGAAGAGCTGAAGTGAGGGAATGTGCAGGGTGGGGGCACACAGCAGTGTCCTCGCACAGCCGGGCTCCTGCGAGAGACATGACAGACCAGACAAGCAGGGTCTGGGCTGTGCCTGTGTTCAATGGACACCCCGGCGAAGTTGCCCCAGGGCCATCATCACAGAATCACAGTATCACAGAATTTCCTAGATGGGAGAAGACCTGTAAAATCACATAGTCCAATCATTACCCTAACACAGACAAGCCCATCACTAAACCATGTCCCTCGGCACTATATCTACACGACCCTTAAACACCTCCAGGGATGGGGACTCCACCACGGCCCTGGGTAACACATTCCAATGCCTGATGACCCTTTCAGTAAAGAAATTCTTCCTAATATCCAGTTGAAACTTCCCTTGGTGCAACTTGAACCATTTCCTCTTGTTCTAACACCCGTTACCTGACAGAACAGGTGGACCCCCACCTCTCTGCAACCTCCTTTCAGATCAATTTTGAGAGCAATAAGGTCTCCCCTCAGCCTCCTTTTCTCCAGGCTAAACAACCAGGCTAAACAAGTTCCCTCAGCCCTCCTCATAAGGCATGTGCTCCTGACCACTCACCAGTTTCGTTGCCCTTCTCTGGAACCGCTCCAGTGCCTCAATGTCCTTCTTGTGGTGAGGGGCCCTAAACCAAACACAATATTCAAGATGCAGCCCCCCAATGCCCAGTACAGGGGGAAAATCACATCCCTGGTCCTACTGGCTACACTAGTCCTGATACACGCCAGGATGCCTATGGTCTTCTTGGCCACCTGGGCACACTGCTGGCTCATGTTCAGCCGCTAACAACCAACAACAGAGGTCCCTCTCTGTGAGCAGCTTTCCAGCCCCTCCTCCCCAAGCCTGTAGCTTTGGCGGGGGTTGTTGTGGCCAAAGTGTGAGACGCAGCACTTGGCCTCATTGAAACTCCTACAGTCTGCCTTGGCCCATGGGTCCAGTCTGTCCGAATCCCTCTGCAGAACCTCCCTACCCTCAGGCAGATCAACACTCCCACCCAGCTTGGTGTCATTCGCAAACTGACTGAGGGTGCGCTCCATCCCCTCATCCCGATCATTGATAAAGATGTTAAACAGGACTGGCCCCAGCACTGAGCCCTGGGGGACACCACTCCTGACCGCCCGCCAACTGCAATTAACTCCGATCACCACCACTCTCTGGGCACGGCCTTCCAGACAGTTTTTTACCCCGCAAAGCGTGTGCCCATCCGAGCCATGAGCAGCCAGTTTCTCCAGGAGAATGCTGTGGGAAACAGTGTCAAAGGCTTTACTAAAGTCCAGATAGACAACATCCACAGTTTTTCCCTCATCCACTGAGTGCGTGACCACGTTGTAGAAGGAGATCAGGTTAGTCAAGCAGGACCTGCCTTTCATAAATGCCTTTGATAATGTGGCACTGAGTTCCACCTGTCTATATCAGATTTTATCCCACAGCGAAGGACCGCAAAACTAGAAAGGGCTACTGCAAATGTGCCAAGAGAATTAGAAAAAGCCATTAATGAGGGCAGGCAGTTTGACAGCCTTAGAGGAAGAAATCAGATTATTATCAAAAATGGTAATATAGAATGGCTTAGCTCTAGAGCACCTTTTAGAAGTACAGGACAGAGTAGGTGCGTTCTTGAATAAGAGCTGCTGGGGTTTTTATGTCAGTCAAGATCAGAAAAACAAAACTGAGAGAAACAAGAGAAAGACTCATTTAAAAATATTACACGAAATAGGGCAGGGATCTCCCCTAAATCTCTTTGGGTAGCTAACCTCTTGGCTCCCAGACTTAGGAACAGGACTGTGAACTGAAAGGATTTGGGTTGTTGTATTCACTCTCTTGTTTTGCTTTCTAATTAGATGGGTGTGTTTACAGTGTAGTATTACCTTATGAACTTGACTTACGACTTAAATAATGAAGAGTATAGTGTGACCCTGACGGTGAAAGGAAAAGGAGGGACTGTCAGGAAAAGCTCATTCCCAAACTATTGTAACAATTACTCTATAGAGTACGAAATTGTATGAACTTTCTTAAGATATACAGCGTTTCTATTGCGTACTGCATAGCCATGGTTCAGTCAGCATGACTACAGGACCCAGCTCATTGTCGGGAGGAGAAGACAGCCCCCAGCCTGAAGAAGAAAGGATACTCCAGCACTGCCCGGATGACGCCAGCCTCCCAGCCCCTCTGACACCCCTGTGAAACCCTCCCCTCATCTGGCATCAGAGATAAGGAACTGCAGCAAGACCGACTCCAGGGACGTCTCCATTAGGAGAGCAGCAGGTGGATGATGATGCCACAGCATGAGAGTTGCTTTGCCAAACAGCAGCCTGTGTGTGCGTGTTACGTAGCGATCACTCAAATTGTGTTGTACCTGAATGCTCTAAAGGTATAAGAACCATGTGTGAAACTGCATTTGGGGTGTCCCAATTTGACTGGGACCACTCGTGCTCGTGGACAGAGAATCACTCGTGTAATTCCATACTTTGTGTCCCAGTCTCTCTCCTGGGACAGCATGGGCAGTTGGAAAGTTTTCATGATGTTATCCTCGAAGGCCAAGAATTGTCCCCAGGGGTGGCCCAGAAGGCACTTGACTGCCTTTATGGTGCTGTCCTCCCAGGCAATGATCGTTCAGGAAGGACTCTGACTGAAACCATGACTCGAATAGGACTGCCTCAAGAACATGAGAGAGATGTGCCATCCTCCCCTATGCAAGATGGTCCCCCTTTCGAGCCCAGTCGAAAGGAACAGGTGGTTTGCAAACTCTTTTGGGCAAGGATTTCCGATGCTTGTGCAATGCCTCACACAACTGTGGCCTGGGCACTCATAGACAACAGACACCTGATCATTTCCATAGTGTCAGTGTCAGTGTGTGTGCCTTCGGAAACCATGCACGTGCTAACAAGCAATGGGATTTGGGTGAGTGGTGTGTATGTACAGTGAATATGAACTACAAATTTATACCCTTGTGAAGGCAGGATTTCAAAAGTTTCAAGCAAAGTCCTTACTGTCAAAAATGCTGAGTTTATTTTTTCTAAGCTAAGAATAACCTAGACTTTCTTTGTTTTAAATAAATGCCCTCTGTCCCCCCTTCCACTCTTCCTTGCCCAGGAAGACTGCAACCTGCTGCCTCCTGTTCTGCGGGTCGTGAGCCATCCATTGCAGAACGGCCTTGAACACGGCCTCTTCTTTCCCACTGAGCTCCTCCTTCTGCAGGACACACAGGAGGTCTTTGACGGAGAGCTCCAGAAACTCTCTCGACACCCTGGTCACCCCCTCCAAGTGATGGGGGATGAAAGCATGGGTGTCTTCTCGCAGGTCAATAATAAAGTCAATAATAAAGGCAGTAGTAATACTCGGTGAATCTCCAGATGCCGACGCAGTTCTCCAAGCACAGCTGGGAATTTAAGAACTCGCAGCACAGTCTGACGATGCCCATGATGTTGAACTGGTCGGCTGCTATCAGCAAACGTTCAACATTGTCAGCCGTGACAGGTACTGTGCCGGTGTAGGCGTACTTGGTAATGAGTCGCATCATTTCAGGTGAGGTGCTGGGGATTTTATAGACGACCTTCCCACCATTGCTCCAGCGAGTGGAAAACAAAGCCCTGAAAAAAGCAAAGCAGTGCTGGGGGAAAAGCATCTTTGCTGCGTTAGACCCAGACCCTGTTATCCCCTGTGCCTCCTTCCTGGGGCACCAATTTGGGCACACGCAGTAGCCACGCTGGGAGGCCATGGGGTTTATTAATTCATGTGTTACGAGCCGGTTGTTTTAACAAGGAGTCACCGCCTCTGGCTGTGCACAGAGAACCACAAGGCCAGTGCTTCCCTTGCTTCAAGACCACCAGAGAATGGCAGTGTGTGGGCAAGGAACACCTCCCGCCCCACGGCAGACAAGCCCGGCTGGCCACGCTCCAGCCCTGCACCGCATCGGGGGGTTCGTCAGACACCGCTTCCAGCGCTGCTGTGACATCTTGGGTTGGGGATGAATTCCGGTGTCCAGGGAGGCACCAGGACTGTGGGGAAGTGCTGGAAAAGAGGTTCAGTGCTGAGGGAAGCACTGGAGAGACACTAAGGCAGCGTGACACAGCCTGGGAAATGCTGTGTGTCCCCATCCCCTCTTGTTCCAAGCACTGACCTGAACTATTGACTGCAGCTACAGAGGATGTTCTTGTCATCACTGAACTCAATGCCACCCACGCTGATAACCACATCGCAGAGTCTCTCCTCCAGGCAAAGCTCACTGAGGCAGTGCAAAGCACAGCACTCCTCTTCCTCTCCCTGGGTGAGGATGTGTCGCTGGGAGCCAAGCTATCGCCCACGTCACAGCCTGTGGCAGTGGAAGGTGCTTCTCCTGGAGGTGCTACAGCGCTTTGTCCGTGCCCTCCCTCCAATATCGTCTCCCTACCCCTGCCTGTGTGGTGGCTCTGGAATGTGCCCCAAAGGGAAATCACAGGCGCAGGGGTTACCCGGGACCGGCTGTGAGCCCCCTCGCAGCTGGTGCTTTACCTCCATATTGATTCATGGGTGGTGGCAAATGCTCTGTGGGGGTGGTTACAGCAGTGGGAGCAGAGCAACTGGCAGTGCAGAGGTAGACCCATCTGGGCTGCTGAACTGTGGCAAGACATTGCTGCCCGGATAGAGAATCTGGTTGTGAAAGTACATCATGTAGATGACCACGTACCCAAGGGTCAGGCCACTGAGGAACATCAAAACAACCAGCAGGTGGATCAGGCTGCTAAGACTGAAGTGGCTCAGGTGGACATGGACTGGCAACGTAAGGGTGAACTATTCATAGCTTGGTGGGCCCATGACGCCTCAAGCCATCAAGGAAGAGATGAGACATATAGATGGGCTCGTGACCAGGGGGTGGATTTGGCCACGTTAACTATTGCACAGGTTATCCACGAATGTGAAACGTGTGCTGCAATTAAGCAAGTCAAGCGGTTAAAGCTTCTTTGATATGGAGGACGTTGGCTGAAATATCAATACGGGGAGGCCTGGCAGATTGGTTCTATCACACTCCCTCAAACCCGCCAAGGCAAGCGCCACGTGCTCACAACGGTGGAAGCAAACACCGGACAGCTGGACACACCCTGTGACCCATGCCACCGCCCTGAACAACTATCCTGGGCCTTGAAAAGCAAGTCTGATGGCGACATGGCACCCCAGAGAGAATTGAGTCAGACAGTAGGACTCATTTCCAAACAGCCTCATAGACACCTGGGCCAAAGAGCATGGCATTGGGCGGGTGTATCACATCCCCTACCATGCACGAGCCTCTGGGAAAATGAAACAATACAACGGACTGCTATAAACTACACTGAGAGCCATGGGTGGTGGGACCTTCAAAAGTCCGGATACACATTTGGCAAAGGCCACCTGGTTAGGTAACATTTGAGGATCTGAATATGTTTGCGAAGACAGTCTGGGTTATTCCTGACACAAGCAAAGGCAAAACTATCTGTGGGATTGCTTTTTTTAAGGCCCTGAGTGCGCTTGGTGGGTGATGCTGGAGGATGGGGATGATCGATGTGTTCCTCAAGGGGATTTGATTTTGGTGAGAATGGCCAATGAATCAAATGATATGATATTTATTGCTAAATTACCACTATATGTCATCACTGATACGGTTGCTATATGCTCTATCTATGGCATTGCAGTGAAAGTGACCTAAATTAATGAAGAATGAACTTTGATGAAACTGAGCAAAGTGCAGAAGTGGCTGCAGCAACTGGCACCCGGGAATTGTCTTGAGATCGACATCTTCAACCCACAGATGATGGGCATAGGCCATGCCGGCTACACCAGCTGTGAGCTCCAGATGCAGCACGCAACAATTCAACACCACACACCACGTCTCCTGCCGGGAAAGACAGTTAAAACAGATGGAGCCCAAAGTCATGGACTAAATGAACTCAAGGGACATTTCAGTGGGATGGGCCATGGACTAAGGGAATGATATCTGTGTGTATATACACATGTATGAAAGACAGGAAAATGGTGGTGATTTATGGAAAAGTGTAAGACCTGGGCATGAGGTAGATGGTATAGAATAAGGGGCGGACGCTGTCCTGGTTTTGCCTGGGATAGAGTTAATATCCTTCCTGGTAGCTGCTGTGTTTTGGATTGACTATGAGAATAACATTGCTAACTCATATTGTTTTAGTTGTTGCTGAGTGATGCTTATATTAAGTCACGGACTTTTTCAACTTCCCGTTGAAGGTGGGGGGGCACAGACAAGACAAACTGGCCAAAGGAATATTCCATCCCATAGCCGTCATGCTCAGTAAGTAAATGTGAGTCAGCTTGGGGGCAGGGATCGGTGATTACTTCTCCAGACAGGCGGGGCAAATAATCATTGTTTGGTGACAGCAATTTGTTTTGCATCACTTTATTCTAGATATACTTTATTATTATTATTATTATTATTATTATTATTATTAATATTATTATTATTACTATTATTATTATTATTATTATTATTGTTACTGCTACTGCTTTTATTTTCTGTTACTGTTCTATTAAACAATATTTATCTCAGACCATGTTTTTTTTTTCCCCTGCTTTTCCCTTTTCTCGCTATTCTACCTGAGACATCCCGTTTCATTTAGGAGCTGTTATCTGTCAAGCCACACCTGACACAGTGTTGTGCAAGGGTCAGACCCAGTAGGATCAAGCCTCAGAACAAGTAGTATAAACACAGAAAAATATCAATAAGCAGGATTATGACAAGAGAAAAATTAGGCTCGTGATCTAAGATAAGCCTTGGGCAATGTGCAGAGAAGGGGTAGCAGGTTATTTTCAGTGAAACAGCGTCCATTGGGCTTGTTTCCATAGGGCATCCTTGAGCTCCTGGTTCCTCATGCTGTAGATGAGGGGGTTCACTGCTGGAGGCACCACCGAGTACAGAAATGATACTACCAGGTCCAGGGATGGGGAGGAGATGGAGGGGGGCTTCATGTAGGCAAACATGCCAGTGCTGATAACGAGGGAGACAACCACCAGGTGAGGGAGGCACGTGGAAAAGGCTTTGTGCCGTCCCTGCTCAGAGGGGACCCTCAGCACAGCCCTCAAGATCTGCACATAAGACACCACAATGAAAACAAAACACCCAAAGGCTAAACAGACACTAACCACCAGAAGCCCAACTTCCCTGAGGTAGGAGTGTGAGCAGGAGAGCTTGAGGATGTGGGGGATTTCACAGAAGAACTGGTGCAGGGCATTGCCCTGGCAGAGGGGCAGTGAAAATGTATTGGCCGTGTGCAGCACAGCATAGGGAAAAACACTGCCCCAGGCAGCTGCTGCCATGCGGACACAAGCTCTGCTGCCCAGGAGGGTCCCGTAGTGCAGGGGATGGCAGATGGCAACGTAGCGGTCATAGGCCATGATGGTGAGAAGAGAAAATTCTGCTGAAATGAAGAAGCCAAAAAGAAAGACTTGAGCAGCACATCCTGCATAGGAGATGGCCCTGCTGTCCAAGAGGGAATTGGCCATGGCTTTGGGGAGAGTGGTGGAGATGCAACCCAGGTCCAGAACAGAGAGGTTGAGGAGGAAGAAGTACATGGGGGTGTGGAGGCAGTGGTCGCAGGCGATGGCGGTGATGATGAGGCCGTTTCCCAGGAGGGCAGCCAGGTAGATGCCCAGGAAGAGCAAGAAGGTCAAGAGCTGCAGCTCCCGTGTGTCTGCGAATGCCAGGAGGTGGAACTGTGTGATGGAGCTGCTGTTGGACATTTGCTGCTTCTGGGCAGGGGGACGTGGTCGAGGTCTGTTACCAGAGATTTCCCTAAGGAAAATGAAAGCCATTTCCCATAGACTTTACCCCTCCTGTAATACGCCCTTTTCCTTTTCCAGGAGACATTCCTCAGCTTCCTGACTCGAGCTCTGGTTTACTCTTGCTGATTGTACTGTGAGGAGGGAAGAGTTCCTGGGAAGAGTGAGGACCGGGGTCCGTGCCGATGTTCTACCTGTTCTGATGGAACCACCTACAATGCAGAAGGGCTTGTCAGCATCTGCACATGCACTGCTAAGGAACCAGGATGGCAGAAGGCAGTTGGAGAGGCTTTGGGTATTTTACAGCTCCCCCACCTCCCCTGAGCATTGTTCTGGGATGTCAGAAACCCTCAGCATTTCTGCTGCACTCCAGGAGAACAGAGTGAGTGCTGTGAGACATGAGGATTGCCTGGGGCAGAGAGCAGAGTCAAGGGAGATGGTTTGTCCCTCCATCTTGCACCGTCATGAGATGGAGGGGGATTCCCTCTTCTATTATGCCATCAGACAGTGCTGAGAGCAGAAGGATCCATCTCAGACCATGAAATGTCTCACCCTTTCTCAAGGTCTCAGCAGCCCACCTCTAGCCAAGGACACCCACGGCTCATTTCACCCACCCAACAGCATTTCCTCAGTCACAGAGTCTCTGTGTTTCTCTGTGGGGCTTTCCGATAACACAAAGGTGCTATGGGACAGGTTGGCATCCTGGAGGGCAGCTCACAGCTTCCACGGACACCCAAAGGACATACCCAGTTTTTGGCATCTCAGTGAGAGAAAATGGACTCCTTCCCCACCCCCACGGCCTGCACTGCCCACAGCCCCACAGGTCAGAGGAAAGCTGGGACACTGGTTCCCATGGACACACCGGCAGGAGTGGAAGAAGATCAGTGTGGGACTCTGCAGCTGAAATTCCCATCCCCAGGGAGGCTGACAGCAATAAAAAGATAAATTTAAAGGAGACATGTGGAGAAACCAGAAGAAATCCCATGAGGGTCTGGCTGGGAGAGGCACGGGGAGAGGCAGCCGGGCACTCAGGACAGCGTTACCCTCACCCTGCTGGGCACGCCACCGCCATGACACTGATCATGCAGGACAGGTGCCCTCAGCCCCACCGCTGGGCAGCAGCAATGGGGCACGTGGCAGGAGGGATGCCCTTCGCCTCTCCTGCTGCTCTGCCGGGCACAGAGCTGACTCCCACCCCAGAGCCCATGGCCATGAGGGCTGAGGGCTGTGCTGGATGACTCAGGGAAAGCATCTGCACTGCAGGGGTGGCTGGAGGTGCCCCTATCTCCCCTGCATCAGGGCTTCCAGGAGCAGCTCCCTCCTTCCCTGCCCATCTCCACTGCCTGGAGCTCTCCCTGCCAGCAGCCTTTTCCCTGCCCCCACGTCTCTTCCCTGCCAGTGCTCGCAGACCCCATGGCAGCCCCCGTGTGCCCAGCTCTGCCCTGCAACCTCTGAGTGTGTGCAGGGGCTAAAGAGCAGGTGCCACAGACCCTTGTGAGACTGGAAAGGGGATGCTGCTGCTGTCTGTAGCCCCCAGAGCTGGAAACCGAAGACACAGCCTCAGGAAAGCTCCTTATCTCTACATGAACCCTCCTTTGATCTTTCATTTGAAAGTCCTCTTGGACATGTGCCACTGCCCACCCAGCCAACGTAGAGAAGAAACAGCAAAAGAAATTTACCTTCATATTAAGGGAACTCCATCTTGAAAAGTCCCTCCAGGAATGACCAGAGGTCATCCGGAGGTGTAAAGAGCCCTGACCCACACAGCACCCTCTTCAAAGCAGAATGACCCTGCCCTGCCAGGGGTTGCTCCTTCCACCCACAGCTTCTCCCCACAGAAGCTACATGGGAGCTCTCTGGGCAGGCGGAGAGCTGACCCTGGCAGGCGGCAGAGTCCCTGCCCCAGCACAACGCCCCCGGGGTGCAGGGACCCTGCTGGCAAGGACAGCCCTGCCCACCCCTGCCTGCACACCCACCTTCACAGCCCTTTGACCATTCCTGGGAGAAGCAGCCGTCATGCTCGTGCCTCTGATGGTGAAGCAGGGAAGCCCCAATCTAGAGAATGTCCTCTTCTTCCACAGCAGAGAAGTTGTGAGCGTCCTCCTGAAAGATCCCATGGGCTGTGGGAGGTGCCAGCTGTTGGAGATCTCTCCAGCTACTGCAGCTGCTCTGCTTTGGGAAGAGTTCTGCCCCCTATCGTCCTCAGCATCCTCCCTCTCCAGACTGCCTTCAACCTCTCTCTGCCTCCCTGCTCTGCCCTCGCTGCCTGCAGACAGTGCCCTCAGCCCTGCTGCGCTGTGCAGAGGAGCTGCTCCTGGGCAGAGCTGTCTCTCTGCAGTGCTGCCCGCTTGCCAGGAGCTCCCTCCGGCCCAGCAGCCCGGCCCAGCTCAGCAGCAGAGGACCTGCTGTGGCTTTCTCTGCCTCCTCCCCGCACTGCCCCAATCCCTCGAGGTGTCCCTGCGCCTCCAGGGCTGACAGCTCCTCCAAGGCAGCGGGGTCTCTCCTGGGGAGCAGAGTTTGAAGCACAATGAAGTCATCACCGACTGTCCCTCTCTGAACCCTGGACGGATCGATCCCTGTTGTGGAAAGTGCTCTGCCAGGTTGTGCAGACCCACAGGAGGTGTCCATGTTCCCCTCTGGAAACCCCCATTCCTGCCCCATTGCCAGGAAGGGCACGGAGGCAGTGACGGGCCGGGGATCATACCCACCAGTGCAGGGCAGGGATTGAGCCAAGTCAATGAGGCATCTCAGCTCTCAGCAGTGTTCCTGAGGCCGGAGGGACATTCAGCTTCTCCAGTGCACCCCACAGACCCACCAGAGGGGGGATTCCTCTTGCCTCAGCTCAGCTGCCCTAAATCAGTGTGAGATCCTTCTCTGAGCTGCCCTGTGAGTAATGGAGACAGAGGCCAGGAGGGAGCTTTTCCCATGCAAACACCTGGTGGCATTTGAGGTGCCAGAGGTGGTTCAGGACATGTACAGAGAACTGCAAGCTCTAATGGAGCACTTTTGAGAGACAGGGCAGCATCGGTGGGCACTGGTGGGGAATCCCTTTGGCCAACAGAAAACATAGAAGATCACAGAATCACAGGATCACAGAATCACAGAATGGTAGGGGTTGGAAGGAACCCTTGGAGATTGTCTAGTGCAACCCCCCTGCGAAAGCAGGGGCCCCTACAGCAGGCTGGACAGCAATGCAGCCAGGCGGCTTTTGAATATCTCCACAGAAGGAGACTCCACAGCCTCTCTGGACAGCCTCTTCCAGATCTTTGGTGCCCTCAAAGTAAAGACATTTTTCCTTGTGTTCAGATGGAATTTCCTGTGTTCCAGTTTGTGCCCATTTCCCCTTGTCCTGTCACTGGGCAGCACAGAAAAGAGTCTGGCCCCATCCTCTTGACACCCGTCCTTTAGAAATTGATAAGCATTGAGGAGATCCCCTCTCAGCCTTCTCTTCTCCAGGCTAAACGTACCCACCTCTCTCAGCTGATTCTCATAAGAGAGGTGCTCCAGTCCCCTGAACATCTTTGTAGCCCTCTACTGGACTCTTTCCAGTGGTTCCCTGTGTTTCTTGAACTGGACACAGTACTCCAGATGTGGCTTCACCAGGGCAGAGCAGAGGGGAAGGATGGCCTCCCTCCACCTGCTGCCCACGTTCTTTTGTAATGCACCCCAGGAGACCATAGGCCTTCTTGGCCACCAGGGCACATTGCTGGCTTATGGTCAACTTATTGTCCACCAGGACTCCCAGGTCCCTCTCGGCAAAGCTGCTTTGCAGCAGGTGAACCCCCAACCTTTACTGATGCATGGCATTTTTCCTCCCAGGGTGCAGGACTCTACATTTGCCCTTGTTGAATTTCATTTTGTTCCTCTCCACCCAGCTCTCCAGCCTTTCCAGGTCTCGCTGACCAGCCTGCTGTTTCCTGGGTCCTCCTTCCTGCCCTTTTTGAAGATAGGCATGACTTTGGCTCTCCTCCAGTCCTCAGGCACTTCTCCTGTCCCTCGTGACCATTCAAAGATGATGGAGAGCACCTTCGAAATAACATCTGTCAGGTCCCTCAACATTCCTGCGCTGTGACCCGTCAGGACCCATGGATTTGTGGGTGTCAAGTTTACCTAAATGATCTCTAACCTGATTCTCCTTAACCAAGGGAAAATCTTTCTTTTTCCAGACTCCTTCTCTTCTCTCCAGAGTCTGGGATTGCTGAGGGCCGGCCTTAGCAGTAAAGCCTGAAGCAAAGAAGGTATCAGTAATTCTGTCTTCTCTGCATCCTCCGTCACCAGGGCACCCACCTCATTCAGTAGCAGGCCCACATTTTCCCTGGTCTGCCTTTTACTACTGATGTACTTGGAGAAGCCCTTCTTATTGTCCTTGACATCCCTTGCCAGGTTTAATTCCAAGTGGGTTTCAGCCTTCCTAGTTCCATCCCTACGTACTCTCGCAATGTTTATATTCTCCTCCCAAGTGGCCAGTTCCTTTCTACACATTCTGTAAACTTCCCTCTTGCACCTGAGTTTTTCCAGAAGGTCCTTGCTTATCCATGCAGATTTCCTGCCTCCTCTGCCTGATTTATTACTCATAGGCATGCACCCATCTTGACCTTGGAGGAAGTGGACATTTTCTATTAATCTGCTCTCCTCCACCCCCCTTCCTGCCAAACCCTTTGCCCATGGGATTCCTCCAAGTATGTCTTTGAAGAGGCCAAAGTCAGCTCTCCTGAAGTCCGGGCTTGTAATTCTATTTTTTGCCCTGCTTCTTCCACGCGGGATCCGGAACTCCACCATCTCATGGTCACTGCAGCCAAGGCTACCCCCAGCCTTCACATCCCCAAATAGTCCTCCTTTATTTGTCAGTAAAATGCCCAGCAGTGCACCTCTCCTCGTTGGTTTCCCCACCAACTGTGTCAGAAAGTTCTCATCAATGCTCTGCAGAAACCTCCGGGACTCTGTGTGCCTGGCTGTGTTGTTTCCAGCAAATATCGGGGTGGCTGAGGTCCCCCGTGAGAACCAGGGCCTGTGACCATGAGACTATTTCCAGCTGTCTGTAGAAGGCCTCATCAACTTCCTCTTCCTGATCTGGTGGTCTGTAGTAAACACCCACAGCAGTGTCTCCCACATCGCCTGTCCCTTAATTCTTAACGATAAGCTCTCAACACGTTCTTCATCCAGCTGCAGGCAGAGCTCAAGACACTCCAGTTGCTCTGTCCCGTAGAAAGCAACTCCACCACCTCACCCTGCTGGCCTGTCTTTCCGAAACAGTACATAGCCGTCCGTGACAGCATTCCAGTCCTGCGAGCTATCCCACCATGTATTGACCCAGAAGCCTCATCATTTTACTGCTGTCCTTCAGTCCTTGTGCCCAACACATGTTGTTCAGACACATGTCCTTCAACACATGTCCTCCCAGAAATGGAGGAAAGTATGCCAAAGAAAAAGAAGTCATTATCGGGGGATTTGTTGGGAAACAGCACAGGATGGGCTCAAAGATGTCTCCCTTAACTTGTCAATGTCTTCTCTTTCAGCAGTGCGCCATGCCCAGAGTAGCTGTTCAATAGCAGCTCCATCACCCACTTCCTCCTCCTGGCATATGCAGACACTGGGGAGCTGCAGCTCTTGACCTTCGGGCTCTTCCTGGGCATCTACCTGGCTGCCCTCCTGGGAGATGACCTCATCATCACCGCCATCACCTGCGACCACCTCCTCCACACCCCCATGTACTTCTTCCTCCTCAGCCTCTCTGTTCTTGACCTGGGCTCCATCACCACTCTTCCCAAAGCCATGACCAATTCTCTGTGGGATGTGGGACACAAGGGCCATCTCTTACTCAGGATGTGCTCTTCAGGTGTTTGGTTGTTTTTTTTTTTTTTTTTCTTTTTCTGTGTTGCAGCAGAGTTTTCTCTTCTCACTGTCATGGTTTACAAACACTACATTGCCATCTGCCAACCCCTGCACTACGGGACCCTCCTGGGCAGCAGAGCTTGTGTCCGCATGGCAGCAGCTGCCTGGGGCAGTGGGTTTCTCAATTCCCTCCTGCACACGGCCAATACATTTTCACTGCCCCTCTGCCAGGGCAATGCCCTGGCACAGTTCTTCTGTGAAATCCCCCACATCCTCAAGCTCCCGTGCTCAGACACCTACCAGAGAGAAGATGCAGTACTTGTGATTAGTATCGTTTTTGGATTTGGCGGTTTTGTTTTCGTTGTGGTGTCCTATGTGCAGATATTCAGGGCTGTGCTGAGGATTCCCTCACAGCAGGGGCAGCACAAAGTCTTTCCCATGTTCCTCCCTCACCTCCTCATGGCCTCTGTTTGTCAGCACATCAGCGTTTACCCACCTGAAGCCCCTGTCTATCTCACCTCCCTATCCCTTGACCTGGTGGTGACAGTGCTGTACTCGGTGGTGCCTCCAGCAGAGAACCCCTCATCTTTTGTTTTTCAGAAGCAACAGAGTGCCTGTTTTCTTCTGCACAGCATTCAGAGTGTAACTCATAGCAGGTCCAGAATGTGTTCTCAGGTTTTTGCTGTGTGTGTGTTTCTTTGTTTTTCTTGTTATAATGTTGTGCTCAGCAAAATTTTATTATTCTTCCCACTTCTAATTCATTGTGTACCTGTAGAATTTGACCCACAGACTGTGTAAATCAGGTGCAGTGCTCTCTGTGTATTCAAACAAAAGAAAGGACCCTGCAGCGACTTGTTTGTCTTAGATCCTTCCTCTGAGACCTCTGTAAAGACACAGGGCAGTGCCTGTGTGCAGAGGTGGAGGGGAACGAGTCCCAGCACAGCACCACTGCCAGGGCGCACCAGCCTCGGTCTTGCCAGAGCTGCTCTCTTGCCACTTCCACACTCTCGTTTGGAGCCCTTGTGTAGGTGTAAGGCCTCAGGGGTCACAGTCCTGCTGTGTGGTAGTCCTGTGACTGCAGGCAGGGACAGGCCATGAGCACTTCTGTGACACAGCTGACCTCTATAACGGCATCTCCATCATGACAGGGGATGTCCTCAGCACAGTGCTTGAAGGCTTCGGTCTTCTTCCAAAGTTGCTCTCAAGAACATGCCCAAGGAATAGACTCTAAAGAGCCTTGTTGCTTTGTTTGTTCTCTGTGGGCTCAGTGCGATGAGATTGTGGTCCCAGGATGGCCTTCTAGGGACTTAGGGCTGGTTCAGGTGTTGCTTGTTGGTGGCCAGGGCCCATGCAGACAGTGAATGGTCTCCAACAAACCTGCCTGGGGCTCTGCAGCAGTTCATAGGGCTGATGGCAGAGCAGCGTTTTTCTGGAGGGACTTGGGAGCTGCCAGAAGAGCACAAGGGATCTGCAGGGACAGCGTGTGCCAGGGAGTCAGCAGTGAATGGTGCCGACTGAGCACGAGCTTGTCTGTTGTGGTGTCACCCACAGACAACATACCAAATCTGTGTATGAGCCTGCAAATGAGAGCTCTGCAGCCGCGAGGGAGACAGCTGGCACAGGGAAAGGAGTCTGGCAAGTGATTCATTTTACCCTCAGTGAACTTTCACAGACTGGATCCAGCGCAGCACCCAAACACATCTCACAGCACTGGAGTAAGGCAGGGTACCTCTGAGCACCTTCCATGGCCACATAAGAGCCAAGTAAAAGTGCCTGTCTTTCAACAATCTAATTGTCTCCTCAGCCAACTCCTTAATTGTGTTTATATGTCTTGTCTATCTACCTTCCTAAACTCTTTCTCATAAGAACTCCCTTGTAGAAAGGCAGCATCATTAGAGGTAGCTTGTCCTGAGCGTGTGATTGCGGACTGTGTGTTATTGTTTAGGAAATCTGATTATGCTTTACTTTTCTTTTCTTACAAACAGGAAAAGTTCTCCTGCGCCTGGGTGCAGCCAGGGCTCTGAGGAGCGCAGGTGGGAGATGGGGCAATGGAGCTGTGACATCCAGCTGCAGACTTCAGTGGAGAAGTCTGATGCAAGGACCAGGGATGTCAGTCCCAGGTGGCCAATGTCAGAAATGGGGAGGGTGGGGAGGTGAGGAGCAAAGCTGTCCTACAGTGTCAGACCTCCAGGGACTGCTTCTCTTCCCTGTCCAGACCCCCTGAAGGGACACCCTGTATCCAGAACAATCAGAGAATGCTTCTATCCTAATCATAAGTGATAATCGGGAGTAATACATTATACCCTTTAAAATAAAAAAGACATTTTTATTAGGTGCGCTTTGAAATCTCCTCCTTAACTACACTCTGAAACCTCTCTAATTGGCTGTACAAGTCTTGAAGATTTGAAGAAAATTACAAGAACGATGAACACCTTGTTAGGGCTTTCTGTCTTTTAATGAGCCCCACGGTGTATTTGGTGCTGAGTCCATGAGCCTCAGGCACTGAGAGAAGATTGAACAAAGTGCTCCAGAAGTCCAAGTCAGAAGCAAAGTACCTTGAAGCCTTGATTGGCCCCACTGAGGGTCGTTACTGCCAAAGCCTCCCCATGGACTCGTTAGAGAAGATAACTGGAGGCTGTGGCTGCAGGTAGGCAAAGGCACTGTGCAGGTGGCTGTAACGCTGAGGAACCCCTTGGCTTGGTTCATGCAGCAGAAAGGCCAAACCCTGACCCTCAGGCCCTGGGAAGGCAAGTCCTGCCCACTGGTGGCTCAGGGCTCTTCCTGGTGGCCGTGGGGTGTGAGGGTGAGCGAGGCTGAGTGTAGGAAAATTCTGTGACACCTCCTGCCCTCCCAAAAAGGGGCAAGGACAGAACAAAATCCAGAGTCCCAAAAGAATCATAGAATCATTGAGAATTGCAAAAGACCTTTAAGATCATAGAGTCCAACTGTAAACCTAACACTGCCGAGTCCACCACTAAACCATGTCCCTGTGTGCCACATCTACACATCCATTAAATACCTCCAGGGATGGTGACTCAACCACTTCCCTGGGCCGCCTGTTCCAGTGCTCGAAAGCCCTTTAGCTGAAGAAATTTTTCCTAATACGCAATGTAAATCTCCCCTGGAGAAACTTGAGGCTATTTCCTCAAGTCCTCTCTCTCATTACTTGGGAGAAGAGACCAACCCCCACCTCGCTACAACGTCCTTTCAGGGAACTGTAGAGAGCGAGAAAGTCTCCCCTCAGCCTCCTCTTCTCCAGTCTGAACAACCCCAGTTCCCTCAGCCGCTCCCCACAAGACTTGTCCTCCAGACCCCTCACCAGCTTTGTTGCCCTTCTGTGGACACGCTTCAAGACCTCAATGTCTTCCTTGTAGTGAGGGGCCCAAAACTGAACACAGTACTCGAGGTAAGGCCTCACCAGTGCGGAGTACAGGGGGACGATCACTTTCCTACTCCTGCTCACCACACTTTTACTGGTACAAGCCCGGATGCTGTGGGCCTTCATGGCCACCTGGGCACACTGCCAGCTCATATTCAGCCACCAACACCCCCAGGTCCTTTTCTGCTGGGCATCTTTCCAGCCACTCTGCCCCAAGCATGTAGCGCTGCGTGAGGTTGTTGTGACCCAAGGGCAGGACCCGGCTCTTGGCCTTGTTGAACCCCACACCATTTGCCTCGGCCCATGGATCCAGCTTGTCCAGATCCCTCTGCAGGGCCTTCCGACACTCAGGCAGATCAACACTCCCACCTTAATTGGTGTCATCTGCAAACTTACTGAGGGGGCACTCCACCCCCTTGTCTAGATCGTTGATAAAGATATTGAAGACAACCGGTCCCAGTACTGAGCCCCGGGGAACGTCACTTGTGACCGGCCGCCAAATGGATTGAACTCCATTCAGCACCACTCTTTGGTCCTGGCCGTCCAGCCAGTGTTTTACCCAGCAGAGTGTACACCTGCCCAAGCCATGAGCAGCCAGTTTCTCCAGGAGAATGCTGTGGGAAAAAGTGTCAAAGGCTTTAATGAAGCGCAGGTAAACAACACCCACAGCCTTTTCCTCATCCACTAAGCTGGTCACTTTGTCATAGAAGGAGGTCGGGTTTCTGAGGCAGGACTTGCCTTTCATAAACTCATGCTGGCTGGGTCTGATCGCCTGGTTGTCCTGTATGTGCTGCATGATGGAACTCAGGATGATCTCCTCCGTAACCTTCCCCAGCACTGATGTCGGACTGATAGGCCTGTAATTCCCCAGGTCCTCCTTCTGGTCCTTCTTGTAGATGGGCGCCACGTTTGTTATCTTCCAGTCAACTGGGACCACCCCAGTTAGCCAGGAATGCTGATAGATGATGGAAAGTGGCTTGGTGAGCACTCCCGCCAGTTCCCTCAGTACCCTTGGGTGGATCTCAAGCGGCACCATAACTTGTGTATTTCTAAGTGATGTAGCAGGTTCCTCACATTTCCCCTTGGATTGCAGGGCTTCATTCTGCTCCCCAACCCTGTCTTCCAGCTCAGGGGGCTGGGTACCCAGAGAGCAACTGGTCTTACTCTTACAGACTGAGGCAAAGAAGGCATTAAGTACGTCAGCCTTTTCCTCATCCCTGGTCACTGCGTTTCCCTCCACATCCAATAAAGGATGGAGATTCTTCTTGGCCCTCCTTTAGTTGATGATGTATTTACGAAACATTTTTCATTGTCTTTTATGGCATGGCCAGATTAATTTCTAGTTGGGTTTTAGCCCTTCTACTTTTCTCCCTGCATAACCTCATGACATCCTTGCAGTCCAACTGAGTTGCCTGCCACTTCTTCCAACTGTCATAAACCCCTTTTTTCCCCTCAGTTCCAGCCAAAGCTCTCTGTTCAGCCAGGTCGTCTTCCCTGATGGCTCGTCTTTTGGCACATGGTGACAGCCTTCTCCCGTGCCTTTACAAGTTCCTTCTTGATGAATGTCCAGCCTTCCTGGACTCCTTTGCCCTTCAGGACTTCCTCCCAAGGGACTCTGTTAACCAGACCCCTAAAAAGGCCAAAGCCCACCCTCCAGAAGTCCCAGGTGGCAGTTCTGCTGACCCCCCTCCTGACTTCACCAAGAATTGAAAATTCTGTCATTTCATGATCACTATGCCCAAGACGGCCTCCAATCCTCACATCCCCCACAAGCCCTTCTCTGTTGGCAAACAACAGGTCCAGCGGGGTGCTTCCCTCCTCTGCTCCCTCCCCACCTGTGTCAGGAAGTTATCCTCAACACACTCCAGGAACCTCCTGGCCTGCTTCCTCTCCACTGTATTGCATTTCCAGCAGACATCCAGTAAGTTGAAGTCCCCCACGAGGACAAGGGCTGACTATCGTGACACTTGTCCCAGCTGCTTCTAGAATATTTCATCTGTCTCTTCATCCTGGTTGGGTGGTCCATAACAGACTCCCACCATGATATCTGCCTTGTCGGCCTTTATTTAACACCTCCCAATACAGACTGGGTCCTGTCCAGTACAAAGTGGATTATTTTAACGTGTCCCAGTATAGACTGGGCCAAATCCCAGTAGCAGTGGGATCCCCTGATCCCCTCGGAATGCAGACTGGGCACCATCCAAGTACAAACTGCATCTCCTGGCAACCTCCCAGCACAGACTGGGCCCTTTCAAGTCCAAAATGGGGCCCTTTGAACCAAGCCCAAGAAGACTGGGCCTCGTCTCTGTACAAACTGGATCCCCAATCCCCTCCCAGTACAGACTGAGCCTTCTCCCAGTATAAACTGCATCTCTTTAACCCCTCCCATGACAGACTGGGCCCCTGTCCCACTAGAAAGTGGATCTCCTCAACCCCTCCCAGTAGAGACTGGGCCCTGACCCAGTGTGAAGTGGATCCCCTCAACCTCTGCCAGTACAGATGGGGCCCTCTCCTAGTACAAACTGGATCACTCGATCCCCTCTTAGTAAAAACTAGTTCCTGTCCCAGTACAAACTCCACCACCTCATCCCCTCCACACAGAAACTGGGTCAGGTGCCAGTACAAACTGGATCCCATGGCCCCCTCCCTGTAACCCCTGGGCCCCATTCCATGAGAAACTTTACCTCTTTAAACCCTCCCGGTATACACTGCGCCCTTCCCAGTACACACCAAATCCCTTAACCCCTCCCACTACAGACTGGTCCTTGTGGCAGTACGAACTAGATGCTGTGGCCCCCTCCCAGTACAGACTGGGTCCCCTCCTGGTACAAACTGGATCCCATGCTCCCCTCCCAGTACAGAACTGACTGTCAACAAATAGAGATTACTCCATTTAACCCCTCCAAGTACAGACTGGGCCAATGCCAAGTCCAAAATGGACTCCCTGGTCCCCACCCACTACCAACTGTCCACCTCCAATATAATCTGGATCCTCTAACTTATGCCAGGACAGACTGGGCCCTGTCCCAGTCCAAACTGCATCCCCTGATTCCCTCCCAGTACAGAAGGGGCCTTGTCCCAGTATGAAGACAATCCCTTTAATTCCTCCCAGTGGAGAAAGAGCCTCTTCCTAGTCCAAAGTGGATCCCAGCCCAGATCCCAGTGCAGACTGCTCTGTGTACCAGTACAAAATGGATCGCTTTAACACTGCCCTGTACAGACTGGGCCTCATCTCAGTACAGACTGGATCCCCCCCTTTCCTCCCAGTACAGTCTGGGCCCTCTCCACGTAGAAATGGGATCCTCTGAGCCAATCCCAGCAGAGTCTGGGCCTCGTCTCAGTACAAACAGACTGGGCCCTGTCCCAGTACAAACTTTATCCCTTTAGACCCTCCCAGGGTATACTGGGCCACCCTCCCAGTCCACACTGGAGCCCCTGGCCCCTTCCCACTACAGTCTGGGCTCTGTCACAGTACAAACTGGGTTGCTTTAACCCCTGCCAGTACAAACTTGGCCCCTCCCACTACAAACTAGTCCTCTTTCACCCCTCCAAGTACAGGCTGAGCACACTCCCTGTATAAACTGCATCCTCTTATCCCTCCCAGCACGACTGGGCACTGTGCCATTTGAAACTGGATTTCATTAAACCCTTCCAGTACAGACTTGGTCCCTTCCCAATAAAAACGGGCTCTGTTTAGAATCATGGAATGGTTTGGATTGGAAGGCACCATTAAAGGCCATCTAGTGCAACCCCCCTGCCATGAGCAGGGACACCTTCAACTGGATGAGCTGTCTCCAAGCCCCGGCCAACCTGGCCTGGAATGTTTCCAGGGATGGGGCATCTCCTGTCTCTCTGGGCAACCTGGGCCAGTGTCTCACCACCCTCATTGTTAAAAGGTTCTTTATATCGAGTGTAAATTTCCCCCCTTTTAGTTTAAAACCCTCACCCTTTGTCCTATCGCAACAGGCCCTGCTAAAAACTCTGTCCCCAGCTCTCCTGTAGGCCCCCTTTAGGTACTGGAAGGCCACAATAAGGTCTCCCCAGAGCCTTCTCTTCTCCAGGCTGAACAACCCCAACTCTCTCAACCTTTCCTCAAAGCAGAGGTGCTCCAGCCCTCGGAGCATCTTTGTGGCCTCCTCTGGACCCACTCCAATAGGTCCATGTCTGTCCTGTGCTGAGGGCTCCAGAGCTGGAGCAGCACTGCAGGTGGGGTCTCACCAAAGCAGAGCAGAGGGGCAGAATGCCCTCCCTCGACCTGTGGTGATGCTTCTTTTGATGCAGCCCAGGATACCGTTGGCTTTCTGGGCTGCGAGCACACATTGCCAGCTCATGTCCAGCTTTTCCCCTCCCCCAGTATACCCAAGTCCTTCTCGTCAGGGCTGCTCTCCATCCCTTCATCCCCCAGGCTGTATTGATATCAGGGATTGCCCTGACTCAGGTGCAGGACCCTTCACTTGGCCTTGTTGAACCTCATGCTGTTCATACGGGCCCACTTCTTGAGCCTTTCCCAGTCCCTCTGGATGACATCCTTGGGAGTGTCAACCGCACCACTCAGCGTGGTGTCATCAGCATACTTGCTGTGGGTGCACTCAATCCCACTACCTATGTCACTGATGAAGATATTGAATAGTACTCGTCCCAGTACGGACCGCTGAGGATCACCCCTTGTCACCAGTCTCCATCTGGATGTGAGGCCGTTGACCACTACTGGATGGGACTATCCAACCAGTTCCTCATCCACCGAACAATCCACCCTTCAAATCCACGTCTCTCCAGTTTCACAGAATCACAGAGTGGTCAGGGTTGGAAAGGACCTCTGGAGATCATCTAGTCCAAGCCCCCTCCCAGAGCAGGGTCACCTACAGCAGGTTGCACAGGACACGCCCAGGCGGGTTTGGAATGTCTCCAGAGTGGCTGACACCCCAGAGGGCCGTGCTGCCATCCAGCGTGACCTGGACAGACTGGAGAGCTGGGCAGAGAAGAACCTAATGAGGTTCAACAAAAGCAAGTGCAAGGTCCTGCACCTGGGGAGGAAGAATGCTAGGCACCAGTACAGGTTAGGGGCGGACCTGCTGGGAAGTAGCTCTGAGGAGAAGGATCTGGGGGGTTGTGGTAGACAGTAAATTATCCATGGCCCAGCAATGTGCCCTTGTCGCCAAAAAAGCCAATGGAATCCTGGGCTGCATAGGGAAGAGTGTGGCCAGTAGGTCGAGGGAGGTCATTCTCCCCCTCTACTCTGCACTGGTGAGGCCACAACTGGAATACTGTGTCCAGTTTTGGGCTCCCCAGTTCAAGAGGGACAGGGAACTGCTGGAGCGAGTCCAGCGAAGAGCAACTAAGATGATTAAGGGCTTGGAGCATCTGCCTTATGAGGAAAGGCTGAGAGCGCTGGGACTCTTTAGCCTGGAGAAGAGAAGGCTGAGGGGAGACCTTATTATGGCGTACAAGTATCTAAAGGGTGGGTTGAAGGAGGATGGAGCCAGGCTCTTTTCAATGGTTCCAAGTAACAGGACGAGGGGCAATGGGCACAAGTTAGAACACAGGAAGTTCCGTTCAAATACACGGAAACAGTTCTTTACGGTGAGGGTGACAGAGCACTGGCACAGGCTGCCCAGGGAGGTGGTGGAGTCCCCTTCTCTGGAGATTTTCAAGACCCGCCTGGCTGCAGTCCTGAGTAATGTGCTCTGGGCAATCCTGCTTTAGCAGGAGAGTTGGACTAGATGATCTCTAGAGGTCCCTTCCAACTCTGATGATTCTGTGATTCTGTGATTCTGTGAGGCCTGTAAGTAGCAGTGCTCCCCAGGGGTCAGTACTGGCCAGTCTTGTTCAACATGTTAATCAACGTCCTGGATGAGGGCACAGAGCGTACCCTCAGCAAGTTTGCTGACATCTATTGGAAGGGTAACACAGCAGGGCATAGGCAGTCCAGGAGGTTCTTGGATTGTATTGACAACGTCTTTCTCCCAGTGGTAGAGGAGCAAACGAGGAGAGGAGCTCTGCTGGAACTTGTCCCTACCAACAAGGAGGGGCTGGTAGGCAGTGTCAAGCTCAAGGGCAGCCTGGACTGCCATGACCATGAAATGGTCGAGTTTGAGATCCTCAAGGCAGCGAGGAAGGTGCGCAGCAAGCTGATCACCCTGGGCTTTAGCAGAGCTGACTGTGGCTTCTTGAAGAAACTGCTTGGTATAGTGCCATGGGATGAAGCGCTGGAGGGAAGAAGGGCCCAAGTAAGCCAGTTAATATTCAAGGCTCACCTTCTCCAAGCTCAGGAGTGATGCATCCCTACAAAGAAGAAGGCAGGCAGAAAAACCAGGAGGCCTGCATGGATGAACAAGGAGCTCCTGGACATGCTCACAAGTGAAAAGGAGGCCTATAGGGGGTGGAAACATGGGTGGGAAGCCTGGGAGGAATACAGAGAAATTGTTCAAGAAGCCCGGGATCAGGTTAGGAAAGCTAAAGCCCAGATAGAACTAAATCTGGCCAGGGGCATCAAGACAAACAAAAATCCTTCTTTAAGTATGTCAGCGAGAAAAGAAAGACTAGGGAAGATGTGGGCCCTCTCCAGTAGGAAATGCAAGAACTGGTCACTCGGGACAGAGACAAAGCTGAGGTCCTCAATGACTTTTTTGCCTCAGTCTTCACTGGCAAAGACTGCAGCCACACTACCCATGATGCAGAGGGCAAAGGCAAGGAGTGGGAAAATGAAGAACTGCCCACTGTAGGTGAAGATCAGGTATAAATCACCTGAGGAACCTGAAGGTGCACAAGTCCATGGGACCTGAAGAGACACATCTGCGGGTCCTGAGGGAACTGGCAGACGAAGTTGCTAAGCCACTGTCCCTCATATTTGAGAAGTCGTGGCACTCTGGTGAGCTTCCTGCTGACTGGCCAAGGGGAAACATAAACCCTGTTTTCAAAAAGGGAAATAAGGAAGACCTGGGGGACTACAGGCCAGTCAGTCTCACCCCTGTGCCTGGCCCGATCATGGAGCAGATCCTCCTGGAAACTCTGCTGAGGCACATAGAAAATAAGGAGGTGATAGGTAGCATCCAGCATGGCTTCACCAAGGGCAAGTCATGCCTGACAAAATTTGGTGCCCTTCTATGAACGCGATACAGTGGTACTGGACAAGGGAAAAGCAACTGATGTCACCTGCCTGGACTTGTGCAAAGCCTTTGACATTGTCCCACACAATATCCTGGTCTCTAAATTGAAGAGACATGGATTCAACAGATGGACCACTTGGTGGATAAAGAACTGGCTGGACGGTCACACACAAAGTGTTGTTGTCAACGGCTCGATGTCCAAGTGGCGAGCAGTGATGAGTGGCATTCCTCAGGGGTTGGTACTGGGACAATATCTTTGTTGGTGACATGGACAGTGTGATTGAGCGCACCCTCAGCAAGTTTGCTGATGATACCAAGCTGTGTGGTGAGGTAGACACACTGGAGGGAAGGGATACCATCCAGAGGGACCTGGACAGCCTGGAGAGGTGGGCCCATGCCAACCTCATGAAGTTCAACAAGGCCAAGTGCAAGGTCCTACATCTGGGTTGGGGCAATCCCAAGCACAAATCCACGCTGGCAGAGAATGGCTGGAAGCAGTCCTGAGGAGAAGGACCTGGGGGTGCTGATTGATGAGAAGATTGAAATGAGCTGGCAATGTGTGCTTGCAGCTCAGAAAAAGCCAACCGCATCCTGGGCTCCATCAGAAGCAGCGTGGCCAGCAGGTCAAGGGAACTGCTCTGGTGAAAGCCCACCTAGACTACTGCATCCAGCTCTGGAGCCCCCAACAGAGGAAAGACATGGACCTGTCAGAGCGGGTCCAGAGGAGGGACACAAAGTTGATCCAAGGGCTGGAGCACCTCTCCTCTGAGGACAGGCTGAAAGAGTTGGGGTTGTTCAGCCTGCAGAAGAGAAGGCTCCAGGGAGACCTCATTGTGACTTTGCAGTACTTAAAGGGGGTCTACAGGAAAGCAGGGGAGGGACTTTTTACAAGGGGGCACATAGTGATATGACCAGGAGGTATGGCTTTAAACTGGAAGAGGGGAAATTTAGATTAGATATTCAGAAGAAATTTTTCATTTCAATGGTGGTAAGGCACTGGCCCAGGTTCCCCGGAGAAGCTATGGTTACCCCATCCCTGGAGGTGTTTAAAGCCAGGCTGGATGGGACTTTGAGCAACCTGGTGTAGTGGGACATGTCCCTGCCAAGGGCAGGGGGGTTGGAACTGGATGATCTTCAAGGTCCCTTCCAGCCTAAGCCATTCTATGACTCTATGATTCGGCTTTCCAGGAGAGACAGGCAGGAAGGATCTGGGGTGGGGTTCACTGAAAGTGAAGAGGTTTACTGGATGTATGGAGCTACTCTGTGGACCAGGTGAAAAGTTTGACGAGCCCCTGTAAGGGAAGGTCAGAGGAGAGGCTAGCAGAAGTGGCCTCCCATAGTGGGAGTTCAGGAACCTGCAGGCAGGGTGAGGAAGTGGGCATAGCCTTTGCTCAGCATGCCAAGGAAGTCTCTGGCTGTAGAAGCCTGAGTCTCCCTGGGGACTGCAGTGCCCCGGGCATTTTCTGGAAGGGGAATACGGCAGCGTGCACACTGCAGGCAGTTTCTGGAATGTGTGAGGACAACACCTTAGCACAGCGACCAGATGGGTCAACAGGGGTAATACAAACCCGGATCTGATCCTTGCAAGCAAAGAAGAGCTGATGCGGGATGTGAAGATTGGCTGTCATGACCCCGAAACAGGGGGGTCCCAGGTCCCGAGGGGAGGGAGGGACAAGAATAGAAGACTGCAGATGCTGGGCATTAGAGAGCAGACTTGGGACTGTTCTGGGCAGTTTTAGTGGGGATCCAATCAGCAGCAGCACTGAAGGACAGCAGAGCTCACTACAGCTGGTCTTCAAGGACAGCATCTTCCAAGCATTTGTCTGTATCAAAACCCAGTTGAAAGCTGAGGGCAAATTCAAGGGAATCATAATGATCTTTGCCTACCTCAGGAGCAATTAAAGAAGAAAACAAAGATATTGACTGGACACTGCTGAATTGAGTAGGAGCCAGCATAGATAGAACTGAGATACTCCCTGTGTGTCTTGCCTCTGATTTCACCAGCAAGGTCTCCCAGGCCTTGGTGCCTCAAGGCAAGACTCTGGAGGAGAAGAGCCAGGGCTGGATGGGAATCAAATCAAAGGTGATTTGGGCAAAGTCAACCAGTACCAGTATGTGGGAAAAGAGGTAGCATGCAAGGGTGCTGAGAAAGGAAGAGAATGTCACAGTGAGGCCACTCTCTATCATCTTGGAAAGGTCCTGGAGGCTGGGGGACTCCATGACAACTGCAAAAAGCAACGTGGCATGCATCTTTCCAAAAGATCCAGAGGATGAGCTGCGGAGCTGAGGCTGCTTAGCTTCACTTTAGATGAGGAACATGTCCCAGGTCATGTCCCCTTGGATTGCTTTTCTGTGTGCCTGGAAGACTGGATGAACTCGGGCAATATGTGGATCAGTCGCCATCTAGCACCGACTCTCTCAAAGAAAGGGATGTCAGGAGGGAAGCGCTAGCAGGTGGGGGCAATGTTGGATAGCAAAGAAATAAAAGCAGGATCTATCCAGTTTACCCAAACTTCATTGCTCCCGGCGCCATTTAGATGTGAAACGTCCTGATAGAAACATGTTCTCGGAACACACTTTCTACATTTAGTTTGTTGGAGGAAATGTGGTTTTGCAGATGGCTGCACAAATCTCTACGTACATAGGAGAAGAGAAAGTATCATCTTGCTGGTCTGTGTCTTATGAAAAATATAATGAGAATGTACAGACCAACATCAAAGTTCTCAAGAGGAGGACTTCTTACACACACCTTACACCAAGGCCTTTTCCGCACGTGTTTCCACTTCTCCATTTAGCTGTGAAATGGAGATGTAAATAAGAGAAGAGTTTGTGCCCTTCTTCTCCCTCATTATAGGTTCTATAGGTCAGAGCAGAGTTGTGCTGGACCTCAGCCAAGGTACGAGGACCACACTCAGATGTGTAACAAAGAAAGCCGGTGCCAAGTGCCCAAGGTCCCATGCAAGGCAAAGGTTTTGTTCAGAGCATGCAGGGGTGGATGGCAGATGGCAATGGAAAGAGGAAATGAGGTGACCCGAAGGAGAGCAAACCCTCAGGGCCAGAGAGAAGCAGGGCTGGGCTGTGCAGCCCTGGTAGGAGAGGGCTTTGCTCTCTGGGACATCTCTGCAGGCCTGCAGGGCCTGTGGTGCAAGGGGAAGATGATCTCCAGGAAAGACAAGGTGCTTTGGAAAATGTCCTCAGCGATGGACATCCTGTGATCCAAGAACATGGGTTAAATCATTGCTCTGTTCCATGATTGCATCATCAAAGGGATGACTAAAGGCTGTGGGAGAAGCACTGCCTACATCTGCTGGATGGAGATGGGACAGGACTTGCCTCACTGCAGCTGCATGAACAAAGGCACTGAACGTCCCAGAGGTTCTCTTGGGGTGTGTTACACTGCTGCTCTGAATGGCAATCATGTTCCTGCAGGTCTTGTGTAGTCCCTGCTGGCTGCATGCGGCTGTGCAGGAGAGCCCTGGCACCTCCCGTAGCACCACAGGGTGTAGGTCACCTTCCAGTGGAGCAGCTGCCCTGAATGAGGTTGGGCACTGTAGGGGTGTCTGTGAGAAACGGGCCATGGGTGCCAAAGGAGATGAGGTAAAGACAGCTGGTGGAGGAGAGAGAGTGTCACCACCATGCCCCACCAGCCTCAAAATGATGACTCCAGACACTGCCCTGTCCCTCTTAATATTTCCATCAGTTACGAGCACATGTCTTAGACCACCTCTGGCACCTCATGTGTCACCTGTGCTTTGCATGGGTACAGGAGGTACAGGAGACTCCTGCCTTTCACTGCCTGGGTGTGCTGTCTCCTAGTGGGGCAAGAAGAGGGGATTCTTGGACATAACTCTGTCTCCGAAAGGGGAAATGGCACTGCAGGGAAGAAGTTTCTCTGCCCAGCAGAGGGAGAAAAGATCAGTGATGACTTCAGCTTGTTTCCCAGGTGGTTCCCCTGGAGCCCCAGGGACATCTCTGAGGGAGCCCAGAGGGGACAGAGAGAGTGCCACCATGGGCTGGTCCTCTGCTGCTGAGCTGGGCTGGGCTGCTGGGCCGGAGGGAGCTCCTGGCAAGTGGGCAGCACTGCAGAGAGACAGCTCTGCCCAGAAGCAGGACTGAGGGCAGTGCCTGCAGGCAGCGAGGGAAGAGAAGAGAAGAGAAGAGAAGAGAAGAGAAGAGAAGAGAAGAGAAGAGAAGAGAAGAGAAGAGAAGAGAAGAGAAGAGAAGAGAAGAGAAGAGAAGAGAAGAGAAGAGAAGAGAAGAGAAGAGAAGAGAAGAGAAGAGAAGAGAAGAGAAGAGAAGAGAAGAGAAGAGAAGAGAAGAGAAGAGAAGAGAAGAAGAGGAGAGAGAGGTAAAGGCAGTCTGGGGTGGGAGGACAGGAGAGAGCTCACCGGGGGACAAACCTTCACAGCCTTTCACATGGTAAGTCTCTGGCTGTGGGGCAATGCAGGTGAGTTCCTGGCAGTGTCTCCTAGAGCTGGCACATGCCATGGCTGATAGGAGCTGTCAGGATGGCTGTCCTGGCTTGTCTGGTGTGGAGCAGGAGGACGTGCTTCAGAGCATGGATGTCCTGCTGCACCTTCAGAGGGACAATGACGGACAGCTGCCTTCTCCCAGGGATGGCTCCGGGGTTTGCAGATCGGTGTGCAGGCAGGGGTGGGCAGGGCTGTCCTTGCCAGCAGGGTCCCCGCACCCCGGGGGCTGTGTGCTGGGGCAGGGACTCTGCCGCCTGCCAGGGTCAGCTCTGCGCCTGCCCGGGGAGCTCCCACGGCGCTGTAGGGAGAAGCTGTGGGTGGAAGGAGTGACCCCAGCATGGTAGGGTAGGGATGAGCAGGTCAGGGCATGGTGCTTCTGCTCTCAAGAGAGTGCAGCAGCACAGGTGAGCTCTACCTCATGATATTTTTCAGAGGACCTCTCGGGCAGCACACCAACTCAGCAGCATCTTCCTCTTAGCAGCCACATCAGGTTCGCTGTGAACTGGTCTTTAGCCCCCGCACACTCAGAGATGCCCTTGGGCAGCGCCCCGTCCCTGGAGGTGTTGGCAGGCAGAGGTGGGCGCACAGCAGTGGGACGGGATTTGTGAGCCCTGAGCAGGAGTTGAGCTGGGGACAGGGGGACGGCTGCTGGCAGCAGAGACACGGGCAGGGAATGAGAGGGAGCTGCTGCCTGAAACACTGGTGAGGGGGATGTGGGCCCGTCCGTGCTGTCCCTGAAGCACAGACACCTTCCCCTGGGCAGCTCCTGCCTGGTCTCCATTCCCAGCCAGGGCACATCTCTGCTCTCCAGCCCACGGGGTCTCGGGCACGCATTGACCCTGCAGCAGCCAGAGCCCAGCAAAGGACGAACCCCGGATTGCCATCTGCCTAGCATGTCCCTCCTCCCTTGTCAGGAGAGTTGTGGCATTTCACTGCCGTCCCCTCCTGCCTGAGCTGCCCTTGTTCTCACCGTTGGATAAACTAAGGATAAACTGAGTCAGTGCGGGGGGTGGGGGTTGCGGGTGGCAGATTCAGCTCCCGTTCAGATGCCGACCCTTTGGGTCCTGCTCTGCACTCGTGTCTGTGGGAGCAATGTGCCCAGGTCTCCTCCAGGCAACTTAAGGACATCAACTATTTCCCTGAGGAGTCTTGTGGGGCTGCAGGGTGCTCTCCAGAAGGGCACAGCTCTCCCATAGTATCTCTGTGCTCCCTCGGATCCACATGGAGAAGACATCTCGGTGCTCAGGCCATGGAAATGCTGCTGGGCAGCTGTATGTGGGCAGCTGCAATGATCCCTCCTGGTTCCAGTCTGGGAGGGGAGAGATGAGAAAAGGCAATGAGCCTGTATATCTCCCCTTTGAACCTGCATTCCTCTCTTCTCCGCAGTGTCCTGCTTCTTTTGATGGCAACACCTCAGAGGGATCCTCCTCCAGCTGCAAGCTGCCAGCACAGGGCAGTGGTAAAGGGGACTGATGGGCAGAGCTGCTCTCCTCTCTCTGCACTAAGGGACTCTCCCTTTGCCTCTCAGGACCCACAAGACTTCAACTGGAGTGCATTAGAAATGTCAGGGATTTCGGCCATCCCAAACCGCTCCGAAATGTGGCAGGTACAACCAGAACAAAACAAAGAAAACAAAATCCCCTCTCCTCTGCTGTGCAGTTGGGCAAATTGCCGACAACAACACTGAAAAGCTCTTTGATACAACACAATTACATTTAATTGGAGATAGCCCTGCTGTCCTAGTTCCCTCTTGCTGCACAGCAAGGAGGACTCCTTGGGAGCCCATTGCCCTGCTCCCAGTGGCAGCCTCAGCCAGCAAAAGCCGGAGCTCAAGTGAGGGAGCTGCAGAGAGGTGCTCCTGAAAAGAGGGTCTGAATGTGGGGCTGCAAAGACATATGCAATCCATCTTGCCGGGAGAAGTCTGCTCTGACTTAGTACTGTCTTTTCCTCCTTAACAGATAGTCACAGTTAAGAATAAGAGATACCCAGAGGCAGGAAATGTCCAACAACAGCTCCATCACACAGTTCCTCCTCCTGGCATTCACAGACACACGAGAGCTGCAGCTCTTGACCTTCGGGCTCTTCCTGGGCATCTACCTGGCTGCCCTCCTGGGAAACGGCCTCATCATCACCGCCATCGCCTGCGACCACCGCCTCCACACTCCCATGTACTTCTTCCTCCTCAACCTCTCTGTTCTTGACCTGGGCTGCATCTCCACCACCGTCCCCAAAGCCATGGCCAATTCCCTCTGGGACACCAGGGACATTTCCTATGCAGGATGTGCTGCACAGGTCTTTTTTTTTTCCTTCTTGTTTGGTGCAGATTTTTCTCTTCTCACAGCCATGGCCTATGACCGCTACGTTGCCATCTGCCAACCCCTGCACTACGGGACCCTCCTGGGCAGCAGAGCTTGTGTCCGCATGGCAGCAGCTGCCTGGGGCAGTGGTTTTCTCAATTCTCTTCTGCACACGGCCAATACATTTTCACTCCCCCTCTGCCAGGGCAATGCCCTGCACCAGTTCTTCTGTGAAATCCCCCACATCCTCAAGCTCTCCTGCTCACACTCCTACCTCAGGGAAGTTGGGCTGATTGTGGTTAGTGCCTGTCTCTTCTTTGCGTGTTTTGTTTTTATTGTGGTGTCCTACGTGCACATATTGAGGGCTGTGCTGACGGTCCCCTCTGAGCAGGGACGGCACAAAGCCTTTTCCACATGCTTCCCTCACCTGGCCGTGGTCTCCCTCTTTATCAGCACTGCCATGTTTGCCTACATGAAGCCCCCCTCCATCTCCTCATCATCCCTGGACCTGGTGGTGGCAGTGTTGTACTCGGTGGTGCCCCCAGCAGTGAACCCCCTCCTCTACAGCATGAGGAACCAGGAGCTCAAAGAAGCATTGAAGAAAGGGGTTCAATGGGTTCACCTTCAGCAGCAGTAAGCTGCCCATGTCTCCTCACAGGCTGTCCCTACTGTGCTGGATAATAGTGAGGCCTTCGGTAAATGTGTCATCACAGCATCAGAACTGCCTTCCTGAGGAGCATCTCCGTAATAACAGGGCAGCTCTCTCTTTTGCAGGAAAACTGACATAAACTAGGAAAATGAAATGTAAAATGTCATTGTAATTGAAGCAACCAAGGACACCTGCTGCTGCTCAAGTCCTCTGTACTGCCCCAACCCTATTTAATAATTTACCTAATATGAAAATAGAGAAAGAGTAACTAGACATGATTTATCTATGATTCAGTTAAGGAACTACCACCAGACAATGTAGCATTGTTGAGAAGCAGGGGATTCCTGTCAAGAGAGTGATGAACTGTAGGGCGGGTCAGCGAACCCAGACAACCTCTTGGAACTGCCAAGATCAGAGAAGTGGTAAAAGGTAATTCTGCCAGGGGGAGATCGCGACCACTGACTCACTGACCACCTACCCAAATGATACCACCTACTCAAAAGAGAACAATGGAAGAAGAAGACAGAGTCTGTGCACTAATTTACATGGGAAGCAAAGAAATCTCAACCAATCCTTGAAGAGAATAACAATGAGTAACTGTGAATATATATATGAATTGTTTGAATATGTAAACATCAATGCATAGAAGTGGAGTCTTTTGAAGCTAATTTGTGCTCCCGTTTTGGGCTGAGCACCCCATTTCTGCGCATTAATGGAATAAACTTGGAAATACCTCTGCTCTGTGTGTTATTGGCTTGCACACCGTGTAATAAACCCAGATTTGGGATATCAGGAGGGTGTCATACTGAAGTGAAATAGATCTAGTTTTGTCATTGAGGCAGCAGCAGAAGGATGTGCAGTTCCGTGCAATGACATGGAGCTAAGTAGAGGATTCAAATGAGTCTATGGGATGAGACATCTTTGGCATCTGAGGAGCATTAGGAGGGCTTTGGAAGAAGCCGCACAGGTTATGGGGAACTCACAGCCATTAGGAAAACCTCAGAAAACGACAGCCTTGTGTTTGAAGAAATAGTGAAGACAGAGTCATCAGTAGAGCTTGGGACAGCATGGGGTCAGAGTGGGGTGGGGAAGCAGGGGTTGGCATCTGCATCTGTTCTGATGGGGCTGGGACCCCCCAACAGAACTGAAATCCTTGTCCTTTTGACTACGGCTGCGGTCTCTTCCACTGAGGCCCCTGAGAGCACTCCAGTTCCTTACATCAATGGGGCCTTGTTGCCTCCACCCCACCCTCCAGAGGGCCTGAGAGGTGTCCTACCACTGTCTTGCCCTTGGCATCACACACCCCTTCATCTCACTGCTCGCAGGAAGAGCCCTGAGCTTCCCGTGTGGGAAAGGATCCCCATTCCCAGGGTGTGGGGGTCAGTGCTTGGACATCCCGCTTGATGAGACAGGTCAAGGGCTTTCACAACCACTTCCATGTTTGATTTTCAACCTGTAAGCAGTGCCTCTGACTTCCTGCTTCACCAGCCTCCAGGGACAGTCCCTTTTCTGGTCATTCCCTCCAAGGTCTTTTCAGGGGTGGCCCTCAGTGCAGCCCACTGACATGCTCAGAAACTTGGAGCTTTGCTGCTGCCTTTTACTTCTCAAGAGGCCAGTTCATTAACATGCAAAATGCCCTAACAAGCCAAGGCTCTGAGCATAATTTTCTTCACTTTACAATTCTTATTTGAGAGATTTCAGAAGTGAAATGATTTTAAAAATGAAAGAAAAGAAAAGAAAAAAGTTTCCTTTTTCTTCCACTTGTCTTT
This sequence comes from Vanellus vanellus, assembly GCF_965231255.1. Classification (NCBI taxonomy): domain Eukaryota; kingdom Metazoa; phylum Chordata; class Aves; order Charadriiformes; family Charadriidae; genus Vanellus; species Vanellus vanellus. Next base: position 859,235 of record NW_028128477.1, on the reverse strand, counting down.
GTTTATCTGCTTACGCATTAAGTGATATCAGCAATTTCCAAATGATATTGAAACTGGACCTCTCCAAATGGAGGGTGAATGTGTAGGTATTGAGGTTTGGGCTGGACTGGCCACTCAGGCAGAACGGCAGATGCTCTCCCCTACCGAGGAGAGGCAGGAGAGAGAGAAAGGGACTTACGAGTTTAGAAGGACCTAAACTCTGTTAATGAAATATTAATAATAAAATAAAAAAATGAAATATATACAAAACCATATCAAGCTCCCAGGATGATGATCACGTCACTGGCTGGCGCTGGGGCAGTCCCAGACTGGACTCAGTGATGGATGGGAACTGGATTCCAGATAAGGATTCAGGATCGGGATCACAGGCAGACGAACAGACAGAGTCCTCCTCAGACACCGGTCATTGAAGGAAGAGAGCTGACCCTTTGATCCCTCAGCTTTTATACTGATCATGAGGCAGATGGGATGGAATACCCCGTTGGTCACCTGTCCTGTCCACTCCTCCCCGCAGGTGGGACCCCACTATGCTTTTCCACTTCCAACCGTCCAACGGGGGAAATCACAAAGTTGGTTGGCCGTGGGTGTTATAGCAATAAGTATAAGCAAGAGCCTCTCTGCACACCGTGCCTGGGCATCCGCTGTGACCATAGGTCTGATCACTCTGAGAGAGTGAACACTGTCTGCACAATATACTGTTAATTTCAGTAGTTAGAAGAGGCCCGGCTAAGAAGTAAACAAAATTGGTTCTGTTTTACCTCACACCAGGACAGGTGTGTATTGTTTCTCTCAAACAGGTTTATTAGGAAAGCGTTTTTCTTCAATTGCCAAAACGCTGGTCAGTACAGGTTGGGAGTCCACACTATTTACCAGCTGGGATATTTTGTTGAGCACTCTATGAAAGGATAATCAGGTTATCAAGTTATCAGGTGCGTTTCTCACAGCTGAGACATCAGCCTGCAGAGAAACACTCCGCAGTTTCTGCAACATCTCATCAAGTTCCCACCTAGCTTTTTCAGATGAATTTTCCATGGCTGAGGTGTTGACCTGCCAAGGGACATCATCTAACCAGTTGTCCAATACACTGCCACATGCTACCGCAGATTTGTCAAATAGTTTTTCCTCAACTGAGACAGCGGCCTGGTCACATGACCTGTCCAATGCTGACACACTGTCCTGTGGGGCAGAAAAAGATTATGTGCATAATGCTGCATGTCAGTATCCACATGACCCACCGTCGGTGCCTCATCCTCTTTCCAGCAAAATAATACCAATCCATGAGCATGTGCCGCTGGTGCTCTCCGTACCCACATGCGCCAAGTGGGTCCGGTAATTTTGAGTGCATCTGGATCTAATGGTGTCTGCAGGTTGTCCAAATCAGTAAAAATCATCTGCCGCACAGCTATTTCCCTCAGATTCTGAACATCTCTCTCAATAGTTGTCCACTTGGATGGGTGGTATGGGATAGCGTCCCTATAGGGATACTTGCTCCTCACGCTTTACAGGAGTCATCTCCAGAGGCTAAGGGATTGTGGTGGTCATCCAAAAACCCTGTCAATACCCAATTCTCTAGTCAATGGGCCCAACCGCTTGGCTTCTCTACCATCTAAGTCCAAACTATCAGCTCCAGTGTCCCAGCAATCGAGTAGCGGAGGAATCACTTGCTCGCCTTCCTGACGGCCGTAATTCTTACGTATGTCTCGCAGCTCACTTAGGGATAATGATGGAGTGGTTTCCTCTGTATCTTCATTGCGTGATGTCCCTGACTGCCCGTTGCTATCTGGTCCTATTGCACGTCTTGTCTTATGCACAGAGTTTACTGATACCGGCACTGACTGGGTCTGTAGTTCAGCTGCATCATCCATCACCAAGGTCGGAGTAGGTGTAATACTCGTTGCAGCTGCGGGTCCTGTCATGGTAGCCAGCGGGGACTGGAGAGGTGCAATGTCCGTCATGGGGGCTGGCGGGTGCTGTGCAGGAGAAATACCGTGCAGTGCCTGACATAGGAGCCGGCGGGATCTAAGCCAGCGGAGTCTGGATCGGATGGATGCCTGCCATGGGGGCTGGCAGGGTCTGAGTGTCGCAGGGGACGGCAGGGTCTGTGCAGGTGCGATGTCTGTCACAGGGACAGGTGGGGGCTGTGCAGGTATGATGTCGGCTGTGGGGGCCGGGGAGTTGCCGCTGGACGCTTCCCTATACTGCAGATCCACCAATGAAGAAGAAAGAGCCAGCAAAATTTAATTACCCAAGCACAATAACCAAAACATTCCAAGGGTACTCCAGACTTTCAAAAACTGTCGCTATTGATGCCACTGGCACATACAAAGACTCAAGAGACATCCCCCCTCTTGCTAAATGGCCCATAATATAACCCAAGGTGTAATTATGCACAATGTCCAACAGAGGCCTCCCGCCGTCCCAAGGTGAGTCTGACCACGGCAATTCGCAAGGTGCCATTACGTAAGGGACAGAAAACGGAAACATTATAAAACACCCGATAACATAGCAAAATACTGCCACCCAAAATAAAAAGGCAATGTTTTTAAGTCCCCATCTAGAAACGATAAGCTGCCCTAAACCAGCAGAAAGGGGAAATGTGGAGAAATGCCAGGAGTGTTGCTGTGAGGAGGCAAGAGAAGGACAGAGGGTTGGGCTCTGCTGGGTGGAAGAGGAGACCAGGGCGTTCCTTCAGAGTGGGTGTCTGCACTGCAGGGGATGGCAGGGAGGGTGCCCAAGTCCCCTCTCCCAAGGTGTTTGTGGGAGCAGGTCCCTCCGACTCCCTGCCCACGTCTGGGCTGCCTGGAGCTGTCCCTGCCGGGAGCTGTTTCTCTGTCCCAACATCTCCTCCCTGCCAGGGCTCACTGACCCCATCCCTCCCGCTGTGTGCTCAGCTCTGCCCTGCAGATCCCTCCTGGCAGCAGGGCACTGCCCAGGGACATCTCTGCATGCCAAGGGGATAAGAAGAGGCTCAGACAAATGCTAACAAGAACTGGGGTCTCCGTACCTGCTCCAGAGTGTAGAAAAAAAATTTCCCATCTCCCACTGTCAGGGATGTCACAGTCAGGGGTGAGAAGGTAGAGTTGAGGTTCCTGAAAGAAGGGAACAAGGCCAAGAGCAGGACTTGAGGAGAGCAATCTTTGGCCTTCTGAGGGACCTGATCAGAAGAATCCCATGGGATACAGCCCTGCGGAGAAGAGGGGAGCAGAGAGCTTTTTGCTAGTCAAGGATGGACTCTTGCAGCTCCAGAACAGTCCACCCCATCATATAGGAAGTCTGTCAAAGCTGGCAGGAGCCTGGCATGGGTGAGAAAGGAGGTCCTGACTAAAATGAAGCATGAAGGGGCAGCCCAGAGAAGTTGGACGCTGACTGGCTTCTGGCCTCAATGATTCTTTGACTCTGTGCTGGAGAGAGCCATTTGTGTGAGCGTGTGCTTGTCTATGCTTGGGGGGGATCAGGGGAACGAGGGGATCCCGGGGCCAGGTTCTGGATAGATGGAAGGTGTCAGACCAGCTCTCGGAAGGATCCGTTTTTGCTGTGTGTCTATATGGGTAGATATCTTACACTAACATAATACAGCACACAAAGAGCCCACCCGTGTTTCCCTCTCTCCACTGAGCATGGTTTTGATTGCCCTAGAAACCTCTTTGTGTACCACAAGTCTTCCCGTGATGATAATGCATTTGGGTGGGGGCAGGGAGGCTGGGTGAGTAGAGGGACGAGGCTGGCTCTGACAGGGGCCATGAAGCAGCTGCCCGGAGGTGACAGCAAGGACATGACAAGGAAGAAACTTATCTGTTTTGACGTTATTGTTTTTAGGAAGGCAAAGCTCCCCTTGAGCCAGTGGTTGCAAGGAAGGTCAAGAGCAGAAAGAAGGCTTACGGGGACCTCCTTGCAGCCTGTCAGAACCTAGGAGGAGGTCATAAAAATACAGAGATAGGCTCTCCACCTCTGGTGCATATTAGGAGGATGAAAGACAAGTGTTGGGTGAAAGAGGGGATGTTCAACCTGGAGATAAGGAGAAGATTTTCCCCCAGTGTCAGGGCTTGTCCTGAGCCAGGTGGCCATAAGCCCCGCCTGCCCTTCTGTCTGCCATGGTTGGTCAGGTTGCTGTAACAGAGGTGCCCCCAGGATCAGAACTCAGGTGGGCCTCTTCCACCTGCCTCACCCCCTCCCCTCCCCAAGGATGGAATTCCTCTTGGGTGGGGTCTCTGATGCGCTGGATGACCTCAGCATGCCTGCTGGCCAGCATGTCTCCTCAGGGCCAACCAGGCTGCTGCTGTGGAAGTGCCCTCAGAATCATCACCATGCCAGCCATCTCCCCTTGGCCTGCCACTCCCCTTTCCCTCTGCCCCTATCTTGGCTCTGCTGGGAAGAGCGGTTTTCTGACAAACCTCTTGTCCCCAAACTGCTGGGGCCAGCTGCTGCACAGTCATGCTCCTACAACAGTAGTGGCCTCACAATCAAATCAGAACTTGTCTCACCTTCGCCTATCTCTCCCCATCCACTCCCTTGACTCCTCATCTCTGCTGGACCCCACCTTCAACATCCAAACCCCGTTACTGGCTTTTCCCTCTCCTCTGCCCCACGGGTTGCCAGAGACAGGGCAGCACATCTTACGTTTAGGCTTTGCAGTGCTCATGCATAATTCTTGTGATAAAGTGAGTGCTGAGATCAGTCTCTATGGTGTGGAGCAGTTAAAACAGCAGATTAGCAGCAGTGACCATCATGTTTGTTTTGCAAGGGGGGGCTTCTGTCTATATACTAAAAGGATCTCCTACTACCAAGATGTGTTTGGTGTTTCAAGCTGTCACTTACAGAGGTCCCACAAAATCGATCTGCAATTGTGCCCGTGGGCTTCCAATATGTTGGTGCTGGAGTTGGGTTTTTGATCCAGGGTTGCCTGCATGGGTCATGGCACAAGAAAGGCAGTTCCTACACCAGAGATATATATCCTTCTTCAAGTTAGGCCCCCACTCGCTGCTCAGAGTCTTTGTCTGAGCTCACGCATGAACTTCGATAAACTCTCCTTGAATATTCTGAGGCAAAATCCAATGCTTATTGCCTTCTGCATCTACAGCATAATAAATATTGCTTTCCCTTACTATGCAGGCTGACCTGATGGGTCTTTTCACATTAATCCCTTTCATTGCCTTGGTTGGAAGATGACATTTTCCCACCTTGGGTCTAGATTGGTTGTGACTTCTGTTCGTGATGATATGTTACTCTGCTGGAAGCTGAGCTGCTGTTCCAGCTTTCTGTAGCTCATTTTCTAAAACCTTTAGTTCTGTTTCTAAATCTTGTGCTTGTCCAACTTCTAAGTCCAGCTGTTTGATTTGTATCCAGGGTCTATGTCTGTTTACCTTGAGATCTTCCTCTCAAATTTTGATTAAGATGATTGTCTTTATTTTGGGAAATTCCTCCTCCTTCAATTTACATATGGTTTATTTTTTGCACATTCTTTACCTTCTCATCCATTTCTCTCAGGAGATCCTGTGAATCATACATGGCACACCACAGGGTTCCAATGGCACCGGCTTCCTTTTTCACTTTGCAATGACTAACGTAAACTTGACAGGCTGGAGAAGTGGGATCTGCTACTTTAAGACAGTGGGATCTCCTAGGGCATTGCCCTGGTTCAATCACCTGCTTATTGAGTTTCTAACATCCTTTTCCTCCTTAACGTATATTTTAGCTCAAGCTGCATGGTCTGTTTTATGCTGTGCACTTCCCATACAGCCTTTACACAGGCAAACACTAACAGGAATTTTGCTGCTCCAAGCGACTCAGTAGAAAAGAGTTTTAAATGTGTTTTCTGTAAGCTCCAATTCCAGATTGACTTTCCTTCAGAGGTCCATTGGTTCTGAGCATCCAGAAAGCCACACCAAAGATGCATTGTGGGTCATTTCAGTCACCACCATCACCCACAAACCTTCCACTTTGACTGCAGGGCTTGCCTCTCCGTTTACAGACCACGCAGTGAAGTTGGGATGAGGCTGTTTGTTAGGAGAGCTTCCCAGACAAAATGCTGTTTGAGCCCAGCCAAGGGTGTGTCAGGGGCAATTCCTCGAGGCAGCCAACCAAATATTAAATGAGCACAGAGCTACTTGTGGCTGGAATTCTGTGTGCAGGAGCAAGGACTGCCTTCAGTCCAACAGTGCAGTTCCTTCACCCTTGGCCTTCTTTGCCCCTGGCTCCTGTTTTGCCTAATGAAATTGAAGGACCAGCAGAGCCTTTCCCGCAAAGCTGCCACCCAGCCACACCGCCCCTGCCCTCTGTCATTGCACGGGGTTAGTGCACCTCAAGGGCAGGACTTCAGAGTTCTCTTTATCGGACATCATGATATTATTTTCGGCCCATCCCTCTGGCCTGTCTATGTCCCTCTATGTTCCCTCCCTCAACCTCCATGGCCTTTCAATGATTACGGAGTGTCATTGAACACGCTGGCACATTGGCTTACCCTGTCATCGCCCGCAGCTGCCACCCCTCCTGTCCCATAGACTGGTAAGGATTGTCTTAGTTAAGGTGACTTGGGAACAATCCACTGCTGGTGTTGTTCCTCCAGATTCCTGCCCCGAGTCACAGAGCCCTGGGAGACCTTGCTGGGGCAGACTGAGGCAAAGAGGATGTAGAGAATCTCCGATATAGCTCCACCCGCTCTCTGAAACTCAGCAGTGGCCACACAGTGGCTTTGATTCTCCTCAAACTGTTCCTGAAGGAGTAAACACTCATTCTGGTGCCCTTGAATTCCCTTTCAGGGTTAGATTGAATTGTGATCTGGACTATAGCTGAGCTTGGAGGAGGCTGTCCTTGAAGACCAGCTGGACTGAGCTCTGCCACCATGTCACAGCTCTGTCTACCACAGGAACGGCTCCAGCTCGTCCTGTCTGTGCCCCTGGCTGAGATCATTGCTGCACGTTTGGGCTGAAGCCCCCCAGCTGTGGCACCAGGCAAGCGGTGACTTGCCATAAGGAATCCTGGTAATAACAGACCAACACCCTGTGTGTGCTACTGATGGGACAAGAAGAGGGGGTACTCATGCCCAGCTCTTCTTCTGCTGGGAGAAATAACACTGCTGCTGGGAGAAATAACACTGCTGCAAGTAAGTGTCTTTGCGCAGCTGAGGGAGGGAACATGAGAGATTGCATCAGTTTTTTTCACAGGCGGTTCCCCTGGAGCCCCAGGGACACCTCCAGCGACCCCAGAGGGGATAGAGAGAGTGCCACCATGGGCTGGTCCTCTGCTGCTGAGCTGGGCTGGGCTGCTGGGACGGAGGGAGCTCCTGGCAAGCGGGCAGCGCTGCAGAGAGACAGCTCTGCCCAGGAGCAGGGCTGGGGGCACTGCCTGCAGGCAGCGAGAGGAGACCTGTGAGGCAGAGAGACCTTAAAGGCAGTTGGGAGTGGGAGGTGCTGAGAGCTCACTGGGGCAGAAATCTTCACCGCCCTCTGCGTGGTAAGTCTCGGGGTGCCGGGCAATGCAGCTCCAGTTCTTGGAGGGATCTCCTCAAGCTGGTCTATCTGAGAGCTGCTGGGCTCTGTCAGGAGGACTCTCTCAGTTTCTGTGCTGTAGAGGAGGAGGATGTGCTCCAGAGCAGGGCTTCCCTGCTGCCCGGTGAGAGGGACAGGGCCCGAGGGCTGCCATCTGCCGGGGATGCTTGTGGAGGTGTGCGTAGGGGTGTGCAGGCAGGGGTGGCCAGGGCTGTCCTTGCCAGCAGGGTCCATGAACCCCAGGGCTGTGTGCCGGGGCAGGGACTCTGCCAGGGTCAGCTCTCCACCTGCCCGGGTAGCTCCCACAGAGCTTCTGTGGGGAGAAGCAGTGGGTGGAAGGAGTGACTGTGAGCAAGGCAGATGCCTTCTGTTGCTGAGATGGACCTGTGTGGGTCAGGGCTGCTCCAGATCCCCATCACCCCCAGGACATTTGCAGAGGGCCCTTTTGAAGAAGGATATCGAGGCACCTTTCCCCTGAAAGAGAACAAGTCTGTGCTGTGGGATTTCTCCTCTTTGCTGCTGGGTGGGCAGTGGGAGGTGGGAATGGATTTCTCCTTTGTGGAGAAGGCACAAAGACCCCCGTTCTCGATAGCACTTCCCTGAGCTGCTCCTGAGCCCCCCCACACACAGAGATGCCCCCGGGCAGCGCTGTGCTGCCAGGAGGGGTCTGCAGGGCAGAGCTTAACACACAGCAGGTGGGATGGGCTCTGGGGCACTGGCAGGGAGGAGATCCGGGGGCAGAGAAGCAGCTCCAGGCAGGGGCAGCTCCTGGCAGCCCAGACATAGGCAGGGACAGAGAGGGAGCTGCTGCAAGAAGTGCCCAGGCAGGATGATCCTGGCACCTCCGGCCACCCCCTGACCTTCAGACAACTTCTCGGCAGCAAGCCTCTGCTCTTCTCTCCCGCCTGCCCCACAGCCAAAGGGTCCAGAGCCCAAGATGCCTTCTCAGCAGCTGCACCTCCAGTAAAGGAGATGTGTTTGTGTCCTACAAGTGATGCACAACATAAAAGCAAGTGCCATGCAGTGTCTCTGTCTGGAGACAATGTCACTGAGGAGAAGGCTTCACTGCACGCCTGCCTGACTCCCTCTCCTCGCTTCATTTTTTCAGAGCACAGACGCATTTCTCCTCGTTTCCCCACCCCTCTGTTGAACTCTGCATCTAAGGAGTTTGGGAGGGGGTGCGGGTCAGCTTCTCTTCTGCCTCTGACTCTGCCTCTGACTCGTGCCCCACAGGTGCCCTCATGGAAAGTAGGTGATGAAGTAGTATTTTACCCGATAAGGGAGAGTGTCACTGAGTTTGTGGGGTTGGGAATGAGCTGGATCATTCCTCATTCAGCTGTGGGAGGGGGATTTCTGTGAGGAATGGCATTGGGATTTCCTCAGAGAAGTCTCTCCCAGTTTATGACTGCCTTTTCCTTCTTGGACAGGTCCCCCTGCCCAGAGGCAGCAAATGTCCAACAGCAGCTCCATCACCCACTTCCTTCTCCTGGCATTGGCAGACACACAGGAGCTCCAGGTCTTGACCTTCGGGCTCTTGCTGGGCATCTACCTGGCTGCCCTCCTGGGAAACGGCCTCATCATCACCGCCATCACCTGCGACCACCGCCTCCACACCCCCATGTACTTCTTCCTCCTCAACCTCTCTGTTCTTGACCTGGGCTCCATCTCTACCACTCTACCCAAAGCCATGGCAAACTCCCTCTGGAACACCAGGGCCATCTCCTATGCAGGATGTGCTGTCCAGCTCTTTTTCTTTCTCATTTTTATTTCAGCTGAGTATTTTCTCCTCACCATCATGGCCTATGACCGCTACGTTGCCATCTGCCATCCCCTGCACTACGGGACCTTCTTGGGCAGCAGAGCTTGTGTCCGCATGGCAGCAGCTGCCTGGGGCAGTGGGTTTCTCAATTCTCTCCTGCACACGGCCAATACATTCTCACTGCCCCTCTGCCAGGGCAATGCCATGGACCAGTTTTTCTGTGAAGTCCCCCACATCCTCAAGCTCTCCTGCTCACACTCCTGCCTCAGGGAAGTTGGGCTTCTTGTGGTTAGTGCCTGTTTAGCATTTGTGTGTTTTGTTTTCATTCTGCTGTCCTATGTGCAGATCCTGAGGGTGGTGCTGAGGATCCCCTCAGAGCAGGGACGGCACAAAGCCTTTTCCACGTGCCTCCCTCACCTGGCCGTGGTCTCCCTCTTTCTCAGCACTGGAGTGTTTGCCCACCTGAAGCCCCCCTCCATCTCCTCCCCATCTCTGGACCTGGTGGTGGCAGTGTTGTACTCGGTGGTGCCTCCAGCAGTGAACCCCTTCATCTACAGCATAAGGAACCAGGAGCTCAAGGCTGCCGTGCGGAAACAGGCCCAATGGACATTGTTTCACCGACAATAACCTACCGCCTCTTCTCCGCACATTGCCCAGAATTTATCTTAGACCACGAGCCTGAATTTTTCTCTTGTGATAATCCTGCTTATTGATATTTTTCTGAGTTTATGCTGCTTGTCTTGAGGCTTGATCCTACTGTGTCTGACCCTTGCACAACACTGAGTCAGATGTAGCCAGTCAGATAACAGCTCTTAAATGAAATGGGATGTCCCAGGTAGAATAGGGAGAAAAGGGAGAAACAGAAAAAAAAGATATGGGCTTAGATAAATATTGTTTTAAAGAACAGTAACAGAAAAGATATTAATATTAATATTAATAATAATAATAATAATAATAATAATAATAATAATAATAATAATAATAATAATAATAATAATAATAAACAAAGTAAAGTGATGCAACACAAATTGCTGACACTTCCCAATGATTAACTCCCCAGCCTGTCCGGAGATGTGATCACCGATCCCTGCCCCCCTGCTAACTCCCATTTATATACTGAGCATGACATCTATGGGATGGAATATTCCTTTGGCCAGCTTGTCTTGTCTGTGGCCCCCCACCCTCTACGGGAAGTTGAAAAAGTCCGTGACTTAATATAAACATCACTCAGCAACAACTAAAACAATATGAGTTAGCAATGTTATTCTCATAGTCAATCCAAAACACAGCAGCTACCAGGAAGGATATTAACTCTATCCCAGGCAAAACCAGGACAGCGTCCGCCCCTTATTCTATACCATCTACCTCATGCCCAGGTCTTACACTTTTCCATAAATCACCACCATTTTCCTGTCTTTGATATATGTGTATATGCACACAGATATCATTCCCTTAGTCCATGGCCCATCCCACTGAAATGTCCCTTGAGTTCATTTAGTCCATGACTTTGGGCTCCATCTGTTGTAACTGTCTTTCCCGGCAGGAGACGTGGTGTGTGATGTTGAATTGTTGCGTGCTGCATCTGGAGCTCGCAGCTGGTGTAGCCGGCATGCCCCATGCCCATCATCTGTGGGTTGAAGATGTCGATCTCAAGACAATTCCCGGGTGCCAGTTGCTGCAGCCACTTCTGGTTCCATCACTTCTGCACTTTGCTCAGTTTCATCAAAGTTCATTCTTCATTAATTTAGGTCACTTTCACTGCAATGCCATAGATAGAGCATATAGCCACTGTAGTAGTGATGACATAGAGTGGTAATTTAGCAATAAATATCATATCATTTGATTCATTGGCCATTCTCACCAAAATCAAATCCCCTTGAGGAACAAATCGATCATCCCCATCCTCCAGCATTACCCAACAAGTGCACTCAGGGCCTTAAAATAAAGCAATCCCACAGATAGTTTTGCCTTTGCTTGTGTCAGGAATAACCCAGACTCTCTTCCCAAACATATTCAGATCCTCAAATGTTACCTAACCAGGTGGCCTTTGCCAAATGTGTACCCCAACTTTTGAAGGTCTCACCACCCATGGCTCTCAGTGTAGTTTATAGCAGTCCGTTGTATTGTTTCATTTTCCCAGAGGCTCGTGCATGGTAGGGGATGTGATACACCCGCCCAATGCCATGCTCTTTGGCCCAGGTGTCTATGAGGCTGTTTGGAAATGAGTCCCACTGTCTGACTCAATTCTCTCTGGGGTGCCATGTCGCCATCAGACTTGCTTTTCAAGGCCCAGGATAGTTGTTCAGGGCGGTGGCATGGGGCAGAGGGTATGTTTCCAGCCGTCCGGTGTTTGCTTCCACCGTTGTGAGCACGTGGCGCTTGTCTTGGTGGGTTTGAGGGAGTGTGATAGAACCAATCTGCCAGGCCTCCCCATATTGATATTTCAGCCAACGTCCTCCATATCAAAGAAGCTTTAACAGCTTGGCTTGCTTAATTGCAGCACACGTTTCACATTCGTGGATAACCTGTGCAATAGTGAACGTGGCCAAGTCCACCCCCTGGTCACGAGCCCATCTATATGTCGCATCTCTTCCTTCATGGCTTGAGGCGTCATGGGCCCACCAAGCTATGAATAGTTCACCCTTACGTTGCCAGTCCATGTCCACCTGAGCCACTTCAACCTTAGCAGCCTGATCCACCTGCTGGTTGTTTTGATGTTCCTCAGTGGCCTGACCCTTGGGTACGTGGTCATCTACATGATGTACTTTCACAACCAGATTCTCTATCTGGGCAGCAATGTCTTGCCACAGTTCAGCAGCCCAGATGGGTCTACCTCTGCACTGCCAGTTTCTCTGCTCCCACTGCTGTAACTACCCCCACAGAGCATTTGCCACCACCCATGAATCAATATAGAGGTAAAGCACCAGCTGCTCACAGCCGGTCCCGGGTCACCCCTGCGCCTGTGATTTCACTTTGGGGCACATTCCAGAGCCACCAGACAGGCAGGGGTTGGGAGACGGTGTTGGAGGGAGGGCACGACAAAGCGCTGTAACACCTCCGGGAGAAGCACCTTCCACTGCCACAGGCTGTGACGTGGGTGATAGCTTGGCTCCCAGCGACACTCATTCTCACCCAGGGAGCGGAAGAGGAGTGCTGTGCTTTGCACCGTCTTCAGTGAGCTTTGCCTGGAGGAGAGACTCTGTGATGGGTGGCATTGAGTTCAGTGCTCACAAGAAAATCCTCTGTAGCTGCAGTCAATAGTTCAGGTCAGTGCTTGGAACAAGAGGGGATGGGGACACACAGCATTTCCCAGGCTGTGTCACGCTGCCTTAGTGTCTCTCCAGCGCTTCCCTTGGCACTGAACCTCTTTTCCAGCACTTCCCCACAGTCCTGGTGCCTCCCTGGACACTGGAATTCATCCCCAACCCAAGATCTCACAGCAGCGCTGGAAGCGGTGTCTGACGAACCCCCCGATGCGGTGCAGGGCTGGAGCATGGCCAGCCGGGCTTGTCTGCCGTGGGGCGGGAGGTGTTCCTTCCCCACACAGCGCCATTCTCTGGTGGTCTTGTTGAAGCAAGGAGGGCACTGGCCCTGTGGCTCTCTGTGCACAGCCGGAGGCGGTGACTCCTTGTTAAAACAACCGGCTCGTAACACATGAATTAATAAACCCCACGGCCTCCCAGTGTGGCTACTGCGTGTGCCCAAATTGGTGCCCCAGGTAGGAGGCACAGGGGATAACGGGGTCCGGGTTTAATGCAGAAAGATGCTTTTCCCCCAGCACTGCTTTACTTTGAAAAAAGCCCTGAAAAGGGCTTTGTTTTCCACCCACTGGAGCAATGCCGGGAACGATGTCTATAAAATCCCCGGCACTTCACCTGAAATGATGCGGCTCATTATCGAGTACGCCTACACCGGCACAGTACCGGTCACGGCCGACAACGTTGAACGTTTGCTGATAGCGGCCGACCAGTTCAACGACATGGGCATCGTCAGACTGTGCTGCGAGTTCTTAAAGTCCCAGCTGTGCTTGGAGAACTGCGTCGGCATCTGGAGATTCACCGAGTATTACTACTGCCTTTATTATTGACTTTATTATTGACCTGCGAGAAGACGCCCATGCTTTCATCCTCCATCACTTGGAGGGGGTGACCAGGGTGTCGAGAGAGTTTCTGGAGCTCTCCGTCAAAGAGCTCCAGCGCGTCCTGCAGAAGGAGCAGCTCTGTGGGAAAGAAGAGGCCGTGTTCAAGGCCGTTCTGCAATGGATGGCTCACGACCCGCAGAACAGGAGGCAGCAGGTTGCAGTCTTGCTGGGCAAGGCAGAGTGGAATGGGGGACAAAGGGCATTTATTTAAAACAAAGAAAGTCTAGGTTATTCTTAGCTTAGAAAAAATAAACTCAGCATTTTTGACAGTAAGGACTTTGTTTGGGACTTTTGAAATCCTGCCTTCACAAGGGTATAAATTTGTAGTTCATATTCACTGTACATACACACCACTCACCCAAATCCCATTGCTTGTTAGCACGTGCATGGTTTCCGAAGGCACACACACTGACACTGACACTATGGAAATGATCAGGTGTCTGTTGTCTATGAGTGCCCAGGCCACAGTTGTGTGAGGCATTGCACAAGCATCGGAAATCCTTGCCCAAAAGAGTTTGCAAACCACCCGTTCCTTTCGACTGGGCTCGAAAGGGGGACCATCTTGCATAGGGGAGGATGGCACATCGCTCTCATGTTCTTGAGGCAGTCGTATTCGAGTCATGGTTTCAGTCAGAGTCCTTCCTGAACGATCATTGCCTGGGAGGACAGCACCATAAAGGCAGTCAAGTGCCTTCTGGGCCACCCCTGGGGACAATTCTCGGCCTTCGAGGATAACATCATGAAAACTTTCCAACTGCCCATGCTGTCCCAGGAGAGAGACTGGGACACAAAGTATGGAATTACACGAGTGATTCTCTGTTCACGAGCACGAGTGGTCCCAGTCAAATTGGGACACCCCAAATGCAGTTTCACACATGGTTCTTATACCTTTAGAGCATTCAGGTACAATACAATTTGAGTGATCGCTACTTAACACGCACACACAGGCTGCTGTTTGGCAAAGCAACTCTCATGCTGTGGCATCATCATCCACCTGCTGCTCTCCTAATGGAGACGTCCCTGGAGTCGGTCTTGCTGCAGTTCCTTATCTCTGATGCCAGATCAGGGGAGGGTTTCACAGGGGTGTCAGAGGGGCTGGGAGGCTGGCGTCATCCGGGCAGTGCTGGAGTATCCTTTCTTCTTCAGGCTGGGGGCTGTCTTCTCCTCCCGACAATGAGCTGGGTCCTGTAGTCATGCTGACTGAACCATGGCTATGCAGTACGCAATAGAAATGCTGTATATCTTAAGAAAGTTCATACAGTTTCGTACTCTAAAAAGTAATTGTTACAATAGTTCTGGAATGAGATTTTCCTAACAGTCCCTCCTTTTCCTTTCACCGTCAGGGTCACACTATACTCTTCATTATTTAAGTCGTAAGTCAAGTTCATAAGGTAATACTACACTGTAAACACACCCATCTAACTAGAAAGCAAAACAAGAGAGTGAATACAACCACCCAAATCCTTTCAGTTCACAGTCCTGTTCTTAAGTCTGGGTTCCAAGAGGTTAGCCACCCAAAGAGATTTAGGGGAGATCCCTACCTTATTTTGTGTAATATTTTTAAATGAGTCTTTCACTTGTTTCTCTCAGTTTTGTTTTTCTGGTCTTGACTGACATAAAAACCCCAGCAGCTGTTCTTCAAGAACGCACCTACTCTGTCCTGTACTTCTAAAAGGTGCTCTAGAGCTAAGCCATTCTATATTACCATTTTTGATAAAAATTTGATTTCTTCCTCTAAGGCTGTCATACTGCCTGCCCTCATTAATGGCTTTTTCTAATTCTCTTGGCACATTTGCAGTAGCCCTTTCTAGTTTTGCAGTCCCTCACTGTGGGATAAAATCTGATACAGACAAGTGGAACTCAGTGCCACATTATCAAAGATATTTGTGAAAGGCAGGTCCTGCTTGACTAACCTGATCTCCTTCTACAACGTGGTCACGCGCTCAGTGGATGAGGGAAAAGCTGTGGATGTTGTCTATCTGGACTTTAGTAAAGCCTTTGACACTGTTTCCCACAGCATTCTCCTGGAGAAACTGGCTGCTCATGGCTCGGATGGGCACACGCTTTGCTGGGTAAAAAACTGTCTGGAAGGCCGTGCCCAGAGAGTGGTGGTGAATGGAGTTAATTGCAGTTGGCGGGCAGTCAGGAGTGTTGTCCCCCAGGGCTCAGTGCTGGGGCCAGTCCTGTTTAACATCTTTATCAATGATCGGGATGAGGGGATGGAGTGCACCCTCAGTCAGTTTGCAGATGACACTAAGCTGGGTGGGAGTGTTGATCTGCCTGAGGGTAGGGAGGCTCTGCAGAGGGATGTAGACAGTATAGACCCATGGGCCAAGGAAAACTGTAAGAGTTTCTTTAAGGTCAAATGCTGCGTCTCACACTTTGGCCACAACAACCCCCTCCAACTCTACAGGCTTGGGGAGGAGTGTCTGGAAAGCTGCTCAGCAGAGAGGGACCTCTGTTGGTTGACAGTATCTGAACATGAGCCAGCAGTGTGCCCAGGTGGCCAAGGCGGCCACCATCATCCTGGCCTGTATCAGGACTAGTGTAGCCAGTAGGAACAAGGAGGTGATTTGCCCCCTGTACTGGGCACTGGGGAGGCCGCATCTTGAGTGCTGTGTTCAGTTTTAGGGTCCTCACCACAAGAAGGACATTGAGGCACTGGAGCATCTCCAGAGAAGGGCAACGAAACTGGTAAGGGGTCTGGAGCACATGTCTTATGAGGAGCGGCTGAGGGAACTGGGGTTGTTTAGCCTGGAGAAAAGGAGGCAGAGGGGAGACCTTATCGCTCTCTAAAACGATCTGAAAGGAGGTTGCAGAGAGGTGGGGGTCCACCTGTTCTGTCAGGTAACGGGTGTTAGAACAAGAGGAAATGGTTCAATTTGCACCAAGGGAAGTTTCAACTGGATATTAGGAATAATTTCTTTATTGAAAGGGTCATCAGGCATTGGAATGCGTTACTCAGGGCGGTGGTGGAGTCCCCATCCCTGGAGGTGTTTAAGGGTTGTGTAGATATAGTGCTGAGGGACATGGTTTAGTGATGGGCTTGTCCGTGTTAGGGTAATCATAGAACCATAGAATCATAGAATTAGTGAGGTTGGAAGGGACCTTTAAGATCATCAAGTCCAACCGTTAACCTACCCTGATAAAAACACCACCACTTCTGAACCATGTCCCTAAGCACCTTTTCTTAAACACCTCCAGGGATGGTGAATCCACCACCTCTCTGGGCAGCCTATTCCAATGTTTAATAACCCTTTCAGTGAAAAAATGCTTCCTAATATCCAATCTAAACCTGCTCTGACATAACTTGAACCCATTTCCTCTTGTCCTATCACTTGTCACCAGGGAGAAGAGGTCAGCTCCCATCTCTCTAAAACCTCCTTTCAGGTAGTTGTAGAGGGTGATAAGGTCTCCCCTCAGCCTCCTCTTCTCCAGGCCAAACAACCCCAGATCCCTCAGTCGTTCCTCATAAGGTTTGTCCTCCAGACCCTTCACCAGCTTTGTAGCCCTTCTCTGGACACGCTCCAACACCTCAATGTCCTTCTTGTAGTGAGGGGCCCAAAACTGAACACAGTACTCGAGGTGAGGCCTCACCAGTGCCGAGTACAGGGGGATGATGACTTCCCTAGTCCGGCTCACCACACTATTCCTGATGCAGGCCAGGATGGTGTTGGCCTTCTTGGCTGCCTGGGCACACTGCTGGCTCATGCTCAGCCGGCTGTCCACCAACACCCCCAGGTCCTTTTCTGCCAGGCAGCTTTCGAGCCACTCCGCCCCCAGTCTGTAGCGCTGCATGGGGCTGTTGTGACCCAAGTGCAGGACCCGACACTTGGCCTTGTTGAAACTCATACCATTGGCCTCTGCCCATCTGTCCAGCCTGTCCAGATCCCTCTGCAGAGCCAATCTACCCTCAAGCAGATCAACACGCCCATCTAGCTTAGTGTCGTCTGCGAACTTACTGAAGGTGCATTCGATCCCCTCATCCAGATCATTGATAAAGATATTAAAGAGAACGGGCCCCAGCACCGATCCCTGGGGGACACCACTTGTCACTGGACACCAACTGGATTTAATTCCATTTACCACCACTCTCTGGACATGGCCATCCAGCCAGTTTTTTACCCAGCGAAGAGTACACTTATCCAGGCCATGAGCAGCCAGTTTCTCCAGGAGAATGCTATGGGAAACGGTGTCAAAAGCCTTGCAAAAATCCAGGTAGATAACATCCACAGCTTTTCCCTCCACCACTAAGTGGTTCACCTTGTCATAGAAGGAGATCAGGTTTGACAGGTTTTAATGATTGGACTATGTGATCTTACAGGTCTTCTCCAATATAGGAGTTTCTATGATACTGGGATTCTGTGATGATGGCCCTGGGGCAACCTCGCCGGTGTGTCCAGTGGGCACAGGCACAGCCCAGACCCTGCTCGTCTGGTCCATCATGTCTCTCGCAGGAGCCCGGCTGTGCCAGGACACTGCTGTGTGTCCCCACCCTGCACACTCCCCCACTTCAGCTCTTCCCTGGGGTTTTCCTCTCTGGGGCACTTCCCATCCCCACCAGCCCAGACACTCCCTGAACCTGGCTATCTCCTGCCCTCTCCCCAGCACAGACCAGCAGAGCAGCCCCATTGGGACTGGTCCCACAGCAGGATGTGCAGCCCAGTGAGACTGTCCACCCAGCCGGCATGCTGAGGAGACCTCCACCCCAGGCAGCTTGCAGCCCCACCTGCCAAGTGTCCTTCCCAGGATGGCATGAGAGAATTGGCCCAGGGCACCCTCAGGAAGGTCCTTTGGCCCCAGGGACAGGGCAGCCTGCCCCGAGCTGCCCCACCGCAGCAAAGAGTTCCTCTTACCATGTCTGTCCTGCACACACGCGGTGCCCTGCTCTTCTCCCGCCACAGCCCACTTCCCTCACCCACTTCCCTCAGAGCCTTTTCCCGAAACAGCTCATCCGTGCTGGCCTGGCCAGCCGTTCCTGCACCCCTCTCCAGGCGTCCCACAGCCCCCGAGCTGGTGGTGCAGCTCTGCAGAGCCGGGGGCTGTGGTGCCCAGGGCCAT
Organism: Vanellus vanellus; assembly: GCF_965231255.1. NCBI lineage: Eukaryota > Metazoa > Chordata > Aves > Charadriiformes > Charadriidae > Vanellus > Vanellus vanellus. Next base: position 840,790 of record NW_028128477.1, on the reverse strand, counting down.
GCTGGTCAGGCTGGGAGGCAGACCCAGCTCGGGTGGCTCCTGCCCCCTCCACCTCAGCACACAGATGAGGCCCCAGCAGCTCCAGAGAAGTTCTCAGGGAAAGGATCTCAGACAAACAAGTCAGTGCAGGGTACTTCAGTTTTTTAAAAACAAAGAGAGAAGAGCTTCTTATTTACACAAAGTCTGTGGCTCCCACAACACAGACAGACCCTGACATAGCAATAGGATAAAGGATGATTCTTCACTTTTATTGACAGCATTAACAAACTCCAGAAAAGCTAAAAAACACATAAATGAAAGGAAAAATGTATTAAAGACAATCTGGGCCTGTAATGAGTTACATCATGTGTGATATGTAGAAGATGGGCAGTTCATTGCTGCTTCTGACAAGATACCAGTCATCAGTTTCCACAGGGCATCCTTGAGCTCCTGGTTCCTCATGCTGTAGATGAGAGGGTTCACTGCTGGAGTCACCACTGAGTACAGAAATGACACCAACAGGTCCAGAGATGGGGAGGAAATGGAGGGGGGCTTCAGGTAGGCAAACATGGCAGTGCTGTTAAACAGGGAGATCACAACCACGTGAGGGATGCCCGTGGAAAAGGCTTTGTTGCCGTCCCTGCTCCGAGGGGATCCTCAGCACAGCCCTCAAGATCTGCACATAGGAAAAGAGAATGAAAGCAAAAGCCCCGAATGCTAGTAAGACACTAAGCACCAGAAGCCCAACTTCCCTGAGGTTATCTGAATGTGAGCAGGAGAGCTTGAGGATGTGGGGGACTTCACAGAAGAACTGGTGCAGGGCATTGCCCTGGCAGAGGGGGAGTGAAAATGTATTGGCTGTGTGCAGGAGAGAATTGAGAAACCCACTGCCCCAGACAGCTGCTGCCATGCGGACACAAGCTCTGCTGCCCAGGAGGGTCCCGTAGTGCAGGGGACGGCAGATGGCAACGTAGCGGTCATAGGCCGTGATGGTGAGAAGAGAAAACTCTGCTGAAATGAAAAAGACAAACAGCAAGGCCCGTGTAGCCCGTCCTGCATAAGAGATGACGCTGGTGTCCCAGAGGGAATTGGCCATGACTTTGGGGAGAGTGGTGGAGGTGGAGCCCAGGTCAAGAACAGAGAGGCTGAGGAGGAAGAAGTACATGGGGGTACCAAGAAGACCGAGTGGATAAGGTCCTCTATAGACAGATTGGAGTAGGCTCACATTCACAAGCCCTGGTCCTCAGAGAGAACTTCAGCCACCTGAAGCATCTGTTGGAGGGAAAGCACAGCAGCGCATAGGCAATCCAGGAGGTTCCTGGAACACATTAACGATTACATCCTTCTCCAAGTGACAGCAGAGCCAACGAGGAGAGATGCCATGCTGGACTTTGTCCTGACCAAGAAAGAGGGGCCCATGGGGAATGTCATGGTCCAGGGCAGCCTAGGCTGCAGTGACCTTGAGGTGGCAGAGTCTGGGATCTTTAAGGTGGCTAGGAGAGCGCACAGTAAGATCGCTATCCTGGACTTCAGGAGATAGACTTTGGCCTCTTCAGGGATCTGCTTGGTGAATTACATTGGGACAAAGCCCTGGAAGGAAGAGGGGCCCATGAAAGTTGGCTAATATCCAAGCGCTACCTCTGCCAAGCTCAGGAGCAATACATGCCGTCAAAGAGGAAGTCAGGCAAAGACAGCAGGAGGCCTGTGTGGATGACCAAGCAGCTCCTGGTCAATCTCAAAGAGACAAAGGAAGCCTAGAGAAGGTGGAAGCAAGGACAGGTAGCCTGGGAGGTATTTTCTGAGCAGCCAGGGATCAGGTTACGAAAGCTAAAGCCCAGGTAGAGGTGAATCTGGCCAGGAGCATAAGGGGCAACAAGAAAGCCTTCTATAGGTATGTGGGTGACAAAAAGAAGACTAGGGAACACGTGGGCGCACCCAGGAAGGAACCGGGAGACATGGTCACCCGGGACATGGAGAAGGCTGAGATACTCAATGAATTCTTTGCCTCAGTCTTCCCTGGAAAGGCTCTAACACTGCCGTTGTCCTCTCCCAGGCACTTCCCAGCACTCCCAAGCCCTCCCCAGCTCTGCCCACCTCCCCTGCCCTCTCCCCAGGACAGCCCAGCCCAGCAGCCCAGTCTGGGCTGGCCCCACAGCACTGCCCGCCGCAGGCTGATGCAGAGCTCTGGGCACTCACCGCACAGCCCCAGCTCCTCCCAAGGGTGCAGCAGCTCCTGGGGGTCAGACAAGGAGGTCAGCCTGCCCATCAGCCCCGAGGCTCGTGCTGGTACCGAGGAAATGAGGAAAAAGAGGCTGGTCACTCTCTGCCTCTCCGGAATTCATATTGTGCCTCATCCTCAGCCCTGACTGAATTTGCCCCCTTCTCTCCCCAGTCAGCCCCACGCCCCAGGACAGCACAGCAGTCCTGGCCCTGGGGTTCCCTCAGGCACCTCCTGCGTCTCCCCACTCTCCCCTCCCTGTGCCTGATGAGGCCCTGCTGACTCCCTCGGCACTGCAGCGTCCTTGTGCGTGGACACATTGATTCAGTGCTTTATATTAGTGGATTTCAACTTTGAGGGTGTTTCACCTTCAGAGTCTCCATCCGTTCCATCTCAAGGGCAAGTGTTGAGTCCCTAATCCCGCCTCTCTTCCTGCCTGAGATACATTTCCAGAACGTCCAGTATATGCCATCAGTCCTGTCATACATGAAGAAGACTGAGGAGATAATGGGAGCTCATGGACCGTCTCCCCTTCTATTGGCTACTAAGAAGAGCGCTTTTAAATCCAGAATATTTGGTGAAGTGGAAACCAATTGTACCATGAGCTTAGCTCCAGAAACATTGAAAACACAAGGAGAAGAGATTCATTAAAATATTGATTCCTTGAACATGTTCTTGGAAGGAACTTTGGAGGAACAGCCCATCCTTCAGGCACGGCACTTGGGAGATGCCCTTTTATTGAAGAGCTGTTATCTGTAAGGCCACACCTGACACAGTGTTGTGCAAGGGTCAGACACAGTAGGATCAAGCCTCAGGACAAGCAGCATAAACTCAGAAAATTATCTATAAGCAGGATTATCACGAGAGAAAAAAGCAGACTCACAGTCTAAGATAAACCTTGGGCAATGTGCATGGAAGGGGCAGCAGGTTATTGTCAGCGAAACAGTGTCCATTGGGCCTGTTTCCATAGGGCATCCTTGAGCTCCTGGTTCCTCATGCTGTAGATGAAGGGGTTCATTGCTGGAGGCACCACCGAGTACAGAAATGACACAACCAGGTCCAGAGATGGGGAGGAGATGGAGGGGGGCTTCAGGTGGGCAAACACTCCAGTGCTGATAAAGAGGGAGACCACGGCCAGGTGAGGGAAGCATGTGGAAAAGGCTTTGTGCCGTCCCTGCTCAGAGGGGATCCTCAGCACCGCCCTCAAAATCTGCACATAGGACAGCACAATGAAAACAAAACACCCCAATGCTAAACAGACACTAACTACAATAAGTCCAACTTCCCTGAGGTAGGAGTGTGAGCAGGAGAGCTTGAGGATGTGGGGGATTTCACAGAAGAACTGGTGCAGGGCATTGCCCTGGCAGAGGGGCAGTGAAAATGTATTGGCCGTGTGCAGCACAGCATTGAGGAACCCACTGCCCCAGGCAGCTGCTGCCATGTGGACACAAGCTCTGCTGCCCAGGAGGGTCCCGTACTGCAGGGGTTGGCAGATGGCAACGTAGAGGTCATAGGCCATGACGGTGAGGAGAAAATACTCAGTTGAAATAAAAAAGAAAAAGAAAAATACCTGGACAGCACATTCTGCATAGGAGATGGCCCTGTTGTTCCAGCGGGAATTGCCCATGGTTTTGGGGAGAGTGGTGGAGATACAGCCCAGGTCCAGAACAGAGAGGTTGAGGAGGAAGCAGTACATGGGGGTGTGGAGGTGGTGGTCGCAGGCGATGGTGGTGATGATGAGGCCGTTTCCCAGGAGGGCAGCCAGGTAGATGCCCAGGAAGAGCCCAAAGGTCAAGAGCTGCAGCTCCCGTGTGTCTGCAAATGCCAGGAGGAGGAAGTGGGTGATGGAGCTGCCATTGGGCATTTTCTTCTTCTGGGCACAGGGACCTTTTCAAAATGTAAAGACAGTGACAAGTTAGGGTAGAATTCATAGAATCATAGAATGGTTTAGGTTGGAAGGGACCTTGAAGATCACTGAGTTCCAACCCCCTTGCCATGGGCAGGGACACCTCCAACCACACCAGGTTGCTCAAAGCTCCATCCAGCCTGGCCTTGAACACCTCCAGGGTTGGAGCTTCCGCAACTTCTTTGGGACACCTATTCCAGTGCCTTAACACCATAAAAGTGAAAAATTTCTTCCTAATATAAATCTACCTTCTTCCAGTTGAAAGCCATTCCCCCTCAGCCTATCTCTACATGCCCTTGTAAAATGTCCTTCCCCAGCTCTCCTGTAGCCCCTTTAGTTACTGGAGGGCCACAATAAGTTCTCCCTGGTGCCTTCTCTTCTCCAGGCTGAGAAACTCTAACTCTCCCAACCTGTCCTAATAGGAGAGGGCCTCCAGCCCTCTGATCATCTTTGTGGCCATCCTCTGGACCCACTCCAACAGGTCCATGCCCTTCTTTTGTTTGGGGCTCCAGAGCTGGAATTCTCTGAGTATAATCTATTCAATTTCTCATAAAACACCCCCAAACCACTTTTACCTTTCCAGGAAGACCTTTTGTGAGCTGAGATTGGTGCTGTCTGAGGGTGCCCCAGAGAACAGGAGGTTCTGCTGTTGGCTCTGCAGGACTCAGACCTGTCCTACAGCAAAAGGAAAATAGGAACTTGGGGTGATCTCAGATTAAATCCACTTTTGATAGCAAAGAGCTGTTCAGCATTGTGGCTCCTAATGCACCCGACTGCAGAGCAGAGCTGTGGGGATGTTGTTGTGTTCGTACTGTTTTAGTTGCCCCAACACACCTTAGGAGTGTTTTTAAGACAGAAATCCTGCTGCGCCTTGTGGGTCCTGAGACACAAACGGGCTGTCATTGCAGGGGGTTGACTAGGTGACCCGTAAAGGCCCCTTCCAACCACACCATTCTAGGAGTCTACGATTCTGTGGCACTGGTGAGAGCAGAGGAATGCGCCTTCCAAGTGCATCTCTCTAAAGCCCTCAGCCCCTCTAATCGTACCTGAGGAAGACCTCAGCTCTGCCCTCCCAGCCAGGGACACAGAGGGCTCATTACAGCTGCCCACAGACAGCTGCCCAGCAGCGTTTCCATGGCTTTAGCACCACGATGTCTTCTCTGTGGGACTGCTAGATAACACAGAGATGCCGTGGGAGAACTGTGTCCTTCTGGAGGGCAGCCTGCAGCCCAGCAGGACCCCTCAAAGAAGGAATCACTTATCTTAAATTTGCTTATCCTGAAGGCACGATCAGGTCATTTCCAGCCGCATACACTGTGATTCCAAGAGCGCCAAAGGCAGATAGGATGCAAGTTGGCTGCTTTTCCTCCATGGACATACGTGCACGAAAGTACGTGCAGTGTTGGTGTCTCAGCTGCGCTTCAATCCTTAGCCCCCCCCACCAGGGAGTGTAACAGTAAGAACAAGGGCAGACGGGAGAAGAGGGAATGCCAAAGTACCTCTGCCAGGGCAGGCAGGTGAGGGAGACACAGTCGGACACTTGAGCAAATCTCCTCTGTGGTGGTCAGGTTGCTGGAAAGGCAACTCATGACCAAACCCGCATGACACGAAGGGCAGAGGCTCTGCTGTGTGAGCGAGGGGACCAGGGGTTGCTCCAGGGAAGGCATCTGCACTGTTGGGGAGGGCAGGGAGATGCCTGTATCCCCCTTCCCACAGCATTTCTGGGAGCCCGGCTCTCTTCCTCCCTGCCCATGACTCTCTTACCTGGAGCTTGTCTTGGCCAGGACCTGTTTCTCTCTCCCCATATCTCCTCCCTCTTCATGCTCACAGACCCCATTACACCTGCTGCGTGCACAGCTCTGCCCTGCAGACCCCTCCTGGCATCAGGGCACTGCCCAGGGACATCTTCGTGTGCAGGGGTTAACGAGAACCTCAGACAAGTCCTATCAACAAATGGGGTCTCAGAGCCTTGTGCACGGTGGAGAAATCCGTTCCCATCTCTCCCTGCCCATCCAGCCAACCAAGAGGAGAAAAGTCACAGCATAGACTTATTCCCTTGCAGGTGAATAGTTCCTTGACATTGTTTTTCAAAAGAACCCTCTGCAAATGTCCTTGGGGTGACCTGGAGCTGGGACCAGTCCTCAACCCTGCAGTTCCCTTGCAAAAGCAGAAGTAATCTGCCTCACTGGCGGTCACTCCTTCCACCCAGAGCTTCTCCACACAGCGCCATGGGAGCTCCCCGGGCAGGCTGAGAGCATACCCTAGCAGGCGGCAGAGCCCCTGCCCCGGCATACAGCCCCCGGGGGGCAGGGACCCTGCTGGCAAGGACAGCCCTGCCCACCCCTGCCTGCACACCCAGTGTCACCTCCTGCAGACGTCTCCAGGAGCAGGCAGCCATCGTGCCCTGTGCCTCTGACGGTGGGGCAGGGAAGCCCTGCTCTGGAGCACATCCTTCTCCTTTGCCCCAGCCATGGAAGGTGCCAGCTGTAGATGGTGCCAGGAGCTGCAGCTGCACTGCCCCGCAGCCAGAGACTTACTGTGCCGAGGGCTGTGGAGATGCCTCCCCTGGTGAACACTCTGCTCTGCCCTCGCTGCCTGCAGACAGTGCCCTCAGCCCTGCTGCGCTGTGCAGAGGAGTTGCTCCTGGGCAGAGCTGTCTCTCTGCAGCGCTGCCCGCTTGCCAGGAGCTTCCTCCATCCCAGCAGCCCGGCCCAGCTCAGCAGCAGAGGACCAGCCCACGGTGGCACTCTCTCTGTCCCCTCTGGGCTCCCTGGAGGTGTCCCTGGGGCTCCAGGGGAACCCGCTGGAAAACAGCCTGATGCAATCCCTGATGTTCCCTCCCTCAGCTGGGCAGAGACACTTACTTCCAGCTGTGTCCTTTCTCCCAGCAGAAGAAGAGCTGGCCATGAGTAACCCCTCTTCTTGTCCCATCAATAGCACACACAGGGCTTTGCACACCAGGATTCCTTATGGCAAGTCACCGCTTGCCTGGTGCCACAGCTGGGGGGCTTCAGCACAAACGTGCAGCAATGATCTCAGCCAGGGGCACAGACAGGACAAGCTGGAGCCGTTCCTGTGGTAGACAGAGCTGTGACATGGTGGCAGAGCTCATTCCAGCTGGTCTTCAAGGACAGCCTCCTCCAAGCTCTGCTATAGTCCAGAGCACAATTCAATCTAACCCCGAAAGGCAATTCAAGGGCACCAGAATGAGTGTTTACTCCTTCAGGAACAGTTCAAGGAGAAACAAAGCCACTGTGTGGCCACTGCTGAGTTTCATAAGAACTGGTGCTGATAGATCTGAAATACCCCATGTCCTTTTTGCCTCAGTCTGCCCCAGCAAGGTCTCCCAGGCCTCGGGCTCAAGGATGGAACCTGCAGGAGAACCACCAGCAACGGCTGGGGTCAAGTCCTCGAGCAAACACAATCCTTACCAGTCTATGGACAGGAGGGGCGGAAGCTGAGGGAGCTGAGGGGGCAGCCAGTGTCACAGTGGTCACTCTGTGATTTGGAAGATCACGGAGACTGGGGGTATTGTCTGCTCACTGGCAGCGCCCAAAAAGTGCATGCCCCAAAGGATTAGCAGGGGAGCTGAAGGCTGTGCCCCAGAGCATGTCCACTCAGGGACTTCTTGTGTGTTTGAAACAGAAGGTGACGGGTTTTACCCAAAGCAGATCGCACCTGGCCATCCTCTTTGCTTTCTGTGCTGAAAGGACAGGATTGCTGGGCAGAGAGAGCGGTAACTTTTACTGGGAAGTCAGAAGGGCATTCAGCATCACCCCCACCTTGTTTCTGAGGACAGTAGAATCTGCATGGGTAGATAAGCAGGTGGGTAAAAAAACAGCTGAACTGCTGGGCTTGGAGGCACGTGGTTCCTGCATGGTACTGTGCCTGGAGGTATCTCTCCAGTAGGGTTCTGCAGGGGTCGATATCGTAATATGCCCTGTTTGAAATGTTTATAATGACCTGGAGGACATAAGAGTGAAAACTGAGTAGGAGGGTGGTGCTGCACCGCAGCGGGACCCTCCCAGAGGATCTTTGATCTCCATGTTTGGAGGTTTTCAGGTTTCAGCTCCACAGTCACAGCTGACCAGAGTCTGAGGTTGGCGATTTCCCACCCTTTGGTGGGAGGCTGGACCAGAGACCCCAACAGACCCTTTCCCTACAGCCCTTCCCTGAGCCTGGATGTGAGGGTGGCTACAGCAGATGCTCATGGGACAATTCAGGGTGGAACTGTCCTGTGATCAGTGGGTCTCTACATCGACCTTTAGTTCCAAGCAGGGCTAGCTCTGAGGTCGAGCAGGTTGCTCAAGACACAGCAGCGTCCCTGTGCAGACTCTGCACACGAGAGCCCAACATCGAAGCCACCATTACAGACACGGGGACAAGGCATTTGACCAGCTCGTTGAACCCAGAAATCGGTATGCCATGCCTCCTGAGATTCCCACAAGCACCTAAGATTTTGTCCAGGGAAGTGGGGAAGTGTGATTCCTCTTTCAGTGTCCTGCCTGTCTCCGGCCCCATGTGGTGCTTTAGGATGTGAAGAGAATCAAACCCAACTTTTGGACTAGATTAGTTTCATTTTCCATGCTGGAATGCGGGGCAGATGAAGGCAGCTCTGAGCTCTCTGCTGCACAGCTCGGACTTCCGAGAATGGAAACACAGGTAATCTTCTGGTGTGATCACCGATTTGCCTGCCTTTGTGCCTTTTCACTAACCGGGGATCTGTCCGTCGGCCTGAGAAACTACTCCCCTATTCCACCTCCCTCTCTTCATAAAAGGAGGGAACAAAGATATGGAGCATGGATGACTTAAGGACACTATTGTAATCTTTACATTATAGGAGAGAGAAAATATAGTACAACTAATTCCAAACTATCCTTCAGATGCATCCTGATTCTTCCTTCTTTCCAAAGCTCAGCCACCTTAGATCTTGAAAGGACTGCCTCAAATCTCTCCAACTAAAATCCCACAAGCCTTCTCTCAGAGAAGGTCTTTTAACCCAGGACAACTCTGTCCGTCACTTCTGCCCTATGCCCAAACTCAGTTTTGCAGTTGGGTGAAGTCAAGGTACTCCCTTGCAACATCTTCCCTACAAAAGTTGTCTTCTCTTCATGCTGATCCCACTTATATGGCCTCATGTTATGTACAGCTCCATCCTCCTCTTGCAGAGCTCCACTGGGTGACCAGTTTTCCGTTTCTTTCCTGCCCATTCACCTTCACAACCTTTTTGTATTTTATGCATACCAAATATTATCTGAAGCAACATATTTATTGCCCCCAGCTTCACCCATTTCCAACTGCAGGCTGAGCTATTTCTCCTCTTTGAGCAGACATTGTGCAAAGCTGCTCCAGGTATGGAAACTCACTTAAATGCAGCACATTAATTGGGGCTCAATCAAATATAAAAAATGTATCCTGAGCTAGTTTTTCAGAGACAGTTTCAAAGTGGCAAAGCAGATTCAAAGTGTCTGAAGGAACTGGGGGTTTTTAACCTGGAGAAAAGCAGGCTGAGGGGAGACCTTATTGCTCTCTACAGCTACCTGAAAGGAGGTTGTAGAGAGGTGGGGCTTGGTCTCTTCTACCAAGTAGCAAGCGATAGGACAAGAGGAATTGGGCTTGAGTTGCACTGGGGGAGATTTAGATTAGACATTAGGAAAAACGTCTTGACTGAGAGGGTTATCAAGCATCGGACCAGGCTACCCGGGAAGGGGTTGAGTCACCATCCCTGGAGGTATTGAAAAGACATGTAGGGGTGGTGCTGAGGGACATGGTTTAGTGGTGGACTTGGTTAACAGTTGGAGTTGATGATCCTAAAGGTCCCTTCCAACCTAAACGATTCCACGATTTTATGATTCTATGATTCCATGATTCTATGATTCCATGATTCTATTCTACATAAATTCTGAGAGCCAAGTTACAAAGAAAGGGAAAAATAGGTGAAGCTGTATTTTCCAGACTCACTAATTCTCTGTCAGTAAAGAGAAGGTCCCACAACCTGTGGGAAGTTTTCATTAGTTGTCCCTATGGGAAGTTTTGTTTCTTGGGTCTCTTGGCTCGAGCCTGCTGCGTTCCTATTTCCAGCAAGGGCAAAAGTTCCCGTTCAGGTATCAAACTTTTGCCCATCCTGCCCGGAGAGCCAGGACAGTTGTGTCACACAACATTCAGTGTCAGAGTGAAGATGGAAAAGAAGTGTGAATTGAAATGATTTGTCCTCCAATGGAAACTCAAATCCTGAGCTGGCTGGACCACATTGGCTGCAGTTAGACATAAGTTACCTGAGACAAATGTGAGTTCAGACCTGGTTGGCAGAGTTTCTCACAGCCCTCACTGAGGAGAGCAGGGTGTTGCGAGAGGGGAGCGAGTATCTGTTCCCCAAATCCCAAGGTAGTGCCCAAAACATCTTTCCCTTGGCCTCTGGCATCTCATGTCTTGAGATGCAAGAAATGCGGGGCCTTCTGTCAGTAATCCTCCAACAATCCTTCAGGCGGTTGTGTGAGTTCCCTATCAGTATCTAAAAAAAGTAACACCCTCCCCCAAAACTAAACAAACAAAAGCCCCACCAATCACAAAAAAACAATCCAAACCCACCCACAAACATTAATTTGCCTAAATCTAAATGCAGCAGTTTGCATCTTGGACAGCCGCTCTGGGCAGTGCCAGTGAAATCAGTATTTGCAGCGTGAGCCGTGATACCCCATCCTCAAGAACAAATCCAACGCAGTTCAGAGGAAGGGTGGTCTTTCAAAAGTCACTGTATGTGTCCCCAGGTGGCATGGACACTGCTGATTCCCCACTCCAGAGCGGCAGAGGCTGGAGCCCCTTTGCATGATGGACTTCTTGCCAGGAAGCCACAGCTATGGGGGTATCTCACCTGGTTCTTACTGTCCCTTAGCTCAGCATCCGTTTCCGTGTATTTCACTCTTTTCTATGTCTACTCTTTCTACATGTCGGAATGACAGAAAAGCAAACATTTCCTAAAAGTTTGTCATAATGTCCTTGCTATAGACAAGAAGCCCATCAACCCTGGAGGCAGCCAAGAACATTGCCATGAGCACCAAGAAGATCCAAGAAGCTCAAGGCCTCTTCTGAAGGGCAGCAAATTCTTGCAACTGTGATTTGAGCCTGGAAGTGGGAAGGAATTTTCGTCTGTGCTTGGAGGAGGAATAAGCGTGTTGTGGCAGTATGTCAGGGCCGAAGGCCCTTGCGCAAATCAGGGATGATGGAGACATTTCCATCTTGTGTGCATGCCTCAGGGCAGGAAATGGGGCATGCCCGCTGCTGGGGGTGTGTGTACTCAGTCATGCCTCATGAGCTGACCTTGTTCTCTTGTGCAAGAAAGAAGAAAACAGGAGGACTGAGTTTGCCATACCTCAGTCAGCCAGTGGGAAACAAAAAAGTAAAGACATTGGGAGAGGAGGGTTGGAGAGGGGGAGGCAGATTAGGAGGAGGAAAGAAGGGGGAAAATGATGATTGCTGTGTTCAAACATTGGGAAGCCAAGACCCAGCTTGTTTGCCTTTCTTCTGAAGATGGATCTTGGTTTTTCTTTTCGGGGGGGGAGGGGGGGCGGAGTTGGCGGGGGGAGGTGTGTGACCCTGTCAGACTAGCTTTCACAGTTGTCCTCTGCTAGGAAGCCCAGAGAACACGAGGGCTGGCATGCATCTACTGGAATTTAGACGTGTCCACTAGCGGGGCTTGATTCAGCTGCCCACTTCTCACTGCCAATAGGGAGGTGCCCTGAGGAGTCCCAGGCATGCAAGAATGGCAGCCCTCAGCTTGGCTGGGTAACGGAAGAGGAAACAGCATGTTTAGCGTAAGTTTTCTCCCACTCCTGGGCAGGTGTGGCATTTCACAGCTCCCACCTGCAGGATCACAATCGTGTTTACTTTAAAGAAGGAAGCAAGCCAGGGAAGATTTGACACTCTTCAACACCAGACCTGTATTTCTTTAAGACACAAATTCCCCTCTCCCACTTCTCATTCCACAACCAGTCCACAGATTCTGCACTTCTAAAGATAGACCTGGGACACAAAATATGCACTTACGAATTGTCCATGCTTGGTCAAAGGAGACCCACAACCTGTGTCTTCCTGGTGGATCTCAACTAGTATGAGCTCTCGACGCAGGCCACAGTTTTTCTGAGTGCATTTCCTAGAGCCCCCTTGACCTCCCTGTTCCGCAGGCTGTAGAGGAGAGGATTGACCATGGGCGTGAGGATGGTGTAGAACAAGGAGAGCACTTGATTGAGCTGCCTCAGTGAGGCTGTCCTGGGTATCATATAGACAACGACGAGGGTGCCATAGAAAACAGTGACCACCATGAGGTGAGAGGAGCAGGTGGAGAAGGCCTTCTGCCTCCCCATGGTGGTGGGGATCCTCAGGATTGCAGCTATGATGCAGATGTAGGATACCAAAGTGACTACAAACGGGACGACTACATCCAGAAAACAGATTATGAAAGTCACCAGTCTAAGCACAGTGGTGTCACTGCAGGCGAGCTCTAGCAACGGGGCAAAATCACAGAAGAAGTGATCAATTGCATTGGGACCACAGAAGTGTAACTTGGAAAATTGTCCAGTGACTATGGTAGACATCAGTAATCCTGCTAGCCAGGACCCAGCCGCCAGCTGGAGACAGAGCTTCCAGTTCATGAGGCTTGCATAGAGCAGGGGTTGACATATGGCCAAGTACCGATCATAGGACATGGTGGCCAGCAGATAGCACTCGGCACCTGCAAAACAGCCAAAGAAAAAGAACTGCGTCATGCAGCCTTGAGCAGAAATGGTTCTGTCCCTGGTTAGGAAGCTGGCCAGCAGCCTGGGCAGGATAGAATCATAGAATCATAGAATCAGTGAGGTTGGAAGGGACCTTTAAGATCATCAAGTCCAACCATTAACCTACCCTGATAAAAACACCACCACTCCTAAACCATGTCCCTAAGCAGCTCATCTACCCTTTTCTTAAACACCTCCAGGGATGGTGAATCCACCACCTCTCTGGGCAGCTTATTCCAATGTTTAATAACCCTTTCAGTGAAAAAATGCTTCCTAACATCTAATCTAAACCTGCCCTGACATAACTTGAACCCATTTCCTCTTGTCCTATCACTTGTCGCCAGGGAGAAGAGGTCAGCTCCCATCTCTCTAAAACCTCCTTTCAGGTAGTTGTAGAGGGTGATAAGCTCTCCCCTCAGCCTCCTCTTCTCCAGGCTAAACAACCCCAGATCCCTCAGTCGTTCCTCATAAGGTTTGTCCTCCAGACCCTTCACCAGCTTTGTAGCCCTTCTCTGGACACGCTCCAACACCTCAATGTCCTTCTTGTAGTGAGGGGCCCAAAACTGAACACAGTACTCGAGGTGAGGCCTCACCAGTGCCAAGTACAGGGGGATGATTACTTCCCTAGTCCGGCTCACCACACTATTCCTGATGCAGGCCAGGATGCTGTTGGCCTTCTTGGCTGCCTGGGCACACTGCTGGCTCATGCTCAGCCAGTTGTCCACCAACACCCCCAGGTCTTTTTCTGCCAGGCAGCTTTCGAGCCACTCCGCCCCCAGTCTGTAGCGCTGCATGGGGTTGTTGTGACCCAAGTGCAGGACCCGACACTTGGCCTTGTTGAACCTCATACCATTGGCCTCTGCCCATCTGTCCAGCCTGTCCAGATCCTTCTGCAGAGCCAATCTACCCTCAAGCAGATCAACACGCCCCCCCAGTTTAGTGTCGTCTGCGAACTTACTGAGGGTGCACTCGATCCCCTCATCCAGATCGTTGATAAAGTTATTAAAGAGAACGGGCCCCAGCACCGATCCCTGGGGGACACCACTCGTCACTGGACACCAACTGGATTTAACTCCATTTACCACCACTCTCTGGACACGGCCATCCAGCCAGTTTTTTACCCAACGAAGAGTATACCTGTCCAGGCCATGAGAAGCCAGTTTCTCCAGGAGAATGCTATGGGAAACGGTGTCAAAAGCCTTGCAAAAATCCAGGTAGATAACATCCACAGCTTTTCCCTTGTCCAGCAAGTGGGTCACCTTGTCATAGAAGGAGATCAGGTTTGACAGGCATGACCTGCCTTTCACAAAGCCATGCTGACTGGGCCTGATCACCCTGTTCTCTTGCATGTGCCGTGTGATGGCACTGAGGAAGATCTGCTCCATGACCTTCCCAGGCACCGATGTCAGACTGACTGGCCTGTAGTTCCCTGGATCCTCCTTCCGGCCCTTCTTATGGATGGGCGTCACATTTGCCAACCTCCAGTCAGCTGGGACCTCCCCAGTTATCCAGGACTGTTCATAAATGATGCACAGTGGGCCGGTGAGCACTTCCGCCAGCTCCCTCAGTACCCTTGGGTGGATCCCATCCGGCCCCATAGATTTGTGCACCTCCAGGTGCTGAAGCAGGTCCCTCACCATTTCCCTTTGGACTACAGGGGCTTCACTCTGCTCCCCATCCCTGTATTCTAGCTCAGGGGTCGGAGAATTCAAGGAACAACTGGTCCTACTGCTGAAGACTGAGGCAAAGACGGCATTAAGTACCTCAGCCTTTTCCTCATCCTTGGTTACTACGTTACCAGCCCCATCTACTAGAGGACAGATATTATCCTTGGTCCTCTTTTTATCGCTAATATATTTATAGAAACTTTTTTTGTTGTCCTTGACAACAGAAGCCAGGTTTAGCTCTAGCTGAGCTTTGGCCCTTCTGATTTTTTCCCTACATCGCTTTACTACCTCTTTGTAATCCTCCTGAGCGGCCTGCCCTTCCTTCCAAAGGCCGTATATCCTTTTCTTTTCCCTAAGCTGCAACACTAGCTCCCTGCTTAGCCAGGCCGGTCTTTTTCCCCGACGGCTTGTCTTACGGCACACGGGGACAGCCTGCTCCTGCGCCTTTAGGACTTCCGTCTTGAAAGACATCCAGGCTTCCTGGGCTCCTTTGCCCTGGAGGACTGCCTCCCAGGGGACTTTGTCAACCAGGCTCCTGAAGAGCCCAAAGTCCGCTTTCCGGAAGTCCAAGGTGGCAGTTCTGCTGACCCCCTTCCTTGCTTCTCCCAGAATTGAGAACTCTATCATTTCATGGTCACTGTTGCCAAGACGGCCTCCGACCATCACATCCCCCACAAGACCTTCCCTGTTTACAAACAACAGATCCAGCAGGGCACCTTCCCTAGTTGGTTCTTTCACTAGTTGTGTTAAGAAGTTATCCCCAGTACCTTCCAGGAACTTTCTAGACTGTTCCCTCCCTGCTGTATTGTATTCCCAGCAGATGTCCGGCAAATTGAAGTCTCCCACGAGGACTAGAGCTCGCGATCTTGAGACTTCTCCCAGCCGTTTATAGAATATTTCATCTGCCTCCTCATCCTGGTTGGGAGGTCTATAACAGACTCCTACTACAATATCTGCCTTGTTAGCCCTCCCTCTGATCCTTACCCATAAACACTCAATCCCATTATCACCATCATTTAGTTCAAGACATTCATAACACTCCCTGACATACAGGGCCACCCCCCCGCCTCTCCTCGCTTGCCTATCCTTCCTGAAGAGTCTATAGCCATCCATGGCAGCACTATAGCTATGTGAGTCATCCCACCATGTTTCTGTGATGGCAACTACATCGTAATTACCCTGGTGTACAATGGCTTCCAGCTCCTCCTGTTTGTTGCCCATGCTACGTGCATTAGTGTATAAGCACTTCAGCTGGGCTATTGGTCCTTTCTCCTTTTTACTGGAGGGAGCTGAAGTTCTGCCATCCCCAGACATCTTCCTAAGGAGCCCGGTTACACCCCCTGTCTTTTCCAAGTCTAGTGCCAGCACCCCACTTTCAGGCTTTTTGCTAGCAACCTTGGATCTATCCCCATCCCCCTTCAAACCTAGTTTAAAGCCCTGTCAACGAGCCCTGCCAACTCCTGCCCTAAGACCCTTTTCCCCCTCTGAGACAGGCTTTTTCCGTCTGCTGCCAGAAGGCCTGGTGTCCTGAAAAGCAGCCCATGATCAAAGAACCCAAAATCCTGCCGACGACACCAGTCTCTGAGCCAGGCATTGATCAGCTGATATTTCCTGTTAATCTTCTCATCCATCTGTGCAATTGTTGGGATAGAAGCAAACACTACTTGTGCTCCTGATCCCTTAACTAGCCGTCCCAGGGCCCTGAAGTCTCTCTTCATCGCCCTCAGGCTCCTTCCTAGAATTTCATCATTACCTAACTGAAAGATCAATAAAGGGTAGTAGTCAGTAGGCCTGACTAGGCTAGGGAGTTTCCTCCAGATATCCTTAACTCTGGCCCCAGGAAGACAGCAGACCTCCCTACAGATTGGGTCCGGTCTACATATGGGACCATCCACTCCCTTCAGAATCGAGTCCCCTACTACAAGGACCCGTCTTTCTTTCTTAAATGATGATGTCATTATATGAGGTCTAATCTGTCTTGGCTTCAGTGGCAACTCAATGTTTGGCAAGCCACAGTTATTGTCATCCTCCTCTTCCCTTTCAAGAACATCACATCTGTTCTGTAACAGCACCTGGGATGGCGTGGGGGTTACCTGGGAGGCACGCCTGCCACGACGAGTGGGGACTTGTTGCCACTGGCCCCTGTCTTTTGAATCTCCACATTCAGACACAATGCTAGAGGGTGTGGGGTTCATTGTATGCGGAGCTCGGTCTCCCTGGGGTGCTTCTCTCAGGGAAGACAGAGTGTTACTCCAGTTATCTATCTCCTGTTCACTTTCCCTTATACTTCTTAAGCGGCTTACCTCCTCACGGAGCTCCATCACTAGCTGAAGGAGTTCCTCTACTTGGGCACACCGCCCACAGGCCTGCTCACCGTCACTATTCAACACCGGCGCAAGAGAAGGGCACTCCCTACAGCCCGACCCCTGGGTGGCAGCATGTTGCCACGCTAGCTCTGTCTGGGTGGCCACCTCAGAGCTGCTCAGTGCAGAGCTCGGGAAAGCCATGGTTTTCTGCCGAGTTCTTACCATGACGTTCTGGCCGGGTAAAGAGTTTTTTAGTAACTTACTGTTAGAAGAGCTGTGCCCTGTTTGCCCACTCACACCTCTGTGACGCCCGGGGTGACGCCCACCAGCTGCCCGCGTGCTGGGTGCTGGGTGCTCCTGAGCAGCCCGTTTAAAACTGCTGCGTGTGACGCTGGCTCTGCCCCTGCCGCGTCAGCAGCCCGCCCCCGAGCTGCCGGTTCCGGCACAAGCACGCGCCAGCCGCTTTTCCCGGCTACAAGAGCCCTCAAAAGAGCCCTTTGCCAGCCCGATCCGCTGCGATCCCCTTCCCCAGTGAGGCCTTACCTTCACTGGAGATGATCTCCTCGGCGACTGTCAAGGACAATAAGAAGGGCTTCTCCAAGTAAATCAGTGGTAAAAGGCAGACCAGGGAAAATGTGGGCCTGCTACTGAATGAGGTGGGTGCCCTGGTGACGGAGGACGCAGAGAAGGTGCAGTTACTGAATGCCTTCTTTGCTTCAGGCTTTACTGCTAAGGCCGGCCCTCAGCAATCCCAGACCCAGGAGCGAAGAGAAAGAGTCTGGAAAAAGGAGGACTTTCCCTTGGTTGAGGAGGATCGGGTTAGAGATCATGTAGGCAAACTTGACACCCACCGTGCTGATGGGATGAACCCAGGGGTGTTGAGGGACCTGGCACATGTTATTGCAAAGGTGCTCTCCATCATCTTTGAATGGTCACGAGGGACAGGAGAGGTGCCTGAGGACTGGAGGAGAGCCAAAGTCATGCCAGTCTTCAAAAAGGGCAGGAAGGAGGACCCAGGAAACAGCAGGCCGGTCAGTGAGACATGGAAAGGCTGGAGACCTGGGTGGAGAGGAACATAATGAAATTCAACGAGGGCAAATGTAGAGTCCTGCACCCTGGGAGGAAAAATCCCATGCACCAGTAAAGGTTGGGGGTTCACCTGCTGCAAAGCAGCTTTGCTAAGAGGGACCTGGGAGGCCTAGCGGACAATAAGTTGACCATAAGCCAGCAATGTGCCCTGGTGGGCAAGAAGGCCTATGGTCTCCTGGGGTGCATTACAAAAGAGCGTGGCCAGCAGGTGGAGGGAGGCCATCCTTCCCCTCTGCTCTGCCGTGGTGAAGCCACATCTGGAGTACTGTGTCCAGTTCAAGAAAGACAGGGAACCACTGGAAAGAGTCCAGTAGATGGCTACAAAGATGTTCAGGGGACTGGAGCACCTCTCATGAGAATCAGCTGAGAGGTGGGTACATTTAGCCTGGAGAAGAGAAGGCTGAGAGGGGATCTCCTCCATGCTTATCAGTATCTAAAGGACAGGTGTCAAGAGGTTGGGGCCAGACTATTTTCTGTGCTGCCCAGTGACAGCACAAGGGGAAACGGGCACAAACTGGAACACAGGAAATTCCATCTGAACACAAGGAAAAACGTCTTTACTTTGAGGGTACGAAAGATCTGGAAGAGGCTGTCCAGAGAGGCTGAGGTGTCTCCTTCTGTGGAGATATTCAAAAGCCGCCTGTCTGCATTGCTGTCCAGCCTGCTGTAGGGGACCCTGCTTTCGCAAGTGGGTTGCACTAGACAATCTCCAAGGGTTCCTTCCAACCCCTACCATTCTGTGATTCTGTGATCCTGTGATTCTGTGATCTTCTATGTTTTCTTCTGGCCAAAGGGATTCCCCACCAGTGCACACGGATGCTGCCGTCTCTCAAAAGTGCTCCATTAGAACTTGCAGTTCTCTGCACGTGTCCTGAACCACCTCTGGCACCTCAAATGCCACCAGGTGTTTGCATCGGAAAAGCTCCCTCCTGGCCTCTGTCTCCATTACTCACAGGGCAGCTCAGAGAAGGAGCTCACTCCGATTTTGGGCAGCTGAGCTGAGGCAAGAGGAATCCTCCCTCTGGTGGGTCTGTGGGGTGCACTGGAGAAGCTGAATGTCCCTCCGGCCTCAGAAACACTGCTGAGAGCTGAGATGCCTCATTGACTTGGCTCAAACCCTTCCCTGCACCGGTGGGAATGATCCCCGGCCCGTCACTGCCTCCGTGCCCTGCCTGGCAATGGGACAGGAATGGGGGTTTCCAGAGGGGAACACGGACGCCTCCTGTAGGTCCGTACACCCTGGAAGAAAATTCCCACTGCAGGAATCAGTCCATCCAGGGTTCAGAAAGAGACAGTCAGCGATGACTTCATTCTGCTTCAAACTCTGCTACCCAGGGGAGACCCCGCTGCCTTGGAGGAGCTGTCAGCCCTGGAGGCGCAGGGACACCTCGAGGGATTGGGACAATGCGGAGAGGAGGCAGAGAAAGGCCCAGCGGGTCCTCTGCTGCTGAGCTGGGCCGGGCTGCTGGGCCGGAGGGAGCTCCTGGCAAGCGGGCAGCGCTGCAGAGAGACAGCTCTGCCCAGGAGCAGCTCCTCTGCACAGCGCAGCAGGGCTGAGGGCACTGCCTGCAGGCAGCGAGGGCAGAGCAGGGAGGCAGAGAGGGGTTGAAGGCAGTCTGGAGAGGGAGGATGCTGAGGGCGAATGGGGGGAGAACTCTTCCCAAAGCAGAGCAGCTGCAGTAGCTGGAGAGATCTCCAAAAGCTGGCACCTCCCACAACCTTTGGGATCTTTCAGGAGGATGCTCACACTTCTCTGCTGTGGAAGAAGAGGACATTCTCTAGATTGGGGCTTCCCTGCTTCACCATCAGAGGCACAGGGCATGATGGCTGCCTTCTCCCAGGAACGGTCGAAGGGCTGTGAAGGTGGGTGTGCAGGCAGGGGTGGGCAGGGCTGTCCTTGCCAGCAGGTTCCCTGCACCCCGGGGGCGTTGTGCCGGGCAGGGACTCTGCCACCTGCCAGGGTCAGCTCTCCGCCTGCCCAGAGAGCTCCCATGTAGCTTCTGTGGGGAGAAGCTGTGGGTAGGAGTGACCCCTGCTGGGCAATGTCCTTCTGCTTTGAAGAGGGTGCTGTGTGGGTCAGGGCTCTTTACACCTCCAGATGACCTCTGGTCATTCCTGGAGGGACTTTTCAAGATATTCCCTTAATGAGTTCCCTTAATGTGAAGGTAAATTTCTTTTGCTGTTTCTTCTCTTGGTTGTCTGGGTGGGCAGTGGCACATGACCAAGAGGACTTTCAAATGAAAGATCAAAGGAGGGATCCCTGTAGAGATAAGGAGCTTTCCTGAGTCTGTGTCTTTGGTTTCCAGCTCTGGGGGCTACAGACAGCATCAGCATCCCTGTTCCAGTCTCACCGGGATCTGTGGCACCTGCTCTTTAGCCCCTGCTAAATCTCTCACTGAGATCCCCAAAATTGTGTAAGTTCTTTGGATGTTCATGGAAGCTGTGAGCTGCCCTCCAGGATGCCAACCTGTCCCATAGCACCTTTGTGTTATCGTAAAGCCCCACAGAGAAACACAGAGACTCTGTGACTGAGGAAATGCTGTTGGGTGGGTGAAATGAGCTGTGGGTGTCCTTGGCTAGAGGTGGGCTTCTGAGACCTTGAGAAAGGGTGAGACATTTCATAGTCTGAGATGGATCCTTCTGCTCTCAGCACTGTCTGATTGCATAATAGAAGAGGGTAATCCCCCTCCATCTCATGACGGTGCAAGATGGAGGGACAAACCATCTCCCTTGACTCTGCTCTCTGCCCCAGGCAATCCTCATGTCTCACAGCACTCACTCTGTTCTCCTGGAGTGCAGCAGAAATGCTGAGGGTTTATGACATCTAAGAACACTGCCCAGGTGAGATGGGGGAGCTTTAAAATACCCCAAACCTCTCCAACTGCTTTCTGCTTTTCCTGTTCCATAGCAGTGAGTGTTCAGATGTTGAAAAGCCCATCTGCATTAGGTGTGGGTTCCTCAGCCAAAGCAGAACACCAGGACTGGCTCCTGCCACCACCCTCCCTATGAACTCCCTCTGCAGAGCAGTGCTTACTGCTCGGCAGCCAGTGGGCAGTGCCCTGCTCCTCACGGCACAGGCAGCCAACGCCAACCAGAGCTCCAGCCATGGACGTGAGGAAGTTCTCCTGGAAAATGAAAAGGGAGTGTTTGCAACAGAGACAGAGCCAACGGGAAATGGCTTTCATTTTTCTTACAGAAGTCTGCATTGACTTACTCTGTTTCCCTCCTTGGACAGGTCCCCCTGCCCAGAGGCAGCAAATGTCCAACAGCAGCTCCATCACCAACTTCCTCCTCATGGAGTTTGCAGACACACGAGAGCTGCAGCTCTTGACCTTCGGGCTCTTCCTGGGCATCTACCTGGCTGCCCTCTTGGGAAACAGCCTCATCATCACTGCCATGACCTGCAACAACCACCTCCACACCCCCATGTACTTCTTCCTCCTCAACCTCTCCCTCATAGACCTGGGCTGCATCTCCACCACTCTCCCCAAAGCCATGGCCAATTCCCTCTGGAACACCCAGGATATCTCTTACTTTGGCTGTGCTGTCCAGCTCTTTTTTGTACTCTTTTTTATGTCAACAGAGTGTTCTCTCCTCACCATCATGGCCTATGACCGCTACATTGCCATCTGCCAACCTCTGCACTACGGGACCCTCCTGGGCAGCAGAGCTTGTGTCCGCATGGCAGCAGCTGCCTGGGGCAGTGGGTTTCTCAATTCTCTCCTGCACATGACCAATACTTTTTCACTGCCCCTCTGCCAGGGCAATGCCCTGCACCAGTTCTTCTGTGAAATCCCCCACATCCTCAAGCTCTCCTGCTCACACTCCTACCTCAGGGAAGTTGGGCTTATTGTAGTTAGTGTCTGGTTAGTATTTGGGTGTTTTGTTTTCATTGTGGTGTCCTATGTGCAGATCTTGAGGGCTGTGCTGAGGATCCCCTCACAGCGGGGACGGCACAAAGCCTTTTCCATGTGCCTCCCTCACCTGGCCGTGGTCTCCCTGTTTGTCAGCACTGCCGTGTTTGCCCACCTGAAACCCCCCTCCATCTCCTCCCCATCTCTGGACCTGGTGGTGGCAGTGTTGTACTCAGTGGTGCCTCCAGCAGTGAACCCCCTCATCTACAGCATGAGGAATCAGGAGCTCAAGGATGCCCTATGGAAATTGGCCCAATGGACACTGTTTCACCGACATTAACCTGCCGCCCCTTCTCCGCACATTGCCCTAAGTTTATTTTAGGCCACGAGCCTGCTTTTTTATCTTGTGATAATCCCGCTTATTTATATTTTTCTGGGTTTATACTACTTGTCTTGAATCTTGATCCTACTGTGTCTGACCCTTGCACAACTCCGTGCCACATGTGGCCTGAAAAATAACAGCTCTTAAATAAAATGGGATGTCCCAGGTCGAATAGGGAGAAAAGGAAGAAAAAGGAAAAAAGACATGGGCTGAGATAAATATTGTTTAATAGAATAATAACAGAAAAGATGATGATGATGATGATGATGATGATGATGATGATGATGATGATGATAAAGTGATGCAACACAAATTGCTGTCACCACCCAATGATCAATTGCTCCGCCTGTCCAGAGAAGCGATGATGGATCCCTGACCCTAGGCTGACTCCCATTTATATACTGAGCATGACATCTATGGGATGGAATATAGCTTTGGCCAGCTTGTCTTGTCTGTGCCCCCCCACCTTCTACAGGAAGTTGAAAAAGTCCGTGACTTAGTATAAGCATCATTCAGCAACAACTAAAACAGAGGCAGTGACTCCTTGTTAAAACAACCGGCTCGTAACACACGAATTAATAAACCCCACGGCCTCCCAGCGTGGCTACTGCGCGTGCCCAAATTGGTGCCCCGGGAAGGAGGCACAGGGCATAACAGGGTCCGGGTCTAACGCAGCAAAGATGCTTTTCCCCCAGCACTGCTTTGCTTTTTTCAGGGCTATGTTTTCTACCCGCTGGAGCAATGCCGGGAACGTCGTCTATAAAATCCCCGGCACTTCACCTGAAATGATGCGGCTCATTATCTAGTACGCCTACACCGGCACAGTACCGGTCATGGCCAACAACGTTGAACGTTTGCTGATAGCGGCCGACCAGTTCAACATCATGGGCATCGTCAGACTGTGCTGTGAGTTCTTAAAGTCCCAGCTGTGCTTGGAGAACTGCGTCGGCCTCTGGAGATTCACCAAGTATTACTACTGTCCTGACCTGCGAGAAGCAGCCCACGCGTTCATCCCCCATCACTTGGAAAGGGTGACCAGGGTATCGAGAGAGTTTCTGGAGCTCTCTGTCAACGAGCTCCAGCGCGTCCTGCAGAAGGAGGATCTCCGTGGGAAAGAAGGGGCCATGTTCAAGGCCGTTCTGCAATGGATGGCTCACGACCCGCAGAACAGGAGGCAGCAGGTTGCAGTCTTGCTGGGTGAGGAAGAGTGGAAGGGGGGACACAGGGGATGTATTTAAAAAAAAAAAAAGTCTAGGTTATTCTTAGTTTACAAAAAAAATAAACTCAGCATTGTTGACAGTTAAGACTTTGCTTGAAACTTTTGAAATCCTGCCTTCGCAAGGGTATGAAGGTCGCAAGGTCGGGCATTGGAATAGACTGCCCAGGGAGGTGGTTGAGTCACCATCCCTGGGTGTGTTTAAGAGATGTTTAGATGTGTTGTTGGGGGATATGGTGTAGGGGAGAACTTTGTAGAGTACGGTAGATGGTTGGACTCGATGATCCCAAGCGTCTCTTCCAACCTAGACAATTCCATGATTCTATGATTCTATGAATTTGTAGTTCATATTCATTGTACAAACACATGACTCACCCAAATCCCATTGCTTGTTAGCACGTGCATGGTTTCAGAAGGCACACACACTGACACTGACTGTATGGAAATGATCAGGTATCTATTTTCTGTGAGTGCCCAGGCCACAGTTGTGTGAGGCATTGCACAAGCATCCAAAATCAATGCACTGCTGCAGCAAAGGCCAAGAGGTTCCTGGGCTGTGTTAGGAAAAGCGTTGTCTTCAGCTGGAGGGATGTGATCCTTCTCTTCTTCTCGGCACTGGTGAGGTCACATCTGCAGTGCTGTGTCCAGTGCTCGGCTCCCCAGTGCAAGGAAGCTCTTGACCTCCTAAAGGACTTCCAGCAAAGGGCCACAAAGCTGATTTAAGGGGTTGCATCATCGTTCCTGGGAAGGAAGGCTGAGAAATCAGCAGTGTTCCCAGAAACGTCTGCAAGCTTCAGCATATCAACCAGCAGAGCTAGACCTCGTCATTCAAGGCAGGATTCCATGCGCTAGGGCTGTGTCAGCAGCAGCTGTGGTGATTGAGAGAGCAAGAAATGGTCTCCTGGGGCACATCCTGATGCTAACGGTTCATTCCTGACTCCTTCGTCCTCCTCCGCAGAGTTCAAGCAGCAACTGTGTGTGTGCCGCGGTTGGGAAGTGCATTGGTTTATGGAAATAAACAGAGGTGGTCGTTGGCCTCTTTGGCTGAACTCTCCGTCCCTGCCCCAAGGTGCTCTCAGAGTCCCCGAGATGTCCCCTGCCTTGGCTGGTCCTGCGGTGTGGGCAGCCGGGCGCCCCAGGGCAAAGCCCGCTGCATCTGCCCCGGCTGGCTGCGGAGAGGAGGGGACAGCGGGGGTGACAGCCCGGGAGGTGACAGCCCAGGGGGTGACAGGAGGGCAGCAGGTGCTGAGAGGCGTCGGGGGTGGCAGGATGGGCCCAGGGCTGTGGGGAGGGCCAGCACTGGCCCAGGGGCTGCCAGGAGGTGACTCCGGGTGATGAAGGCCCCAGGGGGGACAGGAGGGACCCCAGAGACTTGGGGGGACAGGAGACCCATCAGGGACAGGTCACAGGACAGCAGGGACAGCAGCGGCCTGGGGTGGTGACAGGCCTTTTGTCACAATGCACGTGAGGCGTGGCTGGGCGGGGGCGGCGTGCCGTGTCCCCGTGTCCCCGTGTCCATAGTGACCGGTCAGGCCTGGCAGCGCTGCGTGCCAGAGAGGGAGCAGAGGCCGCGCTGGGCTCAGCCAGGTAAAACGATGAGGAAATGTGGGAGGATATCTTATAAGAACAAACTTGCCAGATGTCTTTGAAAGCTGCTGGAGAGCGCTGAAAGGGACAGAAACAGAACGGAAGGGCAATTTGAGGAAAAAGTGGTTTGGGCGACTTAATGTTGTCTTCAACTTGTTTTACTCCACTGCATTGGAGAACTGGTTTTGTGGCAGTTGCAGAAACTGCTCACCAGCAACATTTTGGATCAAGAGTGGGGATGGGACTTCTCAGAAACAGAAAGACCTGTAACGCGTTTTCATTCCTTAAACATTAAATTCCCCCCATCCTCGCCCCTCCTGCCAGTCGTTCTGTGACACTCTTACAACAATCTTTTCTTTAAAATGGGTACTCGTGGGTGTTTTCCTCTTCCTTTTTCATGTATTAAAAGTTAAAGAGAATAATATGTACGCTGCAGGAACTGTAACTTTGGGCTCTGCTGGGTGGAAGAGGAGACCAGGGCGTTCCTTCAGAGTGGGTGTCTGCACTGCAGGGGATGGCAGGGAGGGTGCCCAAGTCCCCTCTCCCAAGGTGTTTGTGGGAGCAGGTCCCTCCGACTCCCTGCCCACGTCTGGGCTGCCTGGAGCTGTCCCTGCCGGGAGCTGTTTCTCTGTCCCAACATCTCCTCCCTGCCAGTGCTCACTGACCCCATCCCTCCCGCTGTGTGCTCAGCTCTGCCCTGCAGATCCCTCCTGGCAGCTTGTTAGTGCTTGTGCTTGTTAGTGGCTGCCCTGTGACGATTGCCCCGGGGCACCTTCCCTGGGGTGTCCCATGAACAAAGGCAGAGACATCACCCTGCTCTGCTGCTCCTGTGTGTCTCTCCCAGGAGCCCGGGCTGTGTGAGGACACTGCTGTGTGCCCCTACCCTGCACGCTCACACACTTTAGCTGTACATTGGTGTTTCTCCTTCCCCAGCGTTTCCGAGCCCAGCCGTCCCAGCCCCTTCCCAGCTCTCCCCACTCCTCTACCTTCTCCCCAGCCGAGCAGAGCAGCCCGGTCTGGTTGGGCCTTGCAGCAAGGAGGAAACGGAGGTAAGTAGCAGTGTCTCTTCTACTGTCATGTCCTGGAGATCCCATCCCAGGAAGCGTGCAGCCCCCGTTACCAGCGGTGCTCCCCAGGAAAGCACAGAGTCCTGGCCCCGGCGCTCCTCTGGCAGCTTCTGCTGTCCCAGCCGCAGGGCAACCTGGCCCAAGCTGGCACTCACAGCAAAGTGTTTCTCTTTCCATGTCTCCCCTGCACACACACCATTCCCTGCTTTTCTCCCAGGACATCCCACCTGCCCACAGAGCCTTTTCCCAAGGTCAGCACGTCTGTGCTGGCTCAGCCAGTCATTGCTGCGCCCTGTCCCCATGGTCCCCACAGCCCCCGAGCTGGTGATGCTGCTCTGTAAAGCAAGTGGGCTGTGGTGCCCAGGACCAATGGGCTGATTCTGCTGGGCTGTGCTGGTCAGGCTGGGAGGCAGACCCAGCTGATGGTGGTCACTGCCACTGAGCGCCTCCCACACAGGCTCTTATGTGGCCATGGAATGTGCTCAGAGGTACTCTGCCTTACTCCAGTGCTGTGAGATGTGTTTGGGTGCTGCGCTGGATCCAGTCTGTGAAAGTTCACTGAGGGTAAAATGAATCACTTGCCAGACTCCTTTCCCTGTGCCAGCAGTCTCCCTCGGGGTTGCAGAGCTCTCATTTGCAGGCTCATACACAGATTTGGTGTGTTGTCTGTGGGTGACACCACAACGGACAGGCTCGTGCTCAGTCAGCACCATTCACTGCTGATTCCCTGGCACACGCTGTCCCTGCAGATCCCTTGTGCTCTTCTGGCAGCTCCCAAGTCCCTCCAGAAAAACGCTGCTCTGCCATCAGCCCTATGAACTGCTGCAGAGCCCCAGGCAGGTTCGTTGGAGACCATTCACTGTCTGCATGGGCCCTGGCCACCAACAAGCAACACCTGAACCAGCCCTAAGTCCCTAGAAGGCCATCCTGGGACCACAGTCTCATCGCACTGAGCCCACAGAGAACAAACAAAGCAACAAGGCTCTTTAGAGTCTATTCCTTGGGCATGTTCTTGAGAGGAACTTTGGAAGAAGACCGAAGCCTTCAAGCACTGTGCTGAGGACATCCCCTGTCATGATGGAGATGCCGTTATAGAGGTCAGCTGTGTCACAGAAGTGCTCATGGCCTGTCCCTGCCTGCAGTCACAGGACTACCACACAGCAGGACTGTGACCCCTGAGGCCTTACACCTACACAAGGGCTCCAAAGGAGAGCGTGGAAGTGGCAAGAGAGCAGCTCTGGCAAGACCGAGGCTGGTGCGCCCTGGCAGTGCTGCTGTGCTGGGACTCGTTCCCCTCCACCTCTGCACACAGGCACTGCCCTGTGTCTTTACAGAGGTCTCAGAGGAAGGATCTAAGACAAACAAGTCACTGCAGGGTCCTTTCTTTTGTTTGAATACACAGAGAGCACTGCACCTGATTTACACAGTCTGTGGGTCAAATTCTACAGGTACACAATGAATTAGAAGTGGGAAGAATAATAAAATTTTGCTGAGCACAACATTATAACAAGAAAAACAAAGAAACACACACACAGCAAAAACCTGAGAAGACAGGCTGGGCCTGTAATGAGTTACACTCTGAATGCTGTGCAGAAGAAAACAGGCACTCTATTGCTTCTGAAAAACATCCAACCATCATTGTTCTCAGAGCATCCTTGAGCTCCTGGTTCCTCATGCTGTAGATGAGGGGTTCACTGCTGGAGGCACCACCGAGTACAGCACTGACACCACCAGGTCAAGGGATAGGGAGGTGAGGTAGACAGGGGCTTCAGGTGGGTAAACGCTGATGTGCTGACAAACAGAGGCCATGAGGAGGTGAGGGAGGAACATTGGAAAGACTTTGTGCTGCCCCTGCTGTGAAGGGATCCTCAGCACAGCCCTGAAGATCTGCACATAGGACACCACAACGAAAACAAAACCGCCAAATCCAAAAACGATACTAATCACAAGTACTACATCTTCTCTGTGGTAGGTGTCTGAGCACGGGAGCTTGAGGATGTGGGGGATTTCACAGAAGAACTGGTGCAGGGCATTGCCCTGGCAGAGGGGGAGTGAAAATGTATTGGCCATGTGCAGCACAGCATAGGGTAAAACACTGCCCCAGGCAGCTGCTGCCATGCGGACACAAGCTCTGCTGCCCAGGAGGGTCCCGTAGTGCAGGGGTTGGCAGATGTCAATGTAGTGTTTGTAAGCCATGACAGTGAGAAGAGAAAGCTCTGCTGCAACTCAGAAAAAGAGAAAAAAAAACAACCAAACACCTGAAGAGCACATCCTGAGTAAGAGATGGCCCTTGTGTCCCAGATAGAATTGGCCATGGCTTTGGGGAGAGTGGTGATGGAGCCCAGGTCAAGAACAGAGAGGTTGAGGAGGAAGAAGTACATGGGGGTGTGGAGGCGGTGGTCGCAGGTGATGGCGGTGATGATGAGGCCATCTCCCAGGAGGGCAGCCAGGTAGATGCCCAGGAAGAGCCCGAAGGTCAAGAGCTGCAGCTCCCGAGTGTCAGCACATGCCAGGAGGAGGAACTGGGTATTGGAGCTGCTATTGAACAGCTACTCTGGGCATGGCGCACTGCTGAAAGAGAAGACATTGACTAGTTAAGGGAGACATCTTTGAGCCCATCCTGTGCTCTTTCCCAACAAATCCCCCGATAATGACTTCTTTTTTCTTTGGCATACTTTCCTCCATTTCTGGGAGGACATGTGTTGAAGGACATGTGTCTGAACAACGTGTATTGGGCACAAGGACTAAAGGACAGCAGTAAAATGATGAGGCTTCTGGGTCAATACTTCCTTCAGTGAAAACCCTGACACAGTGTCCCAGCCTTCCTTTCCACAAAACCATTCCGGAGGGGATGATGGCCACAGGGCCATGGTCTCATTGCAATTACAGAGACATGGTGGGATAGCTCGCAGGACTGGAATGCTGTCACGGACGGCTATGTACTGTTTCGGAAAGACAGGCCAGCAGGGTGAGGTGGTGGAGTTGCTTTCTACAAGACAGAGCAACTGGAATGTCTTGAGCTCTGCCTGCAGCTGGATGAAGAACGTGTTGAGAGCTTATCGTTAAGAATTAAGGGACAGGCGATGTGGGAGACACTGCTGTGGGTGTTTACTACAGACCACCAGATCAGGAAGAGGAAGTTGATGAGGCCTTCTACAGACAGCTGAAAATAGCCTCATGGTCACAGGCCCTGGTTCTCACAGGGGACCTCAGCCACCCCGATATTTGCTGGAAAGGGAACATAGCCAGGCACACACAGTCCCAGAGGTTTCTGCAGAGCATTGATGAGAACTTTCTGACACAGTTGGTGGGGAAACCAACGAGGAGAGGGGCACTGCAGGACGTATTACTGACAAATAATGGAGGACTAGTTGGGGATGTGAAGGCTGGGGGTAGCCTTGGCTGCAGTGACCATGAGATGGTGGAGTTCTGGATCCTGTGTGGAAGAAGCAGGGCAAAAAGTAGAATTACAAGCCTGGATTTCAGGAGAGCTGACTTTGGCCTCTTCAAAGACATACTTGGAGGAATCCCATGGGCAAAGGCTTTGGCAGGAAGGGGGGTGCAGGAGAGCTGGTTAATAGAAAAGCTCCACTTCCTCCAAGCTCAACATCAGTGCATGCCTATGAGTAATAAATCAGGCAGAGGAGGCAGGAAATCTGCATGGACAAGCAAGGACCTTCTGGAAAAACTCAGGTGCGAGAGGGAAGCTTACAGAATGTTGAAAAAGTGAGTGGCGACTTGGGAGGAGTATATAAACATTGCGAGAGTATGTAGGGATGCAACGAGGAAGGCTGAAGTGCACTTGGAAGTAAACCTGGCCAGGGATGTCAAGGACAATAAGAAGGGCTTCTCCAAGCACATTAGTGGTAAAAGGCAGAGCAGGGAAAATGTGGGCTTGCTACTGAATGAGGTGGGTGCCCTGGTGACGGAGGATGCAGAGAAGGTGCAGTTACTGAATGCCTTCTTTGTTTCAGTCTTTACTGTTAAGGCTGGCTCGCAGCAATCCCAGACGCTGGAGGGAAGAGAAAGAGTCTGGAAAAAGGAAGACTTTCGCTTGGTGGATGAGAATCGGGATAGAGATGATTTAGGCAAACTTGACACCCACATATCCATGGGCCCTGATGGGTCACTCCCAGGAGTGTTGAGGGACCTTGCAGATGTTATTGCGAAGGTGCTCTCCATCATCTTTGAATGGTCACGAGGGACAGGAGAGGTGCCTGAGGACTGGAGGAGAGCCAAAGTCATGCCAGTCTTCAAAAAGGGCAGGAAGGAGGACCCAGGAAACAGCAGGCCGGTCAGTGAGACCTGGAAAGGCTGGAGAGCTGGGTGGAGAGGAACATAATGAAATTCAACAAGGGCAAATGTAGAGTCCTGCACCCTGGGAGGAAAAATGCCATGCACCAGTAAAGGCTGGGGGTTCACCTGCTGCAAAGCAGCTTTGCCGAGAGGGACCTGGGAGGCCTAGTGGACAATAAGTTGACCATAAGCCAGCAATGTGCCCTGGTGGCCAAGAAGGCCTATGGTCTCCTGGGGTGCATTACAAAAGAGCGTGGGCAGCAGGTGGAGGGAGGCCATCCTTCCCCTCTGCTCTGCCCTGGTGAAGCCACATCTGGAGTACTGTGTCCAGTTCAAGAAACACAGGGAACCACTGGAAAGAGTCCAGTAGAGGGCTACAAAGATGTTCAGGGGACTGGAGCACCTCTCTTAAGAGAATCAGCTGAGAGAGGTGGGTACGTTTAGCCTGGAGAAGAGAAGGCTGAGAGGGGATCTCCTCAATGCTTATCAGTTTCTAAAGGACGGGTGTCAACAGGATGGGGCCAGACTGTGCTGCCCAGTGACAGGACAAGGGGAAACGGGCACAAACTGGAACAGAGGAAATTCCATCTGAACACAAGGAAAAACATCTTTACTTTGAGGGCACCAAAGATCTGGAAGAGGCTGTCCAGAGAGGCTGTGGAGTCTCCTTCTGTGGAGATATTCAAAAGCCGCCTGGCTGCATTGCTGTCCAGCCTGCTGTAGGGGACCCTGCTTTCGCAAGGGGGTTGCACTAGACAATCTCCAAGGGTTCCTTCCAACCCCTACCATTCTGTGATTCTGTGATCCTGTGATTCTGTGATCTTCTATGTTTTCTGTTGGCCAAAGGGATTCCCCACCAGTGCCCCCAGATGCTGCCCTGTCTCTCACAATTGCTCCATTAGAGCTTGCAGTTCTCTGTACATGTCCTGAACCACCTCTGGCACCACAAATGCCACCAGGTGTTTGCATCGGAAAAGCTCCCTCCTGGCCTCTGTCTCCATTACTCACAGGGCAGCTCAGAGAAGGAGCTCACACTGATTTAGGGCAGCTGAGCTGAGGCAAGAGGAATCCCCCCTCTGGTGGGTCTGTGGGGTGCACTGGAGAAGCAGAATGTCCCTCCAGCCTCAGGAACACTGCTGAGAGCTGAGATGCCTCATTGACTTGGTTCAATCCCTGCCCTGCACCGGTGGGAATGATCCCCGGCCCGTCACTGCCTCCGTGCCCTGCCTGGCAATGGGGCAGGAATGGGGGTTTCCAGAGGGGAACATGGACACCTCCTGTGGGTCTGCACAACCTGGCAGAGCACTTTCCACCACAGGGATCGATCCGTCCAGGCTTCAGAGAGGGACAGTCGGTGATGACTTCTTTGTGCTTCAAACTCTGCTCCCCAGGAGAGACCCCGCTGCCTTGGAGGAGCTGTCAGCCGTGGAGGCACAGGGACGCCTCGAGGGATTGGGGCAGTGCGAGGAGGAGGGAGAGAAAGTCCCAGCAGGTCCTCTGCTGCTGAGCTGGGCCGGGCTGCTGGGACGGAGGGAGCTCCTGGCAAGCGGGCAGCACTGCAGAGAGACAGCTCAGCCCAGGAGCAGCTCCTCTGCACAGCGCAGCAGGGCTGAGGGCACTGCCTGCAGGCAGCGAGGGCAGAGCAGGGAGGCAGAGAGAGGTTGAAGGCAGTCTGGAGAGGGAGGATGCTGAGGGTGAGTGAGGGGAGAACTCTTCCCAAAGCAGAGCATCTGCAGTAGCTGGAGAGATCTCCAACAGCTGGCACCTCCCACAGCCCGTGGGATCTTTCAGGAGGACGCTCACAACTTCTCTGCTGTGGAAGAAGAGGACATTCTCTAGATTGGGGCTTCCCTGCTTCACCATCAGAGGCACGAGCATGATGGCTGCCTTCTCCCAGGAATGGTCAAAGGGCTGTGAAGGTGGGTGTGCAGGCAGGGGTGGTCAGGGCTGTCCTTGCCAGCAGGGTCCCTGCACCCCGGGGGCGTTGTGCCGGGGGACTCTGCCGCCTGCCAGGGTCAGCTCTCCGCCTGCCCAGAGAGCTCCCACGTAGCTTCTGTGGGGAGAAGCTGTGGGTGGAAGGAGTGACCCCTGCTGGGCAATGTCCTTCTGCTTTGAAGAGGGTGCTGTGTGGGTCAGGGCTCTTTACACCTCCGGATGACCTCTGGTCATTCCTGGAGGGACTTTTCAAGATGGAGTTCCCTTAATATGAAGGTAAATTTCTTTTGCTGTTTCTTCTCTTGGTTTGCTGGGTGGGCAGTGGCACATGTCCAAGAGGAATTTC
The DNA here is from genome assembly GCF_965231255.1 of Vanellus vanellus. NCBI lineage: Eukaryota > Metazoa > Chordata > Aves > Charadriiformes > Charadriidae > Vanellus > Vanellus vanellus. The sequence continues at coordinate 808,171 of NW_028128477.1, read as the reverse complement.
AAATGAAAGATCAAAGGAGGGTTCGTGTAGAGATAAGGAGCTTTCCTGAGGATGTGTCTTCGGTTTCCAGCTCCGGGGGCTACAGACAGCACCAGCATCCCCTTTCCAGTCTCACCAGGGTCTGTGGCACCTGCTCTTTAGCCCCTGCACACACGCAGAGGCTGCAGGGCAGAGCTGGGCACACGGGGGCTGCCATGGGGTCTGTGAGCACTGGCAGGGAAGAGACGTGGGGGCAGGGAAAGAGCTGCTGGCAGGGAGAGCTCCAGGCAGTGGAGATGGGCAGGGAAGGAGGGAGACTTCTCCTGGAAGCCCTGCTGCAGGGGAGATAGGGGCACCTCCAGCCACCCCTGCAGTGCAGATGCCTTCCCTGAGCCACCCAGCACAGCTCTCAGCCCTCACGGCCATGGGCTCTGGGGTGGGAGTCAGCTCTGTGCTCGGCAGAGCAGCAGGAGAGGCGAAGGGCATCCCTCCTGCCATGTGCCCCATTGCTGCTGCCCAGCGGTGGGGCTGAGGGCACCTGCCCTGCATGATCAGTGTCTGGGTGGTGGTGTGCCCAGCAGGGTGAGGGTAATGCTGCCCTGAGTGCCCGGCTGCCTCTCCCCGTGCCTCTCCCAGTCAAATCCTCACGGCATTTCTCCTGGTTTGTCCACATGTCTCCTTTAAAGTTACCTTTTTATTGCTGTCAGCCTCCCTGGGGATGGGAATTTCAGCTGCAGAGTCCCACACTGATATTGTTCATCCACTCCTGCCGGTGTGTCCATGGGAACCAGTGTCAAAGTTTTCTTCTGACTTGTGGGGCTGTGGGCAGTGCAGGTTGTGTGGGTGGGGAAGGAGTCCATTTTCTCTCACTGAGATGCCATAAATTGGGTATGTCCTTTGGGTGTCCATGGAAGCTGTGAGCTGCCCTCCAGGATGCCAACCTGTCCCATAGCACCTTTGTGTTATCGAAAAGCCCCACAGAGAAACAGAGATTCTGTGACTGAGGAAATGCTGTTGGGTGGGTGAAATGAGTCATGTGTGTCCTTGGCTAGAGGTGGGCTGCTGAGACCTTGAGAAAGGGTGAGACATTTCATAGTCTGAGATGGATCCTTCTACTCTCAGCACTGTCTGATTGCATAATAAAAGAGGGGAATCCCCCTCCATCTCATGACAGTGCAAGATGGAGGGACAAACCATCTCCCTTGACTCTGCTCTCTGCCCCAGGCAATCCTCATGTCTCACAGCACTCACTCTGTTCTCCTGGAGTGCAGCAGAAATGCTGAGGGTTTCTGACATCCCAGAACAATGCTCAGGGGAGGTGGGGGAGCTGTAAAATACCCAAAGCCTCTCCAACTGCCTTCTGCCATCCTGGTTCCTTAGCAGTGCATGTGCAGATGCTGACAAGCCCTTCTGCATTGTAGGTGGTTCCATCAGAACAGGCAGAACATCGGCACGGACCCCGGTCCTCACTCTTCCCAGGAACTCTTCCCTCCTCACAGCACAATCAGCAAGAGTAAACCAGAGCTCGAGTCAGGAAGCTGAGGAATGTCTCCTGGAAAAGGAAAAGGGCGTATTACAGGAGGGGTAAAGTCTATGGGAAATGGCTTTCATTTTCCTTAGGGAAATCTCTGGTAACAGACCTCGACCACGTCCCCCTGCCCAGAAGCAGCAAATGTCCAACAGCAGCTCCATCACACAGTTCCTCCTCCTGGCATTCGCAGACACTCGGGAGCTGCAGCTCTTGACCTTCGGGCTCTTCCTGGTCATCTACCTGGCTGCCCTCCTGGGAAACGGCCTCATCATCACCGCCATCGCCTGCGACCACCGCCTCCACAACCCCATGTACTTCTTCCTTCTCAACCTCTCTGTTCTGGACCTGGGTTGTATCTCCACCACTCTCCCCAAAGCCATGGCCAATTCCCTCTGGAACACCAGGGCCATCTCCTATGCAGGGTGTGCTGCTCAAGTCTTTTTGTTTGGCTTCTTCATTTCAGCAGAGTTTTATCTTCTCACCGTCATGGCCTATGACCGCTACATTGCCATCTGCCAACCCCTGCACTACGGGACCCTCCTGGGCAGCAGAGCTTGTGTCCGCATGGCAGCAGCTGCCTGGGGCAGTGGGTTCCTCAATTCTCTCCTGCACACGGCCAATACATTTTCACTGCCCCTCTGCCAGGGCAATGCCCTCGACCAGTTCTTCTGTGAAATCCCCCACATCCTCAAGCTCTCCTGCTCACACTCCTACCTCAGGGAAGTTGGGCTTCTGGTGGTTAGTGTCTTTTTAGCCTTTGGGTGTTCTGTTTTCATTGTGGTGTCTTATGTGCAGATCTTGAGGGCGGTGCTGAGGATCCCCTCTGAGCAGGGACGGCACAAAGCCTTTTCCACGTGCCTCCCTCACCTGGCCGTGGTCTCCCTCTTTATCAGCACTGGTATGTTTGCCTACCTGAAGCCCCCCTCCATCTCCTCATCATCCCTGGACCTGGTGGTATCATTTCTGTACTCGGTGGTGCCTCCAGCAGTGAACCCCCTCATCTACAGCATGAGGAACCAGGAGCTCAAGGATGCCCTATGGAAACTGGCCCAATGGACGCTGTTTCACCGACAATAACCTGCCGCCCCTTCTCAGCACATTGCCCAGAGTTTATCTTAGATCAGGAGCCTAATTTTTCTCTTGTCATAACCCTGCTGATTGATATTTTTCTGGGTTTATACTACTTGTGTTGTGGCTTGATCCTACTGTGTCTGACCCTTGCACAACACTGAGTCAGATCTGGCCGGTCAGGTAACAGCTCTTAAATGAAACGGGATGTCTCAAGTAGAATAGCGAGAAAAGGCAAAAAGAGGGAGAAACAAAACATGGGCGGAGATAAATATTTTTTAATAGAACAGTAACAGAAAATAAAAGCAGTAGCAGTAACAACAACAATAATAATAATAATAATAATAATAATAATAATAATAATAATAATAATAATAATATATAGAATAAAATGATGCAAAATATATTACTGTCAACACCCAATGATCATTTCCCCGCCTGTCCGAAGAAGTGATCACCGATTCCTTCCTCCAAGCCAACTCCCATTTATATACTGAGCATGACGTCTATGAGATGGAATATTCCTTTGGCCAGCTTGTCCTGTCTGTGCCCCCCCACCCTCTACGGGACGTTGAAAAAGTCCGTGACTTAATATAAGCATCACTCAGCAACAACTAAAACAATATGTATTAGCAATGTTATTCTCATAGTCAATCCAAAACACAGCAGCTACCAGGAAGGATATTAACTCTATCCCAGGCAAAACCAGGACAGCGTCCGCCCCTTATTCTATACCATCTACCTCATGCCCAGGTCTTACACTTTTCCATAAATCACCACCATTTTCCTGTCTTTGATATATGTATATATGCACACAGATATCATTCCCTTAGTCCATGGCCCATCCCACTGAAATGTCCCTTGAGTTCATTTAGTCCATGACTTTGGGCTCCATTGGTTGTAATTGTCTTTCCCGGCAGGAGACGTGGTGTGTGGTGTTGAATTGTTGCGTGCTGCATCTGGAGCTCGCAGCTGGTGTAGCCGGCATGGCCCATGCCCATCATCTGTGGGTTGAAGATGTCGATCTCAAGACAATTCCCGGGTGCCAGTTGCTGCAGCCACTTCTGGTTCCATCACTTCTGCACTTTGCTCAGTTTCATCAAAGTTCATTCTTCATTAATTTAGGTCACTTTCACTGCAATGCCATAGACAGAGCATATAGCAACCGTATCAGTGATGACATATAGTGGTAATTTAGCAATAAATATCATATCATTTGATTCATTGGCCATTCTCACCAAAATCAAATCCCCTTGAGGAACACATCGATCATCCCCATCCTCCTGCATCACCCACCAAGTGCACTCAGGGCCTTAAAATAAAGCAATCCCACAGATAGTTTTGCCTTTCCTTGTGTCAGGAATAACCCAGACTCTCTTCCCAAACATATTCAGATCCTCAAATATTACCTAACCAGGTGGCCTTTGCCAAATGTGTATCCCGACTTTTGAAGGTCCCACCACCCATGGCTCTCAGCGTAGTTTATAGCAGTCCGTTGTATTGTTTCATTTTCCCAGAGGCTCGTGCATGGTAGGGGATGTGATACACCCGCCCAATGCCATGCTCTTTGGCCCAGGTGTCTATGAGGCTGTTTGGAAATGAGTCCTACTGTCTGACTCAATTCTCTCTGGGGTGCCACGTCGCCATCAGACTTGCTTTTCCAGGCCCAGGATAGTTGTTCAAGGCGGTGGCATGGGTCACAGGGTGTGTTTCCAGCCGTCCGGTGTTAGCTTCCACCGTTGTGGGTCACAAGCCCATCTATATGTCACATCTCTTCCTTGATGGCTTGAGGCGTCATGGGCCCACCAAGCTATGAATAGTTCACCCTTACGTTGCCAGTCCATGTCCACCTGAGCCACTTCAATCTTAGCAGCCTGATCCACCTGCTGGTTGTTTTGATGTTCCTCAGTGGCCTGACCCTTGGGTACGTGGTCATCTACATGATGTACTTTCACAACCAGATTCTCTATCGAGGCAGCAATGTCTTGCCACAGTTCAGCAGCCCAGATGGGTCTACCTCTGTACTGCCAGTTGCTCTGCTCCCACTGTTGTAACCACCCCCACAGAGCATTTGCCACCACCCATGAATCAATATGGAGGTAAAGAACCAGCTGCACGGGGGCTCACAGCCGGTCCCGGGTCACCCCTGCGCCTGTGATTTCACTTTGGGGCACATTCCAGAGCCACCAGACAGGCAGGGGTTGGGAGACGGTGTTGGAGGGAGGGCACGGACAAAGTGCTGTAGCACCTCCAGGAGAAGCACTTTCCACTGCCACAGGCTGTGACGTGGGTGATAGCTTGGCTCCCAGCGACACTCATCCTCACCCAGGGAGAGGAAGATGAGTGCTGTGCTTTGCACCATCTTTAGTGAGCTTTGTCTGGAGGAGAGACTCTGTGATGGGTGGCATTGAGTTCAGTGGTCACAAGAAAATCCTCTGTAGCTGAAGTCAATACTTCAGGTCAGTGCTTGGAACAAGACGAGATGGGGACACACAGCATTTCCCAGGCTGTGTCACGCTGCCTTAGTGTCTCTCCAGCGCTTCCCTCGGCACTGAACCTCTTTTCGAGCACTTCCCCACAGTCCTGGTGCCTCCCTGGACACTGGAATTCATCCCCAACCCAAGATCTCACAGCAGCGCTGGAAGCGGTGTCTGACGAACCCCCAGATGCGGTGCAGGGCTGGAGCATGGCCAGCCGGGCTTGTCTGCCGTGGGGCGGGAGGTGTTCCTTCCCCACACAGCGCCATTCTCTGGTGGTCTTGTTGAAGCAAGGAGGGCACTGGCCCTGTGGCTCTCTGTGCACAGCCGGAGGCGGTGACTCCTTGTTAAAACAACCGGCTCGTAACACATGAACTAATAAACCCCACGGCCTCCCAGCGTGGCTACTGCATGTGACCAAATTGGTGCCCCAGGAAGGAGGCACAGAGGATAATAGGGTCCGGGTTTAATGCAGCAAAGATGCTTTTCCCCCAGCACTGCTTTGCTTTTTTCAGGGCTTTGTTTTCCACCCGCTGGAGCAATGCCGGGAACGATGTCTATAAAATCCCCGGCACTTCACCTGAAATGATGCGGCTCATTACCAAGAACGCCTACACCGGCACAGTACCGGTCACGGCCGACAACGTTGAACGTTTGCTGATAGCGGCCGACCAGTTCAACGTCATGGGCATCGTCAGACTGTGCTGCGAGTTCTTAAAGTCCCAGCTGTGCTTGGAGAACTGCGTCGGCATCTGGAGATTCACCGAGTATTACTACTGCCTTTATTATTGACTTTATTATTGACCTGCGAGAAGACACCCATGCTTTCATCCCCCATCACTTGGAGTGGGTGACCAGGGTGTCGAGAGAGTTTCTGGAGCTCTCCGTCAAAGACCTCCTGTGTGTCCTGCAGAAGGAGGAGCTCAGTGGGAAAGAAGAGGCCGTGTTCAAGGCCGTTCTGCAATGGATGGCTCACGACCCACAGAACAGGAGGCAGCAGGTTGCAGTCTTGCTGGGCAAGGAAGAGTGGAAGGGGGGACAGAGGGCATTTATTTAAAAGAAAGAAAGTCTAGGTTATTCTTACCTTAGAAAAAATAAACTCAGCATTTTTGACAGTAAGGACTTTGCTTGAAACTTTTGAAATCCTGCCTTCACAAGGGTATAAATTTGTAGTTCATATTCACTGTACATACACGCCACTCACCCAAATCCCATTGCTTGTTGGCACGTGCATGGTTTCCGAAGGCACACACACTGACACTGACACTATGGAAATGATCAGGTATGTGTTGTCTATGAGTGCCCAGGCCACAGTTGTGTGAGGCATTGCACAAGCATCTGAAATCCTTGCCCAAAAGAGTTTGCAAACCACCCGTTCCTTTCGACTGGGCTCGAAAGGGGGACCATCTTGCATAGGGGAGGATGGCACATCTCTCTCATGTTCTTGAGGCAGTCCTATTCGAGTCATGGTTTCAGTCAGAGTCCTTCCTGAACGATCATTGCCTGGGAGGACAGCACCATAAAAGCAGTCAAGTGACTTCTGGGCCACCTCTGGGGACAATTCTCGGCCTTCAAGGATAACATCATGAAAACTTTCCAACTGCCCATGCTGTCCCAGGATAGAGATTGGGACACAAAGTATGGAATTACATGAGTGATTCTCTGTTCACGAGCACGAGTGGTCCCAGTCAAATTGGGACACCCCAAATGCAGTTTCACACATGGTTCTTATACCTTTAGAGCATTCAGGTACAACACAATTTGAGTGATCGCTACGTAACACGCACACGCAGGCTGCTGTTTGGCAAAGCAACTCTCATGCTGTGGCATCATCATCCACCTGCTGCTCTCCTAATGGAAACGTCCCTGGAGTCGGTCTTGCTGCAGTTCCTTATCTCTGATGCCAGATCAGGGGAGGGTTTCACAGGGGTGTCAGAGGGGCTGGGAGGCTGGCGTCATCCGCGCAGTGCTGGAGTATCCTTTCTTCTTCAGGCTGGGGGCTGTCTTCTCCTCCCGACAATGAGCTGGGTCCTGTAGTCATGCTGACTGAACCATGGCTATGCAGTATGCAATAGAAATGCTGTATATCTTAAGAAAGTTCATACAATTTCATACTCTAAAATGTAATTGTTACAATAGTTCGGGAATGAGATTTTCCTAACAGTCCCTCCTTTTCCTTTCACCATCAGGGTCACACTATACTCTTCATTATTTAAGTCGTAAGTCAAGTTCATAAGGTAATATTACACTGTAAACACACCCATCTAATTAGAAAGCAAAACAAGAGAGTGAATACAACAACCCAAATCCTTTCAGTTCACAGTCCTGTTCTTAAGTCTGGGAGCCAAGAGGTTAGCCACCCAAAGAGATTTAGGGGAGATCCCTACCTTATTTTGTGTAATATTTTTAAATGAGTCTTTCTCTTGTTTCTCTCAGTTTTGTTTTTCTGGTCTTGACTGACATAAAAACCCCAGCAGCTATTATTCAAGAACGCACCTACTGTGTCCTGTACTTCTAAAGGGTGCTCTAGAGCTAAGCCATTCTATATTACCATTTTTGATAATAATTTGATTTCTTCCTCTAAGGCTGTCATACTGTCTGCCCTCATTAATGGCTTTTTCTAATTCTCTTGGCACATTTGCAGTAGCCCTTTCTAGTTTTGCGGTCCTTCGCTGTGGGATAAAATCTGATATAGACAGGTGGAACTCAGTGCCACATTATCAAAGGCATTTATGAAAGGCAGGTCCTGCTTGACTAACCTGATCTCCTTCTACAACGTGGTCACGTGCTCAGTGGATAAGGGAAAGACTGTGGATGTTGTCTATCTGGACTTTAGTAAAGCCTTTGACACTGTTTCCCACAGCATTCTCCTGGAGAAACTGGCTGCTCATGGCTCGGATGGGCACACGCTTTGCGGGGTAAAAAACTGTCTGGAAGGCCGTGCCCAGAGAGTGGTGGTAAACGGAGTTAATTGCAGTTGGCGGGCGGTCAGGAGTGGTGTCCCCCAGGGCTCAGTGCTGGGGCCAGTCCTGTTTAACCTCTTTATCAATGATCGGGATGAGGGGATGGAGTGCTCCCTCAGTCAGTTTGCGGATGACACCAAGCTGGGTGGGAGTGTTGATCTGCCTGAGGGTAGGGAGGCTCTGCAGAGGGATTCGGACAGACTGGACCCATGGGCCAAGGCAGACTGTAGGAGTTTCAATGAGGCCAAGTGCTGCGTCTCACACTTTGGCCACAACAACCCCCGCCAATGCTACAGGCTTGGGGAGGAGTGTCTGGAAAGCTGCTCACAGAGAGGGACCTCTGTTGTTGGTTGATAGCAGCTGAACATGAGCCAGCAGTGTGCCCAGGTGGCCAAGAAGCCCACCGGCATCGTGGCCTGTATCAGGACTAGTGTAGCCAGTAGGACCAGGGATGTGATTTTCCCCCTGTATTGGGCACTGGGGAGGCCGCATCTTGAGTACTGTGTTCACTTTCGGCCCCCTCACCACAAAAAGGACATTGAGGCACCAGAGAGTGTCCAGAGAAGGGCAACGAAATGGGTGAGGGGTCTGGAGCACATGTCTTATGAGGAGCGGCTGAGGGAACTGCGGTGGTTTAGCCTGGAGAAAAAGAGGCTGATTGGAGACCTTATCGCTCTCTAAACATATCTGAAAGGAGGTTGCAGAGAGGTGGGTGTCGATGTGTTCTGTCAGGTAACGGGTGTTAGAACAAGAAGAAATGGTTCAAGTTGAGCCAAGGGAAGTTTTGACTGGGTATTAGGAAGAATTTCTTTACTGAAAGGGTCATCAGGCATTGGAATGCGTTACCCAGGGCAGTGGTGGAGTCCCCATCCCTGCAGGTGTTTAAGGGTCATGTAGTTATTGTGCTGAGGGACATAGTTTAGTGATGGGCTTGTCAGTGTTAGGGTAATGATTGGACTATGTGATCTTACAGGTCTTCTCCAATCTAGGAAATTCTGTGATACTGTGATTCTGTGATGATGGCGCTGGGACAACTTCCCCGGGGTGTCCAGTGAGCACAGGCACAGCCCAGACCCTGCTCTGCTGGTCCCTCATGTCCCTTGTAGGAGCCCGGCTGTGCCAGGACACTGCTATGTGCCCCCACCCTGCACATTCCCACACTTCAGCTCTTCCCTGGGGTTCTCTTCTCTAGGGCACTTGCCAGCCCTGCCAGCCCAGACCCTCCCTGAATCTGGCCACCTCCTGCCCTCTCCCAGCACAGACCAGCAGAGCAGCCCCATTGGGACTGGTCCCACAGCAGGACACAGAGGCTAGTGAGAATTTCCACCCATCCGGCATGATGAGGAGATCTCTGCCCCAGGCAGCTTGCAGCCCCACCTGCCAAACGTCCTTCCCAGGATGGCATGAGAGAATTGGCCCAGGGCACCCTCAGGAAGGTCCTTTGGCCCCACGGACAGGGCAGCCTGCCCCGAGCTGCCCCACTGCAGCAAAGGGTTCCTCTTGCCATGGCTGCCCTGCACACACGCGGTGCCCTGCTCTTCTCCCGCCACAGCCCATCTCCCCTCAGAGCCTCTTCCCGAGAGAGCTCATCCATGCTGGCCTGGCCATCCGTTCCTGGACCCCTCCCCAGGCGTCCCACAGCCCCCGAGCTGGTGGTGCAGCTCTGCAGAGCCGGGGGCTGTGGTGCCCAGGGCCATGCTGGTCAGGCTGGGAGGCAGACCCAGCTTGGGTGGCTCCTGACCCCTCCACCTCAGCACACAGACGTGGCCCCTGCACCTCCAGAGAAGTTCTCGGAGAAAGGATCTCAGACAAACAAGTCAGTGCAGGGCCCTTCAGTTTTTTAAAAACAAAGAGAGAACAGTTTCTTATTTACACAAAGTCTGTGGCTCCCACAACACAGACAGATCCTGACATAGCAATAGGATAAAGGATGATTCTTCACTTTTATTGACAGCATTAACAAACCCCAGAAAAGCTAAAAAACAAACAAAGGAAAGGAAAAAAAGTACTAAAGACAATCTGGGCCTGTAATGAGTTACATCATGTGTGATATGCAGAAGATGGGCAGTTCATTGCTGCTTCTGACAAGATACCAGTCATCAGTTTCCACAGGGCATCCTTGAGTTCCTGGTTCCTCATGCTGTAGATGAGGGGGTTCACTGCTGGAGTCACCACTGAGTACAGAAATGACACCAACAGGTCCAGAGATGGGGAGGAAATGGAGGGGGGCTTCAGGTAGGCAAACATGGCAGTGCTGATAAACAGGGAGATCACAACCAGGTGAGGGATGCCAGTGGAAAAGGCTTTGTGCCATCCCTGGTCCGAGGGGATCCTCAGCACAGCCCTCAAGATCTGCACATAGGAAAAGAGAATGAAAGCAAAAGCCCCGAATGCTAGTAAGACACTAAGCACCAGAAGCCCAACTTCCCTGAGGTAGTCTGAATGTGAGCAGGAGAGCTTGAGGATGTGGGGGATTTCACAGAAGAACTGGTGCAGGGCATTGCCCTGGCAGAGGGGCAGTGAAAATGTATTGGCCGTGTGCAGCACAGCATTGAGAAACCCACTGCCCCAGGCAGCTGCTGCCATGCGGACACAAGCTCTGCTGCCCAGGAGGGTCCCATAGTGCAGGGCAACGTAGCGGTCATAGGCCATGATGGTGAGAAGAGAAAACTCTGCTGAAATGAAAAAGACAAACAGCAAGGCCCGTGTAGCACGTCCTGCATAAGAGATGACGCTGGTGTCCCAGAGGGAATTGGCCATGACTTTGGGGAGAGTGGTGGAGATGGAGCTCAGGTCAAGAACAGAGAGGTTGAAGAGGAAGAAGTACATGGGGGTACCAAGAAGACCGAGTGGATAAGGTCCTCTATAGACAGATTGGAGTAGGCTCACATTCACAAGCCCTGGTCCTCAGAGGGAACTTCAGCCACCCTGATAGCTGTTGGAAGGAAAGCAGAGCAGAGCACAGGCAATCCAGGAGGTACCTGGAACGCATCCTTCTCCAAGTGACAGAGGAGCCAATGAGAAGAGGTGCCATGCTGGACGTTGTCCTGACCAACAAAGAGGGTCTGGTGGGGAATGTCATGGTCAAGGGCAGCCTTGGCTGCAGTGACCTTGAGGTGGCAGATTCTGAGATCTTTAAGGTAGCCAGGAGGGCACACAGTAAACTCTGGATTTCAGGAGATCAGACTTTGGCCTCTTCAGGGATCTGCTTGCTGGACTACATTGGGACAAATCCCTGGAAGGAAGAGAGGCCCAAGAGAGTTGGCTAATCTCCAAGGGCTACCTCTGCCAAGCTCAGGAGCGATACATCCCAGCAAAGAGGAAGTCAGACAAAGACGCCAGGAGGCCTGCGTTGATGACCAAGCAGCTCCTAGTCAATCTCAAATAAACAAAGGAAGCCTACAGAGGGTGGAAGCAAGGACAGGTACCCTGGGAGGAATTGTCCGAGCAGCCAGGGATCAGGTTAGAAAAGCTAAAGCCCAGGTAGAGGTGAATCTGGCCAGGGGCATGAGGGGCAACAAGAAAGCCTTCTATAGGTATGTGGGTGACAAAAGGAAGACTAGGGAACACGTGGGCCCACTCGGGAAGGAACTGGGAGACCTGGTCACCCGGGACATGGAGAAGGCTGAGGTACTCAACGACTTCTTTGCCTCAGTCTTCCCTGGAAAGGGCTCTAACACTGCCCTTGTCCTCTCCCAGTCACTTCCCAGCACTCCCCAGCCCCTGCCCAGCTCTGCCCACCTCCCCTGCCCTCTCCCCAGGACAACACAGCCCAGCAGCCCAGTCTGGGCTGGCCCCACAGCACTGCCCACTGCAGGCTGATGCAGAGCTCTGGGCACTCACCGCACAGCCCCAGCTCCTCCCAAGGACACAGCAGCTCCTGGGGGGCAGACAAGGAGGTCAGCCTGCCCATCAGCCCCGGGGCTCGTGCTGGTGCTCAGGGAATGAGGAAAAAGAGGCTGGTCACTCTCGGCCTCTCCGGAATTCATATTGTGCCTCATTCCAAGCCCTGACTGAATTTGCCCCCTTCTCTCCCCAGTCAGCCCCACGCCCCAGGACAGCACAGCAGACCTGGCCCTGGGGTTCCCTCAGGCACCTCCTGTGTCTCCCCACTCTCCCCTCCCTGTGCCTGATGAGGCCCTGCTGACTCCCTCGGCACTGCAGCGTCCTTGTGCGTGGACACATTGATTCAGTGCTTTATATTAGTGGACTTGACATTTGAGGGTGTTTCACCTTCAGAGTCTCCATCCGTTCCATCCCAAGGGCAAGTGTTGAGTCCCTAATCCCGCCTCTCTTCCCGCCTAAGACATACATTTCCAGAACGTCCAGTATATGCCATCAGTCCTGTTATACATGAAGAAGACTGAGGAGAGAATGGGAGCTCATGGACCGTCTCCCCTTCTATTGGGCACCAAGAAGAGCGCTTTTAAATCCAGAATATTTGGTGAAGTGGAAACCAATTATACCATGAGCTTAGCTCCAGAAACTTTGAAAACACAAGGAGAAGAGACTCCTTAAAATATTGATTCCTTGAACATGTTCTTGGAAGGAACTTTGGAGGAACAGCCCATCTTTCAGGCACTGCACTTGGGAGGTGCCCTTTTATTGAAGAGCTGTTATCTGTCAGGCCACACCTGACACAGTGTTGTGCAAGGGTCAAACACAGTCGGATCAAGCCTCAAGACAAGCAGCGTAAACTCAGAAAATTATCTATAAGTAGGATTATCGCAAGAGAAAAAAGCATAATCACAGCCTAAGATAAGCCTTGGGCAATGTGCATGGAAGGGGCGGCAGGTTATTGTCGGTGAAACAGCGTCCATTGGGCCTGTTTCCACAGGGCATCCTTGAGCTCCTGGTTCCTCATGCTGTAGATGAGGGGGTTCACTGCTGGAGGCACCACCGAGTACAGAAATGAAACCACCAGGTCCAGAGATGGGGAGGAGATAGAGGGCGGCTTCAGGTGGGCAAATGTTCCAGTGCTGATAAAGAGGGAGATCAGAGCCAGGTGAGGGACACACGTGGAAAAGGCTTTGTGCCGTCCCTGCTCCGAGGGGATCCTCAGCACCGCCCTCAAGATCTGCACATAGGACACCACAATGAAAACAAAACACCCAAAGGCTAAACAGGCACTAATGACAAGAAGTCCAACTTCCCTGAGGTAGGAGTGTGAGCAGGAGAGCTTGAGGATGTGGGGGATTTCACAGAAGAACTGGTGCAGGGCATTGCCCTGGCAGAGGGGCAGTGAAAATGTATTGGCCGTGTGCAGGAGAGAATTGAGGAACCCACTGCCCCAGGCAGCTGCTGCCATGCGGACACAAGCTCTGCTGCCCAGGAGGGTCCCGTAGTGCAGGGGATGGCAGATGGCAACGTAGCGGTCATAGGCCATGACTGTGAGGAGAGAACACTCTGTTGACATAAAAAAGAAAAAGAAAAAGAGCTGGACAGCACAGCCAAAGTAAGAGATATCCTGGGTGTTCCAGAGGGAATTGGCCATGGCTTTGGGGAGCATGGTGGAGATGGAGCCCAGGTCTATGAGGGAGAGGTTGAGGAGGAAGAAGTACATGGGGGTGTGGAGGCGGTGGTCGCAGGCGATGGCGGTGATGATGAGGCTGTTTCCCAGGAGGGCAGCCAGGTAGATGCCCAGGAAGAGCCCAAAGGTCAAGAGCTGCAGCTCCCGTGTGTCTGCGAACTCCGTGAGGAGGAAGTTGGTGATGGAGCTGCTGTTGGACATTTGCTGCCTCTGGGCAGGGGCCCCTGTCCAAGGAGGGAAACAGAGTAAGTCAATGGAGACTTCTGTAAGAAAAATGAAAGCCATTTCCCGTAGGCTCTGTCTCTGTTGCATACACTCCCTTTTCATTTTCCAGGAGACCTTCCTCACCTCCATGGCTGGAGCTCTGGTTGGCGTTGGCTGCCTGTGCCGTGAGGAGCAGGGCGATGCCCAGTGGTGGCCGAGGAGTCAGCCCTGCTCTGCAGCAGGGAGTACATAGGGAGGGTGGTGGCAGGAGCCAGTCCTGGTGTTCTGCTTTGGCTGAGGAACCCACACCTAATGCAGATGGGCTTTTCAACATCTGAACTCTCACTGCTATGGAACAGGAAAAGCAGAAAGCAGTTGGAGAGGTTTGGGGTATTTTAAAGCTCCCCCACCTCCCCTGGGCACTGTTCTTGGATGTCAGAAACCCTCAGCATTTCTGCTGCACTCCAGGAGAACAGAGTGAGTGCTGTGAGACATGAGGATTGCCTGGGGCAGAGAGCAGAGTCAAGGGAGATGGTTTGTCCCTCCATCTTGCACCGTCATGAGATGGAGGGGGATTACCCTCTTCTATTATGCAATCAGATAGTGCTGAGAGCAGAAGGATCCATCTCAGACCACTAAATGTCTCACCCTTTCTCAAGGTCTCAGCACCCTAACTCTAGCCAAGGACACCCACGGCTCATTTCACCCACCCAACAGCATTTCCTCAGTCGCAGAGTCTCTGTGTTTCTCTGTGGGGCTTTCCGATAACACAAAGGTGCTATGGGACAGGTTGGCATCCTGGAGGGCAGCTCACAGCTTCCATGGACACCCAAAGGACTTACCCAATTTTGGGGATCTCAGTGAGAGATTTAGCAGGGGCTAAAGAGCAGGTGCCACAGATCCCGCTGAGACTGGAACAGGGATGCTGATTCTCTCTGTAGCCCCCAGAGCTGGAAACCAAAGACACAGACTCAGCAAAGCTCCTTATCGCTACAGGGTCCCTCCTTTGATCTTTCATTTGAAAGTCCTCTTGGTCATGTGCCACTGCCCACCCAGACAACCAAGAGAAGAAACAGCAAAAGAAATTTACCTTCACATTAAGGGAACTCATTAAGGGAATATCTTGAAAAGTCCCTCCAGGAATGACCAGAGGTCATCTGGAGGTGTAAAGAGCCCTGACCCACACAGCACCCTCTTCAAAGCAGAAGGACATTGCCCAGCCATGGGTCACTCTTTCCACCCACAGCTTCTCCCCACAGAAGCTACATGGGAGCTCTCTGGGCAGGCGGAGAGCTGACCCTGGCAGGCGGCAGAGTCCCTGCCTGGCACAACGCCCCCGGGGTGCAGGGACCCTGCTGGCAAGGACAGCCCTGCCCACCCCTGCCTGCACACCCACCTTCACAGCCCTTCGACCGTTCCTGGGAGAAGGCAGCCGTCATGCCCTGTGCCTCTGATGGTGAAGCAGGGAAGCCCCAATCTAGAGAATGTCCTCTTCTTCCACAGCAGAGAAGTGTGAGCGTCCTCCTGAAAGATCCCACGGGCTGTGGGAGGTGCCAGCTGTTGGAGATCTCTCCAGCTACTGCAGCTGCTCTGCTTTGGGAAGAGTTCTCCCCCCATTCGCCCTCAGCATCCTCCCTCTCCAGACTGCCTTCAACCTCTCTCTGCCTCCCTGCTCTGCCCTCGCTGCCTGCAGGCAGTGCCCTCAGCCCTGCTGCGCTGTGCAGAGGAGCTGCTCCTGGGCAGAGCTGTCTCTCTGCAGCGCTGCCCGCTTGCCAGGACCTCCCTCCGTCCCAGCAGCCCGGCCCAGCTCAGCAGCAGAGGACCTGCTGGGACTTTCTCACCCTCCTCCCCGCACTGTCCCAATCCCTCGAGGTGTCCCTGCGCCTCCAGGGCTGACAGCTCCTCCAAGGCAGCGGGGTCTCTCCTGAGGAGCAGAGTTTGAAGCAGAATGCAGTCATCACCGACTGTCCCTCTCTGAACCCTGGACAGACTGATCCCTGTGGTGGGAATTGCTCTGCCAGATTGTGCGGACCTACAGGAGGTGTCTGTGTTCCCCTCTGGAAACCCCCATTCCTGCCCCATTGCCAGGTAGGGCATGGAGGCAGTGACAGGCCAGGGATCATTCCCACCGGTGCAGGGCAGAGATTGAGCCAAGTCAATGAGGCATCTCAGCTCTCAGCAGTGTTCCTGAGGCTGGAGGGACATTCATCTTCTCCGGTGCACCCCACAGACCCACCAGAGGGGGGATTCCTCTTGCCTCAGCTCAGCTGCCCTAAATCGGAGTGAGCTCCTTCTCTGAGCTGCCCTGTGAGCAATGGAGACAGAGGCCAGGAGGGAGCTTTTCCCATGCAAACACCTGGTGGCATTTGAGGTGCCAGAGGTGGTTCAGGACACGTCCAGGGAACTGCAAGCTCTAATGGAGCACTTTTGAGAGACAGGGCAGCATCCGTGGGCACTGGTGGGGAATCCCTTTGGCCAACAGAAAACATAGAAGATCACAGGATCACAGAATCACAGAATGGTAGGGGTTGGAAGGAACCCTTGGAGATTGTCTAGTGCAACCCCCCTGCGAAAGCAGGGTCCCCTACAGCAGGCTGGACAGCAATGCAGCCAGGCGGCTTTTGAATATCTCCACAGAAGGACACTCCACAGCCTCTCTGGACAGCCTGTTCCAGTGCTTTGGTGCCCTCAAAGTAAAGACGTTTTTCCTTGTGTTCAGATGGAATTTCCTGTGTTCCAGTTTGTGCCCATTTCCCCTTGTCCTGTCACTGGGCAGCACAGAAAAGAGTCTGGCCCCATCCTCTTGACATCCGTCCTTTAGAAACTGATAAGCATTGAGGAGATCCCCTCTCAGCCTTCTCTTCTCCAGGCTAAACGTACCCACCTCTCTCAGCTGATTCTCATAAGAGAGGTGCTCCAGTCCCCTGAACATCTTTGTAGCCCTCTACTGGACTCTTTCCAGTGGTTCCCTGTGTTTCTTGAACTGGACACAGTACTCCAGATGTGGCTTCACCAGGGCAGAGCAGAGGGGAAGGATGGCCTCCCTCCACCTGCTGCCCACACTCTGTTGTAATGCACCCCAGGAGACCATAGGCCTTCTTGGCCACCAGGGCACATTGCTGGCTTATGGTCAACTTATTGTCCACTAGGCCTCCCAGGTCCCTCTTAGCAAAGCTGCTCTGCAGCAGGTGAACCCCCAACCTTTACCGGTGCATGGGATTTTTCCTCCCAGGGTGCAGGACTCTACATTTGCCCTCGTTGAATTTCATTATGTTCCTCTCCACCCAGCTCTCCAGCCTTTCCAGGTCTCACTGACCGGCCTGCCGTTTCCTGGGTCCTCCTTCCTGCCCTTTTTGAAGACTGGCATGACTTTGGCTCTCCTCCAGTCCTCAGGCACCTCTCCTGTCCCTCGTGACCATTCAAAGATGATGGAGAGCACCTTTGCAATAACATCTGCCAGGTCCCTCAACACCCCTGGGTTCATCCCATCAGGGCGGTGGGTGTCAAGTTTGCCTAAATGATCTCTAACCCGATCCTCCTCAACCAAGGGAAAGTCCTCCTTTTTCCAGACTCTCTCTTCTCTCCAGAGTCTGGGATTGCTGAGGGCCGGCCTTAGCAGTAAAGCCTGAAGCAAAGAAGGCATTCAGTAACTGCACCTTCTTTGCATCTTCCGTCACCAGGGCACCCACCTCATTCAGTAGCAGGCCCACATTTTCCCTGGTCTGCCTTTTACTACTGATGTACTTGGAGAAGCCCTTCTTATTGTCCTTGACATCCCTGGCCAGGTTTATTTCCACGTGCGCCTCAGCCTTCCTCGTTGCATCCCTACATACTCTCACAATGTTTATATACTCCTCCCAAGTCGCCACTCCCTTTTTCCACATTCTGTAAACTTCCCTCTCACACCTGAGTTTTTCCAGAAGGTCCTTGCTTGTCCATGCAGATTTCCTGCCTCCTCTGCCTGATTTATTACTCATAGGCATGCACTGATGTTGAGCTTGGAGGAAGTGGACCTTTTCTATTAATCAACTCTCCTGCACCCCCCTTCCTGCCAAAGCCTTTGCCCATGGGATTCCTCCAAGTATGTCTTTGAAGAAGCCAAAGTCAGCTCTCCTGAAATCCAGGCTTGGAATTCTACTTTTTGCCCTGCTTCTTCCACACAGGATCCAGAACTCCACCATCTCATGGTCACTGCAGCAAGGCTACCCCCAGCCTTCACATCCCCAACTAGTCCTTCTTTATTTGTCAGTAAAATGCCCAGCAGTGCACCTCTCCTTGTTGGTTTCCCCACCAACTGTGTCAGAAAGTTCTCATCAATGCTCTACAGAAACTTCCGGGACTGTGTGTGCCTGGCTGTGTCTTTTCCTGCAAATATCGGGGTGGCTGAGGTCCCCTGTGAGAACCAGGGCCTGTGACCATGAGGCTATTTTCAGCTGTCTGTAGAAGGCCTCATCAACTTCCTCTTCCTGATCTGGTGGTCTGTAGTAAACACCCACAGCAGTGTCTCCCACATCGCCTGTCCCGTAATTCTTAACGATAAGCTCTCAACACGTTCTTCATCCAGCTGCAGGCAGAGCTCAAGACATTCCAGTTGCTCTGTCCCGTAGAAAGAAACTCCACCACCTCACCCTGCTGGCCTGTCTTTCCGAAACAGTACATAGCCGTCCGTGACAGCATTCCAGTCCTGCGAGCTATCCCACCATGTCTCTGTAATTGCAATGAGACCATGGCCCTGTGGCCATCATCCCCTCCGGAAGGGTTTTATGGAAAGGAAGGCTGGGACACTGTGTCAGGGTTTTCACTGAAGGAAGTATTGACCCAGAAGCCTCATCATTTTACTGCTGTCCTTCAGTCTTTGTGCCTAACACATGTCCTTCAGACACATGTCCTTCAACACATAACCTCCCAGAAATGGAGAAAGTATGCCAAAGAAAAAGAAGTCATTATCGGGGGATTTGTTGGGAAAGAGCACAGGATGGGCTCAAAGATGTCTCCCTTAACTTCTCAATGTCTTCTTCTCTTTCAGCAGTGTGCCATGCCCAGAGTAGCTGTTCAATAGCAGCTCCAATACCCAGTTCCTCCTTCTGGCATGTGCAAACACTCGGGAGCTGCAGCTCTTGACCTTCTGGCTCTTCCTGGGCATCTACCTGGCTGCCCTCCTGGGAAATGGCCTCATCATCACGGCCATCGCCTGCGACCACCTCCTCCACACCCCCATGTACTTCTTCCTCCTCAACCTCTCTCTTCTGGACCTGGGCTCCATCACCACTCTCCCCAAAGCCATGGCCAATTCTCTCTGGGACACAAGGGCCATCTCTTACTCAGGATGTGCTCTTCAGGTGTTTGGTTGTTTTATTTTTTTTTTCTTTTTCTGTGTTGCAGCAGAGCTTTCTCTTCTCACTGTCATGGCTTACAAACACTACATTGCCATCTGCCAACCCCTGCACTACGGGACCCTCCTGGGCAGCAGAGCTTGTGTCCGCATGGCAGCAGCTGCCTGGGGCAGCGTTTTACCCTATGCTGTGCTGCACACGGCCAATACATTTTCACTGCCCCTCTGCCAGGGCAATGCCCTGCACCAGTTCTTCTGTGCAATCCCCCACATCCTCAAGCTCCCGTGCTCAGACACCTACCACAGAGAAGATGCAGTACTTGTGATTAGTATTGTTTTTGGATTTGGTGTTTGTTTTTTTTTTTATTGTGCTGTCCTATGTGCAGGTCTTCAGGGCTGTGCTGAGGATCCCCTCGGAGCAGGGGCAGCACAAAGTCTTTCCCACGTTCCTCCCTCACCTCCTCATGGCCTCTGTTTGTCAGCACATCAGCGTTTACCCACCTGAAGCCCCTGTCTATCTCACCTCCCTATCCCTTGACCTCCTGGTGTCAGTGCTGGAGGTGGTGCCTCCAGCAGTGAACACCTCATCTACAGCATGAGGAACCAGGAGCTCAAGGATGCTCTGAGAAAAATGATGGTTGGATGTTTTTCAGAAGCAATAGAGTGCCTGTTTTCTTCTGCACAGCATTCAGAGTGTAACTCATAGCAGGTCCAGAATGTCTTCTCAGGTTTTTGCTGTGTGTGTGTTTCTTTGTTTTTCTTGTTATAATGTTGTGCTCAGCAAAATTTTATTATTCTTCCCACTTCTAATTCATTGTGTACCTGTAGAATTTGACCCACAGACTGTGTAAATCAGGTGCAGTGCTCTCTGTGTATTCAAACAAAAGAAAGGACCCTGCAGTGATTTGTTTGTCTTAGATCCTTCCTCTGAGACCTCTGTAAAGACACAGGGCAGTGCCTGTGTGCAGAGGTGGAGGGGAACGAGTCCCAGCACAGCAGCACTGCCAGGGCGCACCAGCCTCGGTCTTGCCAGAGCTGCTCTCTTGCCACTCCCACGCTCTCCTTTGGAGCCCTTGTGTAGGTGTAAGGCCTCAGGGGTCACAGTCCTGCTGTGTGGTAGTCCTGTGACTGCAGGCAGGGACAGGCCATGAGCACTTCTGTGACACAGCTGACCTTTATAACGGCATCTCCATTATGACAGGGGATGTCCTCAGCACAGTGCTTGAAGGCTTCGGTCTTCTTCCAAAGTTGCTCTCAAGAACATGCCCAAGGAATAGACTCTAAAGAGCCTTGTTGCTTTGTTTGTTCTCTGTTGGCTCAGTGTGATGAGATTGTGGTCCCAGGATGGCCTTCTAGGGACTTAGGCCTGGTTCAGGTGTTGCTTGTTGGTGGCCAGGGCCCATGCAGACAGTGAATGGTCTCCAACAAACCTGCCTGGGGCTCTGCAGCAGTTCATAGGGCTGATGGCAGAGCAGCGTTTTTTTGGAGGGACTTGGGAGCTGCCAGAAGAGCACAAGGGATCTGCAGGGACAGCGTGTGCCAGGGAGTCAGCAGTGAATGGTGCTGACTGAGCACGAGCCTGTCCGTTGTGGTGTCACCCACAGACAACACACCAAATCTGTGTATGAGCCTGCAAATGAGAGCTCTGCAGCCGCGAGGGAGACAGATGGCACAGGGAAAGGAGTCTGGCAAGTGATTCATTTTACCCTCAGTGAACTTTCACAGACTGGATCCAGCGCAGCACCCAAACACATCTCACAGCACTGGAGTAAGGCAGGGTACCTCTGAGCACATTCCATGGCCACATAAGAGCCTGTGTGGGAGGTGCTCAGTGGCAGTGACCACCATCAGCTGGCTCTGCCTCCCAGCCTGACCAGCACAGCCCAGCAGAATCAGCCCATTGGTCCTGGGCACCACAGCCCACTTGCTCTGCAGAGCAGCATCACCAGCTCGGGGGCTGTGGGGACCATGGGGACAGGGCGCAGCAATGACTGGCTGAGCCAGCACAGGCGTGCTGACCTTGGGAAAAGGCTCTGTGGGCAGGTGGGATGTCCTGGGAGAAGAGCAGGGAACGGTGTGTGTGCAGGGGAGACATGGAAAGAGAAACACTTGGCTGTGAGTGCCAGCTTGGGCCAGGCTGCCCTGCGGCTGGGACAGCAGAAGCTGCCAGAGGAGCGCCGGGGCCAGGACTCTGTGCTTTCCTGGGGAGCACCGCTGGTAACGGGGGCTGCACGCTTCCTGGGATGGGATCTCCAGGACATGACAGCAGAAGAGACACTGCCATTTACCTCCGTTTCCTCCTTGCTGCAGGGCCCAACCAGACCGGGCTGCTCTGCTCAGCTGGGGAGAAGGTAGAGGAGTGGGGATTGCTGGGAAGGGCCTGGGACGGCTGGGCTCAGAAACGCTGGGGAGGGAGAAACACCAATGTACAGCTAAAGTGTGTGAGCGTGCAGGGTAGGGGCACACAGCAGTGTCCTCACACAGCCCGGGCTCCTGGGAGAGACACACAGGAGCAGCAGAGCAGGGTGATGTCTCTGCCTTTGTTCATGGGACACCCCAGGGAAGCTGCCCCGGGGCAATCGTCACAGGGCAGCCACTAACAAGCACCGTTTCCAGCACTGCCCTCTCGCCCAGCTCAGAGAGGTTCTTCTTCCCTCCACAGAGGGACATTGAAAGACGAGGTGTGAAGACCATGTTTGCGTTGTACAGAGGAGACAGAAGCATACACATTGGTTGTGGGTGGTAAGATGAACCCAAGTGAGCACAAACGCCATCAGCTGTTCTTAGGGGTGCCATGAAGGACTGTGGGACAGACGGTGTCTTGAGGTCACTTCACCTGGAGAGTAAGGTCCCCTGGGAAACCCCCATAATGAAGCACTGGAATGTGCTTCCTTGAACTGACGTCCCCCTGTTCATTCTTCACGATTTGGGGCTTCTCAGATGACTGAAGAGCAGGAGGACACACCACAGGGCTGAGGTGCCGGCCAGCCTCTGGCACTGGCAACAGGAGGCCAGGGAGACACTACGACTGCTGCAGTGCTCTGCCTCTGCCTGTGGAAGGGAAGGACTCGTGTCTCCAAACACCCCTGTGTGTACAAGGAGTGCATGAGGCCAAATGAGGTGGGGACACCTCACAGCCCTGACATTTGTGTGACTGACTTCAGGAACAACCCCCACTATCCCAGTGAGGTTCATCTCACCTGCCTTGGACAGGCTCATTACCAATTCCTCTGTCTGCTATGTTATCCCTCCTTGGCTTTCTGGCCAAGAAAGGGGAGGGGACAATCAAACCTCCTTGATGCAGTTTCCCCTCCTGCAAATGGGGAACATCACCAACACTTTGACAAATCTCTTCATCCTCTCTTGTGACTTGCCCCGTATCTTCTTGCCTTAAAAGGCTGCCAGGCTCTTCCTTGTTGTGCATGATGGGAGGAAGAAGGCCAATGGGCATCAGCTGAAAAACATGAAGAAAATCTTTCTCCCCATCAAGATAGTCAAGCACTGGAGGAGATCTCTCAGAGAGCTTGTGTCATCTCTATATTTCATGGAATCATAGAATGGTTTAGGTTGGAGGGGAATTTAAAAACCATCTACTTCCAACCCTACTGCCATAGGCAGGGACACCTCCCACTAGACCAGCTTGCTCAAAGCCCCATCCAGCCTGGCCTTGAACACCTCCAGGGACGGGGCATCCACCACTTCCCTGGGCAACATGTTCCAGTGCCTCACCACCCTTGGAGTAATGAATTTGTTCTTAATATCTAATCTCAATCTTCCCTCTTTCAGTTTAAAACCATTACCCCTCATCCTATTGCTACACTCCCTGAAAACAGTGCCTCCCCAGCTCTCCTGTAGGCCCCCTTTAGGTAATGGAAGGCCACAATAAGGTCTCCTTGGAGTCTTTTTTTTATCCAGGCTGAACAACCCCAACTCTCTCAGCCTGTCTTCAGAGGAGAGGTGCTCCAGCCCTCTAATCATCTTTGTGAGCCTCCTCTGGACTCACTCCAACAGGTCCATGTCCTTTTTCTGTTGGAGGCTCCAGAGCTGGATGCAGTACTCCAGGTGGAGTCTCACAAGAGTAGAGGGAAGAATCACCTCCCTCGACCTGCTGGCCATGCTGCTTTTAATGACGCTCAGGATGTGCTTGGCTTTCTGGGATGCAGGCACACATTTCTGGCTCATGTTGAGCTTCTCATACACCAACACCTCCAAGTCCTTCTCCTCAGGGCTTCTCTCTATCCATTCTGCACCCAGCCTGTATTTGTGCTTTGGTTGACTTCCTCTTGCAACTCTAAACTTCAAACACTTTTGGTGTTGTTATTCTCTTTGCTTGGTTTTGTCTTGTTTTAATAAGTGATTTCTCAGCGATTTTGTGTGCTGCCTTTGTTTGCAAAGGCAAGTGATCATAAAATTGGGGTGGGATGCAGTGAGAGGGACACGGGAGCGCGGTGCCAGTGTAGGTGCCTGGGACCCTCTGCCCAGGCTCCAGCTGCAGCTTCCCAGGGGCTCTGGTCTCCAGCAGCTCCTCTGGGACAGCGGCCAGGCCCAGGCAGGTGCTTCGGAGACACAGGGTCCTCTGGAGGTACCACTGGGTACTGATGGTCAGACAGCGGAGCACTGCCTGGAAGCCTGAGACATTTTGACATGTGTATGAGCATGACCTCATCAGCTAAAACAAGAAAATAATTTTAATAAACATTTCGTGTTCTCCCATGAGATGTAGATGAGGAGTTTTCAGGATGTCCATTGACAGAAAGACGAGAGCTACTGACCTTTCCCTCTCTTTGCATTGTCAGGACTCTCTCTCAGCCTCTGAATTTAATCCCCCTCATCTTTCACGTATTTCCACCTATCCTAAACGAAGTGGCCATGTCCGAAGGCACCTTTCCAGCAATGCACGTGAACAGAAGCACTTGCGATTGCTCTCTACATTCCCCTTCCCCTTCCTCTTTCATCATTCAGACACCTCTCAACAATCCCACTGCTGCTTTGAGCTTCAGGCAGTTAAAATTTGACTGTCAGTAGTCTGTTGAATTCTGGTTTTAGGAAACTCTTCATTTGTGCTTATTTCCATAAGAACAGGTTCAACAAGGCTTTAGGTTCAACAAGGTTTCAGGTTCAACGAGGCCAAGTGCCAGGTCCTGCACTTGGGTCACAACAACCCCATGGACACTACAGGCTTGGGGCAGAGGGGCTGGAAAGCTGCCCGGGGGAGAAGGACCTGGGGGTGTTGGTTGACAGCTGCCTGAATATGAGCCAGCAGTGTGCCCAGGTGGCCAAGAAGGCCAATGACATCCTGATTTGTATCAGAAATAGTGTGGTGAGCAGGACTGGGGCAGTGATCATCCCTCTGTACTCAGCACTGGTGAGGACCCACCTCGAGTACTGTGTTCCGTTTTGGGCACCTCACTACAAGAAGGACATTGAGGTGTTGGAGCGTGTCCAGAGAAAGGCAACGAAGCTGGTAAGGGGTATGGAGGACAAGCCTTATGAGGAGCGGCTGAGGGAACTGGGGTTGTTTAGCCTGGAGAAGAGGAGGCTGAGGGGAGACCTTATTGCTCTCTACAGTTTCCTGAAAGGAGCTTGTAGAGAGGTGGGGCTGACCTCTTCTCCCTGGTGACAAGTGATAGGACAAGAGAAAATGGGTTCAAGTTATGCCAGGCAAGGTTTAGATTGGATATTAGGATTTTTTTTTTTTTTTTTCACTGAAAGGGTTATCAAGCATTGGAATAGGCTGCCCAGGGAGGTGATGGATTTGCCATGCCTGGAGGTGTTTAAAAAAAAGGGTAGATGTGGTACTTGGGGACATGGTTTAGAAGTGGTTCTTCCAGGGTAGGTTAATGGTTGGATTTGATGATCTTAAAGGTCCCTTCCAACCTCAACAATTCTATGATTCTGTGATTCTATTCTATGAAATCCATGCTGATGGTTCTTGGACACATTCTTCTGCTGCTGGTGCCCAGAAATGTCACCACGGAGGACTCTGACTGATGGCACAACACTCCTCACCAAAGTGAGCTTGTACAGCCAGTGGCTCCCCGGGTCGCACATTTGGACTCTTTCAAAGACAGGTGCTGCACTTGCTTGTCCTCTCTCACCAGAGACCTCTGCCAATCCCATGACCTTTCAAAAGGGATATTCCAAAGAAATATTGATCTTCCCCTGTAACCTCATTACCACTCTTCTCCCTGTTACACACTGTGTGTACTTTCTCTAATCTTTCAGATGCTTACCCTTCTCCTGGGACAATGCTCATTTCTAAAGTCATCTTTGCAGATGCAGACTCTCTGGGCAAAGGCCCTTTCCATTCTTCGCCCGTTTTCTCCTCCCCTTACTCTTTCTTCACTCAGATACCTCTCACCTGTGCTGCTGCTGTGACTTTCAAGGAGTTCAGAGCTTGCCTGTCTTTCAACAATCTAATTGTCTCCTCAGCCAACTCCTTAATTGTGTTTATATCTGTCTTGTCTATCTACCTTCCTAAACTCTTTCTCATAAGAACTCCCTTGTAGAAAGGCAGCCTCATTAGAGGTAGCTCGTCCTGAGCGTGTGATTGCGGACTGTGTGTTATTGTTTAGGAAATCTGATTATGCTTTACTTTTCTTGTCTTACAAACAGGAAAAGTTCTCCTGCGCCTGGGTGCAGCCAGGGCTCTGAGGAGCGCAGGTGGGAGATGGGGCAATGGAGCTGTGACATCCAGCTGCAGACTTCAGTGGAGAAGTCTGATGCAAGGACCAGTGGTGTCAGTCCCAGGTGGCCAATGTCAGAAATGGGGAGGGTGGGGAGGTGAGGAGCAAAGCTGTCCTACAGTGTCAGACCTCCATGGACTGCTTCTCCTCCCTGTCCAGACCCCCTGAAGGGACACCCTGTATCCAGAACAATCAGAGAATGCTTCTATCCTAATCATAAGTGATAATCAGGAGTAATATAGTATATCCTTTAAAATGAAAAAGACATTTTTCTTAGGTGCACTTTGAAATCTCCTCCTTAACTACACTCTGAAACCTCTCTAATTGGCTGTACAAGTCTTGAAGATTTGAAGAAAATTACAAGAACGATGAACACCTTGTTAGAGCTTTCTGTCTTTTAATGAGCCCCACGGTGTATTTGGTGCTGAGTCCATGAGCCTCAGGCACTGAGAGAAGATTGAACAAAGTGCTCCAGAAGTCCAAGTCAGAAGCAAAGTACCTTGAAGCCTTGATTGGCCCCACTGAGGGTCGTTACTGCCAAAGCCTCCCCATGGGCTCGTTAGAGGAGATAACTGGAGGCTGTGGCTGCAGGTAGGCAAAGGCACTGTGCAGGTGGCTGTAATGCTGAGGAACCCCTTGGTTTGGTTGATGCAGCAGAAAGGCCAACCCCTGACCCCCAGGCCCTGGGAAGGCAGGTCCTGCCCCTCACTGGTGGCTCAGGGCTCTTCCTGGGGGCAGTGGGGTGTGAGGGTGAGCGAGGCTGAGTGTAGGAAAATTCTGTGACACCTCCTGCCCTCCCAAAAAGGGGCAAGGACAAAACAAAATCCAGAGTCCCAAAAGAATCACAGAATCATTGAGAATTGCAAAAGACCTTTAAGATCATAGAGTCCTACTGTAAACCTAACACTGCCAAGTCCACCACTAAACCATGTCCCTGTGTGCCACATCTGCACATCCATTAAATACCTCCAGGGATGGTGACTCAACCACTTCCCTGGGCCGCCTGTTCCAGTGCTCGAAAGCCCTTTAGCTGATGAAATTTTTCCTAATACGCAATGTAAATCTCCCCTGGAGAAACTTGAGGCCATTTCCTCAAGTCCTCTCTCTCATTACTTGGGAAAAGTGACCAACCCCCACCTCGCTACAACGTCCTTTCAGGGAACCGTAGAGAGCGAGAAAGTCTCCCCTCAGCCTCCTCTTCTCCAGGCTAAACAACCCCAGTTCCCTCAGCCGCTCCTCACAAGACTTGGCCTCCAGACCCCTCACCAGCTTCATTGCCTTTCTCTGGACACACTCCAACACCTCAATGTCCTTATTGTAGTGAGGGGGTCAAAACGGAACACAGTACTAGAGGTGGGGCCTCACCAGAGCCGAGTACAGGGGGACGATCACTTTCCTAGTCCTGCTCACCACACTCTTACTGGTACAAGCCTGGATGCTGTGGGCCTTCATGGCCACCTGGGCACACTGCCAGCTCATATTCAGCCACCAACACCCCCAGGTCCTTTTCTGCTGGGCATCTTTCCAGCCACTCTGCCCCAAGCATGTAGCGCTGCGTGAGGTTGTTGTGACCCAAGGGCACGACCCGGCTCTTGGCCTTGTTGAACCCCACACCATTTGCCTCGGCCCATGGATCCAGCTTGTCCAGATCCCTCTGTAGAGCCTTCCGACACTCAGGCAGATCAACACTCCCACCTTAATTGGTGTCATCTGCAAACTTACTGAGGGGGCACTCCACCCCCTTGTCTAGATCGTTGATAAAGATATTAAAGACAACCGGTCCCAGTACTGAGCCCCGGGGAACATCACTTGTGACTGGCTGCCAAATGGATTGAACTCCATTCAGCACCACTCTTTGGTCCCGGCCGTCCAGCCAGTGTTTTACCCAGCAGAGTGTACACCTGTCCAAGCCATGAGCAGCCAATTTCTCCAGGAGAATGCCGTGGGAAAAAGTGTCAAAGGCTTTAATGAAGCGCCGGTAAACAACATCCACAGCCTTTTCCTCATCCACTAAGCTGGTCACCTTGTCATAGAAGGAGGTCAGGTTTCTCAGGCAGGACTTGCCTTTCATAAACTCATGCTGGCTGGGTCTGATCGCCTGGTTGTCCTGTATGTGCTGCATGATGGAACTCAGGATGATCTCCTCCGTAACCTTCCCCAGCACCGAGGTCGGACTGATAGGCCTGTAATTCCCCAGGTCCTCCTTCTGGTCCTTCTTGTAGATGGGCGCCACGTTTGTTATCTTCCAGTCAACTGGGACCACCCCAGTTAGCCAGGAATGTTGATAGATGATGGAAAGTGGCTTGCTGAGCACACCCGCCAGTTCCCTCAGTACCCTTGGGTGGATCTCAAGCGGCACCATAGACTTGTGTATTTCTAAGTGATGTAGCAGGTTCCTCACCATTTCTCCTTGGATTGTGGGGGCTTCATTCTGCTCCCCAACCCTGTCTTCCAGCTCAGGGGGCTGGGTACCCAGAGAGCAACTGGTCTTACTCTTAAAGACTGAGGCAAAGAAGGCATTAAGTACGTCGCCTCTTCCTCATCCCTGGTCACTGTGTTTCCCTCCACATCCAATAAAGGATGGAGATTCTTCTTAGCCCTCCTTTAGTTGATGATGTATTTATGAAACATTTTTCATTGTCTTTTATGGCATGGCCAGATTAACTCCTAGTTGGGTTTTAGCCCTTCTACTTTTCTCCCTTCATAACCTCATGACATCCTTGCAGTCCAACCGAGTTGCCTGACACTTCTTCCAACTGGCATAAACCCCTTCTTTCCCCTCAGTTCCAGCCAAAGCTCTCTGTTCAGCCAGGTCTTCTTCCCTGATGGCTTATCTTTCGGCACATGGTGACAGCCTGCTCCCGTGCCTTTAAAAGTTCCTTCTTGATGAATGTCCAGCCTTCCTGGACTCCTTTGCCCTTCAGGACTTCCTCCCAAGGGACTCTGTTAACCACACCCCTAAACAGGCCAAAGCCCGCCCTCCGGAAGTCCCAGGTGGCAGTTCTGCTGACCCCCCTCCTGACTTCTCCAAGAATTGAAAATTCTGTCATTTCATGATCACTATGCCCAAGACGGACTCCAATCCTCACATCCCCCACAAGCCCTTCTCTGCTGGCAAACAACAGGCCCAGCGGGGTGCTTCCCTCCTCTGATCCCTCCCCACCTGTGTCAGGAAGTTATCCTCAACACACTCCAGGAACTTCCTGGGCTGTTTCCTCTCCACTGTATTGCATTTCCAGCAGACATCCAGTAAGTTGAAGTCCCCCACGAGGACAAGGGCTGGCTATCGTGACACTTGTCCCAGCTGCTTCTAGAATATTTCATCTGTCTCTTCATCCTGGTTGGGTGGTCTATAACAGAATCCCACCATGATATCTGCCTTCTTGGTGTTTAACACCTCCCAGTACAGACTGGGTCCTGTCTCAGTACAAAGTGGATTATTTTAACGTGTCCCAGCATAGACTGGGCCCCATCCCAGTAGCAGTGGGATCCCCTGATCCCCTCAGAATGCAGACTGGGCACCATCCAAGTACAAACTGCATCTCCTGGCAACCTCCCAGCACAGACTGGGCCCTTTCAAGTCCAAAATGGGTCCCTTTGAACCAAGCCCAAGAAGACTGGGCCCCGTCCCTGTACAAACTGGATCCCCAATCCAGTACAGACTGAGCCTTCTCACAGTATAAACTGCACCCCTTTAACCCCTCCCACTACAGACTGATCCCCGTGGCAGTACGAACTAGATGCTGTGGTCCCCTCCCAGTACAGACTGGGTTCCCTCCTGGTACAAACTGCATCTCTTGCTCCCCTCCCAATACAGAACAGACTGTCAACAAGTAGAGATTACTCCATTTAACCCCTCCAAGTACAGCCTGGGCCAATGCTGAGTCCAAAATGGACTCCCCGGTCCCCACCCACTACCAACTGGCCACCTCCAATACAATCTGGATCCTCTAACTTATGCCAGGACAGACTGGGCCCTGTCCCAGTCCAAACTGCATCCCCTGATTCCCTCCCAGTACAGAAGGGGCCTTGTCCCAGTATGAAGAGAATCCCTTTAATTCCTCCCTGTGGAGAAAGAGCCTCTTCCTAGTCCAAAGTGGATCCCAGCCCAGCTCCCAGTGCAGACTGCTCTGTGTACCAGTACAAAATGGATTGCTTTAACACTGCCCTGTACAGACTGGGCCTCATCTCAGTACAGACTGGATCTCCCAGTTTCCTCCCAGTACAGACTGGGCCCTCTCCACGTAGAAACGGGATCCTCTGAGCCAATCCCAGCAGAGTCTGGGCCTCGTCTCAGTACAAACAGACTGGGCCCTGTCCCAGTACAAACTTTATGCCTTTAGACCCTCCCAGGGTACACTGGGCCACCCTCCCAGTCCACACTGGAGCCCCTGGCCCCTTCCCACTACAGTCTGGGCTCTGTCACAGTACAAACTGGATCGCTCTAAACCCTGCCAGTACAAACTTGGCCCCTCCCACTACAAACTGGTCCTCTTTAACCCCTCCAAGTACAGGCTGAGCACACTCCCAGTATAAACTGCATCCTCTCATCCCCTCCCAGTACGACTGGGCACTGTGCCATTTCAAAC
This sequence comes from Vanellus vanellus, assembly GCF_965231255.1. Lineage (NCBI taxonomy): Eukaryota > Metazoa > Chordata > Aves > Charadriiformes > Charadriidae > Vanellus > Vanellus vanellus. The sequence continues at coordinate 777,812 of NW_028128477.1, read as the reverse complement.
TGGATTTCATTAAACCCTTCCAATACAGACTTGGTCCCCTCCCAGTAAAAACGGGCTCTGTTTAGAATCATGGAATGGTTTGGGTTGGAAGGGACCATTAAAGGCCATCTAGTGCAACCCCCCTGCCATGAGCAGGGACACCTTCAACTGGATGAGCTGTCTCCAAGCCCCGGCCAACCTGGCCTGGAATGTTTCCAGGGATGGGGCATCTCCTGTCTCTCTGGGCAACCTGGGCCAGTGTCTCACCATCCTCATTGTTAAAAGGTTCTTTATATCGAGTGTAAATTTCCCCCCTTTTACTTTAAAGCCCTCACCCTTTGTCCTATCGCAACAGGCCCTGCTAAAAACTCTGTCCCCAGCTCTCCTGTAGGCCCCTTTATGTACTGGAAGGCCACAATAAGGTCTCCCCAGAGCCTTCTCTTCTCCAGGCTGAACAACCTCAACTCTCTCAGCCTTTCCTCACAGCAGAGTTGCTCCAGCCCTCGGAGCATCTTTGTGGCCTCCTCTGGACCCACTCCAATAGGTCCATGTCTCTCCTGTGCTGAGGGCTCCAGAGCTGGAGCAGCACTTCAGGTGGGGTCTCACCAAAGCAGAGCAGAGGGGCAGAATGCCCTCCCTCGACCTGTGGTGATGCTTCTTTTGATGTAGCCCAGGATACTGTTGGCTTTCTGGTCTGAGAGCGCACATTGCCAGCTCATGTCCAGCTTTTCACCCCCCAGTATACCCAAGTTCTTCTCGGCAGGGCTGCTCTCCATCCCTTCATCCCCCAGGTTGTACTGATATCAGGGATTGCCCCGACCCAGGTGCAGGACCCTTCGTTTGGCCCTGTTAAACCTCATGCTGTTCATACGGGCTCACTTCTTGAGCCTGTCCAGGTCTCTCTGGATGACATCCTGTCCCCTGGGAGTTTCAATTGCAACACTCAGTGTGGTGTCATCAGCATACTTGCTGATGGTGCACTCGATCGCACTGCTTATGTCATTGATGAAGATATTGAACAGTACTGGTCCCAGTACAGACTGCTGACGTTCACCACTTGTCACCAGTCTCCATCTGGACATGAGGCCGTTCACCACTACTGGATGGGACCATCCAACCAGTTCCTCATCCACCGAACAGTCCACCCTTCAAATCCACGTCTCTCCAGTTTCACAGAATCACAGAGTGCTCAGGGTTGGAAGGAACTTCTGGAGATCATCTAGTCCAAGCCCCCTCCCAGAGCAGTATCACCTACAGCAGGTTGCACAGGATAGCATCCAGGCGAGTTTGGAATGTCTCCAGAGTGGGAGATTCCCCCACCTCTCTGGGCAGCCTGTGCCAGTGCTCTGCCACCCTCAAAGGAAAGAAGTTACTCCTCATGTTAAGATGGAACATCCTACATTCAAGTTTGTGCCTGTTCCCTATAGTTCTGTCACTGGGCACCACTGACAAAAGACTGTTCCCATCCCCCTGGCACCCTCCCTTTAAGTATATATAAGCATAAATAGGATCCCCCCTTAGTCTTCTTTCCTCCAGACTAAAAAGCCGCAAGTCCCTCAGCCTTTCCTCATAAGACAGATGTTCCAATCCCCTCATCATCTTTGTAGCCCTTTGCTGGACCCTCTCCAGCAGCTCCCTGTCCTTCTTGAACTGGGGAGCCCAGAACTGGACACAGTACTCCAGATGAGGCCTCACCAGGGCAGAGTAGAGGGGGAGGATGACCTCCCTCGACCTGCTGGCCACACTCTGCTTGATACACCCTAGGATGCCATTGGCCTTCTCAGCCACCAAGACACATTGCTGGCTCATGGGCATCCTGTTGTCCACTGGGACATGCTGCTGCATGTTCCCCCAAGATCTTCCTTTCTTCCAGCTGGACAAGCCCAGCTTTTTCAGCTTCTTCTCACAGCACAAGTGCTCCAACCCTGACCACCTTGGTGGCCCTCCACTGAACGGGATCCAGTTTACCAGTGTCTCTCAGGCATTGCAGCGGGTCAGAACCTGGGGGAGTATCCTGGATCTGTTCTCAAATGTGCTGAGCCCAGGGCGGTAATCACTCCCACTGGCTGTGCTCCTGTTCCTACCACCCAGGATGCTTTTGGCCTTTGCTGATGGCTTCATGTTTTCCCTAATGAAACCGAAGGATAATCGGAGCCTTTCCTGCAGTGCTGATACCAACCTAGGCAGTCCCTGCCCTCTGTCACTTCAGGCCCTTAGTCAAGCTCAGCGAAAGAACTTTAGATCTGTCCTTGTTGGATAACATGATGTTACTAGTGGCCTGTCCTTCAAGCCTGTCTAGGTCCCTTGGGATGGCAACCCTGACCTCTAATATAGTGTCTGCTCTCCTCAATGAGGTGTCATCTACAAATGGTATAAAAAAAAAAGCATTTTCTCATCTCCTTTTGGTAATTAAAAGCCCTTGAAACATGGTGGAACCCGACTAGATACATCCCTCTGGGCAGAACACTATGCGTTCACCAAGTTCCTCCAAGCCCGAGTACTGATCTCAGTTATTACCCATCTACTTATGCACCCAATCAGACCATAATGTCCTAACTGGACACAAGAATACTGTGGGGAATGAGGCTGATAGCATAGTGTTCGGTGCACAGTCTAGTTGGAGGCCTGTAAGTAGCAGTGCTCCCCAGGGGTCAGTACTGGCCCGTCTTGTTCAACATGTTAATCAACGTCCTGGATGAGGGCACAGAGTGTACCCTCAGCAAGTTTGATGACATCTGTTGGAAGGGTAACACAGCAGGGCATAGGCAGTCCAGGAGGTTCTTGGATTGTATTGACGACAACTTTTTTCTCCCAGTGGTAGTGGAGCCAACGAGGAGAGGAGCTCTGCTGGACCTTGTCCTTACCAACAAGGAAGGGTTGGTAGGCAGTGTCAAGCTCAAGGGCAGCCTGAGCTGCCATGACCATGAAATGGTCGAGTTTGAGATCCTCAAGACAGCGAGGAAGGTGCGCAGCAAGCTGACCACCCTGGGCTTTAGCAGAGCTGACTGTGGCTCCTTGAAGAATCTGCTTGGTATAGTGCCATGGGATGAAGCGCTGGAGGGAAGAAGGGCCCAAGTAAGCCAGTTAATATTCAAGGCTCACCTTCTCCAAGCTCAGGAGTCATGCATCCCTACAAAGAAGAAGGCAGGCAGAAAAGCCAGGAGGCCTGCATGGATGAACAAGGAGCTCCTGGACATGCTCAGAAGTGAAAAGGAGGCCTATAGGGTGTGGAAACAGGGGTGGGAAGCCTGGGAGGAATACAGAGAAATTGTTCAAGCAGCCAGCGATCGGGTTAGACAATCTAAAGCCCAGATTGAACTAAATCTGGCCAGGGGCATCAAGACAAACAGAAATCCTTCTTTAAGTATGTCAGCGAGAAAAGAAAGACTAGGGAAGATGTGGGCCATCTCCAGAAGGAAATGCAAGAACTGGTCACCCGGGACAGAGACAAAGCTGAGGTCCTCAATGACTTTTTTGCCTCAGTCTTCACTGGCAAAGACTGCAGCCGCACTACCCATGATGCAGAGGGCAAAGGCAAGGAGTGGGAAAATGAAGAACTGCCCACTGTAGGTGAAGATCATGTATAAACCACCTGAGGAACCTGAAGGTGCACAAGTCCACGGGACCTGATGAGACACATCCGCGGGTCCTGAGGGAACTGGCAGACAAAGTTGCTAAGCCACTGTCCCTCATATTTGAGAAGTCATGGCACTCTGGTGAGGTTCCTGCTGACTGGAAAAATGGGAAAAATAACCCCTATTTTCAAAAAGGAAAACAATGAAAACCCAGGAAACTACAGGCCAGTCAGTCTCACCCCTGTGCCTGGCCCGATCATGGAGCAGATCCTCCTGGAAACTCTTCTGAGGCAGATGGAAAATAAGGAGGTGATTGGTAGCATCCAACATGGCTTCACCAAGGGCAAGTCATGCCTGACAAATTTTGTGGCTTTCTACGAAAGTGTTACAGCGGCAGTGGACAACGGAAGAACAACTGATGTCATCTACCTGGACTTGTGCAAAGCGTTTGTCATTGTCCCGCACAATATCCTGGTCTCTAAATTGGAGACACATGGATTCGACAGATGGACCACTCAATAGATAAAGAACTGGCTGGACGGTCGCACTCAAAGTGTTGTGGTCAATTGCTCCATGTCCAAGTGGAGAGCAGTGATGAGTGGCGTTCCTCAGGTGCTGTACAACATCTTTGTCAGCGACATGGAGAGGGGGATCGAGTGCACCCTCAGCAAGTTTGCTGATGAAACCAAGCTGTTTGGCGAGGTTGACACGCTGGAGGGGAGGGATGCCATCCAGAGGGACCTGGACAGCCTGGAGAGGTGGGCCCAAGCCAACCTCATGCAGTTCCACGAGGCTGGGTGCAAGGTCCTACATCTGGGTTGGGGCAATCCCAAGCACAAATACAGGCTCGGCGGGGAATGGCCGGAGAGCAGCCCTGGGGAGAAGGACCTGGGTGTGCTGATTGACGAGAAGCTCAACATGAGCCAGCAATGTGAGACTGCAGCCCAGAAAGCAAACCAGATCCTGGTGTCCATAAAAAGCAGCATGGCCAGCAGGTCAAGGGAGGTGATTCTGTCCCTCTACTCTGCTTTCGTGAGACCACGCCTGGAATATTGCATCCAGCTCTGATACCCTCAACATAAGAAGAACATGGATGTGTTAGGGCAGGTTCAGAGGAGGCCCTGAAGATGATCAACGGTCTGGAGCAGCTCTCCTATGAGGACAGGCTAAGAGAGTTGGGGTTGTTCAGCCTGGAGAAGAGAAGGCTCCGGGGAGACCTTATAGCCCGTTCCAGTACCTAAAGGGTGCCTACAGGGGAGCTGAGGAAGGACTTTATACTAGGGCATGTAGTGATAGGATGAGGGGCAATGGCTTTTAACTGGAAGTGGGTGGATTTAGGTTAAATATTAGGAAGAAATTTTTGACTTTAAGGGTGGTAAGGCACTGGCGGAGGTTGCCCAGAGAAGTTGTTGAGGTCCCATCCCTGGAGGTGTTTAAGGCCAGGCTGGATGGGGCTTTGAGCAAATTGGTCTAGTGGGAGGTGTCCCTGCCTATGGCAGGGGGGTTGAAACTTGATGATCTTCAAGGCCCCTTCCAACCTAAAGCATTCTATAAAACAAGAAGTGCTTTTTTAAGTACATTAATAGCAAGAGGAGGTCTAAAGAAAACGTTGGACCCATAGTTGTTGAAGGTGGTCAACTGACTGATAGGGATGAAGAAAAAGCAGCAGTGTGCAATGTTTTTTTTTGCCTCACTCGTTAATCACGCATCTAGAGCTTGGGCTGCCCGGTCCCCTGAATCGGAGGACCACGAGTGTGGAAACAAAAACTTTCCATTTGTGGGATGGAAATCGTCAGAGAACAGCTGTATCAGCTGAATGTTCACAAGTCCATGGGGCCTGATGGGATTCATCCCAGGGTATTGAAGGAGCTGCTGGATGTGCTGGCAGGACCTCCTGCAACTTCTCTGGGCAACCTGTTCCACTACCTTACCACTCTCAAAGTGAAAAATTTCTCCCTAAAAACTAATCTAAATCTTCCTTCTTCCAGTGTGAAGCCATTCCCCCTCATCCTATCATGTCCTGCCTAATTAATAAATCAGAGCAGATATGCTGGACCTCAGCCAAGCACCAGGACCACACTCAGATATGTAACAAAGAAAGGCAGTACCAAGTGCCCAAGGTCCCATGCAAGGCAGAGGTTTTGTTCAGAGCATGCAGGGGTGGATGGCAGATGGCAATGGAAAGAGGAAATGAGGTGACCCGAAGGAGAGCAAACCCTCGTGACCAGAGAGAAGCAGGGCTGGGCTGTGCAGCCCTGGTAGGAGAGGGCTTTGCTCTCTGGGACGTCCCTGAAGCCCTGCAGAGCCTGTGGTGCAAGGGGAAGCTGATCTCCAGGAAGGACACGGTGCTTTGGAAAATGTCCTTGGCAATGGGCATCCCGTGATCCAACAACACTGGGAAAATCATTGCTCTATTCCTTGATTGCATCAAAAAAGGGTGACTAAAGGCTGTGGGAGGAGCAGTGCTGACATCTACTGGATGGAGATGGGACAGGACTGGCTTCACTGCAGCTGCCTCAAAAAAAGCACTGAATGTCCCAGAGGTTCTCTTGGGGTGTGTTACACGGCTGCTCTGAATGACGATCGTGTTCCTGCAGGTCTTGTGCTGTCCCTGCTGGCTGCATGCGGCTGTGCAGGAGAGCCCTGGCACCTCCCGTGGCACCACAGGGTGTAGGTCACCTTCCAATGGAGCAGCTGCCCTGAATGAGGTTGGGCACTGTAGGGGTGTCTGTGAGAAACGGGCCATGGGTGCCAAAGGAGATGAGGTAAAGACAGCTGGTGGAGGAGAGAGAGTGTCACCACCATGCCCCACCAGCCTCAAAACGATGACTCCAGACACTGCCCTGTCCCTCTTAATATTTCCATCAGTTACGAGCACGTGTCTTAGACCACCTCTGGCACCTCATGTGTCACCTGTGCTTTGCATGGGTACAGGAGGTACAGGAGACTCCTGCCTTTCACTGCCTGGGTGTGCTGTCTCCTAGTGGGGCAAGAAGAGGGGATTCTTGGACATAACTCTGTCTCCAAAAGGGGAAATGGCACTGCAGGGAAGAAGTTTCTCTGCCCAGCAGAGGGAGAAAAGTATCAGTGATGACTTCAGCTTGTTTCCCAGGTGGTTCCCCTGGAGCCCCAGGGACATCTCTGAGGGAGCCCAGAAGGGACAGAGAGAGTGCCACCGTGGGCTGGTCCTCTGTTGCCAAACTGGGCTGGGCTGCTGGGCCGGAGGGAGCTTCTGGCAAGCGGGCAGCGCTGCAGAGAGACAGCTCTGCCCAGAAGCTGGACTGAGGGCAGTGCCTGCAGGCAGAGAGGGAAGAGAAGAGAAGAGAAGAGAAGAAATGGAATAAACTTGGAAATACCTCTGCTCTGTGTGTTATTGGCTTGCACACCGTGTAACAAACCCAGATTTGGGATATCAGGAGGGTGTCATACTGCAGTGAAATAGATCTAGTTTTGTCTTTGAGGCAGCAGCAGAAGGAGGATGTGCAGTTCCGTGCAATGACATGGAGCTAAATAGAGGATTCAAATGAGTGTATGGGCTGAGATGTTTTTGGCATCTGAGGAGATTAGGAGGGCTTTGGAAGAAGCTGCACAGGTTATAGGGAACTCACAGCCATTAGGAAAACCTCAGAAAATGACAGCCTTGTGTTTGAAGAAATAGTGAAGACAGAGTCATCAGTAGAGCTTGGGACAGCATGGGGTCAGAGTGGGGTGGGGAAGCAGGGGTGGTGGTTGACATCTGCAGAGAAACAGCCACAGGCATAGGGAAGTGTCAAACAGCCTGTGGGGGGTATGGTCCCTTTGTTGGGGCTGGGACCCCCCAACAGAACTGAAATCCTTGTCCTTTTGACTATGGTTGTGGTCTCTTCCACTGAGGCCCCTGAGAGCACTCCAGTTACTTACATCAACGGGGCCTTCTTGCCTCCACCCCACCCTCCAGAGGGCTTGAGAGGTGTCTTGCCCTTGGCATCACACACCCCTTCATCTCACTGCTCCCAGGAAGAGCCCTGAGCTTCCTGTGTGGGAAAGGATCCCCATTCCCAGGGTGTGGGGGTCAGTGCTTGGACATCCCGCTTGATGAGACAGGTCAAGGGCTTTCACAACCACTTCCATGTTTGATTTTCAACCTGTAAGCAGTGCCTCTGACTTCCTGCTTCACCAGCCTCCAGGGACAGTCCCTTTTCTGGTCATTCCCTCCAAGGTCTTTTCAGGGGTGGCCCTCAGTGCAGCCCACTGACATGCTCAGAAACTTGGAGCTTTGTTGCTGCTGCCTTTTACTTCTCAAGAGGCCAGTTCATTAACATGCAAAATGCCCTAACAAGCCAAGGCTCTGAGCATAACTTTCTTCACTTTACAATTCTTATTCAAGAGATTTCAGAAGTGAAATGATTTTAAAAATGAAAGAAAAGAAAAGAAAAAAAGATTCCTTTTTCTTCCACTTGTCTTTGTTTATCTGCTTACGCATTAAGTGATATCAGCAATTTCCAAATGATATTGAAACTGGACCTCTCCAAATGGAGGGTGAATGTGTAGGTATTGAGGTTTGGGCTGGACTGGCCACTCAGGCAGAACGGCAGATGCTCTCCCCTACCGAGGAGAGGCAGGAGAGAGAGAAAGGGACTTACGAGTTTAGAAGGACCTAAACTAGGTTAATGAAATATTAATAATAAAATAAAAAGTCCATAATGAAATATATACAAAACCATATCAAGCTCCCAGGATGATGATCACGTCACTGGCTGGCGCTGGGGCAGTCCCAGACTGGACTCAGTGCTGGATGGGAACTGGATTCCAGATAAGGATTCAAGATCAGGATCAAAGGCAGACGAACAGACAGAGTCCTCCTCAGACGTTGGCCATTGAAGAAAGAGAGCTGACCCTTTGATCCCTCAGCTTTTATACTGATCATGAGGCAGATGGGATGGAATACCCCGTTGGTCACCTGTCCTGTCCACTCCTCCCCGCAGGTGGGACCCCACTATGCTTTTCCACTTCCAACCGTCCAAGGGGGAAATCACAAAGTCGGTTGGCCGTGGGTGTTATAGCAATAAGTATAAGTAAGAGCCTCTCTGCACACCGTGCCTGGGCATCCGCTGTAAACATAGGTCTGATCACTCTGAGAGAGTGAACACTGTCTGCAAAATATACTGTTAATTTCAGTAGTTAGAAGAAGCCCGGCTAAGAAGTAAATATACTGAACAAAATTGGTTCTGTTTTACCTCACACCAGGACAGGTGTGTATTGTTTCTCTCAAACAGGTTTATTAGGAAAGCATTTTTCTTCAATTGCCAAAACGCTGGTCGGTACAGGTTGGGAGTCCACACTATTTACCAGCTGGGATATTTGGTTGAGCACTCTATGAAATGATTATCAGGTTATCAAGTTATCAGGTGCGTTTCTCACAGCTGAGACATCAGCCTGCAGAGAAACACTCTGCATTTTCTGCAACATCTCATCAAGTTCCCACCTAGCTTTTTCAGACGATTTTTCCATGGCTGAGGTGTTGACCTGCGGAGGGACATCATCTAACCAGTTGTCCAATACACTGCCACATGCTACAGCAGATTTATGGTTTTTCCTCAACTGAGACAGCGGCCTGGTCACATGACCTGTCCAATGCTGACACACTGTCCTGCGGGGCAGAAAAAGATTATGTGCATAATGCTGCATGTCAGTATCCACATGACCCACCGTCGGTGCCTCACCCTCTTTCCAGCAAAATAATACCAATCCATGAGCATGTGCCGCTGGTGCTCTCCGTACCCACATGCGCCAAGTGGGTCCGGTAATTTTGAGTGCATCTGGATCTAATGGTGTCTGCAGGTTGTCCAAATCAGTAAAAATCATCTGCCGCACAGCTATTTCCCTCAGATTCTGAACATCTCTCTCAATAGTTGTCCACTTGGATGGGTGGTACGGGATAGCGTCCCTATAGGGATCTTTGCTCCTCACGCTTTACAGGAGTCATCTCCAGAGGCTAAGGGATTGTGGTGTTCTTCCAAAAACCCTGTCAATACCCAATTCTCTAGTCAATGGTCCCAACCGCTTGGCTTCTCTACCATCTAAGTCCAAACTATCGGCTCCAGTGTCCCAGCAATCGAGTAGCGGAGGAATCACTTGCTCGCCTTCCTGACAGCCGTAATGCTTACGTATGTCTCGCAGCTCACTTAGGGATAATGATGGAGAGGTTTCCTCTGTTTCTTCATTGCATGATGTCCCTGACTGCCCGTTGCTATCTGGTCCTATTGCACGTCTTGTCTTATGCACAGAGTTGACTGATACCGGCACTGACTGGGTCTGTAGTTCAGCTGCATCATCCATCACCAAGGTCGGAGTAGGTGTAATACTCGTTGCAGCTGTGGGTCCTGTCATGGTAGCCAGCGGGGTCTGGAGAGGTGCAATGTCCGTCATGGGGGCTGGCGGGTGCTGTGCAGGAGAAATACCGTGCAGTGCCTGACATAGGAGCCGGCGGGGTCTAAGCCAGCGGAGTCTGGATCGGATGGATGCCTGCCATGGGGGCTGGCAGGGTCTGAGTGTCGCAGGGGACGGCAGGGTCTGTGCAGGCGCGATGTCTGTCACAGGGACAGGTGGGGGCTGTGCAGGTATGATGTCGGCTGTGGGGGCCGGGGGGTTGCCGCTGGACACTTCCCTATACTGCAGATCCACCAATGAAGAAGAAAGAGCCCGCAAAATTTAATTACCCAAGCACAATAACCAAAACATTCCAAGGGTACTCCAGACTTTCAAAAACTGTTGCTATTGATGCCACTGGCGCATACAAAGACTCAAGAGACATCCCCCCTCTTGCTAAATGGCCCATAATATAACCCAAGGTGTAATTATGCACAATGTCCAACATAGGCAAAGAAGTTGATGCAAGATTTTTTTTTTTTTTTTTTATTAAATGCATTGAGACACTGGATCCCCATTTACAGAAGTCTCTGGGTCAAACAAGATGTGTGGATACTTAAGTAGGAAGAGATGAATAATGACATTTCTTTGAAGACAAAATCATCACAAGTGGAAAAACAATATAAACAGTATTGTTTGGTCATGACATACAGTGGGACTCCTTTGCAGAAGCACGTAAGTACTCTATGGTTACCGAAAAATTTCCAATCAGTTTCCTAAGGTCATCCTTGAGCTCCTGGTTCCTCACACTGTTGATGAGGGGCTTCAGTGTTGGAGGTACCACCAAATGACAACCAGCCATCACCAGATGCAGGGCTGGGGAGGAGATGGAGGGGGACTTCAGGCAAACATGACAGTAGTGACAGACAAACAGCCAGGTGAGGGAGGCATGTGGAGAAGGCTTTGTGTCGCACTTGCTCAGAGGGCATCCTCAGCACCACCTTCAAGATCTGCACATAAGAAAGCATGAGGGGAAAAAAAAATGCCACCAAAAATAGAAAGGCACTAAAAGGAATAAGCCCAACTTCCCTGAGGTAGGAACGTGAGCAGGAGACCTTGAAGATGTGGGGGATTTCACAGATGAACTGGTGCAGGGCATTGCCCTGGCAGAGGGGCAGTGAAAATGTATTGGCCATGTGCAGCACAGCATAGGGAAAAACACTGCCCCAGACAGCTGCTGCCATGCGGACACAAGCTCTGCTGCCCAGGAGGGTCCCATAGTGCAGGGGTTGGCAGATGGCAACATAGCGGTCATATGCCATGACTGTGAGAAAAAAAAAAACTTTGCTGAAATGAAGAAACTGAAAAGAAAGATTTGACTAGAATATCCTGTGTAGGATATGTCCCTGGTGTCCCAGAGGGAATTGGCCATGGCTTTGGGGAGAGTGGTGGAGATGGATCCCAGGTCCAGAACAGAGAGGTTGAGGAGCAAGGAGTACATCGGGGTGTGGAGGCGGTGGTCACAGTCAATGATGGTGATGATGAGGCCGTTACCCAGGAGGGCAGCCAGGTAGATGCTCAGGAAGAGCCCAAAGGTCAAGAGCTGCAGTTTCTGTGTGTTCAGGAATGTCAAGAAGATGGAATCTGTCATGGAATTTCCATTGCACTTTGGTCCATCAGGACATGGAGGGCTCTTCATAGAGGAAAACGCATCAATACATTTGGACAGACTTCTCATTTCTCTCTATTCCCTTTGTCATGGGGCTGCTGGATATCACAGAGATGCCATGGGTGAGCTGTGCCCTTCTGGAGCCCAGCTGGCTTCAGCCCAGTAGGACCTCACTGGGAAAGAGTGGAATGTCCTAAATATGGGATGTCCTGAAGGGCAAATTAGCTCATTTGTATCACCCTGACCCTGCAGATTAGGGGGGCGCTTGGACATTTTACTCCCATGGAAACATCTGCATGGCAGTAACGACAGGTATTGTTCATGGCTGAACGCAAACCCACCACAGAAACTCCGGTGATACCAACAAGGGGAGCAGAGGCAGAAGGGGAAATGTGGAGAAATGCCAGGAGTGTTGCTGTGAGGAGGAAAGAGAGGGACAGAGGGTTGGGCTGTGCTGGGTGGAAGAGGAGACCTGGGCGTTCCTTCAGAGTGGGTGTCTGCACTGCAGGGGATGGCAGGGAGGGTGCCCAAGTCCCCTCTCCCAAGGTGTTTGTGGGAGCAGGTCCCTCCGACTCGTCTCCACGTCTGGGCTGCCTGGAGCTGTCCCTGCCGGGAGCTGTTTCTCTGTCCCAACATCTCCTCCCTGCCAGTGCTCACTGACCCCATCCCTCCCGCTGTGTGCTCAGCTCTGCCCTGCAGATCCCTCCTGGCAGCAGGGCACTGCCCAGGGACATCTCTGCATGCCAAGGGGATAAGAAGAGGCTCAGACAAACGCTAACGAGAACTGGGGTCTCCGTGCCTGCTCCAGAGTGGAGAAAAAAATTTCACATGTCCCACTGTCAGGGATGTCACAGTCAGGGGTGAGAAGGTAGAGTTGAGGCTCCTGAAAGAAGGGAACAAGGCCAAGAGCAGTACTTCAGGAGAGCAGGCTTTGGCCTTCTGAGGGCCCTGATCAGAAGAATCCCATGGGATAGGGCCCTGCGGAGAAGAGTGGGGCAGAGAACTCTTTGCTAGTCAAGGATCGACTCTTGCAGCTCCAGAACAGTCCACCCCATCATACAGGAAGTCTGTCAAAGCTGGCAGTAGCCTGGCAAGGGTGAGAAAGGAGGTCCTGACTAAAATGAAGCATGAAGGGGCAGCCCAGAGAAGGTGGACGCTGACTGGTTTCTGGCCTCAATGATTCTTTGACTTTGTGCTGGAGAGAGCCATTTGTGTGAGCATGTGTTTGTCTGTGCCTGGGGGGAGCAGGGGGACGAGGGGATCCCGGGGACAGGTTCTGGATAGATGGAAAGTGTCAGACCAGCTCTTGGAAGGATCCGTTTATGCTGTGTGTCTATATGGGTAGATATCTTACACTAACATAATACAGCACACAAAGAGCCCACCCTGTTTCCCTCTCTCCACTGAGAGTGGTTTTGATTGCCCTAGAAACCTCTTTGTGCACCACGGGTCTTCCCATGATGAGGATGCATTTGGGGGGGGGGGGCAGGGAGGCTGGGTGAGTAGAGGGACGAGGCTGGCTCTGACAGGGGCCATGAAGCAGCTGCCCAGAGGTGACAGCAAGGACATGACAAGGAAGAAACTTATCTCTTTTGACGTCATTGTCTTTAGGAAGGCAAAGCTCCCCTTGAGCCAGTGGTTGCAAGGAAGGTCAAGAGCAGAAAGAAGGCTTAGGGGGACCTCCTTGCAGCCTGTCAACCTAGGAGGAGGTCATAAAAATGCGGAGATAGGCTCTCCACCATGGTGCATATTAGGAGGATGAAAGACTAGTGTTGGGTGAAAGAGGGGATGTTCAACCTGGAGATAAGGAGAAGATTTTCCGCCAGTGTCAGGGCTTGTCCTGAGCCGGGTGGCCATGAGCCCCATCTGCCCTTCTGTCTGCCATGGTTGGTCAGGTTGCTGTAACAGAGGTGCGCCCAGGATCAGAACCCAGGTGGGCCTCTTCCACCTGCCTCACCCCCTCCCCTCCCAAAGGACGGAATTCCTCTTGGGTGGGGTCTCTGATGTGCTGGATGACCTCAGCATGCCTGCTGGCCAGCATGTCTCCTGAGGGCCAACCAGGCTGCTGCTGTGGAAGTGCCCTCAGAATCATCACCATGCCAGCCATCTCCCCTTGGCCTGCCACTCCCCTTTCCCTCTGCCCCTATCTTGGCTCTGCTGGGAAGAGCGGTTTTGTGATAAACCTCTTGTCCCCAAACTGCTGGGGCCAGCTGCTGCACAGTCATGCTCCTACAACAGTAGTGGCCTCACAATCAAGATCAGAACTTGTCTCACCTTTGTCTGTCTCTCCCCATCCACTCCCTTGACTCCTCATCTCTGCTGGACCCCACCTTCAACATCCAAACCCCGTTATTGGCTTTTCCCTCTCCTCTGCCCCACGGGTTGCCAGAGACAGGGCAACACATCTTACGTTTAAGCTTTGCAGTGCTCATGCATAATTCTTGTGATAAAGTGAGTGCTGAGATCAGTCTCTATGGTGTGGAGCAGTTAAAACAGCAGATTAGCAGCAGTGACCATCATGTTGGTTTTGCAAGGGGGGGCTTCTGTCTATATACTAAAAGGATCTCCTACTACCAAGTTGTGTTTGGTGTTTCAAGCTGTCACTTACAGAGGTCCCACAAAATCAATCTGCAGTTGTGCCCGTGGGCTTCTAATATGTTGGTGCTGCAGTTGGGCTTTTGATCCAGGGTTGTCTGCATGGGTCATGGCACAAGAAAGGCAGTTCCTACACCAGAGATATACATCCTTCTTCAAGTTAGGCCCCCACCCGCTGCTCAGAGTCTTTGTCCGAGCTCACGCATGAACTTCGATAAACTCTCCTTGAATATTCTGAGGCAAAATCCAATGCTTATTGCCTTCTGCATCTACAGCATAATAAATAATGCTTTCCCTTACTATGCAGGCTGACCTGATGGGTCTTTTCACATTAATCCTTTTCATTGCCTTGGTTGGAAGCTGACATTTTCCCACCTTGGGTCTAGATTGGTTGTGACTTCTGTTCGTGATGATATGTTACTCTGCTGGAAGCTGAGCTGCTGTTCCAGCTTTCTGTAGCTCATTTTCTAAAACCTTTAGTTCTGTTTCTAAATCTTGTGCTTGTCCAACTTCTAAGTCCAGCTGTTTGATTTGTAACCAGGGTCTATGTCTGTTTACCATGAGATCTTCCTCTCAAATTTTGATTAAGATGATTGTCTTTATTTTGGGAAATTCCTCCTCCTTCAATTTACAGATGGCTTTTTTTGCACATTCTTTACCTTCTCATCCATTTCTCTCAGGAGATCCTGTGAATCATACATGGCACACCACAGGGTTCCAATGGCACCGGCTTCCTTTTTCACTTTGCAATGACTAACGTAAACTTCACAGGCTGGAGAAGTGGGATCTGCTACTCTAAGACAGTGGGATCTCCTAGGGCATTGCCCTGGTTCAATCACCTGCTTATTGAGTTTGTAACATCCTTTTCCTCCCTAACGCATATTTTAGCTCAAGCTGCATGGTCTGTTTTATGCTGTGCACTTCCCATACAGCCTTTACACAGGCAAACACTAACAGGAATTTTGCTGCTCCAAGCGACTCAGTAGAAAAGAGTTTTAAATGTGTTTTCCGTAAGCTCCAATTCCAGATTGACTTTCCTTCAGAGGTCCATTGGTTCTGAGCATCCAGAAAGCCACACCAAAGATGCATTGTGGGTCATTTCAGTCACCACCATCACCCACAAACCTTCCACTTTGACTGCAGAGCTTGCCTCTCCATTTACAGACCATGCAATGAAGTTGGGATGAGGCTGTTCGTTAGGAGAGCTTCCCAGACAAGATGCTGCTTGAGCCCAGCCAAGGGTGTGTCGGGGACAATTCCTCGAGGCAGCCAACCAAATATTAAATGAGCACAGAGCTACTTGTGGCTGGAATTCTGTGTGCAGGAGCAAGGACTGCCTTCAGTCCAACAGTGCAGTTCCTTCACTCTTGTTATGGTTTGGTCCGGCCTGGCCACTGCGACAAACGACAGATGCTCTCCCTCACCTCTCTTTCCAAGGAGAGGAGGGAGAGAGAGAAAGGACTTGTCAGTTTAGATAAGTCAGTCGGTTTTGGGTCACCTGTCCTGTCTGCTCCTATCCAAAGGTGCATCCCCTCTACACTTTACCGCTTCCGACCCTCCAACGGGGCATATAACAAAGTGAGCTGCCCTTGGTTGTTATAGCAAAAAGTCTAAGCAAGAGCCTCTCTGCATACCATGCCTTGGCATAAATTATAGATAATCAGGTTTTGTCACTCTGAGAGCCAACAGCTTATGGCCAATATGCATTAAATTTCAGAGAGTTCAGTTAGTTCGAGGAGGCTTGGCTGCAAAGTCAAATTACTGAACAGAAAAAGGGTTCTGTTTCACCTCAGACCAGCACAGGTGGGCTGTTCTTTTGGGAGGGTATTAGGAGAATAAAAGAGAAGCACTCGAGATTTCAGGGAATGGAAAGAGAAGCAAAGGATGCTGTTGGCCTTCTTTGCCCCCGGCTCCTGTTTTGCCTAATGAAACTGAAGGACCACGAGAGCCTTTCCCGCAAAGCTGCCACCCAGCCACACCGCCCCGGCCCTCTGTCATTGCACGGGGTTAGTGCACCTCAAGGGCAGGACTTCAGAGTTCTCTTTATCGGACATCATGATATTCCTTTTGGCCCATCCCTCTGGCCTGTCTATGTACCTCTATGTTCCCTCCCTCAACCTCCATGGCCTTTCAATGATTACGGAGTGTCATTGAATACGCTGGCACATTGGTTTACCCTGTCATCTCCCTCAGCTGCCACCCCTCCTGTCCCATAGACTGGTAAGGATTGTCTTAGTTAAGGTGACTTGGGAACAATCCACTGCTGGTGGCGTTCCTCCAGATTCCTGCCCCGAGTCTCAGAGCTCTGGGAGACCTTGCTGGGGCAGACTGAGGCAAAGAGGATGTAGAGAATTTCCGATGTAGCTCCACCCGCTCTATGAAACTCAGCAGTGGCCACACAGTGGATTTGGTTCTCCTCAAACTGTTCCTGAAGGAGTAAACACTCATTCTAGTGCCCTTGAATTGCCTTTCAGGCTTAGATTGAATTGCGAACTGGACTATAGCAGAGCTTGGAGGAGGCTGTCCTTGAAGACCAGATGGACTGAGCTCTGCCACCATGTCACAGCTCTGTCTGCCACAGGAACGGCTCCAGCTTGTCCTGTCTGTGCCCCTGGCTGAGATCATTGCTGCACATTTGGGCTGAAGCCCCCCCAGCTGTGGCACCAGGCAAGCCATGACTTGCCATAAGGAATTCTGGTGCCAACACTCCAATACCCCGGTGTGTCCTACTGATGGGACAAGAAGAGGGGTTACTCATGGCCAGCTCTTCTTCTGCTGGGAGAAATGACACAGCTGGAATTAAGTATCTCTGCACAGCTGAGGGAGGGAACATCAGAGATTGCATCATTTTTTTTCACAGGCGGTTCCCTGGAGCCCCAGGGACACCTCCAAGGAGCCCAGAGGGGACAGAGGCAGTGCCAGCGTGGGCTGGTCCTCTGCTGCTGAGCTGGGCCAGGGTTCTGGGATGGAGGGAGCTCCTGGCAAGCGGGCAGCGCTGCAGAGAGGCGGCTCTGCCCAATAGCAGGGCTGGGGACACTGCCTGCAGGCAGGGAGGGGAGACCTGCAAGGCAGAGAGAGCTTAAAGGCAGTTGGGAGTGGGGGGTGCTGAGAGCTCACTGGGGCAGAAATCTTCACCAGCTTCTGCGTGGTAAGTCTTGGGGTGCCGGGCAATGCAGCTCCAGTTCCTGGAGGGATCTCCTCAAGCTGGTCCATCTGAGAGCTGCTGGGCTCTGTCAGGAGGACTCTCTCAGTTTCTGTGCTGTAGAGGAGGAGGATGTGCTCCAGAGCAGGGCTTCCCTGCTGCCCAGTGAGAGGGACTGGGCCCGAGGGCTGCCTTCTGCCGGGGATGGTTGTGGAGGTGTGCGTAGGGGTGTGCAAGCAGGGGTGGGCAGGGCTGTCCTTGCCAGCAGGGTCCCTGCACCCCAGGGGCTGTGTGCCGGGGCAGGGACTCTGCCAGGGTCAGCTCTCCGCCTGCCCGGGGAGCTCCCACGGAGCTTCTGTGGGGAGAAGCAGTGGGTGGAAGGAGTGACTGCCAGCAAGGCAGATGCCTTCTGTTGCTGAGATGGACCTGTGTGGGTCAGGGCTGCTCCAGATCCCCATCACCCCAAGGACATTTGCAGAGGGCCCTTTTGAAGAAGGACATCGAGGCACCTTTCCCCTGAAAGAGAACAAGTCTGTGCTGTGGGATTTCTCCTCTCAGCTGGTGGGTGGGCAGTGGGTGGTGGGAATGGATTTCTCCTTTACGAAGAAGGCACAGAGACCCCCGTTCTCAATAGCACTTCCCTGAACCCCTCCTGAGCCCCAGCACAGCCAGAGATGCCCCCGGGCAGCGCTGTGCTGCCAGGAGGGGTCTGCAGGGCAGAGCTGAGCACACAGCGGGTGGGATGGGCTCTGGGGCACTGGCAGGGAGGAGACCCGGGGGCAGAGAAGCAGCTCCAGGCAGGGGCAGCTCCTGGCAGCCCAGACACAGGCAGGGACAGAGAGGGAGCTGCTGCCAGAAGTGCCCAGGCAGGGAGGATCCTGGCACCTCCGGCCACCCCCTGACCTTCAGACAACTTCTCGGCAGCAAGCCTCTGCTCTACTCTCACACCCGCCCCACAGCCAGTGGGTCCAGAGCCTGAGATGCCTTCTCGGCAGCTGCACCTGCAGTCAAGGAGATGTGTGTGTGTCCTACAAGTGATGCACAACATAAAAGCAAGTGCCCTGCAGTGTCTCTGTCTGAAGACACTGTCACTGAGGAGAAGGCTTCACGGCACGCCTGTCTGACTCCCTCTCCTCGCTTCCTTTTTTCAGAGCACAGACGTGTTTCTCCTTGTTTCCCCACCCCTCTGTTGAACTCTGCATCTCAGGAGTTTGGGAGGGGGTGCGGGTCAGCTTCTCTTCTGCCTCTGACTCTGCCTCTGACTCGTGCCCCAGACGTGCCCTCATGGAAAGTTGGTGTCGAGGCAGTATTGTACCCGATAAGGTAGAGTGTCACTGAGTTTGTGGGGTTGGGAATGAGCTGGATCATTTCTCATTAAGCTGTGGGAGGGGGATTTCTGTGAGGAATGGCATTGGGATTTCCTCAGAAAAGTCTCTCCCAGTTTGTCACTGCCTTTTCCTCCTTGGACAGGTCCCCCTGCCCAGAGGCAGCAAATGTCCAACAGCAGCTCCATCACCCAATTCATCCTCCTGGCATTGGCAGACACACGGGAGCTGCAGCTCTTGACCTTCGGGCTCTTCCTGGGCATCTACCTGGCTGCCCTCCTGGGAAACGGCCTCATCATCACTGCCATCGCCTGTGACCACCGCCTCCACACCCCCATGTACTTCTTCCTCCTCAACCTCTCTGTTCTTGACCTGGGCTGCATCTCCACCACTCTCCCCAAAGCCATGGTAAACTCCCTCTGGAACACCAGGGCCATCTCCTATGCAGGATGTGCTGTCCAGCTCTTTTTCTTTCTCATTTTTATTTCAGCTGAGTATTTTCTCCTCACCATCATGGCCTATGACCGCTACGTTGCCATCTGCCAACCCCTGCACTACAGGACCCTCCTGGGCAGCAGAGCTTGTGTCCGCATGGCAGCAGCTGCCTGGGGCAGTGGGTTTCTCAATTCTCTCCTGCACACGGCCAATACATTTTCACTGCCCCTCTGCCAGGGCAATGCCATGGACCAGTTTTTCTGTGAAGTCCCCCACATCCTCAAGCTCTCCTGCTCACACTCCTACCTCAGGGAAGTTGGGCTGATTGTGGTTAGTGCCTGTTTAGCATTTGTGTGTTTTGTTTTCATTCTGCTGTCCTATGTACAGATCCTGAGGGTGGTGCTGAGGATCCCCTCTGAGCAGGGACGGCACAAAGCCTTTTCCATGTGTGTCCCTCACCTGGCCGTGGTCTCCCTCTTTATCAGCACTGCAGTGTTTGCCCACCTGAAGCCTCCCTCCATCTCCTCCCCATCTCTGGACCTGGTGGTGGCAGTGTTGTACTCGGTGGTGCCTCCAGCAGTGAACCCCTTCATCTACAGCATAAGGAACCAGGAGCTCAAGGATGCCCTGTGGAAACAGGCCCAATGGACACTGTTTCACCGACAATAACCTACCGCCTCTTCTCCGCACATTGCCCAGAGTTGATCTTAGACCACGAGCCTGAATTTTTCTCTTGTGATAATCCTGCTTATTGATATTTTTCTGGGTTTATACTACTTTTTTTGAGGCTTGATCGTACTGGGTCTGACCCTTGCACAACACTGAGTCAGATGTAGCCGGTCAGATAACAGCTCTTAAATGAAATGGGATGTCCCAGGTAGAATAGGGAGAAAAGGGAGAAACAGAAAAAAAAGATATGGGCTTAGATAAATATTTTTTAAAAGAACAGTAACAGAAAAGATATTATTATTAGTATTATTATTATTATTAATAATAATAATAATAATAATAAACAAAATAAAGTGATGCAACACAAATTGCTGACACTTCCCAATGATTAACTCCCCAGCCTGTCCGGAGATGTGATCACCGATCCCTGCCCCCCTGCTAACTCCCATTTATATACTGAGCATGACATCTATGGGATGGAATATTCCTTTGGCCAGCTTGTCTTGTCTGTGCCCCCCCACCTTCCACAGGAAGTTGAAAAAGTCCGTGACTTAATATAAGCATCACTCAGCAACAACTAAAACAATACGTGTTAGCAATGTTATTCTCAAAGTCAATCCAAAACACAGCAGCTACCAGGAAGGATATTAACTCTATCCCAGGCAAAACCAGGACAGCGTCCGCCCCTTATTCTATACCATCTACCTCATGCCCAGGTCTTACACTTTTCCATAAATCACCACCATTTTCCTGTCTTTGATATATGTATATATGCACACAGATATCATTCCCTTAGTCCATGGCCCATCCCACTGAAATGTCCCTTGAGTTCATTTAGTCCATGACTTTGGGCTCCATCTGTTGTAACTGTCTTTCCCAGCAGGAGACGTGGTGTGTGGTGTTGAATTGTTGCGTGCTGCATCTGGAGCTCGCAGCTGGTGTAGCCGGCATGGCCCATGCCCATCATCTGTGGGTTGAAGATGTCGATCTCAAGACAATTCCCGGGTGCCAGTTGCTGCAGCCACTTCTGGTTCCATCACTTCTGCACTTTGCTCAGTTTCATCAAAGTTCATTCTTCATTAATTTAGGTCACTTTCACTGCAATGCCAGAGATAGAGCATATAGCAACTGTAGTAGTGATGACATAGAGTGGTATTTTAGCAATAAATATCATATCATTTGATTCATTGGCCATTCTCACCAAAATCAAATCCCCTTGAGGAACAAATCGATCATCCCCATCCTCCAGCATTACCCACCAAGTGCACTCAGGGCCTTAAAATAAAGCAATCCCACAGATAGTTTTGCCTTTGCTTGTGTCAGGAATAACCCAGACTCTTTTCCCGAACATATTCAGATCCTCAAATGTTCCCTAACCAGGTGGCATTTGCTAAATGTGTACCCCAACTTTTGAAGGTCCCACCACCCATGGCTCTCAGTGTAGTTTATAGCAGTCCGTTGTATTGTTTCATTTTCCCAGAGGCTCGTGCATGGTAGGGGATGTGATACACCCGCCCAATGCCATGCTCTTTGGCCCAGGTGTCTATGAGGCTGTTTGGAAATGAGTCCCACTGTCTGACTCAATTCTCTCTGGGGTGCCATGTCGCCATCAGACTTGCTTTTCAAGGCCCAGGATAGTTGTTCAGGGCGGTGGCATGGGTCACAGAGTGTGTTTCCAGCCATCCGGTGTTTGCTTCCACCGTTGTGAGCACGTGACGCTTGCCTTGGCGGGTTTGAGGGAGTGTGATAGAACCAATCTGCCAGGCCTCCCCGTATTGATATTTCAGCCAACGTCCTCCATATCAAAGAAGCTTTAACCGCTTGGCTTGCTTAAATGCAGCACACCTTTCACATTCGTGGATAACCTGTGCAATAGTGAACGTGGCCAAGTCCACCCCCTGGTCACAAGCCCATCTATATGTCACATCTCTTCCTTGATGGCTTGAGGCGTCATGGGCCCACCAAGCTATGAATAGTTCACCCTTACGTTGCCAGTCCATGTCCACCTGAGCCACTTCAATCTTAGCAGCCTGATCCACCTGCTGGTTGTTTTGATGTTCCTCAGTGGCCTGACCCTTGGGTACGTGGTCATCTACATGATGTACTTTCACAACCAGATTCTCTATCCGGGCAGCAATGTCTTGCCACAGTTCAGCAGCCCAGATGGGTCTACCTCTGCACTGCCAGTTGCTCTGCTCCCACTGCTGTAACCACCCCCACAGAGCATTTGCCACCACCCATGAATCAATATGGAGGTAAAGCACCAGCTGCGAGGGGGCTCACAGCCGGTCCCGGGTCACCCCTGCGCCTGTGATTTCACTTTGGGGCACATTCCAGAGCCACCAGACAGGCAGGGGTTGGGAGACGGTGTTGGAGGGAGGGCACGGACAAAGCGCTGTAGCACCTCCAGGAGAAGCACCTTCCACTGCCACAGGCTGTGACGTGGGCGATAGCTTGGCTCCCAGCGACACTCATCCTCACCCAGGGAGAGGAAGATGAGTGCTGTGCTTTGCATCATCTTCAGTGAGCTTTGCCTGGAGGAGAGACTCTGTGATGGGTGGCATTGAGTTCAGTGCTCACAAGAAAATCCTCTGTAGCTGCAGTCAATAGTTCAGGTCAGTGCTTGGAACAAGATGGGATGGGGACACACAGCATTTCCCAGGCTGTGTCACGCTGCCTTAGTGTCTCTCCAGCGCTTCCCTTGGAATTGAACCTCTTTTCCAGCACTTCCCCACAGTCCTGGTGCCTCCCTGGACACCGGAATTCATCCCCAACCCAAGATCTCACAGCAGCACTGGAAGCGGTTTCTGACGAACCCCCCGATGCGGTGCAGGGCTGGAGCATGGCCAGCCGGGCTTGTCTGCCGTGGGGCGGGAGGTGTTCCTTCCCCACACAGCGCCATTCTCTGGTGGTCTTGTTGAAGCAACGGGGGCACTGGCCCTGTGGCTGTCTGTGCACAGCCGGAGGCGGTGACTCCTTGTTAAAACAACCGGCTCGTAACACATGAATTAATAAACCCCACGGCCTCCCAGCGTGGCTACTGCGTGTGCCCAAATTGGTGCCCCAGGAAGGAGGCACAGGGGATAATAGGGTCTGTGTTTAATGCAGCAAAGCTGCTTTTTCCCCCAGCACTGCTTTGCTTTTTTCAGGGCTTTGTTTTCCACCCGCTGGAGCAATGCCGGGAACGATGTCTATAAAATCCCCGGCACTTCACCTGAAATGATGCGGCTCATTATCGAGTACGCCTACACCGGCACAGTACCGGTCAAGGCCATCAACGTTGAACGTTTGCTGATAGCGGCCGACCAGTTCAACGTCATGGGCATCGTCAGACTGTGCTGCGAGTTCTTAAAGTCCCAGCTGTGCTTGGAGAACTGCGTCGGCATCTGGAGATTCACCGAGTATTACTACTGCCTTTATTATTGACTTTATTATTGACCTGTGGGAAGCAGCCCAGGTGTTCATCCGCCATCACTTGGAAAGGGTGACCAGGGTGTCGAGAGAGTTTCTGGAGCTCTCCGTCAATGAGCTCCAGCGCGTCCTGTAGAAGGAGCAGCTCCGTGGGAAAGAAGAGGACATGTTCAAGGCTGTTCTGCAATGGATGGCTCACGACCCGCAGAACAGGAGGCAGCAGGTTGCAGTCTTGCTGGGCAAGGAAGAGTGGAAGGGGGGACAGAGGGCATTTATTTAAAGCAAAAATGTCTAGGTTATTCTTACCTTAGAAAAAATAAACTCAGCATTTTTGACAGTAAGGACTTTGCTTGAAACTTTTGAAATCCTGCCTTCACAAGGATATAAATTTGTAGTTCATATTCACTGTACATACACGCCACTCACCCAAATCCCATTGCTTGTTAGCATGTGCATGGTTTCCGAAGGCACACGCACTGACACTGACACTATGGAAATGATCAGGTGTCTGTTGTCTATGAGTGCCCAGGCCACAGTTGTGTGAGGCATTGCACAAGCATCTGAAATCCTTACCCAAAAGAGTTTGCAAACCACCTGTTCCTTTCGACTGGGCTCGAAAGGGGGACCATCGTGCATAGGGGAGGATGGCACATCGCTCTCATGTTCTTGAGGCAGTCCTATTCGAGTCATGGTTTCAGTCAGAGTCCTTCCTGAACGATCATTGCCTGGGAGGACAGCACCATAAAGGCAGTCAAGTGCCTTCTGGGCCACCCCTGGGGACAATTCTCGGCCTTCGAGGATAACATCATGAAAACTTTCCAACTGCCCATGCTGTCCCAGGAGAGAGACTGGGACACAAAGTATGGAATTACACGAGTGATTCTCTGTTCACGAGCACGAGTGGTCCCAGTCAAATTGGGACACCCCAAATGCAGTTTCACACATGGTTCTTATACCTTTAGAGCATTCAGGTACAACACAATTTGAGTGATCGCTACTTAACACGCACACACAGGCTGCTGTTTGGCAAAGCAACTCTCATGCTGTGGCATCATCATCCACCTGCTGCTCTCCTAATGGAGACGTCCCTGGAGTCGGTCTTGCTGCAGTTCCTTATCTCTGATGCCAGATCAGGGGAGGGTTTCACAGGGGTGTCAGAGGGGCTGGGAGGCTGGCGTCATCCGCGCAGTGCTGGAGCATCCTTTCTTCTTCAGGCTGGGGGCTGTCTTCTCCTCCCGACAATGAGCTGGGTCCTGTAGTCATGCTGACTGAACCATGGCTATGCAGTACGCAATAGAAACGCTGTATATCTTAAGAAAGTTCATACAATTTCATACTCTAAAGAGTAATTGTTACAATAGTTCAGGAAAGAGATTTTCCTAACAGTCCCTCCTTTTCCTTTCACCATCAGGGTCACACTATACTCTTCATTATTTAAGTCGTAAGTCAAGTTCATAAGTTAATATTACACTGTAAACACACCCATCTAATTAGAAAGCAAAACAAGAGAGTGAATACAACAACCCAAATCCTTTCAGTTCACAGTCCTGTTCCTAAGTCTGGGAGCCAAGAGGTTAGCCACCCAAAGAGATTTAGGGGAGATCCCTGCCCTATTTTGTGTAATATTTTTAAATGAGTCTTTCTCTTGTTTCTCTCAGTTTTGTTTTTCTGGTCTTGACTGACATAAAAACCCCAGCAGCTCTTATTCAAGAACGCACCTACTCTGTCCTGTACTTCTAAAGGGTGCTCTAGAGCTAAGCCATTCTATATTACCATTTTTGATAATAATTTGATTTCTTCCTCTAAGGCTGTCATACTGCCTGCCCTCATTCATGGCTTTTTCTAATTCTCTTGGCACATTTGCAGTAGCCCTTTCTAGTTTTGCAGTCCCTCACTGTGGGATAAAATCTATTACAGACAGGTGGAACTCAGTGCCACATTAGCAAAGGCATTTGTGAAAGGCAGGTCCTGCTTGACTAACCTGATCTCCTTCTACAACATGGTCACCCGCTCAGTGGATGAGGGAAAAGCTGTGGATGTTGTCTATCTGGACTTTAGTAAAGCCTTTGACACTGTTTCCCACAGCATTCTCCTGGAGAAACTGGCTGCTCATGGCTCGGATGGGCACACGCTTTGCTGAGTAAAAAAATGTCTGGAAGGCCGTGCCCAGAGAGTGGTGGTGAATGGAGTTAATTGCAGTTGGCGGGCGGTCAGGAGTGGTGTCCCCCAGGGCTCAGTACTGGGTCCAGTCCTGTTTAACCTCTTTATCAATGATCGGGATGAGGGGATGGAGTGCTCCCTCAGTCAGTTTGCGGATGACACCAAGCTGGGTGGGAGTGTTGATCTGCCTGAAGGTAGGGAGGCTCTGCAGAGGGATTCGGACAGACTGGACCCATGGGCCAAGGCAAACTGTAGGAGTTTCAATGAGGCCAAGTGCTGCGTCTCACACTTTGGCTACAATAAGCCCCGCCAAGGCTACAGGCTTGGGGGAGGAGTGTCTGGAAAGCTACTCAGCAGAGAAGCACCTCTCTGGTTGTTGGTTGATAGCAGCTGAACATGAGCCAGCAGTGTGCCCAGGTGGCCAAGAAGCCCACCGGCATCGTGGCGTGTATCAGGACTAGTGTAGCCAGTAGGACCAGGGAGGTGATTTTCCCCCTGTACTGGGCACTGGGGAGGACGCATCTTGAGTACTGTGTTCACTTTCAGCCCCCTCACCACAAAAAGGACATTGAGGCACTGGAGCATGTCCAGAGAAGGGCAACGAAACGGGTGAGGGGTCTGGAGCACATGTCTTATGAGGAGCGGCTGGGGAAACTGGACTTTTTTAGCATGGAGAAAAGGAGGCAGAGGGGAGACCTTATCGCTCTCTAAACATATCTGAAAGGAGGTGGCAGAGAGGTGGGGGTCCACCTGTTCTGTCAGATAACGGGTGTTAGAACAAGAGGAAATGGTTCAAGTTGCACCAAGGGAAGTTTCGACAGTGTATTAGGAAGAATTTCTTTACTGAAAGGGTCATCAGGCATTGGAATACATTACCCAGGGCAGTGGTGGAGTCCCCATCCCTGGAGGTGTTCAAGGGTCGTGTAGATATAGTGCTGAGGGACATGGTTTGGTGGTGGGCTTGTCAATGTTAGGTTAATGATTGGACTATGTGATCTTACAGGTCTTCTCCAATCTAGGAAATTCCGTGATACTGTGATTCTGTGATGATGGCCCTGGGACAACTTCCCCGGGGTGTCCAGTGAGCACAGGCACAGCCCAGATCCTGCTTGTCTGGTCTGTCATGTTTCTCGCAGGAGCCCGGCTGTGCCAGGACACTGCTATGTGCCCCCACCCTGCACACTCCACCACTTCAGCTCTTCCCTGAGGTTTTCCTCTCTGGGGCACTTGCCAGCCCCGCCAGCTCACACCCTCCCTGAATCTGGACACCTCCTGCTCTCTCCCAGCACAGACCAGCAGAGCAGCCTCATTGGCAATGGTCCACCCAGCCTTCATGCTGAGGAGATACCCACCCCAGGCAGCTTGGAGCCCCCCCTGCCAAATGTCCTTCCCAGGATGGCATGAGAGAATTGGCCCAGGGCACCCTCAGGAAGGTCCTTTTGCCTCAGGGACAGGGCAGCCTGCCCCGAGCTGTCCCACCAGAGCAAAGGGTTCCTCTTGCCATGGCTGCCCTGCACACACACGGTGCCCTGCTCTTCTCCTGCCACAGCCCATCTGTCCTCAGAGCCTTTTCCCGAAACAGCTCATCCGTGCTGGCCTGGCCAGCCATTCCTGCACCCCTCTCCAGGCGTCCCACAGCCCCCGAGCTGGTGGTGCAGCTCTGCAGAGCCGGGGGCTGTGGTGCCCAGGGCCATGCTGGTCAGGCTGGGAGGCAGACCCAGCTCGGGTCGCTCCTGACCCCTCCACCTCAGCACACAGATGAGGCCCCTGCAGCTATAGAGAAGTTCTCGGAGAAAGGATCTCAGACAAACAAGTCAGTGCAGGGTCCTTCAGTTTTTTAAAAACAAAGAGAGAAGAGCTTCTTATTGACAAAGTCTGTGGCTCCCACAACACAGACAGATCCTGACATAGCAATAGGATAAAGGATGATTCTTCACTTTTATTGACAGCATTAACAAAACCCAGAAAAGATAAAAACCAAATAAAGGAAAGGAAAAAAAGTACTAAAGACAATCTGGGCCTGTAATGAGTTACATCATGTGTGATATGTAGAAGATGGGCAGTTCATTGCTGCTTCTGACAAGATACCAGTCATCAGTTTCCACGGGGCATCCTTGAGTTCCTGGTTCCTCATGCTGTAGATGAGGGTGTTCACTGCTGGAGTCACCACTGAGTACAGAAATGACGCCAACAGGTCCAGAGATGGGGAGGAAATGGTGGGGGGGTTCAGGTAGGCAAACATGGCAGTGCTGATAAACAGGGAGATCACAACCAGGTGAGGGATGCCCGTGGAAAAGGCTTTGTGCCGGCCCTGCTCCGATGGGATCCTCAGCACAGCCCTCAAGATCTGCACATAGGAAAAGAGAATGAAAGCAAAAGCCCCGAATGCTAGTAAGACACTAAGCACCAGAAGCCCAACTTCCCTGAGGTAGTCTGAATGTGAGCAGGAGAGCTTGAGGATGTGGGGGATTTCACAGAAGAACTGGTGCAGGGCATTGCCCTGGCAGAGGGGCAGTGAAAATGTATTGGCCGTGTGCAGCACAGCATAGGGAAAAACACTGCCCCAGACAGCTGCTGCCATGTGGACACAAGCTCTGCTGCCCAGGAGGGTCCCATAGTGCAGGGGATGGCAGATGGCAATGTAGCGGTCATAGGCCATGATGGTGAGAAGAGAAAACTCTGCTGAAATGAAAAAGACAAACAGCAAGGCCCGTGTAGCATAACCTGCATAAGAGATGACCCTGGTGTCCCAGAGGGAATTGGCCATGACTTTGGGGAGAGTGGTGGAGATGGAGCCCAGGTCAAGAACAGAGAGGCTGATGAGGAAGAGGTACATGGGGGTACCAAGAAGACCGAGTGGATAAGGTCCTCTATAGACAGATTGGAGTAGGCTCACATTCACAAGCCCTGGTCCTCAGAGGGAACTTCAGCCACCCTGATAGCTGTTGGAAGGAAAGCAGAGCAGCGCATAGGCAATCCAGGAGGTTCCTGGAACACATTAACGATTACATCCTTCTCCAAGTGACAGCAGAGCCAATGAGGAGAGGTGCCATGCTGGACTTTGTCCTGACCAAGAAAGAGGGGCCCATGGGGAATGTCATGGTCAAGGGCAGCTTTGGCTGCAGTGACCTTGAGGTGGCAGAGTCTGGGATCTTTAAGGTGGCTAGGAGAGCGCACAGTAAGCTCGCTACCCTGGACTTCAGGAGATAGACTTTGGCCTCTTCAGGGATCTGCTTGGTGGAGTACATTGGGACAAAGCCCTGGAAGGAAGAGAGGCCCATGAAAGTTGGCTAATATCCAAGGGCTACCTCTGCCAAGCTCAGGAGCAACACATCCCGGCAAAGAGGAAGTCAGGCAAAGACAGCAGGAGGCCTGCGTGGATGACCAAGGAGCCTCCTTGTCAATCTCAAAGAGACAAAGGAAGCCTACAGAGGGTGGAAGCAAGGACAGGTAGCCTGGGAGGAATTTTCTGAGCAGCCAGGGATCAGGTTAGGAAAACTAAAGGCCAGGTAGAGGTGAATCTGGCCAGGTGCATCAGGGGCAACAAGAAAGCCTTCTATAGGTATGTGGGTGACAAAAGGAAGACTAGGGAACATATGGGAGCAACCAGGAAGGAACCGGGAGACCTGGTCACCCGGGACATGGAGAAGGCTGAGATACTCAATGCCTCAGTCTTCCCTGGAAAGGGCTCTAACACTGCCATTGTCCTCTCCCAGGCACTTCCCAGCCCTCCCCAGCCCCTGCCCAGCTCTGCCCACCTCCCCTACCCTCTCCACAGGACAACCCAGCCCAGCAGTCCAGTCTGGACTGGCCCCACAGCACTGCCTGCCACAGGCTGATGTAGAGCTCTGGGCACTCACCGCACAGCCCCAGATCCTCCCAAGGGCACAGCAGCTCCTGGGGGGCAGACAAGGAGGTCAGCCTGCCCATCAGCCCCAGGGCTCGTGCTGGTGCCGAGGAAACGAGGAAAGAGTCGAGTCACTCTCTGCCTCTCCGGAATTCATGTTGTGCGTGATCCCCAGCCCTGACTGAATTTGCCCCCTTCTCTCCCCAGTCAGCCCCATGCCCCAGGACAGCACAGCAGTCCTGGCCCTGGGGTTCCCTCAAGCACCTCCTGTGTCTCCCCACTCTCCCCTCCCTGTGCCTGATGAGACTCCCACGGCACTGCAGCGTCCTTGTGCATGGACACATTGATTCAGTGCTTTATATTGGTGGACTTTACCTTTGAGGGTGTTTCACCTTCGGAGTCTCCATCCGTTCCAGTCCAAGGGCAAATGTTGAGTCCCTAATCCCGCCTCTCCTCCCCCCTAAAAGATTCATTTCCAGAATGTCCGGTATATGCCATCAGTCCTGTCATACATGAAGAAGACTGAGGAGATAATGGGAGCTCATGGACCGTCTCCCCTTCCATTGGGCACCAAGAAGAGCGCTTTTAAATCCAGAATATTTGGTGCAGTGGAACCCAATAGTACCATCAGCTTAGCTCCAGAAACATTGAAAACACAAGGAGAAGAGATTCATTAAAATATTGATTCCTTGAACATGTTCTTGGAAGGAACTTTGGAGGAACAGCCCATCCTTCAGGCACTGCACTTGGGAGGTGCCCTTTTATTGAAGAGCTGTTATCTGTCAGGCCACACCTGACTCAGTGTTGTGCAAGGATCAGAGACAGTAGGATCAAGCCTTAAGACAAGCAGTGTAAACTCAGAAAATTATCTACAAGCAGGATTATTACGAGAGAAAAAAGCAGACTCACAGACTAAGATAAACTCTGGGCAATGTGCAGAGAAGGGGCGGCAGGTTATTGTCGGTGAAACAGTGTCCATTGGGCCAATTTCCATAGGGCATCCTTGAGCTCCTGGTTCCTCATGCTGTAGATGAGGGGGTTCACTGCTGGAGGCACCACTGAGTACAACACTGCCACCACCAGGTCCAGAGATGGGGAGGAGATGGAGGGAGGCTTCAGGTGGGCAAACACTCCAGTGCTGATAAAGAGGGAGACCACGGCCAAGTGAGGGAAGCATGTGGAAAAGGCTTTGTGCCGTCCCTGCTCAGAGGGGATCCTCAGCACCACCCTCAGGATCTGCACATAGGACACCAAAATGAAAACAAAACACCCAAAGGCTAAACTGGCACTAACCACAAGAAGTCCAACTTCCCTGAGGTAGGAGTGTGAGCAGGAGAGCTTGAGGATGTGGGGGATTTCACAGAAGAACTGGTGCAGGGCATTGCCCTGGCAGAGGGGCAGTGAAAATGTATTGGCCGTGTGCAGGAGAGAATTGAGGAACCCACTGCCCCAGGCAGCTGCTGCCATGTGGACACAAGCTCTGCTGCCCAGGAGGGTCCCGTAGTGCAGGGGTTGGCAGATGGCAATGTAGCGGTCATAGGCCATGACAGTGAGGAGAGAACACTCTGTTGACATAAAAAAGAAAAAGAAAAAGAGCTGGACAGCACAGCCAAAGTGAGAGATATCCTGGGTGTTCCAGAGGGAATTGGCCATAGCTTTGGGGAGAGTGGTGGAGATGCAGCCCAGGTCTATGAGGGAGAGGTTGATGAGGAAGAAGTACATGGGGGTGTGGAGGCGGTGGTCGCAGGCGATGGCGGTGACGATGAGGCCGTTTCCCAAGAGGGCAGCCAGGTAGATGCCCAGGAAGATCCCAAAGTGCAAGAACTGCAGCTCCCGTGTGTCTGCGAACTCCATGAGGAGGAAGTAGGTGATGGAGCTGCTGTTGGACATTTGGTGCCTCTGGGCAGCGGCACCTGTTCAAGGAGGGAAACAGAGTAAGTCAATACAGACTTCTGTAAGAAAAATGAAAGCCATTTCCCGTAGGCTCTGTCTCTGTTGCATACACTCCCTTTTCATTTTCCAGGAGACCTTCATCACGTCCATGGCTGGAGCTCTGGTTGGCGTTGGCTGCCTCTGCCGTGAGGAGCAGGGCCTCTGCCCAGTGGCTGCCGAGGGGTCAGCCCTGCTCTGCAGCAGGGAGTTCATAGGGAGGGTGGCGGCAGGAGCCAGTCCTGGTGTTCTGCTTCGGCTGAGGAACCCACACCTAATGCAGATGGGCTTTTCAACATCTGAACTCTCACTGCTATGGAACAGGGATGGCAGAAGGCAGTTGGAGAGGCTTTGGGTATTTTACAGCTCCCCCACCTCCCCTGGGCACTGTTCTGGGATGTCAGAAACCCTCAGCATTTCTGCTGCACTCCAGGAGAACAGAGTGAGTGCTGTGAGACATGAGGATTGCCTGTGGCAGAGAGCAGAGTCAGGGGAGATGGTTTGTCCCTCCATCTTGCACTATCATGAGATGGAGGGGGATCACCCTCTTCTATTATGCAATCAGACAGTGCTGAGAGCAGAAGGATCCATTTCAGACTATGAAATGTCTCACCCTTTCTCAAGGTCTCAGCAGCCCACCTCTAGCCAAGGACACCCACAGCTCATTTCACCCACCCAACAGCTTTTCCTCAGTCACAGAGTCTCTGTGTTTCTCTGTGGGGCTTTCCGATAACACAAAGGTGCTATGGGACAGGTTGGCATCCTGGAGGGCAGCTCACAGCTTCCATGGACACCCAAAGGACTTATCTAATTTATGGGATCTCAGTGAGAGAAAATGGACTCCTTCCCCACTCCCACAGCCTGCATTGCCCACAGCAATTGTCCACAGAGGAAAGCTGGGACACTGGTTCCCATGGACGCATAGTCAGGAGTGGATGAACAAGATCAGTGTGGGACTCTGCAGCTGAAATTCCCATCCCCAAGTACGCTGACAGCAATAAAAAGATAACTTTAAAGGAGACACCTGGAGAAACCTGGAGAAATCCCATGAGGGTCTGACTGGGAGAGGCACGGGGAGAAGCAGCCGGGCACTCAGGGCAGCATTACCCTCACCCTGCTGGGCACACCACCACCCAGACACTGATCATGCAGGGCAGGTACCCTCAGCCCCACCGCTGGGCAGCAGCAGTGGGGCACGTGGCAGGAGGGATGCCCTTCGCCTCTCCTGCTGCTCTGCCGGGCACAGAGCTGACTCCCACCCCAGAGCCCATGGCCGTGAGGGCTGAGGGCTGTGCTGGGTGGCTCAGGGAAGGCATCTGCACTGCAGGGGTGGCTGGAGGTGCCCCTATCTCCCCTGCAGCAGGGCTTCCAGGAGCAGCTCCCTCCTTCCCTGCCCGTCTCCACTGCCTGGAGCTCTCCCTGCCAGCAGCTCTTTCCCTTCCCCCAAGTCTCTTCCCTGCCAGTGCTCACAGACCCCATGGCAGCCCCCGTGTGCCCAGCTCTGCCCTGCAGTCTCTGCGTGTGTGCAGGGGCTAAAGGGCAGGTCCACAGACCCTGGTGAGACTGGAAAGGGGATGCTGGTGCTGTCTGTAGCCCCCAGAGCTGGAAACCAAAGACACAGACTCAGGAAAGCTCCTTATCTCTACATGAACCCTCCTTTGATCTTTCATTTGAAAGTCCTCTTGGACATGTGCCACTGCCCACCCAGCCAACCAAGAGAAGAAATAGCAAAAGAACTCCATCTTGAAAAGTCCCTCCAGGAATGACCAGAGGTCATCTGGAGGTGTAAAGAGCCCTGACCCACACAGCACCCACTTCAAAGCAGAATGACCCTGCCCTGCCAGTAGTCGCTCCTTCCACCCACAGCTTCTCCCCACAGAAGCTACGTGGGAGCTCTCTGGGCAGGCGGAGAGCTGACCCTGGCAGGCGGCAGAGTCCCTGCCCGGCACAACGCCCCCGGGGTGCAGGGACCCTGCTGGCAAGGAAAGCCCTGCACACCCCTGCCTGCACACCCACCTTCACAGCCCTTCAACCATTCCTGGGAGAAGGCAGCTGTCATGCCCTGATCCTCTGATGGTGAAGCAGGGAAGCCCCAATCTAGAGAATGTCCTCTTCTTCCACAGCAGAGAAGTTGTGAGTGTCCTCCTGAAAGATCCCACGGGCTGTGGGAGGTGCAGCTTTTGGAGATCTCTCCAGCTACTGCAGCTGCTCTGCTTTGGGAAGACTTCTCCCCCCATTCGCCCTCAGCATCCTCCCTCTCCAGACTGCCTTTAATGTCTCTCTGCCTCCCTGCTCTGCCCTCGCTGCCTGCAGGCAGTGCCCTCAGCCCTGCTGCGCTGTGCAGAGGAGCTGCTCCTGGGCAGAGCTGTCTCTCTGCAGCGCGGCCCGCTTGCCAGGAGCTCCCTCCGTCCCAGCAGCCCGGCCCAGCTCAGCAGCAGAGGACCAGCTGTGGCTTTCTCTGCCTCCTCCCCACACTGCCCCAATCCCTCGAGGTGTCCCTGCGCCTCCAGGGCTGACAGCTCCTCCAAGGCAGCGGGGTCTCTCCTGGGGAGCAGAGTTTGAAGCACAATGAAGTCATCACCGACTGTCCCTCTCTGAACCCTGGACGGATCGATCCCTGTGGTGGGAAGGAATCTCTGCTCTGCCAGGGTGTGTGGACCTACAGGAGGCATCAATGTTCAGTGTTCCTCAGCAGTATTCTTGAGGCCGGAGGGACATTCAGCTTCTCCATTGCACCCCACAGACCCACCAGAGGGGGGATTCCTCTTGCCTCAGCTCAGCTACCCTAAATCGGAGTGAGCTCCTTCTCTGAGGTGCCCTGTTAGTAATGGAGACAGAGGCCAGGAGGGAGCTTCTCCGATGCAAACACTGGGTGACATCTGAGGTGCCAGAGGTGGTTCAGGACACGTGCAGGGAACTGCAAGCTCTAATGGAGCAATTGTGAGAGGCAGGGCAGCATCTGGGGGCATTGTCCTGGATGCTGGTGGGGAATCCCTTTGGCCAACAGAAAACATAGAAGATCACAGAATCACAGGATCGCAGTATGGTAGGGGTTGGAAGGAACCCTCGCAGATTGTCTAGTGCAACCCCCCTGCCAAAGTAGGGTCACCTTCAGCAGGCTGGACAGGAATGAAGCCAGGCGGCTTTTGAATATCTCCCCAGAAGGAGACTCCTTAGCCTTTCTGAACAGCCTGTTCCAGTGCTTTGGTGCCTTCAAAGTAAATGCATTTTTCCTTGTGTTCAGATGGAATTTCCTGTGTTCCAGTTTGTGCCCATTTCCCCTTGTTCTGTTGCTGGGCAACACAGAAAAGAGTCTGGCTCCATCTTCTTGACACCCGTCTTTTAGATATTGATAAGCATTGAGGAGATCCCCTCTCAGCCTTCTCTTCTCCATGCTCAACAGACGCAGCTCTCTCAGCTGTTTCTCATAAGAGAGGTGCTCCAGTCCCCTGAACATCTTTGTAGCCCTCTACTGGACTCTCTCCAGTAGTTCCCTGTGTTTCTTGCACTGGTGTACCTAGACCTGGCCACACTACTCCAGATTCGGCCTCAGCAGGGCAGAGTAGAGGGGAAGGATGACCCCCCTTCACCTGCTGGCCATGCTCTTTTGTAATTCACCCCAGGAGACCATAGACCTTCTTGGCCAACAGGGCACATTGCTGGCTTTTGGTCAACTTATTGTCTACCAGGACTCCCAGGTCCCTCTCGGCAAAGCTGCTTTGCAGGAGGTGAACCCTCAACCTTTACTGGTGCATGGGGTTTTTCCTCCCCAGGTGCAGGACCCTACACTTGCCCTCGTTGAACTTCATTATGTTTCTCTCCACCCAACTCTCCAGCCTTTCCAGGTCTCACTGACCGGCCTGCCATTTCCTGGGTCCTCCTTCTTGCCCTTTTTGAAGACTGGCGTGACTTTGGCTTTCCTCCAGTCCTCAGGCACCTCTCCTGTCCCCCTGACCTTTCAAAGATGATGGAGAGCGCCTTTGTAATAACATCTGCCAGGTCTCTCAACACTCCTGGGAGTGACCCATCAGGGCGGTGGGTGTCAAGTTTGCCTAAATGATCTCTAACCTGATCTTCCTCGACCAAGGGAAAGTCTTCATTTTCTCAGATTCTTTCTCTTCGCTCCTGGGTCTGGGTTTGCTGAGGGCCGGCCTTAGCAGTAAAGACTGAAGCAAAGAAGGTATCAGTAATTCTGCCTTCTCTGCATCTTCCGTCACCAGGGCACCCACCTCATTCAGTAGCAGGCCCACATTTTCCCTGGTCTGCCTTTTACTACTGATGTACTTGGAGAAGCCTTTCTTATTGTCCTTGACATCCCTGGCCAGGTTTAATTCCAAGTGGGCTTCAGCCTTCCTCGTTGCATCCCTACGTACTCTCGCAATGTTTATATACTCCTCCTCTCCCTGAAAAAAGTGCCTCCCCAGCTCTCCTGTAGGCCCCCTTTAGGTACTGGAAGGGTCTATAACGTCTCCTTGAAGCCTTTTCTTATGCAGGCTGAACAACCCCAACTCTCTCACCTGTCTTCAGAGGAGAGGCGCTCCAGCCCTCTAATCATCTTTGTGACCCTCCTCTGGACTCACTCCAACAGTTCCGTGTCCTTTTTCTGTTGGAGGCTCCAGAGCTGGATGCAGTACTCCAGGTGGAGTCTCACAAGAGTAGAGTAGAGGGGAAGAATCACCTCCCTCGACCTGCTGGCCATGCTGCTTTTAATGAAGCTCAGGATGTGCTTGGCTTTCTGGGCTGCAGGCACACATTTCTGGCTCATGTTGAGCTTCTCATACACCAACACCTCCAAGTCCTTCTCCTCAGGGCTTCTCTCTATCCATTCTGCACCCAGCCTGTATTTGTGCTTTGGTTGATTTCCTCTTGCA
This sequence comes from Vanellus vanellus, assembly GCF_965231255.1. Lineage (NCBI taxonomy): Eukaryota > Metazoa > Chordata > Aves > Charadriiformes > Charadriidae > Vanellus > Vanellus vanellus. Next base: position 741,857 of record NW_028128477.1, on the reverse strand, counting down.
ACTCTAAACTTCAAACATTTTTGGTGTTGTTATTCTCTTTGCTTGGTTTTGTCTTGTTTTAATAAGTGATTTCTCAGCGATTTTGTGTGCTGCCATTGTTTGCAAAGGCAAGTGATCATAAAATTGGGGTGGGATGCAGTGAGAGGGACACGGGAGCGCGGTGCCAGTGTAGGTGCCTGGGACCCTCTGCCCAGGCTCCAGCTGCAGCTTCCCAGGGGCTCTGGTCTCCAGCAGCTCCTCTGGGACAGCGGCCAGGCCCAGGCAGGTGCTTCAGAGACACAGGGTCCTCTGGAGGTACCACTGGGTACTGATGGTCAGACAGCGGAGCGCTGCCTGGAAGCCTGAGACATTTTGACATGTGTATGAGCATCACCTCATCAGCTAAAACAAGAGAATACTTTTAATAAACATTTGGTGTTCTCCCATGAGATGTAGATGAGGAGTTTTCAGGATGTCCATTGACAGCAAGACGAGAGCTACTGACCTTTCCCTCTCTTTGCATTGTCAGGACTCTCTCTCTCAGCCTCTGAATTTAATCTCCCTCACCTTTCACGTATTTCCACCTCTCTTAAAGGAAGTGGCCATGTCTGAAGGCACCTTTCCAGCCATGCATCTGCACAGAAGCACTTGTGATTGCTCTCTACATTTCCCTTCCCCTTCCTCTTTCATCATTCAGACACCTCTCAACAATCCCACTGCTGCTTTGAGCTTCAGGCAGTTAAAATTTGTCTTTCAGTAGTCTGTTGAATTCTGGGTTTAGGACATCTCTTCATTTCTTCTTATTTCTGTAAGACCAGGTTCAACAAGGCTTTAGGTTCAACAAGGTTTCAGGTTCAACAAGGCCAAGTGCCAGGTCCTGCACTTGGGTCACAACAACCCCACGGACGCTACATGCTTGGGGCAGAGGGGTTGGAAAGATGCCCAGCAGAAAAGGACCGGCAGATATGAGCCGGCAGTGTGCCCAGGTGGCCAAGAAGGCCAGCAGCATCCTGGCCTGTATCAGGAATAGTGTGGCCAGCAGGACTAGGGAACTGTCCATACCCCTGTACTGGGCACTGGTGAGGCCCCACCTCGAGTACTGTGTTCAGTTTTGGGCCCCTCATGACAAGAAGGACACTGAGGTGTTGGAGCATGTCCAGAGAAAGGCAATGAAGCTGGTGAGGGGTCTGGAGGACAAATCTTATGAGGAGCAGCTGAGGGAACTGGGGTTGTTTAGCCTGGAGAAGAGGAGGCTGAGGGGAGACCTTATTGCTCTCTACAGTTCCCTGAAAGGAGCTTGTAGAGAGGTGGGGGCTGACCTCTTCTCCCTGGTGACAAGCGATAGGACAAGAGGAAATGGTTTCAAGTTATGCCAGGCAAGGTTTAGATTGGATATTAGGAATTTTTGTTTCACTGAAAGGGTTATCAAGCTTTGGAATAGGCTGCCCAGGGAGGTGGTGGATTTGCCATGTCTGGAGGTGTTTAAAAGGGGGTAGATGTGGTACTTGGGGACATGGTTTAGAAGTGGTTCTGCCAGGGTAGGTTAATGGTTGGATTTCATGATCTTAAAGGTCCCTTCCAACCTCAACAATTCTATGATTCTATGATTCTATTCTATGAAATCCATGCTGATGTTTCTTCGACACATTCTTCTGTTATCGGTGCCCAGAAATGCCACCAAGGAGGGCTCTGACTGATGGCACAACACTCCTCACCAAAGTGACCTTGGACAGCCACTGGCTCCCTGGGTTGCACATTTGGACTCTTTCAAAGACAGGTGCTACACTTGCTTGTCTTCTCACCAGAGAGCTCTGCCAATCCCATGACCTTTCAAAAGGGATATTCCAAAGAAATATTGATCTTCCCCTGTAACCTCATTACCACTCTTCTCCCTGTTACACACTGTATGTGCTTTCTCTAATCTTTCAGATGCTTACCCTTCTCCTGAGACAATGCTCATTTCTAAAGTCATCTTTGCAGATGCAGACTCTCTGGGCAAAGGCCCTTTCCATTCTTTGCCAGTTTTCTCCTCCTCTTACTCTTTCTTCACTCAGATACCTCTCACCTGTGCTGCTGCTGTGACTTTCAAGGAGTTCAGAGCTTGCCTGTCTTTCAACAATCTAATTGTCTCCTCAGCCAACTCCTTAATTGTGTTTATATCTGTCTTGTCTATCTACCTTCCTAAACTCTTTCTCATAAGAACTCCCTTGTAGAAAGGCAGCCTCATTAGAGGTAGCTTGTCCTGAGCGTGTGATTGCGGACTGTGTGTTATTGTTTAGGAAATCTGATTATGCTTTACTTTTCTTGTCTTACAAACAGGAGAAGTTCTCCTGCGCCTGGGTGCAGCCAGGGCTCTGAGGAGCGCAGGTGGGAGATGGGGCAATGGAGCTGTGACATCCAGCTGCAGACTTCAGTGGAGAAGTCTGATGCAAGGACCAGGGGTGTCAGTCCCAGGTGGCCAATGTCAGAAATGGGGAGGGTGGGGAGGTGAGGAGCAAAGCTGTCCTACAGTGTCAGACCTCCAGGGACTGCTTCTCCTCCCTGTCCAGACCCCCTGAAGGGATACCCTGTATCCAGAACAATCAGAGAATGCTTCTATCCTAATCATAAGTGATAATCGGGAGTAATACATTATACCCTTTAAAATAAAAAAGACATTTTTATTAGGTGCACTTTGAAATCTCCTCAACTAAACTCCGAAACCTCTCTAATTGGCTGTACAAGTCTTGAAGATTTGAAGAAAATTACAAGAACGATGAACACCTTGTTAGGGCTTTCTGTCTTTTAATGAGCCCCACGGTGTATTTGGTGCTGAGTCCATGAGCCTCAGGCACTGAGAGAAGATTGAACAAAGTGCTCCAGAAGTCCAAGTCAGAAGCAAAGTACCTTGAAGCCTTGATTGGCCCCATTGAGGGTCGTTACTGCCAAAGCCTCCCCAGGGACTCGTTAGAGGAGATAACTGGAGGCTGTGGCTGCAGGTAGGCAAAGGCACTGTGCAGGTGGCTGTAATGCTGAGGAACCCCTTGGTTTGGTTGATGCAGCAGAAAGGCCAACCCCTGACCCCCAGGCCCTGGGAAGGCAGGTCCTGCCCCTCACTGGTGGCTCAGGGCTCTTCCTGGGGGCCGTGGGGTGTGAGGGTGAGCGAGGCTGAGTGTAGGAAAATTCTGTGACAACTCCTGCCCTCCCAAAAAGGGGCAAGGACAAAACAAAATCCAGAGTCCCAAAAGAATCACAGAATCATTGAGAATTGCAAAAGACCTTTAGGATCATAGAGTCCAACTGTAAACCTAACACTGCCGTGTCCACCACTAAACCATGTCCCTATGTGCCACATCTGCACATCCATTAAATACCTCCAGGGATGGTGACTCAACCACTTCCCTGGGCCACCTGTTCCAGTGCTCGAAAGCCCTTTAGCTGAAGAAATTTTTCCTAATACGCAATGTAAATCTCCCCTGGAGAAACTTGAGGCCATTTCCCTCAAGTCCTCTCTCTCATTACTTGGGAGAAGAGACCAACCCCCACCTCGCTACAACGTCCTTTCAGGGAACTGTAGAGAGCGTGAAAGTCTCCCCTCAGCCTCCTCTTCTCCAGTCTGAACAACCCCAGTTCCCTCAGCTGCTCCTCATAAGATTTGTCCTCCAGACCCCTCACCGGCTTCATTGCCTTTCTCTGGACATGCTCCAACACCTCAGTGTCCTTCTTGTCATGAGGGGCCCAAAACTGAACACAGTACTCGAGGTGGGGCCTCAACAGTGCCAAGTACAGGGGGACGATCACTTTCCTAGTCCTGCTCACCACACTATTACTGGTACAAGCCCGGATGCTATGGGCCTTCTTGGCCACCTGGGCACACTGCCAGCTCATATTCAGCCACCAACACCCCCAGGTCCTTTTCTGCTGAGCATCTTTCCAGCCACTCTGCCCCAAGCATGTAGCGCTGCGTGAGGTTGTTGTGACCAAAGGGCAGGACCCGGCTCTTGGCCTTGTTGAACCCCACACCATTTGCCTCGGACCATGGATCCAGCTTGTCCAGATCCCTCTGCAGGGCCTTCCGACACTCAGGCAGATCAACACTCCCACCTTAATTGGTGTCATCTGCAAACTTACTGAGGGGGCACTCCACCCCCTTGTCTAGATCGTTGATAAAGATATTAAAGAGAACCGGTCCCAGTACTGAGCCCCGGGGAACGTCACTTGTGACCGGCCGCCAAATGGATTGAACTCCATTCAGCACCACTCTTTGGTCCCGGCCGTCCAGCCAGTGTTTTACCCAGCAGAGTGTACACCTGTCCAAGCCATGAGCAGCCAGTTTCTCCAGGAGAACGCTGTGGGAAAACGTGTCAAAGGCTTTAATGAAGCGCAGGTAAACAACATCCACAGCTTTTTCCTCATCCACTAAGCTGGTCACCTTGTCATAGAAGGAGGTCAGGTTTCTCAGGCAGGTCTTGCCTTTCATAAACCCATGCTGGCTGGGTCTGATCGCCTGGTTGTCCTGTATGTGCTGCATGATGGAACTCAGGATGATCTCCTCCGTAACCTTCCCCAGCACCGAGGTCGGACTGATAGGCCTGTAATTCCCCAGGTCCTCCTTCTGGTCCTTCTTATAGATGGGCACCACATTTGTTATCTTCCAGTCAACTGGGACCACCCCAGTTAGCCAGGAATGCTGATAGATGATGGAAAGTGGCTTGCTGAGCACTCCCGCCAGTTCCCTCAGTACCCTCAGGTGGATCTCAAGCGGCGCCGTAGACTTGTGTATTTCTAAGTGATGTAGCAGGTTCCTCACCATTTCCCCTTGGATTGTGGGGGCTTCATTCTGCTCCCCAACCCTGTCTTCCAGCTCAGGGGGCTTGGTACCCAGAGAGCAACTGGTCTTACTCTTAAAGACTGAGGCAAAGAAGGCATTAAGTACGTCAGCCTTTTCCTCATCCCTGGTCACTATGTTTCCCTCCACATCCAATAAAGGATGGAGATTCTTCTTGGCCCTCCTTTTGTTGATGATGTATTTACGAAACATTTTTCATTGTCTTTTATGGCATGGCCAGATTAATTTCTAGTTGGGCTTTAGCCCTTCTACTTTTCTCCCTGCATAACCTCATGACATCCTTGCAGTCCAACTGAGTTGCCTGCAACTTCTTCCAACTGGCATAAACCCCTTTTTTCCCCTCAGTTCCAGCCAAAGCTCTCTGTTCAGCCAGGTCTTCTTCCCTGATGGCTCATCTTTTGGCACATGGTGACAGCCTGCTCCCGTGCCTTTACAAGTTCCTTCTTGATGAATGTCCAGCCTTCCTGGACTCCTTTGCCCTTCAGGACTTCCTCCCAAGGGACTCTGTTAACCACACCCCTACACAGGCCAAAGCCCGCCCTCCGGAAGTCCCAGGTGGCAGTTCTGCTGACCCCCCTCCTGACTTCTCCAAGAATTGAAAATTCTGTCATTTCACGATCACTATGCCCAAGACGGCTTCCAATCCTCACATCCCCCACAAGCCCTTCTCTGTTGGCAAACAACAGGTCCAGTGGGGTGCTTCCCTCCTCTGCTCCCTCCCCACCTGTGTCAGGAAGTTACCCTCAACACACTCCAGGAACCTCCTGGGCTGTTTCCTCTCCACTGTATTGCATTTCCAGCAGACATCCAGTAAGTTGAAGTCCCCCACGAGGACAAGGGCTGGCTATCGTGACACTTGTCCCAGCTGCTTCTAGAATATTTCATCTGTCTCTTCATCTTGGTTGGGTTGTCTAGAACAGACTCCCACCATGACATCTGCCTTGTTGGCCTTTATTTAACACCTCCCAGTACAGACTGGGTCCTGTCCAGTACAAAGTGGGTTATTTTAACGTGTCCCAGTATAGACTGGGCCGAATCCCAGTGTCATTGGGATCTCCTGATCCCCTCGGAATGCAGACTGGGCACCATCCAAGTACAAACTGCATCTCCTGGCAACCTCCCAGCACAGACTGGGCCCTTTCAAGTCCAAAATGGGGCCCTTTGAACCAAGCCCAAGAAGACTGGGCCCCGTCCCTGTACAAACTGGATCCCCAATCCCCTCCCAGTACAGACTGAGCCTTCTCCCAGTATAAACTGCACCCCTTTAACCCCTCCCATGACAGACTGGGCCCCTGTCCCACTAGAAAGTGGATCTCCTCAACCCCTCCCAGTAGAGACTGGGCCCTGACCCAGTATGAAGTGGATCCCCTCAACCTCTGCCAGTACAGATGGGGCCCTCTCCTAGTACAAACTGGATCACTCGATCCCCTCTTAGTAAAAACTAGTTCCTGTCCCAGTACAAACTCCACCACCTCATCCCCTCCACACAGAAACTGGGTCAGGTGCCAGTACTAACTGGATCCCATGGCCCCCTCCCTGTAACCCCTGGGCCCCATTCCATGAGAAACTTTACCTCTTTAAAACCTCCTGGTATACACTGCGCCCTTCCCAGTACACACCAAATCCCTTAACCCCTCCCACTACAGACTGGTCCCAGTGGCAGTACGAACTAGATGCTGTGGCCCCCTCCCAGTACAGACTGGGTCCCCTCCTGGTACAAACTGGACCCCTTGCTCCCCTCCCAATACAGAACTGACTGTCAACAAATAGAGATTATTCCATTTAACCCCTCCAAGTACAGAATGGGTTCTGTCCCTTTATAAACTGGATCCCTTAAACACCTGACAGTAAAGACTGGGCTCCATCCAAATAGAAACTGGATCCCTTTAACCCCTCCCAGTACAGACTGGGCCAATGCTGAGTCCAAAATGGACTCCCCAGTCCCCACCCACTACCAACTGGCCACCTCTAATACAATCTGGATCCTCTAACTTATGCCAGGACAGACTGGGCCCTGTCCCAGTCCAAACTGCATCCCCTGATTCCCTCCCAGTACAGAAGGGGCCTTGTCCCAGTATGAAGAAAATCCCTTTAATTCCTCCCAGTGGACAAGGACCCTCTTCCTAGTCCAAAGTGGATCCCAGCCCAGCTCCCAGTGCAGACTGCTCTGTGTACCAGTACAAAATGGATCGCTTTAACACTGCCCTGTACAGACTGGGCCTCATCTCAGTACAGACTGGATCCCCCCCTTTCCTCCCAGTACAGACTGGGCCCTCTCCACGTAGAAACGGGATCCTCTGAGCCAATCCCAGCAGAGTCTGGGCCTCGTCTCAGTACAAACAGACTGGGCCCTGTCCCAGTACAAACTTTATCCCTTTAGACCCTCCCAGGGTACACTGGGCCACCCTCCCAGTCCACACTGGAGCCCCTGGCCCCTTCCCACTACAGTCTGGGCTCTGTCACAGTACAAACTGGGTTGCTTTAACCCCTGCCAGTACAAACTTGGCCCCTCCCACTACAAACTAGTCCTCTTTAACCCCTCCAAGTACAGGCTGAGCAAGCTCCCAGTATAAACTGCATCCTCTCATCCCCTCCCACTACGACTGGGCACTGTGCCATTTCAAACTGGATTTCATTAAACCCTTCCAGTACAGACTTGGTCCCCTCCCAGTAAAAACGGGCTCTGTTTAGAATCATGGAATGGTTTGGGTTGGAAGGGACCATTAAAGGCCATCTAGTGCAACCCCCCTGCCATGAGCAGGGACACCTTCAACTGGATGAGCTGTCTCCAAGCCCCGGCCAACCTGGCCTGGAATGTTTCCAGGGATGGGGCATCTCCTGTCTCTCTGGGCAACCTGGGCCAGTGTCTCACCATCCTCATTGTTAAAAGGTTCTTTATATCGAGTGTAAATTTCCCCCCTTTTAGTTTAAAGCCCTCACCCTTTGTCCTATCGCAACAGGCCCTGCTAAAAACTCTGTCCCCAGCTCTCCTGTAGGCCCCCTTTAGGTACTGGAAGGCCACAATAAGGTCTCCCCAGAGCCTTCTCTTCTCCAGGCTGAACAACCCCAACTCTCTCAACCTTTCCTCACAGCAGAGGTGCTCCAGCCCTCGGAGCATCTTTGTGGCCTCCTCTGGACCCACTCCAATAGGTCCATGTCTCTCCTGTGCTGAGGGCTCCAGAGCTGGAGCAGCACTTCAGGTGGGGTCTCACAAAAGCAGAGCAGAGGGGCAGAATCCCCTCCCTCAACCTGCTGGTGATGCTTCTTTTGATGCAGCCCAGGATACTGTTGGCTTTGTGATCTGCGAGCGCACATTGCCAGCTCATGTCCAGCTTTTCATCCCCCAGTATACCCAAGTCCTTCTCGGCAGGGCTGCTCTCCATCCCTTCATCCCCCAGGTTGTACTGATATCAGGGATTGCCCCGACCCAGGTGCAGGACCCTTCGCTTGGCCATGTTGAACCTCATGCTGTTCATACGGGCCCACTTCTTGAGCCTTTCCCGGTCCCTCTGGATGACATCCTGACCCTTGGGTGTGTCAACTGCAAAATTCAGCGTGGTGTCATCAGCATACTTGCTGAGAGTGCACTCGATCCCACTGCCTATGTCACTGATGAAGATATTGAACAGTACTGGTCCCAGTATGGACCCCTGAGGGTCACCACTTGTCACCAGTCTCCATCTGGATGTGAGGCCGTTGACCACTACTGGATGGGACCATCCAACCAGTTCCTCATCCACCGAACAATCCACCCTTCAAATCCACATCTCTCCAGTTTCACAGAATCACAGAGTGGTCAGGGTTGGAAGGGACTTCTGGAGATCATCTAGTCCAAGCCCCCTCCCAGAGCAGGGTCACCTACAGCAGTTTCACAGGATGGCATCCAGGCGGGTTTGGAATGTCTCCAGAGTGGGAGATTCCCCCACCTCTCTGGGCAGCCTGTGCCAGTGCTCTGCCACCCTCAAAGGAAAGAAGTTCCTCCTCATGTTAAGATGGAACTTCCTACATTCAAGTTTGTGCCTGTTCCCTATAGTCCTATCACTGGGCACCACTGACAAAACTGTTCCCACCCCCCTGGCACCCTCCCTTTAAGTATATATAAGCATAAATAGGATCCCCCCTCAGTCTCCTTTTCTCCAGTCCCTCAGCCTTTCCTCATAAGACAGATGTTCCAATCCCCTTATCATCTTCGTAGCCCTTTGCTGGACCCTCTCCAGCAGTTCCCTGTCTTTCTTGAACTGGGGAGCCCAGAACTGGACACAGTACTCCAGATGAGGCCTCACCAGGGCAGAGTAGAGGGGGAGGATGACCTCCCTCGACCTGCTGGCCACACTCTGCTTGATGCACCCTAGGATGCCATTGGCCTTCTCAGCAACCAAGACACATTGCTGGCTCATGGGCATCCTGTTGTCCACTGGGACATGCTGCTGCATGTTCCCCCAAAATCTTCCTTCCTTCCAGCTGGACAAGCCCAGCTTTTTCAGCTTCTTCTCACAGCACAAGTGCTCCAACCCTGACCACCTTGGTGGCCCTCCACTGAACGGGATCCAGTTTACCAGTGTCTCTCACGCATTGCAGGGGGTCAGAACCTGGGGGAGTGTTCTGGATCAGTTCTCAAATGTGCTGAGCCCAGGGCGGTAATCACTCCCACTGGCTGTGCTCCTGCTCATACCACCCAGGATGCTTTTGGCCTTTGCTGATGGCTCCATATTTTGCCTAATGAAACCAAAGGACCACCAGAGCCTTTCCTGCAGTGCTGATACCAACCTAGGCAGTCCCTGCCCTTTGTCACTTCCGGCCCTTAGTCAACCTCAGCGAAAGAACTTTAGATCTGTCCTTGTTGGATAACATGATGTTACTAGTGGCCTGTCCTTCAAGCCTGTCTAGGTCCCTTGGGATGGCAACCCTGCCCTCTAATATAGTGTCTGCTCTCCTCAATGAGGTGTCAGCTACAAATGCTATAAAAAAAGCATTTTCTCATCTCCTTTGGGTAATTAAAAGCCCTTGAAACATGGTGGAACCCGACTAGATACATCCCTCTGGGCAGAACACTATGCATTCACCAAGTTCCTTCAAGCCCGACTACTGATCTCAGTTATTACCCATCTACTTATCCACCCAATCACACCACAATGTCCTAACTGGACACAAGAATACTGTGGGGAATGAGGCTGATAGCATAGTGTTTGGCGCAGAGTCTAGTTGGAGGCCTGTAAGTAGCAGTGCTCCCCAGGGGTCAGTACTGGCCAATCTTGTTCAACATGTTAATCAACGTCCTGGATGAGGGCACAGAGTGTACCCTCAGCAAGTTTGATGACATCTGTTGGAAGGGTAACACAGCAGGGCATAGGCAGTCCAGGAGGTTCTTGGATTGTATTGACAACGTCTTTCTCCCAGTGGTAGGGGAGCCAACGAGGAGAGGAGCTCTGCTGGACCTTGTCCTTACCAACAAGGAGGGGCTGGTAGGCAGTGTCAAGCTCAAGGGCAGCCTGGGCTGCCGTGACCATGAAATGGTCGAGTTTGAGATCCTCAAGGCAGTGAGGAAGGTGCGCAGCAAGCTGACCACCCTGGGCTTTAGCAGAGCTGACTGTGGCTTCTTGAGGAATCTGCTTGGTATAGTGCCATGGGATGAAGCGCTGGAGGGAAGAAGGGCCCAAGTAAGCCAGTTAATATTCAAGGCTCACCTTCTCCAAGCTCAGGAGTCATGCATCCCTACAAAGAAGAAGGCAGGCAGAAAAGCCAGGAGGCCTGCATGGATGAACAAGGAGCTCCTGGACATGCTCAGAAGTGAAAAGGAGGCCTATAGGGTGTGGAAACAGGGGTGGGAAGCCTGGGAGGAATACAGAGAAATTGTTCAAGCAGCCCCGGATCAGGTTAGGCAAGCTAAAGCCCAGATAGAACTAAATCTGGCCAGGGGCATCAAGACAAACAAAAATCCTTCTTTAAGTATGTCAGCGAGAAAAGAAAGACTAGGGAAGATGTGGGCCCTCTCCGGAAGGAAATACAAAAACTGGTCACCTGGGACAGAGACAAAGCTGAGGTCCTCAATGACTTTTTTGCCTCAGTCTTCACTGGCAAAGACTGCAGCCACACTGCCCATGATGCAGAGGGCAAAGGCAAGGAGTGGGAAAACGAAGAACCACCCATTGTAGGTGAAGATCAAGTACGAGACCACCTGAGGAACCTGAAGGTGCACAAGTCCATGGGACCTGATGAGACACATCTGCGGGTCCTGAGGGAACAGGCAGACGAAGTTGCTAAGCCACTGTCCCTCATATTTGAGAAGTCGTGGCAGTCTGGTGAGCTTCCTGCTGACTGGCCAAGGGGAAACATAAGCCCTGTTTTCAAAAAGGGAAATAAGGAAGACCTGGGAGACTACAGGCCAGTCAGTCTCACCCCTGTGCCTGGCCCGATCATAGAGCGGATCCTCCTGGAAACTCTGCTGAGGCACATAGAAAATAAGGAGGTGATATGTAGCATCCAGCATGGCTTCACCAAGGGCAAGTCATGCCTGACAAAATTTGGTGCCCTTCTATGAACGCGTTACAGTGGTACTGGACAAGGTAAAAGCAACTGATGTCACCTGCCTGGACTTGTGCAAAGCCTTTGACATTGTCCCACACGATATCCTGGTCTCTAAATTGAAGAGACATGGATTCGACAGATAGACCACTTGGTGGATAAAGAACTGGCTGGACGGTCACACGCAAAGTGTTGTGGTCAACGGCTCGATGTCCAAGTGGCGAGCAGTGATGAGTTGCATTCCTCAGGGGTTGGTACTGGGACAATATCTTTGTTGGTGACATGGACAGTGTGATCGAGCGCACCCTCAGCAAGTTTGCTGATGATACCAAGCTGTGTGGTGAGGTAGACACGCTGGAGGGAAGGGATACCATCCAGAGGGACCTGGACAGCCTGGAGAGGTGGGCCCATGCCAACCTCATGAAGTTCAACAAGGCCAAGTGCAAGGTCCTACATCTGGGTTGGGGCAATCCCAAGCACAAATCCAGGCTGGGCAGAGAATGGCTGGAAGCAGTCCTGAGGAGAAGGACCTGGGGGTGCCGATTGATGAGAAGATCGAAATGAGCTGGCAATGCGTGCTTGCAGCTCAGAAAGCCAACCGCATCCTGGGCTGCATCAGAAGCAGCGTGGCCAGCAGGTCAAGGGAACTGCTCTGGTGAGAGCCCACCTAGACTACTGCATCCAGCTCTGGAGCCCCCAACAGAGGAAAGACATGGACCTGTCAGAGCGGGTCCAGAGGAGGGACACAAAGTTGATCCAAGGGCTGGAGCACCTCTCCTCTGAGGACAGGCTGAAAGAGTTGGGGTTGTTCAGCCTGCAGAAGAGAAGGCTCCAGGGAGACCTCATTGTGACTTTGCAGTACTTAAAGGGGGTCTAGGGGAAAGCCGGGGAGGGACTTTTTACAAGGGCATGTAGTGATATGACCAGGAGGTATGGTTTTAAACTGGAAGAGGGGAAATTTAGATTAGATATTCAGAAGAAATTTTTCATTTCAATGATGGTAAGGCACTGGCCCAGGTTCCCTGGAGAAGCTATGGTTACCCCATCCCTGGAGGTGTTTAAAGCCAGGCTGGATGGGACTTTGAGCAACCTGGTGTAGTGGAACATGTCCCTGCCAAGAGCAGGTGGGTTGGAACTGGATGATCTTCAAGGTCCCTTCCAGCCTAAGCCATTCTATGATTCTATGATTCGGCTTTCCAGGAGAGACAGGCAGGAAGGATCTGGGGTGGGGTTCACTGAAAGTGAAGAGGTTTACTGGATGTATGGAGCTACTCTGTGGACCAGGTGAAAAGTTTGACGAGCCCCTGTAAGGGAAGGTCAGAGGAGAGGCTAGCAGAAGTGGCCTCCCATAGTGGGAGTTCAGGAACCTGCAGGCAGGGTGAGGAAGTGGGCATAGCCTTTGCTCAGCATGCCAAGGAAGTCTCTGGCTGTAGAAGTCTGAGTCTCCCTGGGGACTGCAGTGCCCCGGGCATTTTCTGGAAGGGGAATACGGCAGCGTGCACACTGCAGGCAGTTTCTGGAATGTGTGAGGACAACACCTTAGCACAGCGACCAGATGGGTCAACAGGGGTAATACAAACCCGGATCTGATCCTTGCAAGCAAAGAAGAGCTGGTGCGGGATGTGAAGATTGGCTGTCATGACCCCGAAACAGGGGGGTCCCAGGTCCCGAGGGGAGGGAGGGACAAGAATAGAAGACTGCAGATGCTGGGCATTAGAGAGCAGACTTGGGACAGTTCTGGGCAGTTTTAGTGGGGATCCAATCAGCAGCAGCACTGAAGGACAGCAGAGCTCACTACAGCTGGTCTTCAAGGACAGCATCTTCCAAGCATTTGTCTGTATCAAAACCCAGTTGAAACCTGAGGGCAAATTCAAGGGAATCATAATGATCTTTGCCTACCTCAGGAGCAATTAAAGAAGAAAACAAAGATATTGACTGGACACTGCTGAATTGAGTAGGAGCCAGCGTAGATAGAACTGAGATACTCCCTGTGTGTCTTGCCTCAGATTTCACCAGCAAGGTCTCCCAGGCCTTGGTGCCTCAAGGCAAGACTCTGGAGGAGAAGAGCCAGGGCTGGATGGGAATCAAATCAAAGGTGATTTGGGCAAAGTCAACCAGTACCAGTATGTGGGAAAAGAGGTAGCATGCAAGGGTGCTGAGAAAGGAAGAGAATGTCACAGTGAGGCCACTCTCTATCATCTTGGAAAGGTCCTGGAGGCTGGGGGACTCCATGACAACTGCAAAAAGCAACGTGGCATGCATCTTTCCAAAAGATCCAGAGGATGAGCTGCGGAGCTGAGGCTGCTTACCTTCACTTTAGATGAGGAACATGTCCCAGGTCATGTCCCCTTGGATTGCTTTTCTGTGTGCCTGGAAGAGAAGGTGACTGGATGAACTCGGGCAATATGTGGATCAGTTGCCATCTAGCACTGACCCTCTCAAAGAAAGGGATGTCAGGAGGGAAGCGCTAGCAGGTGGGGGCAATGTTGGATAGCAAAGAAATAAAAGCAGGATCTATCCAGTTTACCCAAACTTCATTGCTCCCGGCGCCATTTAGATGTGAAACGTCCTGATAGAAACATGTTCTTGGAACACACTTTCTACATTCAGTTTGTTGGAGGAAATGTGTTTTTGCAGATGGCTGCACAAATCTCTACGTACATAGGAGCAGAGAAAGTATGATCTTGCTGGTCTGTGTCTTATGAAAAATATAATGAGAATGTACAGACCAACATCAAAGTTCTCAAGAGGAGGACTTCTTACACACAGCTTACACCAAGGCCTTTTCCGCATGTATTTCAACTTCTCCATTTAGCTGTGAAATGGAGATGTAAATAAGAGAAGAGTTTGTCCCTTTCTTCTCCCTCATTATAGGTTCTTTAGGTCAGAGCAGAGTTGTGCTGGACCTCAGCCAAGGTACGAGGACCACACTCAGATGTGTAACAAAGAAAGCCGGTGCCAAGTGCCCAAGGTCCCATGCAAGGCAAAGGTTTTGTTCAGAGCATGCAGGGGTGGATGGCAGATGGCAATGGAAAGAGGAAATGAGGTGACCCGAAGGAGAGCAAACCCTCAGGACCAGAGAGAAGCAGGGCTGGGCTGTGCAGCCCTGGTAGGAGAGGGCTTTGCTCTCTGGGACGTCTCTGCAGGCCTGCAGGGCCTGTGGTGCAAGGGGAAGCTGATCTCCAGGAAAGACACGGTGCTTTGGAAAATGTCCTCGGCGATGGACATCCTGTGATCCAAGAACATGGGGTAAATCATTGCTCTGTTCCATGATTGCATCATCAAAGGGATGACTAAAGGCTGCGGGAGAAGCACTGCCTACATCTGCTGGATGGAGATGGGACAGGACTGGCCTCACTGCAGCTGCATGAACAAAGGCACTGAACGTCCCAGAGGTTCTCTTGGGGTGTGTTACACGGCTGCTCTGAATGGCGATCGTGTTGCTGCAGGTCTTGTGTAGTCCCTGCTGGCTGCATGCGGCTGTGCAGGAGAGCCCTGGCACCTCCCGTAGCACCACAGGGTGTAGGTCACCTTCCAGTGGAGCAGCTGCCCTGAATGAGGTTGAGCACTGTAGGGGTGTCTGTGAGAAACGGGCCATGGGTGCCAAAGGAGATGAGGTAAAGACAGCTGGTGGAGGAGAGAGAGTGTCACCACCATGCCCCACCAGCCTCAAAATGATGACTCCAGACACTGCCCTGTCCCTCTTAATATTTCCATCAGTTACGAGCACGTGTCTTAGACCACCTCTGGCACCTCATGTGTCACCTGTGCTTTGCATGGGTACAGGAGGTACAGGAGACTCCTGCCTTTCACTGCCTGGGTGTGCTGTCTCCTAGTGGGGCAAGAAGAGGGGATTCTTGGACATAGCTCTGTCTCCGAAAGGGGAAATGGCACTGCAGGGAAGAAGTTTCTCTGCCCAGCAGAGGGAGAAAAGATCAGTGATGACTTCAGCTTGTTTCCCAGGTGGTTCCCCTGGAGCCCCAGGGACATCTCTGAGGGAGCCCAGAGGGGACAGAGAGAGTGCCACCGTGGGCTGGTCCTCTGCTGCCAAACTGGGCCAGGCTGCTGGGCCGGAGGGAGCTTCTGGCAAGTGGGCAGCGCTGCAGAGAGACAGGGCTGGGGGCAGTGCCTGCAGGTAGCGAGGGAAGAGAAGAGAAGAGAAGAGAGAAGAGAAGAGAAGAGAAGAGAAGAGAGAAGAGAAAGAAGAGAGAGAAGAGAAGAGAGAGAAGAGAAGAGAGAAGAGAAGAGAAGAGAAGAGAAGAGAAGAGAGAAGAGAAGAGAAGAGAAGAGAAGAGAAGAGAAGAGAAAGAGAAGAGAAGAGAAGAGAGAGAGAGAGAAGAGAGAAGAGAAGAGAAGAGAAGAGAAGAGAAGAGAAGAGGGAAGAGAAGAGAAGAGGAAGAGAAGAGAAGAGAAGAGGAGAGGTAAAGGCAGTCTGGGGTGGGAGGACAGGAGAGAGCTCACTGGGGGGACAAACCTTCGCAGCCCTTTCACATGGTAAGTCTCTGGCTGTGGGGCAATGCAGATGAGTTCCTGGCAGTGTCTCCTAGAGCTGGCACACGCCATGGCTGATAGGAGCTGTCAGGACGGCTCTCCTGGCTTGTCTTGTCTGGAGCAGGAGGATGTACTTCAGAGCATGGATGTCCTGCTGCACCTTCAGAGGGACAATGACGGACAGCTGCCTTCTCCCAGGGATGGCTCCGGGGTTTGCAGATTAGTGTGCAGGCAGGGGTGGGCAGGGCTGTCCTTGCCAGCAGGGTCCCTGCACCCCAGGGTCTGTGTGCTGGGGCAGGGACTCTGCCGCCTGCCAGGGTCAGCTCTGCGCCTTCCCGGGGAGCTCCCACGGAGCTTCTGTGGGGAGAAGCTGTGGGTGGAAGGAGTGACCCCAGCATGGTAGGGTAGGGATGAGCAGGTCAGGGCATGGTGCTTCTGTCCTCAAGAGAGTGCAGCACGGGTGAGCTCTACCTCATGATATTTTTCAGAGGACCTCTCGGGCAGCACACCAACTCAGCAGCATCTTCCCCTTTGCAGCCACATCAGGTTCGCTGTGAACTGGTCTTTAGCCCCCACACACTCAGAGATGCCCCTGGGCAGCGCCCCGTCCCTGGAGGTGTTGGCAGGCAGAGGTGGGCGCACAGCAGTGCGATGGGGTTTGTGAGCACTGACGGGAGCTGAGCCGGGGACAGGGGGACGGCTGCTGGCAGCAGAGACACGGGCAGGGAGTGAGAGGGAGCTGCTGCCTGAAACACTGGCGAGGGGCATGTGGTCCCGTCCGTGCTGTCCCTGAAGCACAGACACCTTCCCCTTGGCAGCTACTGCCTGGTCTCCGTTCCCAGCCGGGGCACAGCTCTGCCCTCCAGCCCACGGGGTCTCGGGCACGCATTGACCCTGCAGCAGCCAGAGCCCAGCAAAGGGCGAATCCCGGATTGCCGTCTGCCTAGCATGTCCCTCCTCCCTTGTCAGGAGAGTTGTGGCATTTCACTGCCGTCCCCTCCTGCCTGAGCTGCCCTTGTTCTCACCGTTGGATAAACTGAGTCAGTGCAGGGGGTGGGGGTTGCGGGTGGCAGATTCAGCTCCCGTTCAGATGCCGACCCTTTGGGTCCTGCTCTGCAGTCGTGTCTGTGGGAGCAATGTGCCCAGGACTCCTCCAGGCAACTTAAGGACATCAACTATTTCCCTGAGGAGTCCTGTGGGGCTGCAGGGTGCTCTCCAGAAGGGCACAGCTCTCCCATAGTATCTCTCTGCTCCCTCGGATCCACATGGAGAAGACATCTCGGTGCTCAGGCCATGGAAATGCTGCTGGGCAGCTGTACGTGGGCAGCTTCAATGATCCCTCCTGGTCCCAGTCTGGGAGGGGAGAGATGAGAAAAGGCAATGAGCCTGTATATCTCCCCTTTGAACCTGCATTCCTTTCTTCTCCGCAGTGTCCTGCTTCTTTTGATGGCAACACCTCAGAGGGATCCTCCTCCAGCTGCAAGCTGCCAGCACAGGGCAGTGGTAAAGGGGACTGATGGGCAGAGCTGCTCTCCTCTCTCTGCACTAAGGGAGTGTCCCTTTGCCTCTCAGGACCCACAAGACTTCAACTGGAGTGCATTAGAAATGTCAGGGATTTCAGCCATCCCAAACCGCTCCGAAATGTGGCAGGTACAACCAGAACAAAACAGAGAAAACAAAATCCCCTCTCCTCTGCTGTGCAGTTGGGCAAATTGCCGACAACAACACTGAAAAGCTCTTTGATATAACACAATTACATTTAATTGGAGACAGCCCTACTGTCCTATTTCCCTCGTGCTGCACAGCAAGGAGGACTCCTCGGGAGCCCATTGCCCTGCTCCCAGTGGCAGCCTCAGCCAGCAAAAGCCGGAGCTCAAGTGAGGGAGCTGCAGAGAGGTGCTCCTGAAAAGAGGGTCTGAATGTGGGGCTGCAAAGACATATGCAATCCATTTTGCCAGGAGAAGTCTGCTCTGACTCAGTACTGTCTTTTCCTCCTTAACAGATAGTCACAGTTAAGAATAAGAGATACCCAGAGGCAGCAAATGTCCAACAGCAGCTCCATCACCCACTTCCTCCTCCTGGCATTTGCAGACACACGAGAACTCCAGCTCTTGATCTTCTGGCTCTTCCTGGGCATCTACCTGGCTGCCCTCCTGGGAAACGGCCTCATCATCACCGCCATCGCCTGTGACCACCGCCTCCACAGCCCCATGTACTTCTTCCTCCTCAACCTCTCTGTTCTGGACCTGAGCTGCATCTCCACCACTCTCCCCAAAGCTATGGCCAATTACCTCTGGGACACCAGGGACATTTCCTATGCAGGATGTGCTGCACAGATCTTTTTTTTTTCCTTCTTGTTTGGTGCAGATTTTTCTCTTCTCACCATCATGGCCTACGACCGCTACATTGCCATCTGCCAACCCCTGCACTACGGGACCCTCCTGGGCAGCAGAGCTTGTGTCCGCATGGCAGCAGCTGCCTGGGGCAGTGGGTTTCTCAATTCTCTCCTGCACACAGCCAATACATTTTCACTCCCCCTCTGCCAGGGCAATGCCCTGCACCAGTTCTTCTGTGAAGTCCCCCACATCCTCAAGCTCTCCTGCTCACACTCATACCTCAGGGAAGTTGGGCTGATTGTGGTTAGTGCCTGTCTCTTCTTTGCATGTTTTGTTTTTATTGTGGTGTCTTACATGCACATATTGAGGGCAGTGCTGAGGATCCCCTCTGAGCAGGGACGGCACAAAGCCTTTTCCACGTGCCTCCCTCACCTGATGGTTGTCTCCCTTGTTATCAGCACTGGCATGTTTGCCTACATGAAGCCCCCCTCCATCTCCTCATCATCCCTGGACCTGGTGGTGGCAGTGTTGTACTCGGTGGTGCCCCCAGCAGTGAACCCCCTCATCTACAGCATGAGGAACCAGGAGCTCAAAGAAGCATTGAAGAAAGGGGTTCAATGGGTTCACCTTCAGCAGCAGTAAGCTGCCCATGTCTCCTCACAGGCTGTCCCTACTGTGCTGGATAATAGTGAGGCCTTCAGTAAATGTGTCATCACAGCATCAGAACTGCCTTCCTGAGGAGCATCTCTGTAATAACAGGGCAGCTCTCTCTGTTGCAGGAAAATTGACATAAACTAAGAAAACGAAATATAAAATGACATTGTAATTGAAGCAACCAAGGACACCTGCTGCTTTTCAAGTCCCCTGTACTGCCCCAACCCTATTTAATAATTTACATAATATGAAAATAGAAAAAGAGTAACTAGACATGATTTATCTATGACTCAGTTAAGGAACTACCACCAGACAATGTAGCATTGTTGAGAAGCAGGGGATTCCTGTCAAGAGAGTGATGAACTGTAGGGCGGGTCAGCGAACCCAGAAAACCTCTTGGAACTGCCAAGATCAAAGAAGTGGTAAAAGGTAATTCTGCCAGGGGGAGATCGCGACCACTGACTCACTGACCACCTACCCAAATGATACCACCTATTCAAAAGAGAACAATGGAAGAAGAAGACAGAGTCTGTGCACTAATTTACATGGGAAGCAAAGAAATCTCAACCAATCCTTGAAGAGAATAACAATGAGTAACTGTGAATATATATATATATTGTTTGAATATGTAAACATCAATGCATAGAAGTGGAGTCTTTTGAAGCTAAGTTGTGCTCCCGTTTTGGGCTGAGCACCCCATTTCCGCGCATTAATGGAATAAACTTGGAAATACCTCTGCTCTGTGTGTTATTGGCTTGCACACCGTGTAACAAACCCAGATTTGGGATATCAGGAGGGTGTCATACTGCAGTGAAATAGATCTAGTTTTGTCTTTGAGGCAGCAGCAGAAGGAGGATGTGCAGTTCCGTGCAATGACATGGAGCTAAATAGAGGATTCAAATGAGTCTATGGGCTGAGACATCTTTGGCATCTGAGGAGCATTAGGAGGGCTTTGGAAGAAGCCGCACAGGTTATGGGGAACTCACAGCCATTAGGAAAACCTCAGAAAACGACAGCCTTGTGTTTGAAGAAATAGTGAAGACAGAGTCATCAGTAGAGCTTGGGACAGCATGGGGTCAGAGTGGGGTGGGGAAGCAGGGGTTGGCATCTGCATCTGTTCTGATGCTGGCATCATCTCCTCTGATCTTGGCATCTGCAGAGAAATAGCCACAGCCTGTGGGGCGTATGGCCCCTTTTTTGGGGCTGGGACTCCCCAACAGAACTGAAATCCTTGTCCTTTTGACTATGGCTGCGGTCTCTTCCACTGAGGCCCCTGAGAGCACTCCAGTTCCTTACATCAATGGGGCCTTGTTGCCTCCACCCCACCCTCCAGAGGGCCTGAGAGGTGTCTTGCCCTTGGCATCACACACCCCTTCATCTCAGTGCTCCCAGGAAGAGCCCTGAGCTTCCCGTGTGGGAAAGGATCCCCATTCCCAGGGTGTGGGGGTCAGTGCTTGGACATCCCGCTTGATGAGACAGGTCAAGGGCTTTCACAACCACTTCCATGTTTGATTTTCAACCTGTAAGCAGTGCCTCTGACTTCCTGCTTCACCAGCCTCCAGGGACAGTCCCTTTTCTGGTCATTCCCTCCAAGGTCTTTTCAGGGGTGGCCCTCAGTGCAGCCCACTGACATGCTCAGAAACTTGGAGCTTTGCTGCTGCTTTTTACTTCTCAAGAGGCCAGTTCATTAACATGCAAAATGCCCTAACAAGCCAAGGCTCTGAGCATAATTTTCTTCACTTTACAATTCTTATTTGAGAGATTTCAGAAGTGAAATGATTTTAAAAATGAAAGAAAAGAAAAGAAAAAAGTTTCCTTTTTCTTCCACTTGTCTTTGTTTATCTGCTTACGCATTAAGTGATATCAGCAATTTCCAAATGATATTGAAACTGGACCTCTCCAAATGGAGGGTGAATGTGTAGGTATTGAGGTTTGGGCTGGACTGGCCACTCAGGCAGAACGGCAGATGCTCTCCCCTACCGAGGAGAGGCAGGAGAGAGAGAAAGGGACTTACGAGTTTAGAAGGACCTAAACTCTGTTAATGAAATATTAATAATAAAATAAAAAAAATGAAATATATACAAAACCATATCAAGCTCCCAGGATGATGATCACGTCACTGGCTAGCGCTCGGGCAGTCCCAGACTGGACTCAGTGCTGGATGGGAACTGGATTCCAGATAAGGATTCAGGATCGGGATCACAGGCAGATGAACAGACAGAGTACTCCTCAGACACCGGTCATTGAAGGAAGCGAGCTGACCCTTTGATCCCTCAGCTTTTATACTGAGCATGAGGCAGATGGGATGGAATACCCCGTTGGTCACCTGTCCTGTCCACTCCTCCCCGCAGGTGGGACCTCACTATGCTTTTCCACTTCCAACCGTCCAAGGGGGAAATCACAAAGTTGGTTGGCCGTGGGTGTTATAGCAATAAGTATAAGCAAGAGCCTCTCTGCACACCGTGCCTGGGCATCAGCTGTAAACATAGGTCTGATCACTCTGAGAGAGTGAACACTGTCTGCAAAATATACTGTTAATTTCAGTAGTTAGAAGAAGCCCGGCTAAGAAGCGAAGTTACTGAACAAAATTGGTTCTGTTTTACCTCACACCAGGACAGGTGTGTATTGTTTCTCTCAAACAGGTTTATTAGGAAAGCATTTTTCTTCAATTGCCAAAACGCTGGTCAGTACAGGTTGGGAGTCCACACTATTTACCAGCTGGGATATTTGGTTGAACACTCTATGAAACGATTATCAGGTTATCAAGTTATCAGGTGCGTTTCTCACAGCTGAGACATCAGCCTGCAGAGAAACACTCTGCATTTTCTGCAACATCTCATCAAGTTCCCACCTAGCTTTTTCAGACGATTTTTCCATGGCTGAGGTGTTGACCTGCGGAGGGACATCATCTAACCAGTTGTCCAATACACTGCCACATGCTACAGAAGATTTATGGTTTTTCCTCAACTGAGACAGCGGCCTGGTCACGTGACCTGTCCAATGCTGACACACTGTCCTGTGGGGCAGAAAAAGATTATGTGCATAATGCTGCATGTCAGTATCCACATGACCCACCGTCGGTGCCTCACCCTCTTTCCAGCAAAATAATACCAATCCATGAGCATGTGCCGCTGGTGCTCTCCGTACCCACATGCGCCAAGTGGGTCCGGTAATTTTGAGTGCATCTGGATCTAATGGTGTCTGCAGGTTGTCCAAATCAGTAAAAATCATCTCCCGCACAGCTATTTCCCTCCCCTCAGAAGAGATTCTGAACATCTCTCTCAATAGTTGTCCACTTGGATGGGTGGTATGGGATAGCGTCCCTATAGGGATACTTGCTCCTCACGCTTTACAGGAGTCATCTCCAGAGGCTAAGGGATTGTGGTGTTCTTCCAAAAACCCTGTCAATACCCAATTCTCTAGTCAATGGTCCCAACCGCTTGGCTTCTCTACCATCTAAGTCCAAACTATCAGCTCCAGTGTCCCAGCAATCGAGTAGCCAAGGAATCACTCGCCTTCCTGACAGCTGTAATCCTTACGTATGTCTCGCAGCTCACTTAGGGGTAATGATGGAGTGGTTTCCTCTGTTTCTTCATTGTGTGATGTCCCTGACTGACTGTTGCTATCTGGTCCTATTGCACATCTTGTCTTATGCACAGGGTTGACTGATACCGGCACTGACTGGGTCTGTAGTTCAGCTGCATCATCCATCACCAAGGTCGGAATAGGTGTAATACTCGTTGCAGCTGCGGGTCCTGTCATGGTAGCCAGCGGGGACTGGAGAGGTGCAATGTCCGTCATGGGGGCTGGCGGGTGCTGTGCAGGAGAAATACCGTGCAGTGCCTGACATAGGAGCCGGTGGGATCTAAGCCAGCGGAGTCTGGATCGGATGGATGCCTGCCATGGGGGCTGGCAGGGTCTGAGTGTCGCAGGGGACGGCAGGGTCTGTGCAGGCGCGATGTCTGTCACAGGGACAGGTGGGGGCTGTGCAGGTATGATGTCGGCTGTGGGGGCAGGGGAGTTGCCGCTGGACACTTCCCTATACTGCAGATCCACCAATGAAGAAGAAAGAGCCCGCAAAATTTAATTACCCAAGCACAATAACCAAAACATTCCAAGGGTATTCCAGACTTTCAAAAACTGTTGCTATTGATGCCACCAGCACATACAAAGACTCAAGAGACATCCCCCCTCTTGCTAAATGGCCCTTAATATAACCCAAGGTGTAATTATACACAATGTCCAACAGAGGCCTCCCACCGTCCCAAGGTGAGTCTGACTGCAGCAATTCGCAAGGTGCAATTACGTAAGGGACAGAAAATGGAAACATTAAAAAAGACCCGATAACATAGCAAAATACTGCCACCCAAAATAAAAAGGCAATGTTTTTAAGTCCCCATCTAGAAACGATAAGCTGCCCTAAACCAGCAGAAAGGGGAAATGTGGAGAAATGCCAGGAGTGTTGCTGTGAGGAGGCAAGAGAGGGACAGAGGGTTGGGCTCTGCTGGGTGGAAGAGGAGACCAGGGCGTTCCTTCAGAGTGGGTGTCTGCACTGCAGGGGATGGCAGGGAGGGTGCCCAAGTCCCCTCTCCCAAGGTGTTTGTGGGAGCAGGTCCCTCCGACTCCCTGCCCACGTCTGGGCTGCCTGGAGCTGTCTCTGCCGGGAGCTGTTTCTCTGTCCCAACATCTCCTCCCTGCCAGTGCTCACTGACCCCATCCCTCCCGCTGTGTGCTCAGCTCTGCCCTGCAGATCCCTCCTGGCAGCAGGGCACTGCCCAGGGACATCTCTGCATGCCAAGGGGATAAGAAGAGGCTCAGACAAATGCTAACGAGAACTGGGGTCTCCGTACCTGCTCCAGAGTGGAGAAAAAAAATTTCCCATCTCCCACTGTCAGGGATGTCACAGTCAGGGATGAGAAGGTAGAGTTGAGGCTCCTGAAAGAAGGGAACAAGGCCAAGAGGGGGACTTCAGGAGAGCAATCTTTGGCCTTCTGAGGGACCTGATCAGAAGAATCCCATGGGATACGGCCCTGCGGAGAAGAGGGGAGCAGAGAGCTCTTTGCTAGTCAAGGATGGACTCTTGCAGCTCCAGAACAGTCCACCCCATTATACAGGAAGTCTGTCAAAGCTGGCAGGAGCCTGGCATGGGTGAGAAAGGAGGTCCTGACTAAAATGAAGCATGAAGGGGCAGCCCAGAGAAGGTGGACGCTGACTGGCTTCTGGCCTCAATGATTCTTTGACTCTGTGCTGGAGAGAGCCATTTGCGTGAGCGTGTGCTTGTCTGTGCCTGGGGGGAGAAGGGGGACGAGGGGATCCTGGGGCCAGGTTCTGGATAGATGGAAGGTGTCAGACCAGCTCTCGGAAGGATCCGTTTTTGCTGTGTGTCTATATGGGTAGATATCTTACACTAACATAATACAGCACACAAAGAGCCCACCCTTGTTTCCCTCTCTCCACTGAGCATGGTTTTGATTGCCCTAGAAACCTCTTCGTGTACCACAAGTCTTCCCGTGATGATAATGCATTTGGGGGCGGGGGGGGGGGGGGGGGGGTGCAGGGAGGCTGGGTGAGTAGAGGGACGAGGCTGGCTCTGACAGGGGCCATGAAGCAGCTGCCCGGAAGTGACAGCAAGGACATGACAAGGAAGAAAGTTATCTCTGTTGACGTCATTGTTTTTAGGAAGGCAAAGCTCCCCTTGAGCCAGTGGTTGCAAGGAAGGTCAAGAGCAGAAAGAAGGCTTACGGGGACCTCCTTGCAGCCTGTCAGAACCTAGGAGGAGGTCATAAAAATACAGAGATAGGCTCTCCACCTCTGGTGCATATTAAGAGGACGAAAGACAAGTGTTGGGTGAAAGAGGGGTTGTTCAACCTGGAGATAAGGAGAAGATTTTCCCCCAGTGTCAGGGCTCGTCCTGAGATGGGTGGCTATGAGCCCTGCCTGCCCTTCTGTCTGCCATGGTTGGTCAGGTTTCTGTAACAGAAGTGTCCCCAGGATCAGAACCCAGGTGGGCCTCTTCCACCTGCCTCACCCCCTCCCCTCCCCAAGGATGGAGTTCCTTTTGGGTGGGGTCTCTGATGCGCTGGATGACCTCAGCATGCCTGCTGGCCAGCATGTCTCCTAAGGGCCAACCAGGCTGCTGCTGTGGAAGTGCCCTCAGAATCATCACCATGCCAGCCATCTCCCCTTGGCCTGCCGCTCCCCTTTCCCTCTGCCCCTATCTTGGCTCTGCTGGGAAGAGCGGTTTTGTGATAAACCTCTTGTCCCCAAACTGCTGGGGCCAGCTGCGGGCCAGTCATGCTCCTACAACAGTAGTGGCCTCACAATCAAATCAGAACTTGTCTCACCTTTGTCTATCTCTCCCCATCCACTCCCTTGACTCCTCATCTCTGCTGGACCCCACCTTCAACATCCAAACCCCATTACTGGCTTTTCCCTCTCCTCTGCCCCACGGGTTGCCAGAGACAGGGTGGCACATCTTACGTTTAAGCTTTGCAGTGCTCATGCATAATTATTGTGATAAAGTGAGTGCTGAGATCAGACTCTATGGTGTGGAGCAGTTAAAACAGCAGATAGGCAGTGGTGGCCATCATGTTGGTTTTGCAAGGGGGGGCTTCTGTCTATATACTAAAAGGATCTCCTACTACCAAGATGTGTTTGGTGTTTCAAGCTGTCACTTACAGAGGTCCCACAAAATTGATCTGCAGTTGTGCCCGTGGGCTTCCAATATGTTAGTGCTGGAGTTGGGCTTTTGATCCAGGGTTGTCTGCATGGGTCATGGCACAAGAAAGGCAGTTCCTACACCAGAGATATACATCCTTCTTCAAGTTAGGCCCCCACCCGCTGCTCAGAGTCTTTGTCCGAGCTCACGCATGAACTTCGATAAACTCTCCTTGAATATTCTGAGGCAAAATCCAATGCTTATTGCCTTCTGCATCTACAGCATAATAAATAATGCTTTCCCTTACTATGCAGGCTGACCTGATGGGTCTTTTCACATTAATCCCTTTCATTGCCTTGGTTGGAAGATGACATTTTCCCACCTTGGGTCAAGATTGGTTGTGACTTCTTTTCGTGACTATATGTTACTCTGCTGGAAGCTGAGCTGCTGTTCCAGCTTTCTGTAGCTCAGTTTCTAAAACCTTTAGTTCTGTTTCTAAATCTTGTGCTTGTCCAACTTCTAAGTCCAGCTGTTTGATTTGTAACCAGGGTCTATGTCTGTTTACCTTGAGATCTTCCTCTCAAATTTTGATTAAGATGATGATTGTCTTTATTTTGGGAAATTCCTCCTCCTTCAATTTACAGATGGCTTTTTTTTGCACATTCTTTACCTTCTCATCCATTTCTCTCAGGAGATCCTGTGAATCATACATGGCACACCACAGGGTTCCAATGGCACAGGCTTCCTTTTTCACTTTACAATGACTAACGTAAACTTGACAGGCTGGAGAAGTGGGATCTGCTACTTTAAGACAGTGGGATCTCCTAGGGCATTTCCCTGGTTCAATCACCTGCTTATTGAGTTTGTAACATCCTTTTCCTCCTTAACGCATATTTTAGCTCAAGCTGCGTGGTCTGTTTTATGCTGTGCACTTCCCATACAGCCTTTACACAGGCAAACACTAACAGGAATTTTGCTGCTCCAAGCGACTCAGTAGAAAAGAGTTTTAAATGTGTTTTCCGTAAGCTCCAATTCCAGATTGACTTTCCTTCAGAGGTCCATTGGTTCTGAGCATCCAGAAAGCCACACCAAAGATGCATTGTGGGTCATTTCAGTCACCACCATCACCCACAAACCTTCCACTTTGACTGCAGGGCTTGCCTCTCCGTTTACAGACCACGCAATGAAGTTGGGATGAGGCTGTTTGTTAGGAGAGCTTCCCAGACAAGATGCTGCTTGAGCCCAGCCAAGGGTGTGTCGGGGACAATTCCTCGAGGCAGCCAACCAAATATTAAATGAGCACAGAGCTACTTGTGGCTGGAATTCTGTGTGCAGGAGCAAGGACTGCCTTCAGTCCAACAGTGCAGTTCCTTCAACTCTTGTCATGGTTTGGGCCGGCCTGGCCACTGCGACAAACGACAGATGCTCTCCCTCACCTCTCTTTCCAAGGAGAGGAGGGAGAGAGAGAAAGGACTTGTCAGTTTAGATAAGTTAGTCAGTTTGGGGTCACTTCTCATTTCCGCTCCTATCCAAAGGTGTGACCCCTCTACAATTTACTGCTTCCGACCCTCCAACAGGGCATATAACAAAGTGAGCTGCCCTTGGTTGTTATAGCAAAAAGTCTAAGCAAGAGCCTCTCTGCATACCATGCCTTGGCATCAATTATAGATAATCAGGTTTTGTCACTCTGAGAGCCAACAACTTATGCACAATATGCATTAAATTTCAGAGAGTTCAGTTAGTTCGAGGAGGCTTGGCTGCAAAGTCAAATTACTGAACAGAAAATGGGTTCTGTTTCGCCTCAAACCAGCACAGGTGGGCTGTTCTTTTGGGAGGGCATAAGGAGAATAAAAGAGAAGCACTCGGGATTTCAGGGAATGGAAAGAGAAGCAAAGGATGCTGTTGGCCTTCTTTGCCCCCGGCTCCTGTTTTGCCTAATGAAACTGAAGGACCAGCAGAGCCTTTCCCGCAAAGCTGCCACCCAGCCACACCGCCCCGGCCCTCTGTCATTGTATGGGGTTAGTGCACCTCAAGAGCAGGACTTCAGAGTTCTCTTTATCGGACATCATGATATTCCTTTTGGCCCATCCCTCTGGCCTGTCTATGTACCTCTATGTTCCCTCCCTCAACCTCCATGGCCTTTCAATGATTACGGAGTGTCATTGGACATGCTGGGACATTGGCTTACCCTGTCATCTCCCTCAGCTGCCACCCTTCCTGTCCCATAGACTGGTAAGGATTGTCTTAGTTAAGGTGACTTGGGAACAATCCACTGCTGGTGGTGTTCCTCCAGATTCCTGCCCCGAGACACAGAGCCCTGGGAGACCTTGCTGGGGCAGAGTGAGGCAAAGAGGATGTAGAGAATCTCAGATATAGCTCCACCCGCTCTCTTAAACTCAGCAGTGGCCGCACAGTGGCTTTGTTTCTCCTTGAACTCTTCCTGAAGGAGTAAACACTCATTCTAGTGCCCTTGAATTGCCTTTGGGGGTTAGATTGAATTGCGATCTGGACTATAGCAGAGCTTGGAGGAGGCTGTCCTTGAAGACCAGATGGACTGAGCTCTGCCACCATGTCACAGATCTGTCTGCTACAGGAACGGCTCCAGCTCGTCCTGTCTGTGCCCCTGGCTGAGATCATTGCTGCATGTTTGGGCTGAAGCCCCCCAGCTGTGGCACCAGGCAAGCCGTGACTTGCCATAAGGAATCCTGGTACCAAGAGTCCAAGACCCCATGTGTGCTACTGATGGGACAAGAAGAGGGGTTACTCATGGCCAGCTCTTCTTCTGCTGAGAGAAATAACACTGCTGGAAGTAAGTGTCTCTGCGCAGCTGAGGGAGGGAACATGAGAGATTGCATCAACCTTTTTCACAGGCGGTTCCCCTGGAGCCCCAGGGACACCTCCAAGGAGGAGCCCAGAGGGGACAGAGGCAGTGCCAGCGTGGGCTGGTCCTCTGCTGCTGAGCTGGGCCGGGGTGCTGGGATGGAGGGAGCTCCTGGCAAGCGGGCAGCACTGCAGAGAGACAGCTCTGCCCAGGAGCAGGGCTGGGGTCACTGCCTGCAGGCAGAGAGGGGAGACCTGCGAGGCAGAGAGAGCTTAAAGGCAGTTGGGAGTGGGTGGTGCTGAGAGCTCACTGGGGCAGAAATCTTCACCGCCCTCTGTGTGGTAAGTCTCAGGGTGCTGGGCAATGCAGCTCCAGTTCCTGGAGGGATCTCCTCAAGCTGGTCCATCTGAGAGCTGCTGGGCTCTGTCAGGAGGACTCTCTCAGTTTCTGTGCTGTAGAGGAGGAGGATGTGCTCCAGAGCAGAGCTTCCCTGCTGCCCGGTGAGAGGGACTGGGCCCGAGGGCTGCCTTCTGCTGGGGATGGTTGTGGAGGTGTGCGTAGGGGTGTGCAGGCAGTGGTGGCAAAGGGTTGTCCTTGCCGGCAGGGTCCCTGCACCCCGGGGCTGTGTGCCGGGGCAGGGACTCTGCCAGGGTCAGCTCTCCGCCTGCCCGGGGAGCTCCCACGGAGCTTCTGTGGGGAGAAGCAGTGGGTGGAAGGAGTGACTGTGAGCAAGGCAGATGCCTTCTGTTGCTGAGATGGACCTGTGTGGGTCAGGGCTGCTCCAGATCCCCATCACCCCCAGGACATTTGCAGAGGGCCCTTTTGAAGAAGGATATCGAGGCACCTTTCCCCTGAAAGAGAACAAGTCTGTGCTGTGGGATTTCTCCTCTCGGGTGCTGGGTGGGCAGTGGGAGGTGGGAAAGGAGTTCTCCTTTATGGAGAAGGCACAGAGACCCCCGTTCTTGATAGTACTTCCCTGAGCTGCTCCTGAGCCCCCACACACCCAGAGATGACCCCGGGCAGCGCTGTGCTGCCAGGAGGGGTCTGCAGGGCAGAGCTGAGCACACAGCGGGTGGGATGGGCTCTGGGGCACTGGCAGGGAGGAGACCCGGGGGCAGAGAAGCAGCTCCAGGCAGGGGCAGCTCCTGGCAGCCCAGACACAGGCAGGGACAGAGAGGGAGCTGCTGCCAGAAGTGCCCAGGCAGGGGGGATCCTGGCACCTCCGGCCACCCCCTGAACTTCAGACAACTTCTCCGCAGCAAGCTTCTGCTCTCCTCTCCCGCCCGCCCCACAGCCAAAGGGTCCAGAGCCCGAGATGCCTTCTCAGCAGCTGCACCTCCAGTCCAGGAGATGTGTATGTGTCCTACAAGTGATGCACAACATAAAAGCAAGTGCCCTGCAGTGTCTCTGTCTGGAGACACTGTCACTGAGGAGAAGGCTTCACTGCACGCCTGCCTGACTCCCTCTCCTCGCTTCATTTTTTCAGAGCACAGACGTGTTTCTCCTTGTTTCCCCACCCCTCTGTTGAACTCTGCATCTAAGGAGTTTGGGAGGAGGTGCGGGTCAGCTTCTCTTCTGCCTCTGACTCTGCCTCTGACTCGTGCCCCAGAGGTGCCCTCATGGAAAGTAGGTGACGAAGTAGTATTTTACCCTATAAGGGAGAGTGTCACTGAGTTTGTGGGGTTGGGAATGAGCTGGGTCATTCCTCATTCAGCTGTGGGAGGGGGATTTCTGTGAGGAATGGCATTGGGATTTCCTCAGAGAAGTCTCTCCCAGTTTGTCACTGCCTTTTCCTCCTTGGACAGGTCCCCCTGCCCAGACGCAGCAAATGTCCAACAGCAGCTCCATCACCCACTTCCTCCTCCTGGCCTTCGCAGACACACGGGAGCTGCAGCTCTTGACCTTCGGGCTCTTCCTGGGCATCTACCTGGCTGCCCTCCTGGGAAACGGCCTCATCATCACCGCCATCACCTGCGACCACCGCCTCCACACCCCCATGTACTTCTTCCTCCTCAACCTCTCTGTTCTTGACCTGGGCTCCATCTCTACCACTCTCCCCAAAGCCATGGCAAACTCCCTCTGGAACACCAGGGCCATCTCCTATGCAGGATGTGCTGTCCAGCTCTTTTTCTTTCTCATTTTTACTTCAGCTGAGTATTCTCTCCTCACCATCATGGCCTATGACCGCTACGTTGCCATCTGCCATCCCCTGCACTACGGGACCCTCCTGGGCAGCAGAGCTTGTGTCCACATGGCAGCAGCTGCCTGGGGCAGTGGGTTTCTCAATTCTTTCCTGCACACGGCCAATACATTTTCACTGCCCCTCTGCCAGGGCAATGCCGTGGACCAGTTCTTCTGTGAAGTCCCCCACATCCTCAAGCTCTCCTGCTCACACTCCTACCTCAGGGAAGTTGGGCTGATTGTGGTTAGTGCCTGTTTAGCATTTGTGTGTTTTGTTTTCATTCTGCTGTCCTATGTGCAGATCCTGAGAGCGGTGCTGAGGATCCCCTCTGAGCAGGGACGGCACAAAGCCTTTTCCACGTGCCTCCCTCACCTGGCCGTGGTCTCCCTCTTTATCAGCACTGGAGTGTTTGCCCACCTGAAGCCCCTCTCCATCTCCTCCCCATCTCTCGACCTGGTGGTGGCAGTGTTGTACTCGGTGGTGCCTCCAGCAGTGAACCCCTTCATCTACAGCATGAGGAACCAGGAGCTCAAGGATGCCCTGTGGAAACAGGCCCAATGGACGCTGTTTCACCGACAATAACCTGCCGCCCCTTCTCCGCACATTGCCCAGAGTTGATCTTAGACCATGAGCCTGAATTTTTCTCTTGTGATAATCCTGCTTATTGATATTTTTCTGGGTTTATACTACTTTTTTTGAGGCTTGATCCTACTGGGTCTGACCCTTGCACAACACTGAGTCAGATGTAGCTGGTCAGATAACAGCTCTTAAATGAAATGGGATGTCCCAGGTAGAATAGGGAGAAAAGGGAGAAAGAGAAAAAGAAGACATGGGCTGAGATAAATATTATTTAAAAGAACAGTAACAGAAAAGATATTATTATTACTACTACTACTACTACTACTAATAATAATAATAAACAAAATAAAGTGATGCAACACAAATTGCTGACACTTCCCAATGATTAACTCCCCAGCCTGTCCGGAGATGTGATCACCGATCCCTGCCCCCCTGCTAACTCCCATTTATATACTGAGCATGACATCTATGGGATGGAATATTCCTTTGGCCAGCTTGTCTTGTCTGTGGCCCCCCACCTTCCACAGGAAGTTGAAAAAGTCCGTGACAGTATAAGCATCACTCAGCAACAACTAAAATAATATCTGTTAGCAATGTTATTCTCATAGTCAATCCAAAACACAGCAGCTACCAGGAAGGATATTAACTCTATCCCAGGCAAAACCAGGACAGCGTCCGCCCCTTATTCTATACCATCTACCTCATGCCCAGGTCTTACACTTTTCCATAAATCACCACCATTTTCCTGTCTTTCATATATGTGTATATGCACACAGATATCATTCCCTTAGTCCATGGCCCATCCCACTGAAATGTCCCTTGAGTTCATTTAATCCATGACTTTGGGCTCCATCTGTTGTAACTGTCTTTCCCGGCAGGAGACGTGGTGTGTGGTGTTGAATTGTTGCGTGCTGCATCTGGAGCTCACAGCTGGTGTAGCCGGCATGGCCCATGCCCATCATCTGTGGGTTGAAGATGTCGATCTCAAGACAATTCCCGGGTGCCAGTTGCTGCAGCCACTTCTGGTTCCATCACTTCTGCACTTTGCTCAGTTTCATCAAAGTTCATTCTTCATTAATTTAGGTCACTTTCACTGCAATGCCATAGATAGAGCATATAGCAACCGTATCAGTGATGACTTATAGTGGTAATTTAGCAATAAATATCATATCATTTGATTCTTTGGCCATTCTCACCAAAATCAAATCCCCTTGAGGAACACATCGATCATCCCCATCCTCCTGCATCACCCACCAAGTGCACTCAGGGCCTTAAAAAAAAGCAATCCCACAGATAATTTTGCCTTTGCTTGTGTCAGGAATAACCCAGACTCTGTCCCCAAACATATTCAGATCCTCAAATGTTACCTAACCAGGTGGCCTTTGCCAAATGTGTATCCCGACTTTTGAAGGTCCCACCACCCATGGCTCTCAGTGTAGTTTATAGCAGTCCGTTGTATTGTTTCATTTTCCCAGAGGCTCGTGCATGGTAGGGGATGTGATACACCCGCCCAATGCCATGCTCTTTGGCCCAGGTGTCTATGAGGCTGTTTGGAAATGAGTCCCACTGTCTGACTCAATTCTCTCTGGGGTGCCACGTCGCCATCAGACTTGCTTTTCAAGGCCCACGATAGTTGTTCAGGGCGGTGGCATGGGGCAGAGGGTGTGTTTCCAGCCGTCCGGTGTTTGCTTCCACCGTTGTGAGCACGTGGCGCTTGCCTTGGCGGGTTTGAGGGAGTGTGATAGAACCAATCTGCCAGGCCTCTTCATATTGATATTTCAGCCAACGTCCTCCATATCAAAGAAGCTTTAACAGCTTGGCTTGCTTAAATGCAGCACACATTTCACATTTGTGGATAACCTGTGCAATAGTGAACATGATCAAGTCCACCCCCTGGTCACGAGCCCATCTATATCTCGCATCTCTTCCTTGATGGCTTGAGGCGTCATGGGCCCACCAAGCTATGAATAGTTCACCCTTACGTTGCCAGTCCGTGTCCACCTGAGCCACTTCAATCTTAGCAGCCTGATCCACCTGCTGGTTGTTTTGATGTTCCTCAGTGGCCTGACCCTTGGGTACGTGGTCATCTACATGATGTACTTTCACAACCAGATTCTCTATCCGGGCAGCAATGTCCTGCCACAGTTCAGCAGCCCAGATGGGTCTACCTCTGCACTGCCGTTGCTCTGTTCCCACTGCTGTAACCACCCCCACAGAGCATTTGCCACCACCCATGAATCAATATAGAGGTAAAGCACCAGCTGCAAGGGGGCTCACAGCCGGTCCCGGGTCACCCCTGCGCCTGTGATTTCACTTTGGGGCACATTCCAGAGCCACCAGACAGGCAGGGGTTGGGAGATGATATTGGAGGGAGGGCACGGACAAAGCGCTGTAGCACCTCCAGGAGAAGCACTTTCCACTGCCACAGGCTGTGACCTGGGCGATAGCTTGGCTCCCAGCGACACTCATCCTCACCCAGGGAGCGGAAGAGGAGTGCTGTGCTTTGCACCATCTTTAGTGAGCTTTGTCTGGAGGAGAGACTCTGTGATGGGTGGCACTGAGTTCAGTGCTCACAAGAACATCCTCTGTAGCTGCAGTCAATAGTTCAGGTCAGTGCTTGGAACAAGAGGGGATGGGGACACACAGCATTTCCCAGGCTGTGTCACGCTGCCTTAGTGTCCCTGCAGTGCTTCCCTCGGCATGAAAACTCTCCTTCAGCACTTCCCCATAGTCCTGGTGCCTCCCTGGACACTGGAATTCATCCCCAACCCAAGATCTCACAGCAGCGCTGGAAGCGGTGTCTGACAAACCCCCCGATGTGGTGCAGGGCTGGAGCGTGGCCAGCCGGGCTTGTCTGCCGTGGGGCGGGAGGTGTTCCTTCCCCACACAGCGCCATTCTCTGGTGGTCTTGTTGAAGCAAGGAGGGCACTGGCCCTGTGGCTCTCTGTGCACCACCGGAGGCGGTGACTCCTTGTTAAAACAACCGGCTCGTAACACATGAATTAATAAACCCCACGGCCTCCCAGCGTGGCTACTGCGTGTGCCCAAATTGGTGCCCCAGGAAGGAGGCACAGGGCATAACAGGGTCCGGGTCTAACGCAGCAAAGCTGCTTTTCCCCCAGCACTGCTTTGCTTTTTTCAGGGCTTTGTTTTCCACTTGCTGGAGCAATGGTGGGAACGTCGTCTATAAAATCCCCAGCACCTCACCTGAAATGATGCGGCTCATTACCAAGTATGCCTACACCGGCACAGTACCTGTCACGGCCGACAATGTTGAACGTTTGCTGATAGCAGCCGACCAGTTCAACGTCATGGGCATCGTCAGACTGTGCTGCGAGTTCTTAAAGTCCCAGCTGTGCTTGGAGAACTGCGTCGGCCTCTGGAGATTCACCGAGTATTACTACTGCCTTTATTATTGACTTTATTATTGACCTGCTGGAAGCAGCCCACGCGTTCATCCCCCATCACTTGGAAAGGGTGACCAGAGTGTCGAGAGAGTTTCTGGAGCTCTCCGTCAATGACCTCCTGTGTGTCCTGCAGAAGGAGGAGCTCAGTGGGAAAGAAGAGGCCGTGTTCAAGGCCGTTCTGCTATGGATGGCTCAGGGCCTGCAGAACAGGAGGCAGCAGGTTGCAGTCTTGCTGGGCAAGGAAGAGTGGAAGGGGGGACAGAGGGCATTTATTTAAAACAAAGAAAGTCTAGGTTATTCTTAGCTTAGAAAAAATAAACTCAGCATTTTTGACAGTAAGGACTTTGCTTGAAACTTTTGAAATCCTGCCTTCACAAGGGTATAAATTTGTAGTTCATATTCACTGTACATACACGCCACTCACCCAAATCCCATTGCTTGTTGCACGTGCATGGTTTCCGAAGGCACACACACTGACACTGACACTATGGAAATGATGAGGTATGTGTTGTCTATGAGTTCCCAGGCCACAGTTGTGTGAGGCATTGCACAAGCATCGGAAATCCTTGCCCAAAACAGTTTGCAAACCACCCGTTCCTTTCGACTGGGCTCGAAAGGGGGAGCATCTTGCATAGGGGAGGATGGCACATCGCTCTCATGTTCTTGAGGCAGTCCTATTCGAGTCATGGTTTCAGTCAGAGTCCTTCCTGAACGATCATTGCCTGGGAGGACAGCACCATAAAGGCAGTCAAGTGCCTTCTGGGCCACCCCTGGGGACAATTCTCGGCCTTCGAGGATAACATCATGAAAACTTTCCAACTGCCCATGCTGTCCCAGGAGAGAGATTGGGACACAAAGTATGGAATTACACGAGTGATTCTCTGTTCACGAGCACGAGTGGTCCCAGTCAAATTGGGACACCCCAAATGCAGTTTCACACATGGTTCTTATACCTTTAGAGCATTCAGGTACAACACAATTTGAGTGATCGCTACGTAACACGCACACGCAGGCTGCTGTTTGGCAAAGCAACTCTCATGCTGTGGCATCATCATCCACCTGCTGCTCTCCTAATGGAGACGTCCCTGGAGTCGGTCTTGCTGCAGTTCCTTATCTCTGATGCCAGATCAGGGGAGGGTTTCACAGGGGTGTCAGAGGGGCTGGGAGGCTGGCGTCATCCGGGCAGTGCTGGAGTATCCTTTCTTCTTCTGGCTGGGGGCTGTCTTCTCCTCCCGACAATGAGCTGGGTCCTGTAGTCATGCTGACTGAACCATGGCTATGCAGTACGCAATAGAAATGCTGTATATCTTAAGAAAGTTCATACAATTTCATACTCTAAAATGTAATTGTTACAATAGTTCGGGAATGAGATTTTCCTAACAGTCCCTCCTTTTCCTTTCACCGTCAGGGTCACACTATACTCTTCATTATTTAAGTCGTAAGTCAAGTTCATAAGGTAATATTACACTGTAAACACACCCATCTAATTAGAAAGCAAAACAAGAGAGTGAATACAACCACCCAAATCCTTTCAGTTCACAGTCCTGTTCCTAAGTCTGGAAGCCAAGAGGTTAGCCACCCAAAGAGATTTAGGGGAGATCCCTGCCCTATTTTGTGTAATATTTTTAAATGAGTCTTTCTCTTGTTTCTCTCAGTTTTGTTTTTCTGGTCTTGACTGACATAAAAACCCCAGCAGCTCTTATTCAAGAACGCACCTACTCTGTCCTGTACTTCTAAAGGGTGCTCTAGAGCTAAGACTTTCTATATTACCATTTTTGATAAAAATTTGATTTCTTCCTCTAAGGCTGTCATACTGCCTGCCCTCATTAATGGCTTTTTCTAATTCTCTTGACACATTTGCAGTAGCCCTTTCTAGTTTTGCAGACCCTCACTGTGGGATAAAATCTATTACAGACAGGTGGAACTCAGTGCCACATTATCAAAGGCATTTGTGAAAGGCAGGTCCTGCTTGACTAACCTGATCTCCTCCTACAACGTGGTCACGCGCTCAGTGGATGAGGGAAAAACTGTGGATGTTGTCTATCTGGACTTTAGTAAAGCCTTTGACACTGTTTCCCACAGCATTCTCCTGGAGAAACTGGCTGCTCATGGCTCGGATGGGCACACGCTTTGCTGGGTAAAAAACTGTCTGGAAGGCCGTGCCCAGAGAGTGGTGGTGATCGGAGTTAATTGCAGTTGGCGGGCGGTCAGGAGTGGTGTCCCCCAGGGCTCAGTGCTGGGGCCAGTCCTGTTTAACGTCTTTATCAATGATCGGGATGAGGGGATGGAGCGCACCCTCAGTCAGTTTGCGGATGACACCAAGCTGGGGGGGAGTGTTGATCTGCCTGAGGGTAGGGAGGCTCTGCAGAGGGATTCGGACAGACTGGACCCATGGGCCAAGGCAGACTATAGGAGTTTCAATGAGGCCAAGTGCTGCGTCTCACACTTTGGCCACAACAACCCCCGCCAACGCTACAGGCTTGGGGAGGAGTGTCTGGAAAGCTGCTCACAGAGAGGGACCTCTGTTGTTGGTTGATAGCAGCTGAACATGAGCCAGCAGTGTGCCCAGGTGGCCAAGAAGCCCACCGGCATCCTGGCGTGTATCAGGACTAGTGTAGCCAGTAGGACCAGGGAGGTGATTTTCCCCCTGTACTGGGCACTGGGGAGGCCGCATCTTGAGTACTGTGTTCAGTTTTGGGGCCCTCACCACAAGAAGGACATTGAGGCACTGGAGCGTGTCCGGAGAAGGGCATCGAAACCGGTGAGGGGTCTGGAGCACATATCTTATGAGGAGCGGCTGAGGGAACTGGGGTTGTTTCGCCTGGAGAAAAGGAGGCAGAGGGGAGACCTTATCGTTCTCTAAACATATCTGAAAGGAGGTTGCAGAGAGGTGGGGGTCCACCTGTTCTGTCAGGTAACTGGTGTTAGAACAAGAGGAAATGGTTCAATTTGCACCAAGGGAAGTTTCAACTGGATATTAGGAATAATTTCTTCATTGAAAGGGTCATCAGGCATTGGAATGCGTTACTCAGGGCGGTGGTGGAGTCCTCATCTCTGGAGGTGTTTAA
Source organism: Vanellus vanellus (assembly GCF_965231255.1). Lineage (NCBI taxonomy): Eukaryota > Metazoa > Chordata > Aves > Charadriiformes > Charadriidae > Vanellus > Vanellus vanellus. The sequence goes on along the minus strand of NW_028128477.1, from coordinate 704,332 downwards.
GGGTTGTGTAGTTATAGTGCTGAGGGACATGGTTTAGTGATGGGCTTGTCTGTGTTAGGGTAATCATCGAATCATAGAATCATAGAATTAGTGAGGTTGGAAGGGACCTTTAAGATCATCAAGTCCAACCGTTAACCTACCCTGATAAAAACACCACCACTTCTAAACCATGTCCCTAAGCACCTTTTCTTAAACACCTCCAGGGATGGTGAATCCACCACCTCTCTGGGCAGCCTATTCCAATGTTTAATAACCCTTTCAGTGAAAAAATGCTTCCTAATATCCAATCTAAACCTGCTCTGACATAACTTGAACCCATTTCCTCTTGTCCTATTACTTGTCACCAGGGAGAAGAGGTCAGCTCCCATCTCTCTAAAACCTCCTTTCAGGTAGTTGTAGAGGGTGATAAGGTCTCCCCTCAGCCTCCTCTTCTCCAGGCTAAACAACCCCAGATCCCTCAGTCGTTCCTCATAAGGTTTGTCCTCCAGACCCTTCACCAGCTTTGTAGCCCTTCTCTGGACACGCTCCAACACCTCAATGTCCTTCTTGTAGTGAGGGGCCCAAAACTGAACACAGTACTCGAGGTGAGGCCTCACCAGTGCCGAGTACAGGGGGATGATGACTTCCCTAGTCCAGCTCACCACACTATTCCTGATGCAGGCCAAGATGGTGTTGGCCTTCTTGGCTGCCTGGGCACACTGCTGGCTCATGCTCAGCCGGTTGTCCACCAACACCCCCAGGTCCTTTTCTGCCAGGCAGCTTTCGAGCCACTCCGCCCCCAGTCTGTAGCGCTGCATGGGGTTGTTGTGACCCAAGTGCAGGACCCGACACTTGGCCTTGTTGAACCTCATACCATTGGCCTCTGCCCATCTGTCCAGCCTGTCCAGATCCCTCTGCAGAGCCAATCTACCCTCAAGCAGATCAACACGCCCATCTAGCTTAGTGTCGTCTGCGAACTTACTGAAGGTGCATTCGATCCCCTCATCCAGATCATTGATAAAGATCTTAAAGAGAACGGGCCCCAGCACCGATCCCTGGGGGACACCACTTGTCACTGGACACCAACTGGATTTAATTCCATTTACCACCACTCTCTGGGTACGGCCATCCAGCCAGTTTTTTACCCAGCGAAGAGTACACTTATCCAGGCCATGAGCAGCCAGTTTCTCCAGGAGAATGCTATGGGAAACGGTGTCAAAAGCCTTGCAGAAATCCAGGTAGATAACATCCACAGCTTTTCCCTCCACCACTAAGTGGGTCACCTTGTCATAGAAGGAGATCAGGTTTGACAGGTTTTAATGATTGGACTATGTGATCTTACAGGTCTTCTCCAATATAGGAGTTTCTATGATACTGGGATTCTGTGATGATGGCCCTGGGGCAACCTCGCCGGGGTGTCCAGTGGGCACAGGCACAGCCCAGACCCTGCTCGTCTGGTCCATCATGTCTCTCGCAGGAGCCCGGCTGTGCCAGGACACTGCTGTGTGTCCCCACCCTGCACACTCCCACACTTCAGCTCTTCCCTGGGGTTTTCCTCTCTGGGGCACTTCCCATCCCCACCAGCCCAGACACTCCCTGAACCTGGCTATCTCCTGCCCTCTCCCCAGCACAGACCAGCAAAGCAGCCCCATTGGGACTGGTCCCACAGCAGGATGTGCAGGCCAGTGAGACTGTCCACCCAGCCGGCATGCTGAGGAGACCTCCACCCCAGGCAGCTTGCAGCCCCAGCTGCCAAATGTCCTCCCAGGATGGCATGAGAGAATTGGCCCAGGGCACCCTCAGGAAGGTCCTTTGGCCCCAGGGACAGGCAGCCTGCCCCGAGCTGCCCCACTGCAGCAAAGGGTTCCTCTTGCCATGGCTGTCCTGCACACACTCGGTGCCCTGCTCTTCTCCCGCCACAGCCCATCTCCCCTCAGAGCCTTTTCCTGAGAGAGCTCATCTGTGCTGGCCTGGCCAGCCGTTCCTGCACCCCCTCCCCAGGCGTCCCACAGCCCCCAAGCTGGTGGTGCGGCTCTGCAAAGCCCGGGGCTGTGGTGCCCAGGGCCATGCTGGTCAGGCTGGGAGGCAGACCCAGCTCAGATGGCTCCTGCCCCCTCCACCTCAGCACACAGATGAGGCCCCTGCAGCTATAGAGAACATCTTGGAGAATGGATCTCAGACAAACAAGTCAGTGCAGGGCCCTTTATTTTGTTTAAACACACAGAGAGAGCAGCTCCTTATTTACAGAAAGTCTCTGCCTAACACAAGACAGGCAGATGCTGACATTGAAAAAGGATAAAGGATGGCTCTGTTCTTTTGTTGACAGAATTCATACAACCATGAAATCCAAACACCAAAGACACAAAAGGAAAAACTCTACCAAAGAGAGTCTGGTCCTGTAATGAGTTACATTATGAGTGCTGTGCAGAACAAGATGGGCAGTTCATTGCTGCTTCTGAGAAGAAACCAGTCATCCATTTCCTTAGGGCATCCTTGAGCTCCTGGTTCCTCATGCTGTAGATGAGAGGGTTCACTGCTGGAGGCACCACTGAGTACAGGAATGACACGAACAGATTCAGGGATTTGGAGGAGATGGAGGGGGGCTTCAGGTTAGCAAACATGGCAGTACTGATAACGAGGGAGACCACGGCCAGGTGAGGGAGGCACGTGGAAAAGGCTTTGTGCCGTCCCTGCTCCGAGGGGATCCTCAACACAGCCCTCAAGATCTGCACATATGAGACCAAAATAAAAACAAAACACCCAAAGGCCAAACAGGCGCTAACAACAAGAAGCCCAACTTCCCTGAGGTAAGCATCTGTGCAGGCGAGCCTGAGGATGTGGGGGATTTCACAGAAGAACTGGTGCAGGGCATTGCCCTGGCAGAGGGGCAGTGAAAATGTATTGGCCGTGTGCAGGAGAGAATTGAGAAACCCAATGCCCCAGGCAGCTGCTGCCATGCGGACACAAGCTCTGCTGCCCACGAGGGTCCCGTAGTGTAGGGGATGACAGATGGCAACGTAGCGGTCATAGGCCATGACGGTGAGAAGAGAAAACTCTGCTGAAATGAAAAAGACAAACAGAAAGACTTGACCAGCACACCCTGCATAGGAGATGGCCCTGATGTTCCAGAGGGAATTGGCCATGGCTTTGGGGAGAGTGGTGGAGATGGAGCCCAGGTCAAAGAGGGAGAGGCTGAAGAGGAAGAAGTACATGGGGGTGTGGAGGCGGTGGTCGCAGGCAATGGCGGTGATGATGAGGCCGTTTCCCAGGAGGGCAGCCATGTAGATGTCCAGGAAGAGCCAGAAGGTCAAGACCTGGAGCTCCCGTGTGTCTGCGAACGCCAGGAGGAGGAAGTGGGTGATGGAGCTGCTGTTGGACATCTGATCCCTTTGTTCATGAGGGTCTGCCAAAGGAGGAAAGCACACTCAGAAGTTAGGGCTGCGCTGAGCAAGTCTCTTCACATTCCCTGTGTCCTTTTGATTAGGACCTTTTGATTTCCCCAAGTTTTGAGCTCTGCTTTGTTCTGGCCAAACACGGCATGAGGAGGAGGCTTCTGCCCATGGGCTCCGGAGCAGTCACCCCTGCTTGACAGCAGTGGGCATCTGGGAAAGGTGTGGCAGCTTCTGAAAGTCACCGTTTGCCTCATCGGTAATCCCTGTGTCATGAAGACAAGCTGGTCAGCATTTTCCAGCAGGAGAATGCCAGGGAAACTCCCACAAGTGCTCAAAGTGCAGTGATCTCAGCAGAGCCAGCTCACCCCCCAGCTCCACACTGCATTTTCCACAGCCCCACAGGTTTGGCTGGTTTGAAGGACTTTGGTCCCACGGACACAGCTGCATGGCAGTGTTGGCGTGTGAGCCACACCTGAACCCCCTCTTACTAGAGAGTATGGATGTAAGAACAAGAGCAGCATGGACAGGAGGGGAAGGTGGAGAAATGCTCCTGCTGAGAGAAGACAGAGACCCATAGAACTAAGGAGTTTCTCCTCCTTGGTGTGTGGCTGCTGAGGAGGCACCTCAGCCAGAAACCCCACAGCCTTGATGTCAGAAGCTCTGCTGGGCGAGAGAGGAGGCCAGTAGAAGGCGCCCTCATTACAGGAGATGGCAGGAGGTGCCCGAATCACCCTCCCAAGGCACATGGGAGCTGTTCCCTCTCTTTCCCTGCCCAGGGCTCTGCTGCCTGGAGCTGTCCCTGCTGGGAGCTCTTTCTCTGGCAGCGCGTCTCCTCGCCGGCAGTGCACACAGAACCCATCACAGACGCTGTGTGCTCAGCTCTGTCCCGCAGACACCTCCTGGCAGCAGAACACTGCCCAGGAGCATTTCTGTGGGTGCAGGCTCTGACAGGAACATCTGACCGACTCTGATAAGGCTGGAAAGGTGATGCTGGGTGCTCTCTGTAAGCTGTAGCATATGGATTTTTCTTACTCCCTGATTTATTCACCTCGAAGTGAAAAAGATTTGGAGGCTCTGTGCCTTCTGAAGAACAGGGAGACAAATCTCCACGTCTCACCCACCCCCCCCCAAAAAAAAAAAAACAAAACCAAAAAAAGGCAGAAGACTGAAAGCACAAACTCCTTCCCTTTCAGGTAGCTTCTGCCTTGACGTTCTTCTTGAAAAGTTTCCTCTGCCACTGCCCTTCAGCTGTGACCTGACCCACGCAGTTCTCTCTCGGCAACACCAGGACCCCGCCATGCAAGGAGTTGCTCCTTCCACACACACCTTCTCCCCGCAGCACCTCCGTGGGAGGGGGAGAGCTGACCCTGGCAGGCGGCAGAGTCCCTGCCCCGGCACACAGCCCCTGGGGTGCAGGGACCCTGCTGGCAAGGACAGCCCTGCCCACCCCTGCCTGCACACCCACCTTCACACATGGCAGTGGTCCTAAGGATAAGGCAGCCATTGTGCCCTGTCACTCTGAAGGCACAGCAGGGCATCCCTGCTCTGGAGCACATTCTTTACCTCTACACTAGAGGAAGTGTCGGCGTCCTCCTGAAAGATCCCATAGACCATGGGAGGAGCAGCTTTTGGACATCTTTCCAGGAACTGCAGCTGCAATTGCCCTAACCCAGAGACTTACCATGTCAAGGGCTATGAAGATTTCTCCCCCACAGTGAGCCCTCAGCATCCTCCCTCTCCAGACTGCCCTTAACCTCTCTCTGCCTCCCTGCTCTGCCCTCGCTGCCTGCAGGCAGTGCTCTCAGCCCTGCTGTGCCGTGCAGAGGAGCTGCTCCTGGGCAGAGCTGTCTCTCTGCAGCGCTGCCCGCTTGCCAGGAGCTCCCTCCAGCCCAGCAGCCCGGCCCAGCTCGGCAGCAGAGGACCAGGCCACGCTGGCACTCTCTCTGTCCCCTCTGGGCTCCTCCTTGGAGGTGTCCCTGGGGCTCCAGGGGAACCGCCTGTGAAAAAGGCTGATGCAATCTCTCATGTTCCCTCCCTCAGCTGCGCAGAGACACTTACTTCCAGCAGTGTTATTTCTCCCAGCAGAAGAAGAGCTGGCCATGAGTAACCCCTCTTCTTGTCCAATCAGTAGCACACACGGGTTCTTGGATTCTTGGTACCAGGATTCCTTATGACAAGTCCCCAGCTGACTGGTGCCACAGCTGGGGGGCTTCAGCCCAAACATGCAGCAATGATCTCAGCCAGGGGCACAGACAGGACGAGCTGGAGCCGTTCCTGTGGCAGACAGAGCTGTGACATGGTGGCAGAGCTCAGTCCAGCTGGTCTTCAAGGACAGCCTCCTCCAAGCTCAGCTATAGTCCAGATCACAATTCAATCTAACCCCGAAAGGCAATTCAAGGGCACCAGAATGAGTGTTTACTCCTTCAGGAAGTGTTCAAGGAGAAACAAAGCCACTGTGTGGCCACTGCTGAGTTTCAGAGAGCGGGTGGAGCTATATGGGAGATTCTATACATCCTCTTTGCCTCACTCTGCCCCAGCAAGGTCTCCCAGGGCTCTGAGACAAGGGGCAGGAATCTGGAGGAACGCCACCAGCAGTGGATTGTTCCCAAGTCACCTTAACTAAGACAATCCTTACCAGTCTATGGGACAGGAGGGGTGGCAGCTGAGGGAGATGACAGGGTAAGCCAATGTCCCAGCGTGTCCAATGACACTCCGTAATCATTGAAAGGCCATGGAGGTTGAGGGAGGGAACTCCCTGATGACTGGCAGCATCCAAATATTGCATGCTCTTACCTAGTCTTTCTTTTCTCGCTGACATACTTAAAGAAGGATTTTTTGTTTGTCTTGATGCCCCTGGCCAGATTTAGTTCAATCTGGGCTTTAGCTTGCCTAACCTGATCCGGGGCTGCTTGAACAATTTCTCTGTATTCCTCCCAGGCTTCCCGCCCCTGTTTCCACCCCCTATAGGCCTCCTTTTCACTTGTGAGCATGTCCAGGAGCTCTTTGTTCATCCATGCAGGCCTCCTGGCTTTTCTGCCTGCCTTCTTCTTTGTAGGGATGCATGACTCCTGAGCTTGGAGAAGGTGAGCCTTGAATATTAACTGGCTTACTTGGGCCCTTCTTCCCTCCAGCGCTTCATCCCATGGCACTATACCAAACAGATTCTTCAAGAAGCCACAGTCAGCTCTGCTAAAGCCCAGGGTGGTCAGCTTGCTGCGCACCTTCCTCGCTGCCTTGACGATCTCAAACTCGACCATTTCATGGTCATGGCAGCCCAGGCTGCCCTTGAGCTTGACACTGCCTACCAGCCCCTCCTTGTTGGTAAGGACAAGGTCCAGCAGAGATCCTCTCCTCCTTGGCTCCTCTACCACTGGGAGAAAGACGTTGTCAATACAATCCAAGAACCTCCTGGACTGCCTATGCCCTGCTGTGTTACCCTTCCAACAGATGTCAGCAAACTTGCTGAGGGTACACTCTGTGCCCTCATCCAGGACGTTGATTAACATGTTGAACAAGACTGACCAGTACTGACCCCTGGCGAGCACTGCTGCTGACAGGCCTCCAACTAGACTCTGTGCCGAACACTATGCTATCAGCCTCATTCCGCACAGTATTCTTGTGTCCAGTTAGGACATTATGGTCTGATTGGGTGGATAAGTAGATGGGTAATAACTGAGATCAGTACTCGGGCTTGAAGGAACTTGGTGAATGCATAGTGTTCTGCCCAGAGGGATGTATCTAGTTGGGTTCCACCATGTTTCAAGGGCTTTTAATTACCCAAAGGAGATGAGAAAATGCTTTTTTTATACCATTTGTAGCTGACACCTCAATGAGGAGAGCAGACATAATATTAGAAGGCAGGGTTGCCATCCCAAGGGACTTAGACAAGGACAGGCCACTAGTAACATCATGTTATCCAACAAAGACAGATCTAAAGTTCTTTTGCTGAGGTTGACTAAGGGCCTGAAGTGACAGAGGGCAGGGACTGCCTAGGTTGGTATCAGCACTGCAGGAAAGGCTCTGGTGGTACTTCTGTTTCATTAGGCAAAACATGGAGCCATCTGCAAACGCCAAAAGCATCCTGGGCAGTATGAGCAGGAGCACAGCCAGTGGGAGTGATTATCGCCCTGGGCTCAGCACATTTGAGAACAGATCCAGAATACTCCCCCAGGTTCTGACCCCCTTCAATGCATGAGAGACATTGGTAAACTGGAGCTCATTTAGTGGAGGGCCACCAAGGTGGTCAGGGTTGGAGCACTTGTGCTGTGAGAAGAAGCTGAAAAAGCTGGGCTTGTCCAGCTGGAAGGAAGGAAGATCTTGCGGGAACATGCAGCAGCATGTCCCAGTGGACAACAGGATGACGATGAGCCAGCAATGTGTCTTGGTGGCCGAGAAGGCCAATGGCATCCTGGGGTGCATCAAGCAGAGTGTGGCCGGCAGGTCGAGGGAGGCCATCCTCCCCCTCTACTCTGCCCTGGTGAGGCCTCATCTGGAGTACTGTGTCCACATCTGGGCTCCCCACTTAAAGAAGGACAGGGAACTGCTGGAGAGGGTCCAGCAAAGGGCTACGAAGATGATGAGGGGATTGGAACATCTGTCTTATGAGGAAAGGCTGAGGGACTTGGGGCTTTTTAGTCTGGAGAAAAGGAGACTGAGGGGGGACCCTATCTATGCTTATATATACTTAAAGGGAGGGTGCCAGGGGGATGGGAAGTCTTTTGTCAGTGGTGCCCAGTGATAGGACTATAGGGAACAGGCACAAACTTGAATGTAGGAAGTTCCATCTTAACATGAGGAGGAAGTTCTTTCCTTTGAGGGTGGCAGAGCACTGGCACAGGCTGCCCAGAGAGATTGGGGAATCTCCCACTCTGGAGACATTCCAAACCCGCCTGGTTGCCATCCTGTGCAACCTGCTGTAGGTGACCCTGCTCTGGGAGGGGGCTTGGACTAGATGATCTCCAGAAGTCCCTTCCAACCCTGACCACTCTGTGATTCTGTGAAACTGGAGAGACATGGATATGAAGGGTGGACTGTTCGGTGGATGAGGAACTGGTTGGATAGTCCCATCCAGTAGTGGTCAACGGCCTCACATCCAGATGGAGACTGGTGACAAGCGGTGAACCTCAGGGGTCCATACTGGGACCAGTACTGTTCAATATCTTCATCAGTGACATAGGCAGTGGGATCGAGTGCACCCTCAGCAAGTATGCTGATGACACCACGCTGAATGGTGCGATTGAAACTCCCAGCGGACAGGATGTCATCCAGAGGGACCGGGACAGGCTCAAGAAGTGAGCCCGTATGAACAGCGTGAGGTTCAACAGGGCCAAGTGAAGGGTCCTGCACGTGGGTTGGGGCAATCCCTGATATCAGTACAACCTGGGGGATGAAAGGATGGAGAGCAGCCCTGCCGAGAAGGACTTGGGTATACTGGGGGGTGAAAAGCTGGACATGAGCTGGCAATGTGCGCTCGCAGATCACAAAGCCAACGGTATCCTGGGCTGCATCAAAAGATGCATTACCAGCAGGTCGAGGGAGGGCATTCTGCCCCTCTGCTCTGCTTTGGTGAGACCCCACCTGCAGTGCTGCTCCAGCTCTGGAGCCCTCAGCACAGGACAGACATGGACCCGTTTGAGTGGGTCCAGAGGAGGCCACAAAGCTGCTCCGAGGGCTGGAGCACCTCTGCTGTGAGGAAAGGCTGAGAGAGTGGGGGTTGTTCAGCCTGGAGAAGAGAAGGCTCTGGGGAGACCGGAGCGGGGATTCCTCTTGCGGGGCTCGTGCTGGCGGTGAGGGAACGAGGAAAAAGAGGCTGGTCACTCTCTGCCTCTCCGGAATTCATATTGTGCCTCATCCCCAGCCCTGACTGAATTTGCCCCCTTCTCTCCCCAGTCAGCCCCACGCCCCAGGACAGCACAGCAGTCCTGGCCCTGGGGTTCCGTCAAGCACCTCCTGCATCTCCCCACTCTCCCCTCCCTGTGCCTGATGAGGCCCTCCTGACTCCCCCGGCACTGCAGCGTCCTTGTGCCTGGACACATTGGTTCGGTGCTTTACGTTAGTGGACTTGACCTTTGAGGGTATATCACCTTCAGAGTCTCCATCTGTTCCAGCGCAAGGGCACGTGTCGAGTCCCTAATCCTGCCTCTCCTCCCCCTAAAAAATGCATTTCCAGAACATTCTGTATATGCCATCAGTCCTGTCATACATAAAGAAGACTGAGGAGATAATGGGAGTCTCCCCTTCCATTGTGTACCAAGAAGAGCGCTTTTAAATCCAGAATATTTGGTGCAGTGGAACCCAATAGTACCATCAGCTTAGCTCCAAAAACGTTGAAAACTTAAGGAGAGGAGACTCATTAAAAGACCAAATAATTGAAAATGTTCTTGGAAGGAACTCTGGAGGAACAGTCCATCCTTCAGGCACTGCACTTGGGAGATGCCCTTTTATTGAAGAGCTGTTATCTGTCAGGCCACACCTGACACAGTGTTGTGCAAGTGTCAGACACAGTAGGATCAAGCCTCAAGACAAGCAGCGTAAACTCAGAAAATTATCTATAAGTAGGATTATCACAAGAGAAAAAAGCATAATCACAGCCTAAGATAAGCCCTAGGCAATGTGCAGAGAAGGGGCGGCAGGTTATTGTCAGTGAAACAGCGTCCATTGGGCCTGTTTCCGCAGGGCAGCCTTGAGCTCCTGGTTCCTCATGCTGTAGATGAGGGGGTTCACTGCTGGAGGCACCACCGAGTACAGAAATGACACCACCAGGTCCAGAGATGGGGAGGAGATGGAGGGGGGCTTCAGGTGGGCAAACACTCCAGTGCTGATAAAGAGGGAGACCACAGCCAGGTGAGGGAGGCACGTGGAAAAGGCTTTGTGCCGTCCCTGCTCCGAGGGGATCCTCAGCACCGCCCTCAGGATCTGCACATAGGACACCAAAATGAAAACAAAACATCCCAATGCTAAACAGATACTAACTAGAAGAAGCCCAAATTCCCTGAGGTAGGAGTGAGAGCAGGAGAGCTTGAGGATGTGGGGGATTTCACAGAAGAACTGGTGCAGGGCATTGCCCTGGCAGAGGGGGAGTGAAAATGTATTGGCCGTGTGCAGGAGAGAATTGAGGAACCCACTGCCCCAGGCAGCTGCTGCCATGCGGACACAAGCTGTGCTGCCCAGGAGGGTCCCGTAGTGCAGGGGTTGGCAGATGGCAATGTAGCGGTCATAGGCCATGACGGTGAGGAGAAAATACTCTGTTGACATAAAAAAGAGCATGAAAAAGAGCTGGACAGCACAGCCAAAGTAAGAGATATCCTGGGTGTTCCAGAGGGAATTGGCCATGGCTTTGAGGAGAGTAGTGGAGATGGAGCCCATGTCTATGAGGGAGAGGTTGAGGAGGAAGAAGTACATGGGGGTGTGGAGGCGGTGGTCACAGGCGATGGCGGTGATGATGAGGCCGTTTCCCAGGAGGGCAGCCAGGTAGATGCTCTGGAAGAGCCAGAAGGTCACGAGCTGCAGCTCCCGTGTGTCTGCAAACTCCATGAGGAGGAAGTAGGTGATGGAGCTGCTGTTGGACATTTGCTGCCTCTGGGCAGGGGCACCTGTCCAAGGAGGGAAACAGAGTAAGTCAATGCAGACTTCTGTAAGAAAAATGAAAGCCATTTCCCGTAGGCTCTGTCTCTGTTGCATACACTCCCTTTTCATTTTCCAGGAGACCTTCCTCACCTCCATGGCTGGAGCTCTATTTGGCGTTGGCTGCCTGTTCCGTGAGGAGCAGGGTGCTGCCCAGTGGCTGCCGAGGGGTCAACCCTGCTCTGCAGCAGGGAGTTCATAGGGAGGGTGGTGGCAGGAGCCAGTCCTGGTGTTCTGCTTTGGCTGAGGAACCCACACCTAATGCAGATGGGCTTTTCAACATCTGAACACTCACTGCTGTGGAACAGGGATGGCAGAAGGCAGTTGGAGAGGCTTTGGGTATTTTACAGCTCTCCCACCTCCCCTGGGCACTGTTCTGGGATGTCAGAAACCCTTAGCATTTCTGCTGCCCTCCAGGGGAACAGAGTGAGTGCTGTGAGACATGAGGATTGCCTGTGGCAGAGAGCAGAGTCAGGGGAGATGGTTTGTCCCTCCATCTTGCACCGTCATGAGATGGAGGGGGATCACCCTCTTCTATTATGCAATCAGACAGTGCTGAGAGCAGAAGGATCCATCTCAGACTATGAAATGTCTCACCCTTTCTCAAGGTCTCAGCAGCCCACCTCTAGCCAAGGACACACATGACTCATTTCACCCACCCAACAGCATTTCCTCAGTCACAGAATCTCTGTTTCTCTGTGGGGCTTTGCGATAACACAAAGGTGCTATGGGACAGGTTGGCATCCTGGAGGGCAGCTCACAGCTTCCATGGACACCCAAAGGACATACCCAATTTATGGCATCTCAGTGAGAGAAAATGGACTCCTTCCCCACCCACACAACCTGCACTGCCCACAGCCCCACAAGTCAGAAGAAAACTTTGACACTGGTTCCCATGGACACACAGTCAGGAGTGGATGAACAATATCAGTGTGGGACTCTGCAGCTGAAATTCCCATCCCAGGGAGGCTGACAGCAATAAAAAGATAACTTTAAAGGATACTCGTGGACAAACCAGGAGAAATGCCGTGAGGGTCTGACTGGGAGAGTCACGGGGAGAGGCAGCCGGGCACTCAGGGCAGCATTACCCTCACCCTGCTGGGCACGCCACCGCCCAGACGCTGATCATGCAGGGCAGGTGCCCTCAGCCCCACCGCTGGGCAGCAGCAATGGGGCACGTGGCAGGAGGGATGCCCTTCGCCTCTCCTGCTGCTCTGCCGGGCACAGAGCTGACTCCCACCCCAGAGCCCATGGCCGTGAGGGCTTAGGGCTGTGCTGGGTGACTCAGGGAATGCATCTGCACTGCAGGGGTGGCTGGAGGTGCCCCTATCTCCCCTGCAGCAGGGCTTCCAGGAGCAGCTCCCTCCTTCCCTGCCCATCTCCACTGCCTGGAGCTCTCTCTGCCAGCAGCTCTTTCCCTGCCCCCATGACTCTTCCCTGCCATTGCTCACAGACCCCATGGCAGCCCCCGTGTGCCCAGCTCTGCCCTGCAGCCTCTGCGTGTGTGCAGGGGCTAAAGGGCAGGTGCCACAGACCCTGGTGAGACTGGAAAGGGGATGCTGGTGCTGTCTGTAGCCCCCAGAGCTGGAAACCGAAGACACAGACTCAGGAAAGCTCCTTATCTCTACAGGGATCCCTCCTTTGACCTTTCTTTTAATGTCCCTTTATACATCTTCCACTGCCCACCCAGCCAACCAAGATGGGAAACATCAAAAGACAGACCCTCTACTGTTCAGGGAACTCAAACATGAAATGTGCCCTCAGGAATGCCCAGAGGTCATCTGGAGGTGTAAAGAGCCCTGACCCACACAGCACCCTCTTCAAAGCAGAATGACCCTGCCCTGCCAGGGGTTGCTCCTTCCACCCACAGCTTCTCCCCACAGAAGCTATGTGGGAGCTCCCCGGGCAGGCGGAGAGCTGACCCTGGCAGGCGGCAGAGTCCCTGCCCTGGCACACAGCCCCCGGGGTGCAGAGACCCTGCTGGCAAGGACAGCCCTGCCCACCCCTGCCTGCACACCCACCTTCACAGCCCTTTGACCATTCCTGGGAGAAGGCAGCCGTCATGCCCTGTGCCTCTGATGGTGAAGCAGGGAAGCCCCAATCTAGAGAATGTCCTCTTCTTCCACAGCAGAGAAGTGTGAGCGTCCTCCTGAAAGATCCCACGGGCTGTGGGAGGTGCCAGCTGTTGGAGATCTCTCCAGCTACTGCAGCTGCTCTGCTTTGGGAAGAGTTCTCCCCTCATTCACCCTCAGCATCCTCCCTCTCCAGACTGCCTTTAATGTCTCTCTGCCTCCCTGCTCTGCCCTCGCTGCCTGCAGGCAGTGCCCTCAGCCCTGCTGCGCTGTGCAGAGGAGCTGTTCCTGGGCAGAGCTGTCTCTCTGCAGCGCTGCCCGCTTGCCAGGAGCTCCCTCCGGCCCAGCAGCCCGGCCCAGCTCAGCAGCAGAGGACCACTGGGCCTTTCTCTGCCTCCTCCCCGCACTGCCCCAATCCCTCGAGGTGTCCCTGCGCCTCCAGGGCTGACAGCTCCTCCAAGGCAGCGGGGTCTCTCCTGGGGAGCAGAGTTTGAAGCACAATGAAGTCATCACTGACTGTCTCTTTCTGAACCCTGGACGGACTGATTCCTGTGGTGGGAATTGCTCTGCCAGATTGTGCGGACCTACAGGAGGTTTCTGTGTTCCCCTCTGGAAACCCCCATTCCTGCCCCATTGCCAGGCAGGGCACGGAGGCAGTGACGGGCTGGGGATCATTCCCACCGGTGCAGGGCAGGGATTGAGCCAAGTCAATGAGGCATCTCAGCTCTCAGCAGTGTTCCTGAGGCCGGAGGGACATTCAGCTTCTCCAGTGCACCCCACAGACCCACCAGAGGGGGAATTCCTCTTTCCTCAGCTCAGCTGCCCTAAATCAGTGTGAGATCCTTCTCTGAGCTGCCCTGTGATCAATGGAGACAGAGGCCAGGAGGGAGCTTTTCCAATGCAAACACCAGGTTACATTTGAGGTGCCAGAGGTGGTTCAGGACATGTACAGAGAACTGCAAGCTCTAATGGAGCACTTTTGAGAGACAGGGCAGCATCTGGGGGCACTGGTGGGGAATCCCTTTGGCCAACAGAAAACATAGAAGATCACAGAATCACAGGATCACAGAATCACAGAATTGTAGGTGTTGGAAGGAACCCTCGGAGATCATTTAGTGCAACCCCCCCGCCAAAGTAGGGTCACCTAAAGCAGGTTGGACAGGAATGCAGCTGGGCGGCTTTTGAATATCTCCACAGAAGGAGACTCCACAGCCTCTCTGGACAGCCTCTTCCAGTGCTTTGGTGCCCTCAAAGTAAAGACATTTATCCTTGTGTTAAGATGGAATTTCCTGTGTTCCAGATTGTGCCCATTTCCCCTTGTCCTGTCGCTGGGCAGCAAAGAAAAGAGTCTGCCCCCATCCTCTTGACACCCTCCCTTTAGATATTGATAAGCATTGAGGAGATCCCCTCTCAGCCTTCTCTTCTCCAGGCTCAACAGACGCAGCTCTCTCAGCTGTTTCTCATAAAAGAGGTGCTCCAGTCCTACATTTTGCCCTGCTTCCACGCAGGATCCGGAACTCCACCATCTCATGGTCACTGCAGCCAAGGCTACCCCCAGCCTTCACATCCCCAACTAGTCCTTCTTTATTTGTCAGTAAAATGCCCAGCAGTGCACCTCTCCTTTTTGGTTTCCCCACCAACTGTGTCAGAAAGTTCTCATCAATGCTCTGCAGAAACCTCTGGGACTCTGTGTGCCTGGCTGTGTTGTTTCTCCTGCAAATACCAGGGTGGCTGAGGTCCCCCTAGAGAACCAGGGCCTGTGACCATGAGGCTATTTCCAGCTGTCTGTAGAAGGCCTCATCAACTTCCTCTTCCTTATCTGGTGGTCTGTAGTAAACACCCACAACAGTGACTCCCACATTAGCCTGTCCCTTAATTGTTAACGATAAGCTCTCAACACATTCTTCATCCAGCTCCAGGCAGAGCTCAATGAGTTCCAGTTGCTCTGTCCCATAGAGAGCAATTCCACCACCTCACCCTGCTGGCCTGTCTTTCCAAAAAAGTACATAGCCATCTGTGACAGCATTCCAGTCCTGCGAGCTATCCCACCATGTCTCTGTAATTGCAATGAAACCATGGCCCTGTGACTGCACACAGATCTGTACTTCTTCCTGTCCATTAACCACACTGCGTTTGTACAGCCGTTTCAGAGAGGTCATCAAGCATGCAGGTTCCCTGGAGGAGAGCGAGAGGATCCATCACAGTCGTACACGCCCTGGAGGTGGTTGGCTTTCTGGATATCACCTTGGGAGTCCGCTAAGGAATATTTGTCACTGCTCTGGTTGGCTGTGGTTATTGCCCAGCTGGATGTGACAGTTTCAAGCCTGCCTCACCAAGCTGGCCAGCCTGCTGCCAAAGACTCCCTTGCCTCTTCTAGACAGGTGGATCCCATCCCTCTCTAAAAGGCCATGTTCATATTTTATTGTCATAAAAGCAAAAACCCTCATGATAGCACCAGCCACGTAGCCAGGAGTTGACATGCATTAGGAGTCCGTTTCTGGCTGCTCCCTTCTCTACCTGGTAAAACAGAGGAAAAGACTTCTATGTAGTCTAAATCGACCCTCTTCTACCTTAGAACTATTACCCATTGCCCTGTCGCAGCAGGCACTGCCCAAAGGGCAATGATGCCACGCTTGGTTTGTTCCTGCGAGCTGTCAGCAGGCAGTGCTCGGAGCCAGGCGCTGTTGCCTGCCACGGGGCCTGCACACCCTCATCCCACGAGCAGAGCATGCAGCGGGCCAAAGAGCATGGCATTGGGTGGGTGTATCACATCCACTACCATGCACGAGCCTCTGGGAAGATCAAACGATACAACGGACTGCTATAAACTACACTGAGAGCCATGGGGGTGGGACCTTCAAACGCTGGGATGCCCATTTAGCAAAGGCCACTTGGTTAGGTAACATTTGAGCATCTGCTATGGAGCTCTCCCTGCCCAGTGAGAACTTTTTCATACTGTGAAAGGAGATAAAGTCCCCATAGGGCACATGAAGAATATGTTCGGGAAGAAAGTCTGGGTTATTCCTGACACAGGCAAAGGCAATCCTATCCATGGGATTTCTTTTGTTTAGGGCCCTTGGTGCACTTGGTGGGTGATGCGGGACGATGGGGATGACCAATGTGTTCCTCAAGGGGATTTGATTTTGGTGAGAATGGCAAATGAATCAAATGATATGATATTTATTGCTAAATTACCACTATATGTCATCACTACTACAGTTGCTATATACTCTATCTATGGCATTGCAGTGAAAGTGACCTAAATTAATGAAGAATGAACTTTGATGAAACTGAGCAAAGTGCAGAAGTGATGGAACCAGAAGTGGCTGCAGCAACTGGCACCCGGGAATTGTCTTGAGATCGACATCTTCAACCCACAGATGATGGGCATGGGCCCTGCCGGCTACACCAGCTGCGAGCTCCAGATGCAGCACGCAACAATTCAACACCACACACCATGTCTCCTGCCAGGAAAGACAGTTACAACAGATGGAGCCCAAAGTCATGGACTAAATGAACTCAAGGGACATTTCAGTGGGATGGGCCATGGACTAAGGGAATGATATCTGTGTGCATATATACATATATGAAAGACAGGAAAATGGTGGTGATTTAAGGAAAAGTGTAAGACCTGGGCATGAGGTAGATGGTATAGAATAAGGGGCGGACGCTGTCCTGGTTTTGCCTGGGATAGAGTTCATATTCTTCCTGGTAGCTGCTGTGTTTTGGATTGACTATGAGAATAACATTGCTAACTCATATTGTTTTAGTTGTTGCTGAGTGATGCTTATATTGTCATGGACTTTTTCAACTTCCTGTTGAAGGTGAGGGGCCACAGACAAGACAAGCTGGCCAAAGGAATATTCCATCCCATAGATGTCATGCTCAGTATATAAATGGGAGTTAGCAGGGGGGCAGGGATCGGTAATCACGTCTCCGGACAGGCTGGGGAGTTAATCATAGGGAAGTGACAGCAATTTGTGTTGCATCACTTTATTTTGTTTATTATTAGTAGTAGTAGTAGTAGTAGTAATAGTATCTTTTCTGTTACCGTTCTTTTAAACAATATTTATCTCAGCCCATGTCTTTTTTTTCTGTTTCTCCCTTTTCTCCCTATTCTTCTTGGGACATCCCATTAAATTTAAGAGCTGTTATCTGACCAGCTACATCTGACTCAGTGTTGTGCAAGGGTCAGACACAGTAGGATCAAGCCTCAAAAAAAGTAGTATAAACCCAGAAAAATATCAATAAGCAGGATTATCACCAGAGAAAAATTCAGGCTCGTGGTCTAAGATAAATTCTGGGCAATGTGCAGAGAAGAGGCGGTAGGTTATTGTCGTTGAAACAGCGTCCATTGGGCCTGTTTCCGCACGGCAGCCTTGAGCTCCTGGTTCCTCATGCTGTAGATGAGGGGGTTCACTGCTGGAGGCACCACCGAGTACAACACTGCCACCACCAGGTCCAGAGATGGGGAGGAGATGGAGGGGGGCTTCAGATGGGCAAACACTCCAGTGATGATAAAGAGGGAGACCACGGCCAGGTGAGGGAGGCACGTGGAAAAGGCTTTGTGCCGTCCCTGCTGAGAGGGGATCCTCAGCACAGCCCTCATGATCTGCACATAGGACACCACAATGAAAACAAAACACGCCAATGCTAAACAGACACCAACCACAATCAGCCCAGCTTCCCTGAGGTAGGAGTGTGAGCAGGAGAGCTTGAGGATGTGGGGGACTTCACAGAAAAACTGGTCCACGGCATTGCCCTGGCAGAGGGGCAGTGAAAATGTATTGGCCGTGTGCAGGAGAGAATTGAGAAACCCACTGCCCCAGGCAGCTGCTGCCATGTGGACACAAGCTCTGCTGCCCAGGAGGGTCCCGTAGTGCAGGGGATGGCAGATGGCAACGTAGCGGTCATAGGCCATGATGGTGAGGAGAAAATACTCAGCTGAAATAAAAATGAGAAAGAAAAAGAGCTGGACAGCACATCCTGCATAGGAGATGGCCCTGGTGTTCCCGAGGGAGTTTGCCATGGCTTTGGGGAGAGTGGTAGAGATGGAGCCCAGGTCAAGAACAGAGAGGTTGAGGAGGAAGAAGTACATGGGGGTGTGGAGGCGGCGGTCACAGGTGATGGCGGTGATGATGAGGCCGTTTCCCAGGAGGGCAGCCAGGTAGATGCCCAGGAAGAGCCAGAAGGTCAAGAGCTGCAGCTCCCGTGTGTCTTCCAATGCCAGGAGGATGAAGTGGGTGATGGAGCTGCTGTTGGACATTTGCTGCCTCTGGGCAGGGGGACCTGTCCAAGAAGGAAAAGGCAGTCATAAACTGGGAGAGACTTCTCTGAGGAAATCCCAATGCCATTTCTCACAGAAATCCCCCTCCCACAGCTGAATGAGGAATGATCCAGCTCATTCCCAACCCCACAAACTCAGTGACACTCTCCCTTATCGGGTAAAATACTGCTTCGTCACCTACTTTCCATGAGGGCACCTCTGGGGCACGAGTCAGAGGCAGAGTCAGAGGCAGAAGAGAAGCTGACCCGCACCTCCTCCCAAACTCCTTAGATGCAGAGTTCAACAGAGGGGTGGGGAAACAAGGAGAAACACGTCTGTGCTCTGAAAAAATGAAGCGAGGAGAGGGAGTCAGGCAGGCGTGCAGTGAAGCCTTCTCCTCAGTGACATTGTCTCCAGACAGAGACACTGCATGGCACTTGCTTTTATGTTGTGCATCACTTGTAGGACACAAACACATCTCCTTGACTGGAGGTGCAGCTGCTGAGAAGGCATCTTGGGCTCTGGACCCTTTGGCTGTGGGGCAGGCGGGAGAGAAGAGCAGAGGCTTGCTGCCGAGAAGTTGTCTGAAGGTCAGGGGGTGGCCGGAGGTGCCGGGATCCCCCCTGCCTGGGCACTTCTGGCAGCAGCTCCCTCTCTGTCCCTGCCTATGTCTGGGCTTCCAGGAGCTGCCCCTGCCTGGAGCTGCTTCTCTGCCCCCGGGTCTCCTCCCTGCCAGTGCCCCAGAGCCCATCCCACCTGCTGTGTGTTCAGCTCTGCCCTGCAGACCCCTCCTGGCAGCACAGCGCTGCCCGGGGGCATCTCTGGGTATGTGGGGGCTCAGGAGCAGCTCAGGGAAGTGCTATCGAGAACGGGGGTCTTTGTGCCTTCTCCACAAAGGAGAATTCCATTCTCACCACCCACTGCCCACCCAGCAGCAAAGAGGAGAAATCCCACAGTACAGACTAGTTCCCTTTCAGGGGAAAGGTGCCTCGATATCCTTCTTCAAAAGGGCCCTCTGCAAATGTCCTGGGGGTGATGGGGATCTGGAGCAGCCCTGACCCACACAGGTCCATCTCAGCAACAGAAGGCATCTGCCTTGCTGGCAGTCACTCCTTCCACCCACTGATTCTCCCCACAGAAGCTCCGTGGGAGCTCCCCGGGCAGGTGGAGAGCTGACCCTGGCAGAGTCCCTGCCCCGGCACACAGCCCCGGGGTGCAGGGACCCTGCTGGCAAGGACAGCCCTGCCCACCCCTGCCTGCACACCCCTACGCACACCTCCACAGCCATCCCCAGCAGAAGGCAGCCCTCGGGCCCCCTCCCTCTCACCGGGCAGCAGGGAAGCCCTGCTCTGGAGCACATCCTCCTCCTCTACAGCACAGAAACTGAGAGAGTCCTCCTGACAGAGCCCAGCAGCTCTCAGATGGACCAGCTTGAGGAGATCCCTCCAGGAACTGGAGCTGCATTGCCCGGCACCCCGAGACTTACCACGCAGAGGGCGGTGAAGATTTCTGCCCCAGTGAGCTCTCAGCACCCCCTACTCCAGACTGCCTTTAAGCTCTCTCTGCCTCGCAGGTCTCCCCTCTCTGCCTGCAGGCAGTGCCCCCAGCCCTGCTCCTGGGTAGAGCTGTCTCTCTGCAGCGCTGCCCACTTGCCAGGAGCTCCCTCCGGCCCAGCAGCCCGGCCCAGCTCAGCAGCAGAGGACCAGCCCACGGTGGCACTCTCTCTGTCCCCTCTGGGCTCCTCCTTGGAGGTGTCCCTGGGGCTCCAGGGGAACCGCCTGTGAACAAGGCTGATGCAATCTTTCATGTTCCCTCCCTCCACTGCGCAGAGACACTTACTTGCAGCAGTGTTATTTCTCCCAGCAGAAGAAGAGCTGGCCATGAGTACCCCGTCTTCTTGTCCCACCAGTAGCACACACGGGTTCTTGGACTCTTGGTACCAGGATTCCTTATGGCAAGTCACCGCTTGCCTGGTGCCACAGCTGGGGGGCTTCAGCCCAAACGTGCAGCAATGATCTCAGCCAGGGGCACAGAAAGGACAAGCTGGAGCCATTCCTGTGGCAGGCAGAGCTGTGACATGGTGGCAGAGCTCAGTCCAGCTGGTCTTCAAGGACAGTCTCCTCCAAGCTGTGCTATAGTCCAGATCACAATTCAGTCTAAGCCTGAAAGGCAATTCAAGGGCACCAGAATGAGTCTTTACTCCTACAGGAACAGTTTGAAGAGAAACAAAGCCACTGTGTGGCCACTGCTGAGTTTCAGAGAGCGGGTGGAGCTATATGGGAGATTCTATACATCCTCTTTGCCTCACTCTGCCCCAGCAAGGTCTCCCAGGGCTCTGAGACAAGGGGCAGGAATCTGGAGGAACGCCACCAGCAGTGGATTGTTCCCAAGTCACCTTAACTAAGACAATCCTTACCAGTCTATGGGACAGGAGGGGTGGCAGCTGAGGGAGATGACAGGGTAAGCCAATGTCCCAGCATGTCCAATGACACTCCGTAATCATTGAAAGGCCATGGAGGTTGTGGGAGGGAACTCCCTGATGACTGGCAGCATCCAAATATTGCATGCTCTTTTAAAAATTGGCCAACGGATAAGCAGGGGAAGTCAAGGCTGTGCCCCAGAGTGTGTCCGCTCAGAACCCATTTGTGGGTGTCTGAAACCCTGGATTTACCCAGGGCAGCTTGTGTCCCACTGTTCTCTGCTTCCTGTGATGGAAGAACAGGATTGCTCAGCGCAGGGAGAGCAGTGCTGGTCTTTTAAGTTGGAAGTCAGCAAAGTTTTTAGCATCTTCCCCCACAATATGCTTGTGCCCGAATTAGGATGTCATGGCTTGCATGGGTGCATAAGGAGATGGGTAACTAACCAGACGGCTGTTTGGGCTCAGAGGTGTGTGGTCAATGTGTGGTACTCTGCATTGAGGCATCTAGCTTGAAAGCTCCTGCAAGGGTCTGTCCTGCCACCTGCCCTGTTTAACATGTTTTTAAGGACCTGGAGAAGATGCAAGTGTTCTTTTTCATAGGATTTGCAGACACTACTCTGGCGGGAAGGGCTGGCATGCCAAAGGACATAGACAGGCCAGAGGGATGGGCCAAAAGTAATATCATGATGTCCGATAAAGAGAACTCTGAAGTCCTGCCCTTGAGGTGCACTAACCCCGTGCAATGACAGAGGGCAGGGGCGGTGTGGCTGGGTGGCAGCTTTGCGGGAAAGGCTCTGCTGGTCCTTCAGTTTCATTAGGCAAAACAGGAGCAGGGGGCAAAGAAGGCCAACAGCATCCTTTGCTTCTCTTTCCATTCCCTGAAATCCCGAGTGCTTCTCTTTTATTCTCCTTATGCCCTCCCAAAAGAACAGCCCACCTGTGCTGGTTTGAGGCGAAACAGAACCCATTTTCTGTTCAGTAATTTGACTTTGCAGCCAAGCCTCCTCGAACTAACTGAACTCTCTGAAATTTAATGCATATTGGCCATAAGCTGTTTGCTTACCAGGCCAGGTTGGCCGGGGCTTGGAGACAGCTCATCCAGTTGAAGGTGTCCCTGCTCATGGCAGGGGGGTTGCACTAGATGGCCTTTAATGGTCCCTTCCAACCCAAACCATTCCATGATTCTAACCAGAGCTCGTTTTTACTGGCAGGGGACCAAGTCTGTACTGGAAGGGTTTAATGAAATCCAGTTTGAAATGGCACAGTGCCCAGTCGTACTGGGAGGGGATGAGAGGATGCAGTTTATACTGGGAGCTTGCTCAGCCTGTACTTGGAGGGGTTAAAGAGGACTAGTTTGTAGTGGGAGGGGCCAAGTTTGTACTGGCAGGGGTTAAAGCAACCCAGTTTGTACTGTGACAGAGCCCAGACTGTAGTGGGAAGGGGCCAGGGGCTCCAGTTTGGACTGGGAGGGTGGCCCAGTGTACCCTGGGAGGGTCTAAAGGGATAAAGTTTGTACTGGGACAGGGCCCAGTCTGTTTGTACTGAGACGAGGCCCAGACTCTGCTGGGATTGGCTCAGAGGATCCCGTTTCTAAGTGGAGACGTCCCAGACTACTGGGAGGAAACTGGGGGATCCAGTCTGTACTGAGATGAGGCCCAGTCTGTACAAGGCAGCGTTAAAGCAATCCATTTTGTACTGGTACACAGAGCAGTCTGCACTGGGAGCTGGGCTGGGATCCACTTTGGACTAGGAAGAGGCTCTTTCTCCGCTGGGAGGAATTAAAGGGATTCTCTTTATACTGGGACAAGGCCCCTTCTGTACTGGGAGGGAATCAGGGGATGCAGTTTGGACTGGGACAGGGCTCAGTCTGTCCTGGCGTAAGTTAGAGGATCCAGATTGTATTGGAGGTGGCCAGTTGCTAGTGGGTGGGGACCGGGGAGTCCATTTTGGACTCGGCATTGACCCAGTCTGTACTTGGAGGGGTTAAATGGAGTAATCTCTATTTGTTGACAGTCAGTTCTGTACTGGGAGGGGAGCACGGGATCCAGTTTGTACCAGGAGGGGACCCAGTCTGTACTGGGAGGGGGCCACAGCATCTAGTTCGTACTGCCACAGGGACCAGTCTGTAGTGGGAGGGGTTAAGGGATTTGGTGTGTACTGGGAAGGGCGCAATGTATACCGGGAGGGTTTAAAGAGGTAAAGTTTCTCATGGAATGGGGCCCAGTGGTTACAGGGAGGGGGCCATGGGATCCAGTTTGTACTGGCACCTGACCCAGTTTCTGTGTGGAGGGGATGAGGTGGTGGAGTTTGTACTGGGACAGGAACTAGTTTTTACTAAGAGGGGATCGAGTGATCCAGTTTGTACTAGGAGAGGGCCCCATCTGTACTGGCAGAGGTTGAGGGGATCCACTTCATACTGGGTCAGGGCCCAGTCTCTGCTGGGAGGGGTTGAGGAGATCCACTTTCTAGTGGGACGGGGGCCCAGTCTGTCATGGGAAGGGTTAAAGGGATGCAGTTTATACTGGGAGAAGGCTCAGTCTGTACTGGGAGAGGGTTGGGGATCCAGTTTGTACAGGGACGGGGCCCAGTCTTCTTGGGCTTGGTTCAAAGGGCCCCATTTTGGACTTGAAAGGGCCCAGTCTGTGCTGGGAGGTGTTAAATAAAGGCCAAGAAGGCAGATATCGTGGTGGGAGTCTGTTATAGACCACCCAACCAGGATGAAGAGACAGATGAAATATTCTAGAAGCAGCTGGGACAAGTGTCACGATAGCCAGCCCTTGTCCTCGTGGGGGACTTCAACTTACTGGATGTCTGCTGGAAATGCAATACAGTGGAGAGGAAACAGCCCAGGAGGTTCCTGGAGTGTGTTGAGGGTAACTTCCTGACACAGCTGGGGAGGGAGCAGAGGAGGGAAGCACCCCACTGGGCCTGTTGTTTGCCAACAGAGAAGGGCTTGTGGGGGATGTGAGGATTGGAGGCCTTCTTGGGCATAGTGATCATGAAATGACAGAATTTTCAATTCTTGGAGAAGTCAGGAGGGGGGTCAACAGAACTGCCACCTGGGACTTCCGGAGGGTGGGCTTTGGCCTGTTTAGGGGTCTGGTTAAGAGAGTCCCTTGGGAGGAAGTCCTGAAGGGCAAAGGAGTCCAGGAAGGCTGGACATTCATCAAGAAGGAACTTTTAAAGGCACGGGAGCAG